>NC_064835.1:34855411-35480411 GCF_024166365.1 Elephas maximus indicus | reverse complement strand
CAAAAATCTGCAACTGAGCAGAGTTCTAGAACAGAGGGAGAAAACAGAAAATACAGACAGGATCACTGAAGAATTGCTGAAACTTCCCTAATATCATAAAATATAAGGTGACCACCCAAGAAACTCAACAAACCCCATATAAGATAGACCCCAAAAGAAAATCACCAAGGCATACCATAATCACACTCGTTAAAAACAAAGACAAAGAATCCTGAGAGCGGTTCGAGAAAAACAAAAAATCATATATATACACAGAAGAAACAATAAGACTAAGCTCTGATTATTCAGTAGAAACCATGCAGGCAAGAAGGCAATGGGATAATATATTAAAAAAAACTTTGAAAGAAAAAACTGCCAACCACGAATAACATATTCTGCAAAACTCTCGTTCAAATGTGATGGTGAGGTTAGGACATATCAAGATGAACGGAAATTAAGAGAATATGTAAAAACCAAACCTAAATTACAAGAATTACTAGAGAGAGTCCTTTGGACTGAGAAAAAAACATCAGACCATAGCCTGTATCTAGGATGCAGCATTGTACCAGCCGGATACCAATCTAGAAAATGAACTCTCAAGGACTACCCATACCAACAGAATTACAACAGGGAACCACAGAGGTTAATCTGTAAATGACAACAATATCAGAATAATAAAAGAGGGAATAAACGGTGTACGTATACAACTTTCTAATGGAGAGGAAGGCAAGGCAATAATAAGAAATGAAAGACTGGTTCAAATCTAGGAAGATAAGGGTAAATTTCAAGATGACCACAAGAAAGTTAACAAACCTACTCATCAAAATAAAGAAAAAACATATAAAGTCTCAGTAAAAACAAAATCTGTGAAAAAGACAATACAAAAACAAAATGGAATTCAGCCCAGAAGAATAAAAGGAACAAACAAAATATCGGCACCACAAAAAAAGGACTGCAGAGGCAGGACCAAGATGGCTGACTAGGTAGAAAGCTTCCACTGATCCCTCTTGCAACAAAGACTTGAAAAAACAAGTGAATCAATTACATACATGACAATCTACGAACCCTGACAATCAAACACAGAACTAAGGAGTTGACCTGAGTGACAGGGGAGCGAAAAGCCATGTAGTGAAACAGCGACCACTTCCAGAGCTGGAGTGCCATGCCGCAGCTTTGAGCCCTTGCGGTTTCTTGGTGCCAGAGTGGTGGGGCTGATCCTGGCTTACTGAGACAGGGCAAGCACGTGACACAGCCCTAACCCTCTGTAGCAACCTCGGTGGGGACCCAGCCAGCACACACAGGCTGCACACCAATGCGGCTGACAGGTGAATGAGAATCCACAGGGAAGCAGTGACTGGTTTTGGAGCCTGGAGTACAGAATCCCAGCCAGGAGACTGGGCTTTGGAATAAGTGCGGTGGGGCTGATCACAGCTTCCTGAGACGGGGCAGGCATGGGACGCAGCCCTAAGCCCCTGGAGCAAACTCAGTGGGGACCCAACCAGCACACACAGGTTGCACACTGACGCAGCTGACAGGGGACTGAGAAACCACGGGGAAACGGTCACTGGTTTCGGAGCCTGGAGTGCAGCATCCCACAGACCTTGGTGCTGGACATTGGACTAAACATGGCGGGGTTGATTATGGCTTTCTGAGCCGCAGCAAGCATGGGACGCAGCCCTAACCCTCTGGGACAATCTCGGCGGGGACCCAGACAGTGCACACAGGATACACAACCCTCTGGAATCTCAGATAAAACAGTCCTCACCAAACAAGAAAAGTAACTTTATCTTGCCACGCTACTTTCTCCTATCTATCTGATCTCTCCCCTCCCTGCCCTAGCCAGCTTCATTAACACTGGAACTTCCTGGGCCAGAGAATAAAGTGCTCTGCAGGTTTGTTGTTTTTTTTCTTTTCTAATCCATTCTCCTGGCCTCAGAAAAGCAGCAATTAACAATCAGGGGAAAAATCCTTCTCTGACTTCCCTAAACTGGAATAACAATACAGAACCAGCTGCATCCAGGCATAAGAGATCCACAGTCTTTGGCTTTTACCCCTACAGGGAACCAGGTGGCTATTATAATGCAAAGGCAATTCTGATAGAGATCTGATTGTAATTGTTTTAGCTGAGCAGTGGAAAGGCAAGTTTTGAAGGTCAGATACCTCACTGATCCACAGCAGGGAACTGAGGGCTAAGGCTCCATCCACACCACCTAACCACCTGCTAAAGGGGTCTGAAGATAGTGACGCCTACCAATCTTTAGAAGTACAAGCATTGGGTGCCTAAGGTACAGCTGCAGAGCCCATCCACCAGAGCGCTCTAGAGATTAAAGATACTCCTACCTCACTGGCACCTGAGGAAGGCGGTCATCATTCTGCCCTCCTTGGAGTGTTACTGCCTGCCGCTACTAGAAACTGGTGCATACATCCATCACCACCACCCCTCTAAGTTAATAGGTGAGAGCCTACACCACACACTAGGTGACCCACTATCAGGACACCCAAGCTGATTCTATTTAAGAATAGTGAATGGACTCGTAGGCTCATATACCTGGTAATGGCACAAACCAGCTGGTAACAGGACATAAGTGATTCAAAGGTTACAATACAATCAAGTTAGTGCAATCTAGTGGCCCATCTGGGTGTACTAAAAGAAAACAAAACAAGAAGATAAGACTCAGTGAGCAAACATAAAATAAATCATTACAATATCTTATAGATGGCTCGGAGACAGCAGTCGATATCAAATTACATAAAGAAGCAGACCATGATTGCTTCTACAAACCCCAAATCAAAGAATCAAAGTCTTTCCCAGATGAAGACACATTCCTGGAATTGCTAGATGTAGAACAGAAAATACTAATATACAGAATGCTTCAAGACATCAGGGATGACATCAGAAATGAAATAAGACAACCTACAGAAAAAGCCAAGGAACACTGATAAAGCAGTTGAAGAAATCAAAAAGATTATTCAAGAACATAGATAAAAATTTAATAAGCTGCAAAAATCCATAGAGAGGGGGCCAAGATGGCTGACTAGGTAGAAGCTTCCTCGGATCCCTCTTGCGACAAAGACTCGGAAAAACAAGTGAATCGATCACATACATGACAATCTACGAACCCTGACCATCAAACACAGATCTAAAGAGCTGACCTGAGTGACAGAGAATGAGAACGAACAACCACGGGGTAATAACGACTGCTTTCAGAGCCTGGAGCCAGCATCCCACTCAGGAAACCTTGGCGCCGGGCTTTGGACTGGGCGCAGGGAAGATGAGCAAGGTATCCTGAGACGGCACAAACACAAGGCGCAGCCCTAGACCCCCGAAGTGACCTCGGGGGAAGCCCAGCCACTGCACGGAGGCAGCACAGCGACGTGGCTGACAGGAGGAGAAGTCACCGGGAGGCAGCGACTGGTTTTGGAGCCTGGAGTGCAGCGTCCCAGCCGGAGAAGCTTGGCGCTGGGCTTTGGACTGGGAGCGGAGGAACTGACCATGGCTTCTGAGACAGCACAAGCAAGGGATGTGGGCCTGACCCTCGGGGGCAAACTCGACCCAGCAAATGCACACAGGATACACACTCCTCGGGAATCTCAGATAAAACAGTCCTCACCAAGAAAGATAAGTAACTTTGTCTATATTCCGGGCTGCTACTCTCTCCTATCTATCTGATCCCTCCCCTCCCCTTCCCAGGTGGCTTCATTAACACTGGAATTTCCTGAGCCAGAGAGTGAAGTTCACTGTGGTTTTTCTTTTTTTGGTCTTTACCTACCCCATTCTCCTGGCCTGCGAGAAGCAGCTACAAAAAACCCAGGGACCAAAAATCTTTCCCTAATTGGACTAAAAATAGAGAACCAGCTCCAGCCAAGCATATATAATCCACTGTCTTGGGCTTTCATCCCTACAGGGAACAAGGTGGCTACTATAATGCAAAAGCAATTCTGATAGGGATCTGACTGTAATTGTTTTAGCAGATTACTGGAAAGACAAGTTTCCCAGGTCTGATATCTCTGCGTATTCAACAGAGCCCTCACTGACCCACAACAGGGAACTGAGGGCTGAAGCTCCCCCTAGACCACCTAGCCTCCTGCCTTAGGGGTCTAAGGAGGGTGACACCTACCAGTCTGTAGAGGTACTTGCATTGGGGGCCTAAGGTACAGCTGCAGAGCCCACCCTCCAAAGTGCTTTAGGAATAGAGACACACCTACCTCACTGGCAATTGGGGGAAGCCTGTCAGCATCCTGCCCCCCCTGGAGTGTGCACCCCTGCTGCTACTAGAATCTGGTACACACAATTATCACCACTACTTCTCTAGGTGGATAGGTGACAGTCTCCACCACACACTTGATCACCCAAAATCAAAGTCTACTTAAAAATAGTGAATGGACTCTTAGGCACATATATCTGGTAACAGCCCAAACCAGCTGGTAATAGGACATAAATGATTCAAGGGCTACAACAATCAAGACAGTGCCATCTAGTAGCCCATCTATGTATATTGAAAAAAAAAAAAACAAGATAAGACTCAGTGAGCAAATATAAAATAAATCACTACAATATCTTAGAGATGGCTCGGAGACAGCAGTCGATATCAAACCACATAAAGAAGCAGACCATGATTGCTTCTACAACTCCCCAAATCAAAGAATCAAAATCTTTCTCAAATGAAGATACAAGCCTGGAATTGCCAGATGCAGAATATAAAAAACTCATTTCCAGAATGCTTCAAGACATCAGGGATGACCTCAGAAATGAAATAAGGCAATCTGCAGAAAAAGCCAAGGAACACACAGATAAAGCAGTTGAAGAAATCAAAAAGATTATTCAAGAACATAGTGGAAAAATTAATAAGCTGCAAGAATCCAAAGAGAGACAGGATTCAGAAATCCAAAAGATTAACAGTAAAATTACAGAATTAGACAACTCAAGAGGAAGTCAGAGCAGCAGACTCAAGCAATTGGACTGCAGGGTGGGGGATCTGGAGGACAAGGGAATTAACACCAATATAGCTGGAAAAAAATCAGATAAAAGAATTTAAAAAAATGAAGAAACCCTAAGAATCATATGGGAGCCTATCAAGAAGAATAACTTGCATGTGATTGGTCCCAGAACAGGGAGGGATAACGGAAAATACAGAGAGAATAGTTGAAGACCTGTTGGCAGAAAACTTCCCTGACATCATGAAAGACGAAAGGATATCTATCCAACATGCTTATCGAACCCCATATAAGATTGATCCAGAAAGAAAATCACCAAGACATATTATCATCAAACTTGCCAAAACCAAAGATAAAGAGAAAATTGTAAAAGCAGCCAGGGATAAAAGAAAGGTCTCCAACAAAGGAGAAGCAATAAGAATATGTTCAGACTACTCAGGAGAAACCATGCAGTCAAGAAGGCAATGGGATGACATATATAGAGCACAGAAGGAGAAAAACTGCCAGCCAAGGATCATATATCCAGCAAAACTCTCTCTCAAATATGAAGGCGAAATTAAAACATTTAGAGATATACACAAGCTTAGAGAATTTGCAAAAACCAAACCAAACCTACAAGAAATACTAAAGGAAATTGTTTGGTCAGAAAATCAATAATGTGAGATACCAGCACAACACAAGGTCACAGAACACAACATCCGGCTATCAACTAAAATCGGGAAATCACAAAAACAAATTAAGATTAATTTTAAAAAGAAAAAAATGCTCAAAACAGGGAATCATTGAAGTCAATATGTAAAAGATCACAATAATCAAAAAGAGGGACTAAATACAGGAGGCATAGAACTGCCATATGGAGAGGGAAACAAGGTGATAAACGACAATACAAGTTAAAAAAAATTTTTTTTTTAGAAAAATAGGGGTAAATATTAAGGTAACCACAAAGAAGTATAACAACTCCATAATTCAAAATAAAAACCAGTGAAAACATAAAAACTCAGCAAACATAAAGTCAACTACTATGAGAATGAGGAACACACAATTTACAAAGAAAAATGTCTCAACACAAAAAAGTAAGTAGAAAAATGAAATTATCAAAAATACCTACAAAAAGTCATCAAAGTAACAGCACTAAACACATACATATCTATAAATACACTGAATGTAAATGGACGAAATGCACCAACAAAGAGACACAAAGTCTCAGACTGGATAAAGAAACACGATCCATCTATGTGGTAAGTACAAGAAACACACCTTAGACTTAGAGACACAAACAAACTAAAACTCAAAGGATGGCAAAGAATATATCAAGCAAACAACAAGCAAAAATGAGCAGGAGTAGCAATATTAATTTCTGAAAAAAATACACTTTAAAGTTAAATCCACCACAAAGGATAAAGAAGGACATTACATAACGATAAAAGGGACAATTGACCAGGAAGATATAACCATATTAAATATTTATGCACCCAATGACAGGGCTGCAAGATACATAAAAGAAGCCTTAACAGAACTGAAAAGTGAGATAGACACCTCCACAATCATCGTAGGAGACTTCAACACACCACTTTCGGAGAAGGACTGGACTTCCAGTAAGAAGCTCAATAGATACACGAAAGACCTTATTGCTACAATCAACGAACTTGACCTCACAGACTTATACAGAACACTCCACCCAACAGCTTCAAAGTATACTTTTTCTTCTAGCACACATGGAACATTCCCTAGAATAGACCACATATTAGGTCATAAAACAAACGTTTGCAGAATCCAAAACATTGAAATATTACAAAGCATCTTCTCAGACCACAAGGCCATAAAAGTGGAAATCAATAACAGAAAAACTACAGAAAAGAAATCAAATACTTGGAAACTGAACAATACCCTGCTGAAAAAAGACTGGGTTATAGAAGACATTAAGGAAGGAATAAAGAAATTCATAGAATGCAACGAGAATGAAAACACTTCCTATCAAAACCTCTAGGACACAGCAAAAGCAGTGCTAAGAGGTCGAATTATAATGATAAATGCACACATACATAAGGAAGAAAGAGCCAAAATCAGAGAACTGTCCCTACAACTTAAACAAATAGAAAGTGAGCAACAAAAGACTCCATCAGGCCCCAGAAGAAAGCAAATAATAAAAATTAGAGCTGAACTAAATGAATTAGAGAACAGAAAAACAATTGAAAGAATTAACAAAGCCAAAAGCTGGTTTTTTGAAACAATCAACAAAACTGATAAACCATTGGCCAGACTGACTAAAGAAATACAGGAAAGGAAACAAATAACCCAAATAAGAAATGAGATGGGCCACATCACAACAGACCCAACTGAAATTAAAAGAATCATATCAGATTATTATGAAAAATTGTACTCTAACAAATTTGCAAACCTAGAAGAAATGCATGAATTCCTAGAAAACACTACCTACCTAAACTAACACAATCAGAAGTAGAACAACTAAATAGACCCATAACAAAAAAAAGAGATTGAAAAGGTAATCAAAAAACTCCCAACAAAAAAATGCCCTGGCCCGGACAGCTTTACTGCAGAGTTCTACCAAACTTTCAGAGAAGAGTTAACACCACTATTACTAAAGGTATTTCAAAGCATAGAAAATGACAGAATACTACATAACTCATTCTATGAAGCCACCATATCCCTGATACCAAAACCAGGTAAAGACACCACAAAAAAAGAAAATTACAGACCTATATCCCTCATGAACATAGATACAAAAACCCTCAACAAAATTCTAGACAATACAATTCAACAACATAGAAAAAATATCAAAAAAATAATGCACCACGACCAAGTGGGATTTATACCAGGTATGCAAGGCTGGTTTAATATTAGAAAAACCATTAATGTAATCCACCATATAAATAAAACAAAAGACAAAAACCACATGATCTTATCAATTGATGCAGAAAAGGTATTTGACAAAGTCCAACACCCGTTTATGATAAAAACTCTCAGCAAAATAGGAACTGAAGGAAAATTCCTCAACATAATAAAGGGCATCTGTACAAAGCCAACAACCAACATCACCCTAAATGGTGAGAGCATGAAAGTGTTTCCCTTGAGAACGGTAACCAGACAAGGATGCCCTTTATCACCACTCTTATTCAACATTGTGCTAGAGGTCCTAGCCAGAGCAATTAGGCTAGACAAAGAAATAAAGGGCATCCAGACTGGCAAGGAGGAAGTAAAATTATCTCTATTTGCAGATGACATGATCTTATACGCAGAAAACCCTATAGAATCCTCAAGAAAACTACTGAAACTAACAGAAGAGTTTGGCAGAGTCTCAGACTATAAGATAAACATAAAACAATCACTTGGAGTCCTCTACATGAACAAAAAGAACATCGAAGATGAAATAACCAAATCAATACCATTCACAGTAGCCCCCAAGAAGATAAAATACTTAGGAATAAATTTTACCAAAGATGTAAAAGACCTATACAAAGAAAACTACAAAGTACTAGTACAAAAAAAAGAAACTAAAAACAACCTACATAAGTGGAAAAACGTATCTTGCTCATGGATAGGAAGACTTAACATAGTAAAAATGTCTACTCTACCAAAAGCCTTCTATACATACAATGCACTTCCGATCCAAATTCCAATGACATTTTTTAAAGTGATGGAGAAACAAATCACCAACTTCATATGGAAGGGAAAGAAGCCCCGGATAAGTAAAGCATTACTGAAAAAGAAGAAGAAAGTGGGAGGCCTCACTCTACCTGATTTTAGAACCTATTATACAACCACAGTAGTCAAAACAGCCTGGTACTGATACAACAACAGGCACATAGACCAATGGAACGGAATTGAGAACCCAGATATAAATCCATCCACATATGAGCAGCTGATATTTGACAAAAGGCCCAGTGTCACTTAATTGTGGGAAAGATAGTCTTTCTAAAAAATTGTACTGGCATAACTGGATATCCATTTGCAAAAAATGAAACAGGACCCATACCTCACACCATGCACAAAAACTAACTCCAAGTGGATCAAAGACCTAAACATAAAGACTAAAATGATAAAGATCGTGGAAGAAAAAAATAGGGATGTTAGGAGCCCTAATAAAAGGCATAAACAGAATACAAAACATTACCAAAAACAACGAAGAGAAACCAGATAACTGGGAGCTCCTAAAAATCAAACACCTATGCTCATCTAAAGACTTCACCAAAAGAGTAAAAAGACTACCTACAGATTGGGAAAGAATTTTCAGCTATGACATCTCTGACCAATGCCTGATCTCTAAAATCTACATGATTCTGCTATAACTCAACCATAAAAAGACAAACAACCCAAATGAAAAATGGGCAAAGGATATGAACAGGCACTTCACTAAAGAAGACATTCAGGTAGCTGACAGATACATGAGGAAATGCTCTCGATCATTAGCCATCACAGAAATGCAAATTAAAACTACAATGAGATTTCATGTCACTCCAACAAGGCTGGCATTAATCCAAAAAACACAAAATAATAAATGTTGGAGAGGCTGCGGAGAGATTGGAACTCTCATACACTGCTGGTGGGAATGTAAAATGGTACAACCACTTTGGGAATCTGGCGTTTTCTTAAAAAGTTAGAAATAGACCTACCATACAACCCAGAAATCCCACTCCTCGGAATATACCCTAGAGAAATAAGAGCCTTCACACAAACAGATATATGCACAGCCACGTTTATTTCAGCTCTGTTTACAACAGCAAAAAGCTGGAAGCAACCAAGGTGTCCATCAACGGATGAATGCTTAAATAAATTAGGGTATATTCACACAATGGAATACTATGCATCGATAAAGAACAGTGATGGATCTGTGAAACATTTCATAACATGGAGGAACCTGGAAGGCATTATGCTGAGTGAAATTAATCAGAGGCAAAAGGACAAATATTGTATAAGACCACTATTATAAGATCTTGAAAAATAGTATAAACTGAGAAGAACACATACTTTTGTGGTTACGAGGGGGGAGGGAGGGAGGGTGGGAGAGAGTTTTTTACTGATTAATTAGTAGATAAGAACTACTTTAGGTGAAGGGAAGGACAATACTCAATACACGGAAGGTCAGCTCAACTGGACTGGACCAAAAGCAAAGAAGTTTCTGGGATAAACTGAATGCTTCAAAGGTCAGCCGACCAAGGGCGGGGGTTTGGGGATTATGGCTTTAGTGGACTTCTAAGTCAATTGGCAAAATAATTCTATTATGAAAACATTCTGCATCCCACTTTGAAATGTGGCGTCTGGGGTCTTAAATGCTAACAAGTGGCCATCTAAAATGCATCAATTGTTCTCAACCCACCTGGAGCAAAGGAGAATGAAGAACACCAAGGTCACACGATAACTATGAGCCCAAGAGACAGAAAGGGCCACATGAACTAGAGACTTACATCATCCTGAGACCAGAAGAACTAGATGGTGCCTGGCCACAACCGATGACTGCCCTGACAGGGAGCACAACAGAGAACCCCTGAGGGAGCAGGAGATCAGTGGGATGCAGACCCCAAATTCTCATAAAAAGACCAGACTTAATGGTCTGACTGAGACTAGAGGAATCCCGGCGGTCATGGTCCCCAAACCTTCTGTTGGCCCAGGACAGGAACCATTCCCGAAGACAACTCATCAGACACGGAAGGGACTGGACAATGGGTTGGAGAGAGATGCTGAAGAAGAGTGAGCTACTTGTATCAGGTGGGCACTTGAGACTCTGTTGGCATCTCCTGTCTGGAGGGGAGATAGGAGGGTACAGAGGGTTAGAAACTGGCAAAACTGTCACGAAAGGAGAGACTGGAAGGAGGGAGCGGGCTGACTCATTGGGGGAGAGTAAGTGGGAGTATGGAGTAAGGTGTATATAAGCTTATATGTGACAGACTGACTTGATTTGTAAACTTTCACTTAAAGCACAAGAAAAATTATTTTTAAAAAATCCATAGAGAGACAGCATTCAGAAATTCAAGATTCACAATAAAATTATGGAATTAGACAACACAATAGGAAGTCCCAGGAGCAGAATTGAGGAATTGGAATGCAGAGTGGGGGAGATGGACGATAAGGCAATTGACACCAATATATTTGAAGAAAAATCAGAAAAAGGAAGAAATCTTAAGAATCATGTGGGACTCTATCAAGAAGAATAACTTGCGTGTGACTGGAGTTCCAGAACTCGAAGGGATAACAGAAAATACAGAGGGGATAGTTGAAGATCTGTTGGCAGAAAACTTCCCTGCCATCGTGAAAGATGAAAGGATATCTATCCAAGATGCTCATCGAACACCATTCAAGACAGATCCCAAAAGAAAATCATCAAGACATATTATCATCAAACTTGCGAAAACCAAAGATAAAGAGAAAATTTTAAAAGCAGCCAGGAATAAACGAAAAGTCACATACAAAGGAGAAGCAATAAGAATATGTTCAGACTACTTGGCAGAAACCATGCTGGCAAGAAGGCAATGGGATGACATACATAGAGCACTGAAGGAGAAAATCTGCCAGCCAAGAATCACATATCCAGCAAAACTCTCTCAAATATGAAGGTGAAATTAAGACATTTACAGATAAACACAAGCTTAGAGAATTTGCAAAAACCAAACCAAAGCTACAAGAATTTCTAAAAGAAATTCTTTGGTCAGAATATCGATAATATCAAATACCAACACAACACAAGGTCACAGAGCAGAACGTTCTGATATCAACTCAGATAGGGAAATCAAAAAAAACAAAATAAGGTTAATGTAAAAAAAAAAAGGCTCAAAACAGGGAATCATTGATGTCATTATGTAAAAGATTACAACAATCAAAAAAGAGGTACTAAATACAGGAGGCATAGATCTTCCACATGGAGAGGAAACCAAGGCCATATAGGGAGATACAACTTAGATTTTTACTTAGGAAAATAGAGGTAAATATTAAGGTAACCACAAAGAGGTCTAAAAATTCTGTACTTGAAAATAAAAACCAAAATAAACATAATGACTCAGCAAAAACAAATTCAACTACTATGAAAATGAGGAACACACAATTTACAAAGAAAAGCTTCTCAGCACAAAAAAGTGGAAAAATGAAATCGTCAACAACACACATAAAAAAAGGCATCAAAATAACAGCACTTAACTCATCTATAACTACGCTGAATGTAAATGGACTAAATGCACCAATAAAGACACAGAGAGTTGCAGATTGGATTAAAAAACATCATCTGTCTACATGCTGCCTACAAGAGACACGCCTCGGACTTAGAGACACAAATAAACTAAAACTCAAAGGATGGAAAAAATATATATCAAGCAAACAACAACCAAGAAAGAGCAGGAGCGGCAATATTAATTTCTGACAAAACAGACTTTAACGTTAAATCCACCACAAAGGATAAAGAAGGACACTATGTGCTGATTAAACGGACAATTTACCGGGAAGATACAACCATATTTAATATTTATGCGCCCAATGACAGGGCTGCAAGATACATAAAACAAACTTTAACAAAATTGAAAAGTGAGATAGACACCTCCACAATTATAACAGCAGACTTCAACACACCACTTTTGGTGAAGGACAGGACTTCCAGTAAGAAGCTCAAAAGACACACGGAAGATCTAATTGCTACAATCAACCAACTAGACCTCATAGACTTATACAGAACACTCCACTCAACGGCTGCAAAGTACACTGTCTTTTCTAGTGCACATGGAACATTCTCTAGAATAGATCACGTATTAGGTCATAAAACAAGCCTTTGCAGAATCCAAAACATTGAAATATTACAAAGCATCTTCTCAGACCATAAGGCCATAAAAGAGAAAGCAATAAGAGAAAAACCAGGGACAAGAAATCAAATACTTGGGAACTGAACAATACCCTGCTGAAAAAAGACTGGGTTATAGAAGACATTAAGGAGGGAATAAAGAAATTCATAAAATGCAATGAGACTGACAACACTTCCTATCAAAACCTTTGGGATACAGCGAAAGCAGTGTGAAGAGGTCAATTTATATCAATAAATACACACATACATAAAGAAGAGCCAAAATCAAAGAACTGTCTCTACAACTTGAATAAACAGAAAGAGAGCAACAAAAGAAACCGTCAGGCACCACAAGAAAACAAATAATAAAATTTAGAGCAGAATTAAATGAATTAAAGAAGAGAAAAACAATTGAAAGAGTTAACAAGGCCAAAAGTTGGTTCTCCAAAAAAATTAACAAAAGTGATAAACCATTGGCCAGACTGATTAAAGAAAAACAGGAAAGGAAACAGATAACCCAAATAAGAAATGAGAGGGGCCATATCACAACAGACTCAACAAAAATTAAAAGAATCAAATCAGATTATGAAAAAATTGTACTCTAACAAATTTGAAAACCTAGAAGAAATGGATAAATTCCTAGAAACACATTACCTACGTAAACTAACACTAACAGAAGTAGAACTAAATAGACCCATAACAAAAAAAGAGATTGAAAAGGTAATCAAAAAGCTCCCAAAGAAAAAAAAATCCCAGGCCCGGATAGCTTCACTCCAGAGTTCTGCCAAACTTGCAGAGATGAGTCAACACCACTACTACTAAAGGTATTTAAAAGCATAGAAAAGGATGGAATACTCCCTAACTCATTATATGAAGCCACCATATCCCTGATACCAAACCAGATAAAAAAAAAAGACACCACAAAAAAAAGAAAATTACAGACCTATATCCCTCATGAACATAGACGCAAAAACTCTCAACAAGATTCTAGCCAATAGAAATCAACAACATATCAAAAAAATAATCCACCATGGCCAAGTGGGATTTATGCCAGGTATGCAAGGATGGTTCAATATTAGAAAAACAATTAATGTAATAGACCATATAAATAAAATGAAAGACAAGAACCACGATTTTATCAATTGATGCAGGAAAGGCATTTGACAAAGTCCAACACCCATTCATGATAAAAACTCTCAGCAAAATAGGGATAGAAGGAAAATTCCTCAATGTAATAAAGGGCATCTATACAAAGCCAACAGCCAACATCATCCTAAATGGAGAAAGCCTGAAAGCATTTCCCTTGAGAATGGGAATCAGACGAGGATGCCCTTTATCACCACTCCTATTCAACATTGTGCTGGAGGCCTTAGCCAGAACAATTACGCTAGACAAAGAAATAAAGAGCATCCAGATTGGAAAGGAAGAAGTAAAATTATCTCTATTTGCAGATGACAGGATCTTATACACAGAAAACCCTATAGAATCCTCAAGAAAACTACTGAAACTAAGAAGAGTTCAGCAGAGTATCAGGTTACAAGATAAACATACAAAAATCAATTGGATTCCTCTACATCAACAATCAGAACACCAAAGAGGAAATCACCAAATCAATACCATTCACAGTAGCCCCCAAAAAGATAAAATACTTAGGAATAAATCTAACCAGAGACGTAAAAGACCTATACAAAGAAAACTACAAGCTACTACTGCAAGAAACCAAAAGGGACCTACGTAAGTGGAAAAACATACCTTGCTCATGGATAGGAAGACTTAACATTGTAAAAATGTCTACTCTACCAAAACCCATCTATATATACAATGCAATTCTGATCCAAATTCCAATGACATTTTTTAATGAGATGGAGAAACAAATCACCAACTTCATATGGAAGGGAAAGAAGCCCCGGATAAGTAAAGCATTACCGAAAAAGAAAACAAAGTGGGAGGCCTCACTCTACCTGATTTTAGAAACTATTATACCGCTACAGTAGTCAAAACAGCCTGGTACTGGTACAACAACAGACACATAGACCAATGGAACAGAATTGAGAATCCAGATATAAATCCAACCACATATGAGCAGCTGGTATTTGAGAAAGGCCCAGTGTCAGTTAAGTGGAGAAAAAGACAGTCTTTCTAACAAATGGTGCTGGCATAACTGGATATCTCTCAGCAAAAAAAAAAAAAAAAAAATGAAACAGGACCCATACCTCACACCATGCACAAAAACTAACTCCAAATAGATCGAAGGCCTAAACATAAAGTCTAAAACGATAAAGATCATGGAAGAAAAAATAGGGACAACTTTAGGAGCCCTAATACATGGCATATACAGAATACAAAACATTACTAAAAATGCCGAAGAGAAACCAGATAACTGGGAGCTCCTAAGACTCAAACAGCTATGCTCATCTAAAGACTTCACCAAAGGAGTAAAAAGACCACCTACAGGCTGGGAAAAAAATTTCAACTACAACATCTCTGACCAGCGCCTGACCTCTAAAATCTACATGATTCTGCTAAAACTCAACCATAAAAAGACAAAGAACCCAATTGAAAAATGGGCAAAGGATATGAACAGGCACTTCACTAAAGAAGACATTCAAGCAGCTAACAGATACATGAGGAAATGCTCTCGATCATTAGCCATTAGAGAAATGCAAATCAAAACTACAATGAGATTCCATCTCACTCCAGCAAGGCAGGCATTAATCCAAAAAACACAAAATAATAAATGTTGGAGAGGCTGTGGAGAGACTGGAACACTTAAACACTGCTGGTAGGAATGTCAAATGGTACAACCACTTTGGAAATCCATTTGGTGCTTCCTTAAGAAGCTAGAAATAGAACTACCATACAACTCAGCAGTCCCACTCTTTGGAATATACCCTAGAGAAATAAGAGCCTTTACACGAACATATATATGCACAACCATGTTTACTGCAGCACTGTTTACAATAGTAAAAAGATGGAAGCAACCAAGATGCCCATCAACGGATGAATGGATAAATGAATTATGGTATATTCACACAATGGAATACTACGCATCGATAAAGAACAGTGAGGAATCTGTAAAACACTGCATAACATGTAGGAACCTAGAAGGCATTATGCTGAGTGAGATTAGTCAGTTGCAAAAGGACAAATATTGTATAAGACCACTATTATAAGATCTTGAGAAATAGTTTAAACTGAGAAGAAAACATTCTTTTGTGGTTACGAGACAGGGAGGGGGGAAGGGTGAAAGAGAGCTATTTACTAATTAGATAGTAGGTAAGAACTACTTTAGGTGAGGGCAAGGACAACACTCAATACAGGGGAAGTCAGCACAACTGGACTAAACAAAAAGCAAAGAAGTTTCCTGAATAAACTGAATGCTTCAAAGGTCAGCATAGCAGGGGCAGGGATTTGGGGACCATGGTTTCAGGGGACATCTGAGTCAATTGGCATAATAAAGCCTATTAAGAAAACATTCTGTATTCCACTTTGAAGAGTGGCGTCTGGGCTCTTAAACGATAGCAAGCAGCCATCTAAGATGCGTCAATGAGTCTCAACCCACCTGGAACAAAGGATAATGAAGAACACCAAGGATACAAGGTAATTATGAGCCCAAGAGACAGAAAGAGCCACATGAACCAGAGACTACATAATTCTGAGACCAGGAGAACTAGATGGTGCCCAGCTACAACCGATGACTGCCCTGACAGGGAACATGACAGAGAGCCCCTGAGGGAACAGGAGAGCAGTGGGATTCAAACCCCAAATTCTCATAAAAAGACCAGACTTAATGGTCTGACTGAGACTAGAAGGACCCCGGTGGTCATGGCCCCCAGACCTTCTGTTGGCCCAGGACAGGAACCATTCCCGAAGCCAACTCTTCAGGCATGGATTGGACTGGACAATGGGTTGAAAAGGGATGCTGAAGAGGAATCAGCTACTTGGATCAGGTGGACACTTGAGAGTATGCTGGCCATCTCCTGCCTGGAGGGAAGATGGGAGGGTAGAGGTGGTTAGAAGCTGACAAAATGGACACGAACAGACAGAGTGGAAGGAGGGAGCAGACTGTCTTGTTGGGGGGAGTGTAACTGGGAGTACATAGCAAGGTGTATATAAGTTTTTATGTGAGAGACTGACTTGATTTGTAAACTTTCACTTAAAGCACAATAAAAGTTATTTAAAAAAAGGACTGCAAAATGACAGCAATAAACTCACATCTAATTACACTGAACGTAAATGACCTAAATGCACCCATAAAGAGACAAAGAGTGACAGAATGGATTAAAAAAACAAAAGGATCCATAAATCTGCTGTCTATAACAGATACACTTTAGAAACAAAGATGTAAATTTATTAAAAATCAAAGGAAAAAAAATATACCAAGCAAACAGCTATGAAAAAAGACCAGGTGTGGCAATACTAATCTCAGATAAAATAGACTTTAAAACAAAATCCACCATAAAAGACCAAGAAGGGAACTATATAATGATTAAAGGGACAATCCATCATGAAGACTTAATCATAACAAACATCTAGGCACCCAATGGGAGGGCTCCAAAATACATAAAGCAAACTCTAATAGCATAGAAAAGAGAAATTTACAGTTCCACAATAATAGTAGGCAAATACGACACACCGCTCTTAGTAAAGGACAAAACATCTAGAAACAAATTCAACAAAGATACCGAAGAGCTAAAGGGCACAATCATCCACCTTGACCTCATAGACATATATAGAACACTCCACCCAGCAGCTACAAAGTACACATTCTTTTCCAATGCAAGTGAAACGTTCTCCAGAATAGACCAGATCTTTGGCCACAGAGCAACCCTCAACAAAATCCAAAACACTGAGATAATACCAAGTATCTTCTCTGACCACACCACCATCAAAGTAGAAATTAACAACAGAAGAGTAAGGAAAAAAATCAGTTACATGGAAACTGAATAACACACTGCTTAAAAAATATTGGGTAATAGAAGAAATTAGATGGAATCAAAAAAATTCCTAAAATCAAATGAGAATGAAAACACATCATACCAAAACTTTTGTGGCACAGCAAATGCAGTCCTCAGAGGTCAATTTATAGTAATAGATGCACATATCAAAAAATCAGAACATTAGCTACACAACACAAACAAATAGAAAGAGAACAGCAAAACAAGCGCACAGCCACCAGAAGAAAGGAAATAATAAAGATCAGAGCAGAAATAAATGAAACAGAGTATTAAAAAAAAAAAAAAACACAGAATCAACAAAACCAAAAATTGATTCTTTGAAAGGATCAACAAAATGGACAAACCACTGGCCAAATTGACAAAAGAAAACATGGGAGGATGCAAATAACCCAAATAAGAAAGGAAACGGGGGACACTACAATAGATACAACTGAAATAAAAAGGATCATAATGCAGTATTATGAAAAACTATGCTTCAACAAATTTGAAAACTCAGCGGAAATGGACAAATTACCAGAAACTCACTACCTACCCAAACTAACACAAAATGATGTTGAAAATCTAATCAGACCCATAAAAAGAGAAGATATTGAAAAGATAATTGAAAAAAAACTCCCAACCAAAAAAATCCCTGGCCCAGATGGCTTCACTGGAGAATTCTATCAAACATTCAGAGAAGAGCTTGCACCAGTACTACTCAAACTATTTCAGGGCATAGAAAAGGAAGTGATACTGCCGAATTCCTTCTATGAAGCCAGCATAACCCTGATACCAAAACCAGGCAAAGGCACCACAAAAAAAGAAAATTACAAACCAATATGTCACATGAATATAGGTGCAAAAATTCTCAACAAAATTCTAGCCAATAGAATTCAGCATCATGCCAAAGAAATAATACACCATGACCAAGTCGGATTCATACCCTGTATGCAAGGATGGTCCAACATTAGCAAATCAATCAATGTAATCCACCACATAAATAAAAGGAAAGAAAAGAATCATATTATCATCTCAATCAATGCAGAAAAGGCATCTGACAAAGTTATAATACCCATTCCTAACAAAAACTCTCAATAAAATAGGCCTAGAAGGGAAATTTCTCAGTGTAATAAAGGGTATCTACGCAAAACCAACGGCCAACATCATTCTTAATGGAGAGAGGCTGCAAACATTCCCCTTGAGGACAGGAACGAGACAAGTATGCCCTTTATCACCACTCCTACTCAACACTGTGCTGGAAGTTGTAGCTAGAGCAATAAGTCAAGAAAAAGAAATAAAGGACATCCAAATTAGTAATGAAGTTAAACTGTCCTTAATTGTAGATGATATGATAATATGCATAGAAAATTCAAAAAATTCGGTGAGAAAACTACTGAAACTACAGAAAGATTCAGCACAGTAGGAGGATACAAGATAAACATACAAAAATCAGTTGGAATCCCATATGCCAATAAAGAGAAGGACGAAAAGGAAATCAGGAAAACAATACCATTTATAATGGCCCCTAAACAAATAAAACACTTAGGAATAAATCTAACCAGCCAAGTAAAGGACCTATACAAAGAAAAATACAAAACTCTACAGCAAGAAACCAGAAGAGATCTACACAAATGGAAAAATATGCCATGCTCATGGATAGGTAGACTCAACATTGTGAAAATGACAATTCCACCCAAAACAATTTACAAATACAATGCAATCCCGATCCAAATATCAATAACATTCTTTAAAGAGATAGAAAAATTTATCATTAACTTTATGTGGGAAGGGAAGAAGCCCCAGATAAGTAAAGCACTACTGAAGAAGAAGAACAAAGTAGGAGGACTCACACTACCTGATCTCAGAACCTACCATACAGCTACGGTAGTCAAAACAGCCTGGCACTGGTATAATGATAGAAACATTGACCAAAGGAACAGAATTGAGAGCCCAGATGTAAATCCATCTACCTATGGTCACCTGATCTTCAACAAGGACCCAAAGACTATCAAATGGCGAAAAGATAGTCTTTTTAACAAATGGTGCTGGCAAAATTGGATGTCCATCTGCAAAAAAAATGAAACAGGACTCATACCTCACACCAAATACAAAAAATAATTCAAAATGGATCAAAGGCCTAAATATAAAGCTAAAAACTATTAAGTTCATAGAAGAAAAAATAGGATCAACACTAGAGGCCCTAATTAACAGATTACAAACCAAACACTAGAGGCCCTAATTAACAGATTACAAACCAAAACCAACAACATACCAACTCCAGAAGATAAATTAGATAACTGGAATCTTCTAAAAATTAAACACTTATGCTCATCAAAAGACTTCACCAAAAGAGTAAAAAGAGAACCTAAAGATTGGGAAAATATTTTGGCTATTATGAATCAGACAAAGGTCTAACCTCCAAAATCTACAGGAAAATCCAAGACCTCTACAACAAATAGACAAATAATCCAATTAGAAAACTGGCAAAGAAAATGAACAGACACTTCACCAAAGAGGACATTCAAGTGGCCAACAGACACATGAGAAAATGCCCAAGATCACTAGCCATTAGAGAAATGCAAATCAAAACCACAATGAGATACCATGTCATCCCAGCATTACTGGCGTGAATAGAAAAAAAAAAAGGAAATAACAAATGTTGGAGAGGCTACCGGGAGATTGGAACTCTTATGCACTGCTGGTGGGGATGCAAAATGATACAACTGTTTTGGAAAACAATACGGTGCTTCCTTAGAAAGCAGGAAATACGCCGTATTATCCAGCAATCCTACTCCTAGGAATATATTCTAGAGAAATAAGAGTCATTACACAAATAGACATATTCATTGCAGCATTATTTACAATAGCAAAAAGATGGAAACAGCCTAGATGCCCATCAACAGATGAATGAATAATGAAACTGTGGTACACACACACAATGCAGTATTATGCAATGATAAAGAACAATAATGAATCTGTGAAGCATCTCATAACATGGATGAATTCAGAGGGCATTATGCTGAGTGAAATAAGTCAATCACAAAAGGACAAATACTGCATGAGACCACTACTGTAAAAACTCATGAAAAGGTTTACACACAAAAAGAAACAATCTTTGATGGTTACGAGGGAGGTGAGGGGTGGGGGTGGAAAAACACTAAACAGACAGTAGATAAGTGTTAACTTTGGTGAAGGGTAAGACAGTATACAATACTAGGGAAGCCAGCACAACTTGTACAAGGCAAGGTCATGTTAGCTCCTTAGACACATCCAAACTCCCCGAGGGATTGAATTGCTGGGCTGAGGGCTGTGGGGACCATGGTCTCAGGGAACATCTAGCTCAACTGGCTTAACATAGTTTATAAAGAAAATGTTCCACATCCCACTTTGGTGAGTAGCATCTGGGGTCTTAATAGCCTATGAGCGGCTATATAAGATATGCCAGTGGTCCTAGCCCTTTGGAGGTGAGGGAGAATGAAGAAAACTAAAGATAGAAGGGAAATATTAGTTCAAAGGACTAATGAACCACATCTACCACAGCCTCCACCAGACTGAGTCCAGTAAAACTAGACGGTGCCTGGCTACCACAATTGACTGCTCTGTCAAGGATCACAATAGAGGATCCCAGACAGAGCTGGAGAAAAATATAGAACAAAATTTTAACTGACAAAAAAGACCAGACTTACTGGCTTGACAGAGACTGGAGAAACCCTGAGAATATGGTCCCTTGGCACCCTTATTGCTCAGTAATGAAGTCACTTTTGAGGTTCACACTTCAGCCAAAGATTGGACAGGCCCATAAAACAAAACAAGACTAAAGGGGCATATCAGCCCAGAGACAAGGACTAGAAGGCAGGAGGATACAGGAAAGCTGGTAATAGAGAGCCCCAGGTCGAGAAGGGAGAGTGCTGACGCGTCATGGTATTGTTAACCAATGTCATAAAACAATATATGTACTAACTGTTTAACGAGACACTAGTTTGTTCTGTAAACCTTCATCTAAATTACAATTTAAAAAAGCTGAAAGGAAAAGAAAATCTGTATTAAAAAGAACTCAGTCCTGAAGGTAAAGAAGCCCTTAATCTCACACACAAGTATAAAAAATGGCAGAAGTAAATCCTCACCTAGCAATAATTACAATGAATGTAAATGAATTAAACACTCTAGTCGAGAGAAAAAGAGTGGCAGAATGAATTTTTAAAAATGACCTATCTATAAGGCTATCTACTAGAGACAGACCTTAGGCACAAAGACAGAAATAGATTAAAATTCAAAGGATGGAGAAAAAATTCCAAACAAACAGTAACCAAAAGACAGCAGAATGGCAATATTAAGATCTGACAAAATAGACTTTAAGTCAAAATCTATATTTAGAGACAAATAAGAACACTATATATATAATGATAAATTGGTCAATAAAACAAAAAGGTATAACAATTATAAATATCTACACATCTAACAGCAGAGCTCCAAAATTATAAAGCAAGTTCTAAGAGAATTAAGTAGAGAAATAGATCTACAAAAATACTAGAATTCAATACAAAACTTTTGATGATGTATAGAACAACTAGAAAGAAAACCAATAAGGAAACAGAACACTTGAATAACACTATTAACTAATTGGACCTAACAGACATAAATAGAACACTACATCCAATAGCAGCACAATATACACTCTTTTCCAATGTGCATGGCTCATTCTTCCATATAGACCATATTTTAGGACACAAAGCAAACCACAATAAATTTTAAAAAACTGAAATCATACAAAGGATATTCTCTGTTCATAATGGAATGAAACTAGAAATCAATAACTGGAGGAAAAAGAAGGAAAATAAATACATTGAAACTAAACAGCACACTGATAAAAAACCAATTGAAGAAATCGAGAAAAATTTTTAAAAAAATGCGATGCAACTACAGCAGTGCTTAGAGGGAAATTCATAGCAATAAATGCCTACATTTAAAAAAGAAGTAATACCCTAAATCAATACCTTACTCTGCAACTTGAGGAAATAGAAATGGAAGAGCAAAAGAAGCACAAAGCTACAGAAGAAAGGAAATAATAAAGATCAGAACAGAAATAAATGAAATAGAGAATGGAAAAACAACATACAAAAAAAAAATCATAGAAAAACAACAGAAAGAATCATTGAGACCAGAAGTTGGTTCTCTGAAAGGATCAAGCAAATAGACAAACTATTGTCTATACTGACAAAGGAAAAAATGTGAGAAGATGCAAATAACCAATATAAAAAAATGAAATTGAAGACACTGCAACAGATCCAAAAAAGATAATCATAACGGAATGCTATGAAAAATTTTACTCCAACAAATTTGAAAACTTAGATGAAATAAATTCCTGGAAACACACGACCGACCTGCACTAACACAAATAGAGGTAGAAATTTTCAGCAGATCTATAACAACAGAAGAGACTGAATTAGTCATCAATTCCCCCCAACCCCCGGCAAAAAAAAAAAAAAAAGCCCTAGACTAGAGAGTTTCACTGGGAAATTTTATCAAACATTCAAAACAGGAGAAATGACACCAATCCTACTCAAACTCTTCCAAAATATAGATGAGGAAGGAATATTCTCTAACTTGTTCCATAAAGTCAGCCTTATGCTGAAATGAAAGCCAGATAAAGATATCACAAGAAAATTTAGAGACCAATATCCTTCATTAATACAGACACAAAAATTCTCAACAAAATTCCATCAAACAGCATCCAACAACAAATTAAGAGGATTATACAACATGACCAAGTGGGATTTAGTCCAGAAATGCAAGGATGGTTCAACATTAGAAAATCAACCAATATAATACAACTAATTAATTAAGAAATTCAGGCCTGATTCAGAAGAGGATGTGGAATGAGGGATATCGTTGCTGATGTCAGATGGATCTTTGCTGAAAGCAGAAAACACCAGAAGGATATTTACCTGTGCTTTATTGACTATGCAAAGACATTTGATTGTGTGGATCATAACAAATTATGGATAACATTGCCAAGAATGGGATTTCCAGAACACTTAATTGTACTCATGAGGAACCTGTACATAGATCAAGAGGCAGTTGTACTGACAGAGCAAGGGGGTATTGCACGGTTTAAAGTTAGGAAAGGTGTGCATCAGGGTTGTATCCTTTCACCATACCTATTCAATCTGTACGCTAAGCAAATAATCCAAGAAGCTGGACTATATGAAGAAGAACATGGCATCAGGATTGGTGGAAGACTCATTAACAACCTGTGTCATGCAAATGACACAACCGTGCTTGCTGAAAGTGAAGAGGACTTGAAGCACTTACTGATGAAGATCAAAGACCACAGCCTTCAGTATGGATTACACCGCAACATAAAGAAAACAAAAATCCTCACAACTGGACCAATAAGCAACATCATGATAAATGTAGAAAAGATTGAAGTTGTCAAGGATTTCATTTTACTTGGATCCACAATCAACATCCATGGAAGCAGCAGTCAAGAAATCAAAAGATGCATTGCATTGGGTAAATATGCTGCAAAAGACCTCTTTAAAGTGTGGAAAAACAAAGACGTCACCTTGAAGACTAAGGGGGACCTGACCCAAGCCACGGT
This sequence comes from Elephas maximus indicus, assembly GCF_024166365.1. Lineage (NCBI taxonomy): Eukaryota > Metazoa > Chordata > Mammalia > Proboscidea > Elephantidae > Elephas > Elephas maximus. The sequence goes on along the minus strand of NC_064835.1, from coordinate 35,456,182 downwards.
ATTTTCAATCGCATCATATGCACATGAAAGCTGTACAATGAATAAGGAAGACCAGAGAAGAATTGACGCCTGTGAATTGTGGTCTTAGCAGAGAATATTGACTATACCATGGACTGCCAAAAGAACGAACAAATCTGTCTTGGAAGAAGTACAACCAGGATGCTCCTCAGAAGCAAGGATGGTGACACTACATCTTACATACTTTGGATATGCTGCCAAGAGAGATCAGTCCTTGGAGAAGGACATCATGCTTGGTAAAGTACAGGGTCAACAAAAAAGAGGAAGACCCTCAAGGAGATGGACTGACACAATGGCTGCAAAAATGGGCTCAAGCATAATAGCAATTGTGAGCATGGTGCAGGACCAGGCAGTGCTTCATTCTGTTATGCACAGGGTCGCTATGAATCGGAACCTACTCAATGGCACCTAACAACAACAACAATTAATTAAACAAAGGAAAAAAACCATATGATCATCTCAATAGATGCAGAAAAAGGCTTTGATAAAATCCAACATCCTTTCCTGATAAAAGCTCTCATAAAAATAGGAATATAAGGGAAATTCCTTAACATCATTAAAGGCATCTATGAAAAACCAACCGGCAACATTATTCAATAGGCAAACACTGAGAGACTTCCCCGTTGAGAACAGGAACCAGACAAGGATGCCTGTTATCACCGTTTCTATTCAATATTGTACTGGAAGTCTTAGAGCAATAAGGCAAGGAAAAGAAATAAAGGGCATCCAAATTGGAAAAAAAAAAAAGTAAAACTATCTCTATTTGTAGATGACATGATACTATACATAGAAAATCCTAAAGATTATACAAGAAAGCTACTGGAAGTAATAGAAGTAATGTTGCAGAGTACAAGTTCAACATGCAAAAATCAGTTGGCTTTCTACACACCAACAATAAAAAAATCTGAAAAGAAAGTCAAGAAAACAATACCATTTACAATAAACCAAACCCATTGCCGTCAAGTCGATTCTGACCCATAGTGACCCTATAGGACAGAGTAAAACAGCCCCATAGGGTTTCCAAGGAGCAGCTGGTGAATTCAAACTGCTGACCTATTGGTTAGCAGCCAAACTCTTTTTTTTTTTAATGTTTTCCCCCATTATTTTATTACAAAAAATTTTTAAACATACAACGTTGAAAGAATTTTACAGTGGAACCCATGTATATTTAGCTCTCAGATGCTACAATTAACATTTTGATACATTTGGTTTATCAAAGATCTACTACTCTATTCATGTATTACTAGCTTTCTTTTTTTATTGTACTTTAGTTGAAGGTTTACAGAACTAGCTTCTCATTAAACAGTTAGTACACATATTGTTTTATGACATTGGTTAACAACCTCACAGCATGTCAGCATTCTCCTTTCTCAGCCTTGTGTTCCCCATTACCGGCTTTCCTGTACCCTCCTGCCTTCTAGTCCTTGCCCCTGGGCTGTTGTGCCCCTTCAGTCTTGTTGTTTTATGGGCCTGTCCAATCTTTGGCTAAAGGGTGAACCTTGGGAGTGACTTCATTACTGAGCTAAAAGGGTATCCAGGGACCATACTCTCAGAGTTTTTCCAGTCTCTGTCAGGCCAATAAGTCTGGTCCTTTTTTGTGAGTTATGATTTTGTTCTACATTTTTCTCTAGCTCTGTCCAGGACCGTCTATTGTGACCCCTGCCACAGCAGTCAGTAGCGGTAGCCCAGCACCATCCAATTGTACTGGACTCGGTCTGGTGGAGGCCATGGCAGATGTGGTTCATTAGTCCTTTGTATCTTTCGTTTTCTTCATTCTTCCTTGCTCCCAAAGGGGTGAGACCAGTGGAGTATCTTAGATGGTCACCCACAGGCTTTGAAGACCCCAGACGCTGCTCACCAAAGCAGAATGTAGAACATTTTCTCTATAAATTATTTTATGCCAATTGAGCTAGATGTTCCCCAAGATCCTGGTCCGCATAGCCCTCAGCCCAGCAACTCAGCCCCTCAGGGAGTTTGGATGTGTCTAAGGAGCTTCCATAACCTTGCCTTGTACAAGTTGTGCTGGCTTCCCTAGTGTTGTGTACTGTCTTACCCTTCACCAAAGTTAACACTTATCTATTGTCTATTTAGTGTTTTTCCATCTATATTCCTCTCCTCCCTCGAACCATCAAAGGTTGTTTCTTTTTGTGTGTAAACCTTCTCATGAGTTTTTACAGTAGTGGTCTCATGCAGTATTTGTCCTTTTGTGAATGACTTATTTCACTCAGCATAATGTCCTCCAAATGTATCCATGTTATGAGATGCTTCACAGATTCATTATTGTTCTTTATCATTGCATAATACTGCATTGTGTGTATGTACCACAGTTTCATTATTCATTCATCTGTTGATAGGCATCTAGGCTGTTTCCATCTTTTTGCTATTGTAAACAATGCTGCAATGAACACGTGTGTGCATATGTCTATTCGTGTGGTGACACTTATTTCTCTAGGATATACTCCTAGGAGTGGGATTGCTAGATCATATGGCATTTGTATTTCTAGCTTTCTAAGGAAGCACCATATCATTTTCCAAAATGGTTGTATCATTTTGCATTCCCACCACCAGTGCATAAGAGTTCCAATCTCCCGTCGCCTCTCCAACATTTTTACTTCCTCTCTTTTTTTATTTATGCCAGTAATGCAAGGGTAAGATGGTATCTCATCAGGGTTTTGATTTGCATTTCTCTAATGGCTAATGATCTCAAGCATTTCCTCATGCATCTGTTGGCCACTTGAATGTCTTCTTTGGTGAAGTGTCTGTTCATTTCTTTTGCCTATTTTCTAATTGGATTATTTGTCTATTTGTTGTAGAGGTGTTGGATTTTCCTGTAGATTTTCGAGATTAGACCTTTGTCTGATTTGTAACAGCCAATTTTTTTTTTCCTACTCTATAGATTCTCTTTTTACTCTTTTGGTGAAGTCTTTTAATGAGCATCAGTGTTTAATTTTTAGAAGATCCCAGTTATCTAGCTTATCTTCTGGAGTTGGTGTGCTCTTGGTTATGGTTTGCATCCTGTTAATGCCATGTCTTAGGGCCTCTAGTGTTGATCCTACTTATTATTCTAAGAACTTCATAGTTTTTGCCTTTATATTTAGGGTCTTTGATCTATTCTGAATAGCAGCCAAGCTCTTAACCACTGTTGCACCATGGCTCCACAATAAAGCACCTAAAAAATAAAATACCTAGGAATAAACCTAACCAAGGATTTAAAGGACTTATACAATGAAAATCACAAAACACTCCTACAAAAGATTAAAATAGACCTGCATAAATTGGAAACATCCCGTGTTCAGGGATTGGAAGACTTAACGTTGTGAAAATGCCAATACTACCCAAAGAGATCCACAGATTCAATGCAATCCCAACCAAAATAACAACACAATTCTTTACTGAAATTAAAAAATAAAAATAAAAGAAAACCTAACCATCAACTTTATACAGAAAGGAAAGAGGCCCTGAATAGCCAAAACAGCCTGGTACTTGTTCAATGATAGACACATAGACAAATGGCATAGAAGTGGCAGCCCAGAAATAAAGCCATACAGCTATGGTCAACTGATTTTCTATAAGGGTGCTAAATTCATTCAGTAGAGGAAGAACAGCCTCTCCAATAAATGGTGCTGGCAAAACTGGATATCCACATGCAGAAAAAATGAAAACAGGACCCATACCGCAGAGCATACACAAAGCTAACCCAAAATAGGTCAAGGACATATATGTTAAAGCCAAAACTACAAAGTTCTTGGCAGAAAACATAGGGGTAAAACTATGATACTCAGTTTTTTTTTATGATAAATTATCGATCACAACTATAAACACACAAGAAGCAGAAGACAAATTAGATAACTGAGACCTCATAAAAATAAAATATTTATGGTCATCAAAAGACTTTATCAAAAGAGTAAAAAGATAACCTACACATTTGGAAAAAATCTTCAGTAACAATATATCCAATATATCTAAAATATATGTAAAATTTCTACGTCTTAACAGCAAAAAGACAACTCAATCAAAAAATGGACAAAGGACATAAACAGCCACTTCACCAAAGAGGATATACAAATGGCCGAAAAGCACATCAAAAGATCCTCATTGTCATTAGCCATTAACCCACTGCCGTCGAGTCGATTCCGACTCATAGCGACCCTATAGAACAGAGTAGAACTGCCCCACAGAGTTTCCAAGGAGTGCCTGGTGCATTTGAACTGCTGACCTCTTGGCCAGCAGCTGTAGCACTTAACCACTACGGCACCAGGGTTTCCCGTTAGCCATTAGAGAGATGCAAATCAAAACAACAATGAAATACACATCATCCATGCTAAAATGCCACTGATCAAAATAAAAGAGAACAACAAATGTTGGTGAGCATGTGGGGAGGTTAGAACCTTTATTAGCTGCTGGTGGGAATGTAAAAGAGTACAACCATTGTAGAAAAAAATATGTCAATTTCTCAAAAAAATTCAAAATAGAAAAACAATAACCCACCCATATGACCCAGCAATTCCACTTCTGGGTATATTCTCTAGGGACCTAAAAGCAATAAAATGACAAGAACAGACATATGTACACCAATGTTCATTGCAGCATTATTCACAATAGCCAAAAAGTGAAACCAACCTAAGTGCCCATCTACAGATGAATGGATAAACAAAATGTGGTACACGCAAGCAATGGAATACTATTTAGCCTTAAAGAAAAATGAAGTCCTGATATGTGCTACAACACGGATGAACCCTGAAGACATGCTGAACTAAATAGGTCAATCACAAAAGGACAAACATTGTATGGTCTCACTTATATGAAATGATGAGTATAGGTAATTATATAAAGACAAGTGGTTACTAGTGATCACCTGGGGCAGGTGGGGGAAGGTGAAGGGGAAATCACTGACTGGGAAGTAGTGAATTTTTGTCTGTGGTGATGGGAAAATTGGCATCAACTAAGGGCAATGGTTACACAACCAAATGAATGCAGCTGTTACCATTAAGCTGAACACCAGGGGAAAAAAAGGAGGGATAAATGCCAAATAAGCTGTTATATAATTTGACAACTACAATAGCAGCCAAAAAAAAAAAAAAAAAGTCTGCACCTGTTAATACTACTTAGGTAAAACTAAACACTTCGTGAGGTTACTTTTCTTGTTTCAAAGGTTTATGGTCACAGCTTCTTTGGCCAATTGGCCTAACATTGTTTTCAGAGTTTCTGTTCTACCTCCTAGTTTGGTGAATAGCATCTGGGGTCTGAAAAGCTTGTGACTGGCCACGCAAGATATAACGATTGGTCTCTATTCACCTGGAAGAGTACAGGAAGAAGGAGACCCAGGAAACAGAGAAGGAAATGGACGACAAGTTTAATTGCCTCCATAAACTACCATCTCCATTACCATGAGGCCAGAAGAAATGGATAGTGCCCAGATACCATTTCTGAACATTTTGATCAAGGATCCAATAGATGGATCCTGGTAAAAAGGAGGAAAAGTGTGGAACAGAACTTCAAACTCACAGGGATACCAGATTTACTGGATCCACTGAGACTGGGAGAACCCCTGAATCTAATGCCCTGAAAAAATTCTTTAAGCCTTGAATCAAAACTATCACATGAAGCCACTGTTAAACTAAACAACAGCTTAACCCCCCCCAAAAAAAATAAATAACAACAAATGTTAGCCTCAAGCATAGTACTCTTATAAAGAATTGTCCACATGAGTGTAAGCTGACAACTGTCAATCTAAAGCACAGATGGAAACTTTAAGGGGCAGAAAGCTGGAATTAATGATGATGAAGCAATGTGGGCAGAGATAGTAGGGTGATAGAATGTTATGTATCTAACCAATGTTATTGAACTGTTCATGTAGAAATTGCGAATGGATGTATGTTTGCCACCAAAAATAAATATTATTTAAAAAAAGCATATGTGACCTTAAATCCTTATACTAGAAATCAATAAAAGCTAAAAAGATTAAATAAGCAGCCATCTTAATAAGTTTAGAAAATATCAGAATAATTATGAGCAAGTTAAGTAAGGCATAATAGACATAAAAAGCAACAAATGAAATAGAAAACAAAGGATAATGGAGAAAAATCAGCAAAATCAAGACGACAGTTCTTGGAAAAAGACCAACAAAATTCACAAAATAATGGCAAGCCTGAAAAGAGAGAAAACACTACTACTACACCAACATCAAAGACAGCAGAATAATATCTACAAAATTTTAGGTATCTCTAACTAGGTATAGCTTGAAATATAGCAGATATAAAAATAATGAATGTTTTTGGTATAATAAAAATATAATAATGGTCAAATTACATTTATCTGAAGAATGCAAAGTTAGCCTAATACTATTGGAAAAATTCAGATATGTCAAACGACAAAGTAGCTTATATCAGGTTAACCATCCTGCAGCTAATAATAATATCCTCTGGAAAATAACATATAAAAACTATTTAAAGTTATAGAGAGTAGAAAAAGCAGGCAGAAGCTGAATGGTGCGGGGGGGGGCCTAAGTTATTGAAAGAAGAAAAATTCGCCAGGTGAAATACAAGTTTATATGATCCATCAGTCAGGGTTCTCCAGAAAACAGAACCAGTAGGATGTGAATGATAGACAGATAGATAGATGATAGATTAGATACATACATACATACATGGATAGATAGATGATAGATAGATAAAAAGATAGACAGACAGACAGATACACAGATACACAGGCAGATACACAGATACACACATAGACACATAGATGGTAGACAGATAGATAGATTCTAAGGAATTGGCTTATTTGATCAGTGGGGCTGTAGGGCAGGCCAACAGGGTAGAAGTTGATGTTGCAGTCTTGAGGAAGAATTTCCTCTTCCTCAGGGAAACCTGTTTTGCTCTTAAAGCCTTTCAACTGATGGAACGAGTCCTACGCACACTGTTGTTTGTTGTTAGGTACAGTCCAGTCGATTCTGACTCATAGTGACCCTATGCACAACAGAACAAAACACTGCCAGGTCCTGCATCATCCACACAATCCTTGTTATACTTGAGCCCATTGTTGCAGCCACTATGTCAATACATCTTGTTGAGGGTCTTCCGAGTTTTTGCTGGCCCCTTACTTTACCAAGCATGATGTCGTTCTTCAGATTATCCCTGCTGATAACCTATCCAAAGTATGTGAGATATAGTCTCGCCATCCTTGCTTCTAAGGAGCATTCTGGTTGTACTTCTTCCATGACAGATTTGTTTGTTCTTTTGGCAGTCCGTGGTATACTCAATATTCTTCACCAAGCCCACAATTCACAGGCAACAATTCTTCTTCGGTCTTCCTTATTCATTGTCCAGCTTCCACGTGCGAATGAGGCAACTGAAAACATCATGGTTTCGGTCAGGTGCACCTTAGTCTTCAAGGTGACATCTTTGCTTTCCAACACTTTAAAGAGGTCTTTTGCTGCATATTTACCCAATGCAATGCATCTTTTGATTTCTTGACTGCTGCTTCCATGGGTGTTGATTGTGGATCCAAGTAAAATGAAATCCTTGACAACTTCGATCTTTTCTACATTTACAATGATGTTGCTTATTGGTCCAGTTGTGAGGATTTTTTATTTCTTTACGCTGAGGTGTAATCCATACTGAAGGCTGTCGTCTTTGATCTTCATCAGTAAGCACTTCAAATACAGGGAAGCTACACAAACCCCAATCAGAAGACACGCAAAACGATCAACTCTGTACCACATCCTAAGAAAATTCCTGAAAACAAAAGACAAGAAAAGAATTTTAAAAGCAGCAAGAGAAAAAGCAATATAACTTACCAGGGGTCCTTCGTAAGAATCAGTGCAAATTTCTCCCCAGAAACTCCAGAGGCCAGAAGACAATGGAGTGACATATATGAAATATTGAACGAAAAATTGCCAGCCAAGAATCCTTTACAAAAGGGAAATCAAGACATTCCCAAACAAACAGAAGCTCTGGTAATCTGCCACTACCAGACCAGCTCTGCATGTACTAATGAAAAGGCGAGAATACTAAACAAATACTCGAAATAATAAGAGAGAGGGAGATCTCGAAAAAATGCAACAACATGAGCAATAATAAGGACCAAGTATAGGATATTTTCAGGGAATAAACTCACTAATTCCACAAACAATACACCATCAAGACTATAAGAAACAGGCACAAAGCAAACTTCTCAGATATAGGATATACAATGATGTTAACGGTGACTAGCCAACAGAAATAGGGGAGGGAGGAACGTATCAAGAATAAATCTAATATGTTAAGGTTGTACGATATCCGTTGTTCATATGTTAAATGTTGTCATAATTTTAAGTGGTGTAATGTAACATGTATGGTAACCAGAAGAAATCACCGAGAAAAAAGACACCTAAAAAGGAAGAAAAAGGTTCACCATAAGAAAGCAGCCAAATATAAACAAAAACAGAAAAATCAGAATAAAAAAAAAGATACAAAGCACTCACAAAAATTCCAAAATGAATGACGTAGACTTTTTGTTTTCAATAATAAATGTAAATGGTCTAAACTCCACATGCAAAATGCAGAGAGTCGCAGAACAGATAAAAAAGCACGATCCACCCTTTTCTGTCTAAAATAAACACATCTTAAACATAAGACAGAAACAGACTGAAAATTTAAAAAATGGAAAACAAATTCCATGCAACCAATAAACAAAAAAGAGCAGAGATGGCAATACTTAGATAAAATAGACTTTAAATCAAAATCTACTACAAGAGATAAAGAAAGTCATTACATAATAATAAAAGGGTCAATCCAGCAAGAAGACACAACAATTATAAATATATATGCACCTAACATCAGTGCTCCAATATTCATGAAACAAATACTGAATAATATGAAAGGAGAAATAGATAACTCCACAATAATAGCAGGGAACTTAAACACACCACTTTCAATTCTAGACAGAACATCTAAAAAGAAAATCATTAAGAACTTTGAGAACTTAAACCATAAGCCAATTTGATCTAATGGACTTGTAACAGAACACTCTACCTATCAATAGAACAATACACATTTTTCTCCAGTGCACATGGATCATTTTCCAGAATAGACCATATGCTAGGACACAAAACAGGTCTCAACAAATTTAAAAAGACTGAAATCATACATAGCATCTTCTCTGACCATAACAGCATGAAGTTAGAAATCAACTGGGGGAAAAATGAATACATGGAGACAAAATTATATACTACTACAAAACTACAGGGTCATAACCAAAACAAAAACCAAACCCACTGCTATCAAGTCAATTCCGACTCATAGAAGAAACAAAAGGTGAAATTAAAATATTCTTAGAGTTGAACAAAAATTAAAACATATCAAAGCCTTTGGGACACAGCAAAAGCAGTACTTAGAAGGAAATTCATAGCAGTAAATGCCTAGATTAAAAAGAGTCAAAATCAATAACTTAAACCAACAACTTGAAAAAATAAAAAAGGAAGAACAAGAAAATCCCAAAGCTACCCAAAGAAAGGAAATAAAAAAGATCAGAGCAGAAATAAACACAATAGGAAACAAAAACTGAAAGAATCAACAAAGCCAGAATTTGGTTCTTTGAAAGGATCAACAAAATAGACAAACTACTGGCTAGAATGACAAAAGAAAAAAAACCAGAAGAGGCAAATAACCAAATCAAGAAATGAAACTGGAGACATTACAACCAATCCAACTGAGATAAAGAGGACCATAACAGAGTACTGTGAAAATTGTACTTGAACAAATTTAAAAACCTAAATGAAATGCACAAATTCCTAGAAACACACTATCTACATAAGCTAACACAAACAGGTGTAGAAAATGTAAACAGATCCATTACAAAAGAGGAAATTGAAGAAGTCATGAAAAAACTGCCACCACCACCACCAACAAAAGTCCAGGACCAGAGGACTACACTGAGGAATTCAAGGAAACGTTCAGAGAAGAGTTTACACCAATCCTATTCAATCTCTTCAAAAGACAGTAGAGGAAGGAACAGTACCAAACTTTTTCTATAAAGCCAGGATAACCCTGATACCTAAACCAGGTGAAGATATCACAAAAAAATAATAGTACAGACCCATATCCCTCATGAATATGGATGCAAAAATTTTCAACAAAATTCTAGCCAGCAGAATTCAGCAGCATATCAAAAAAAAAAAAATCACATACTACAACCAGGTGGGATTCATTCAAGGATTATAAGGAGGTTCAACATTAGAAAATCAATCAGTGCAATCAACCACATAAATTGAACAAAGGTAAAGAAACACATGATCATACCAATTGATGAAGAAAAAGCATTTGATAAAATTCAACACCCTTTCGATAAAATAAAATTTTATTTTTGATAAAACAAAAACCCTCAGCAAAATAGGAATAGAGCGGAAATTTCTCAATGTATTCAAGGACATATATACAAAACCAACAGCTAGCATTATACTCAATGGAGAAAGACTGAGAGCCTTCCCTCTGAGAATGGGACAGAGACAAGGATGCCATTATCGTCATCATTACTCAACATTGTACTGGAAGTCCTAGCCAGAGCAATAAGCCAAGAAAGGAAGAAGTAAAATTAGGTTTATTTACAGATGACATGATCCTATACATAGAAGACCCTAAAGATTTCACAAACTGCTCCAACTAATAAAAGACTTCAGCAACATTAAAGGGTACAAGATCAATACACAAAAATCGATTGGATTCCTTTACACTAAAAAAGAATACTCCAAAAAAGAAATAAGAAAACAATACTATTTACAACTGCCCCCAAAGTGATAAAATACCTAGTAATTAAAGAGGAACATAACTTATACAATGAAAATTATAAAACACTGCAACAAGAGACTAAAAAAGACATAGAATAAAGGAAAGATGTCTCCTGCTTGTGTATTGGAAGATTTAATACAGTGAAAACTTCAGTTCTACCTAAAGTGATTTACAGATAGGATGCAATGATGATAAAAATCCCAACAACATTCTTTACTGAAATGGAAAAACTAATAATCAACTTTATATGGAAAGGAATGAAACTCTGCATAGCCAAAGCAATACTGAAGAAAAAGAACAAAATAGGAGGCCTCACACTCCCTCATATCAAAATATACTACACAGCCACTGTAACCAAAACCGCCTGATAAGACACACAGACCAGTGGACTAGAACTGAGAAAGCAGAATTAAACCCACCTATCTAAGGAAAACGTATTTCTGACAAGGGGTCAAAATTCATTCAATGGGGGGGAAAAAAAAAACACTATCTTTAATAAATGGCACTGGCAAAACTAGATAACCATTTGATAAATAATACCATATACAAAAAATGGATCAAAGACCTAAATTTTAAACCTAAAACTATAAAGTTCCTGGGAGAAAACTATGGGACCTAACCTTTTGTAAAAATAGGATAACGAACAAAACAACAAAAGCACAAAGAAGACAAAATAGATAAATGGGACCTCATAAAAACTAAAAACTTAAGCACATTGAAAGACAAGTAAAAAGAGAACCCACAGACTGCAAACAAATCTTTGGAAACAACCTATCAGATAAGGGTCTAATCTCCAAAATTTATAGAAAATTTCAACAATGCAATGATGAAAAGACAAACCCACTCCCAAAATGGGCAAAAGACATGAATAAAACTTTCAAGAAGACACCCAAGCAGCCAACAAACACATGAACAGATACTCATGATCTTTAGCCATTAGAGAAATGTAAGTCAAAACAACAATGATGCCATCTCATCCTGACTGAAACGGCACTGATTAAAAAAAAAAAAAAAACTGATAACAAACATTGGCAAGGATGTGAGGAGATTGGAACCCTTATCCATTGCTGGTGGGACTGTAAAATGGTAAAACCGCTACGGAAAACCATATGGCACTTCCTCGAAAAACTAGAAGGAGAACTATCCTTCAATCCAGCAATTTCACTCCGAGTGATATACCCTAGACACAAAGAAATAAATGCATTCCTATGTTCACTGCAGTTTTATTCACAATAGTGAAAAAATGGAAACAACCAAAATGCCCATTAGCAGATGAATAAATAATCAAAATATGATAGATACATATAATGGAATACAAAGAAACCATAAGGACCAATAATGATTCCACAAAATATATTATAATATGGATGGACCTGGAGGGCATAATGCTAAGTAAAATCAGTCAAGCTCATAAGGACAAATACTGTATGATACCTCTTTTATAAGAAGACAAGGATTGATACAGATAAAAAGACCAGTGTTCAATGATGATTACCAGGGGAAGGAAGGGAGAAAGGGGAAAGCATGCTCTAGACCATAAATAGTTGTTATTTTTGGTGATGGGAGAAATGGCACCGAATGCAGGTGCAGTGAACACAGCATGACCAAAGTAAATGATGCTGCTGAGAAGCAGCCATGAGAAAGGGGTGCCTGTACCAAAGAATTTGACATGCGTAAGAGGGCAACAAATCCAACAAAGAACAATGAGTCTAGGATCACATCACGATGTTGTTGTTGTTAGGTGCCATCGAGTTGGTTCTGACTCACAGCAACCCTATGTACAACAGAAGGAAACACTGCCCGGTCCTGTGCCATGCTCACAATCTTTGTTATGCTTGAGCCCATTGTTGCAACCACCACGTCAATCCATCTTGTTGATGGTCTTCCTGCTTTCTGCTGAGTGTATTTTACCAAGTATGATGTGCTTCTCCAGGGACTGATGCCTCCTGATGACATGTCCATAATATGTAAGACACAGTCTTGCCATCCTTGCTTTTAAGGAGCATTCTGGTTGCACTTCCTCCATGACAGGTTTGTTCTTTTGGCAGCCCGTGGTATAGTCAATATTCTTTGCCAACACCACAATTCAAAGGCGTCAATTCTTCTTCGGTCTTCCTTATTCACTGTCCAGCTTTCACATGCATATGACGCTACTGAAAACACCATGGCTTAGGTCAGGTGTGCTTTAGTCTTCAAGGTGACATCTTTGCTTTTCATCATTTTAAAGGGGTCTTTTGCAGCAGATTTGCCCAAGGCAATGCATCTTTTGGCTTCTTGACTGCTGCTTCCAGGGGTGTTGATTGCGGAACCAAGTAAAATGAAATCCTTGACAACTTCAGTCTTTTCTCTATTTTTCATGATGTTGCTTTATTGGTCTAATCGGGAGAATTTTTGTTTTCGTTATGTTGAGGTGTAATCCATACTGAAGGCTGTAGTCTTTGATGTTCATCAGTAAGTGCTTCATGTCCTCTTCACTTACAGCAAGCAAGGTTGTGTCATCTGCATATCACAGGTTGTTAATGAGTCTTCCTCCAATCCTGATGCCCTGTTCTTCTTCATATACTCTAGCTTCGCAGATTATTTGCTCAGCATACAGAGTGAATAGGTATGGTGAAAGGATACAATCTTGATCCACACCTTTCCTAACTTTAAGCCACTCAGTATCCCCTTGTTCTGTTTGAATGACTGCTTCTTGATCTATGAAAAGGTTTCTCATGAGCACAATTATGTGTTCTGGAATTCCCATTCTTCGAAATATTATCCATAAATTTTTTATGATCTACACAGTTGAATTCCTTTGCATAGTCAATAAAACACAGCTAAACATCCTTCTGGTATTCTCTGCTTTCAGCCAGGATCCATCTGACATCAGCAATGATCTCCCTGGTTCCACATCCTCTTTTGAATCCAGCCTGAATTTCTGGCAGTTCCCTGTAGATATACTGCTGCAGCCGATTTTGAATAATCTTCAGCAAAATTTTGCTTGCGTATGGTATTAATGATATCATTCCATAATTTCTGCATTCGCTTGGATCACCTTTCTTGGGAATAGGCATAAATATGGATCTCTTCCAGTCAGTTGGCTAGGAAGCTGTCTTCCATATTTCTTGGCGTAGATGAGTGAGCACTTCCGGTGCTGCATCCATTTGTTGAAACATCTCAATTGATATTCCATCAATATCTGGAGCCTTGTTTTTCGTCAATGCCTTCAGTGCAGCTTGGACTTCTTCCTTCAGTACCATCAGTTCCTGATTATATGCTTCCTCTTGAAATGGTTGAATATCAACCAATTCTTTTTGGTATAATGACTCTGTATTCCTTCAATCTTCTTTTGATACTTCCTGCATCATTTAATATTTTCCCCATAGAATCCTTCACTACTGCAACTGGAGGCTTGAATTTTTTCTTCAGTTCTTTCAGCTTCAGAAATGCTGAGCATGTTCTTCCCTCTTGATTTTCTATCTCCAGCTCTTTGAACATGTCATTATGATACTTTACTTTGCCTTCTCGAGCCACCCTTTGAAATCTTCTGTTCAATTCTTTTACTTCATCACTTCTTTTTCTTTAGCTGATCAACATTCAAGAGCAAGTTTCAGAGTCTCTTCTGACACCCATTTTGGTCTTTTCTTTCTTTCCTGTCTTTTTAATGAACTCTTGCTTTCCTCATGTATGATGTCCTTGATGTCATTCCACAACTCATCTGGTCTTCCATCATTAGTGTTCAACACATCAAATCTATTCTTGAGATGGTCTCTAAATTCAGGAGGGATATACCCAAGGTCCCACTTTGGTTCTCGTGAACTCATTCTAATTTTCTTCAGTTTCAACTTGAACTTGCATATGAGCAATTGATGGTCTGTTCCACAGTCGGCCACTGGCCTCGTTCTGACTAATGATATTGAGCTTTTCCATCATCTCTTTCCACAGATGTAGTCAATTTGATTTCTGTGTATTCCATCTGGCGAGGTCAACATGTATAGTTGCCATCTATGCTGGTGGAAAAAAAAAGGTATTTGCAATAAAAAAGTCATTGGTCTTGCAAAATTCTATCATGCGATCTCCAGCATCGTTTCTCTTACCAAGGCCATATTTTCCAACTACTGATCCTTCTTCTTTGGTTCCAACTTTCGAATTCCAATCGCCAGTAATTATCAATGCATCCTGATTGCATGTTCGATCAATCTCAGACTGTGGAAGCTGGTAAAAATCTTCAGTTTCTTCATCTTTGGCCTTAGCGGTTGGTACCTAAATTTGAATAACAGTCGCATTGACTGGTTTTCCTTGTAGGCGTATGGATATTATCCTATCACTAACAGCATTGTACTTCAGAATATATCTTGAAATGTTCTTTGTGACGATGAATGCAACACCATTCCTCTTCAAGTTGTCATTCCCGGCATGGTAGACCATATGATTGCCCGATTCAAAATGGCCAATACCAGTCCATTTCAGCTCACTATTGCTTAGGACATCAATGTTTCATAAGGATAGGTATATATATACATGGGTAAGTACAGCTGTACACATATGTGACAGCAGACAGAAGTATCTATATGTACATGTAAATACAGATATGTGTAGGCAGGCACATGTATTCACTGAAGACACAACTACAGATACTCCTTAGACATAATCAAACACCTTCTGAGATTGGTTTTATGGGTTTGAAGGCTTAGAACCATAGTCACATTGGACAACTCAGTCCATTGGCATAATATAGTTCACAAAGTTCATGTTCTGCATCCTAGTGAGGCAAGTAGTGTCTGGGGTCTTGAAAGCTTATGAGCAGCCATCTAAGATACAACTATTGAGCTCTACTCATCAGGAACAAAAGAGTAAGAAAGGATCAAAATCACAGAGAAAAAAACAAGTCTACAAGGCTGATAGCCCACACGAGCCATGACCTCAGCTACCCTGAGAGAACAACTAGATAATGCCTAGCTAAAACTACTGACCAATCTTACAGGAAGCACAATAGATGATCCTGGTTAGAAAGGAAGAAAAATCCAGAATAAAACTCAAATTCTTAAAAAATGGCTATACTACAAAAAGATGGAAGCAACCAAGTTGCCCATCAACAGATGAATGGATAAAGAAATTACGGTATATTCACACAATGGCTACTACACATCGATAAAGAACAATGATGAATCCGTGAAACATCTCATAACATGGAGGAATCTGGAAGGCATTATGCTGAGTGAAATTAGTCAGTTGCAAAAGGACAAATATTGCACAAGACTACTATTATAAGAACTCAAGAAACAGTTTAAACAGAGAAAAACATATTCTTTGATGGTTATGAAAGAGGGGAGGGAGGGAGGAAGAGGGGTATTCACTACTTAGATAGTAGACAAGAACTATTTTAGGAGAAGGGAAAGACAAGACACAATAAAGCAGGGGTCAGCACAACTGGACTAAACCAAAAGCAAAGAAGTGTCCTGAATAAACTGAACACTTCGAAGGCCGGCATAGCAGGGGTGGGAGTTTGGGGACCATGGTTTCAGGGGACGTCTAGGTCAACTGGTATAATAAAATCTATTAAGAAAACATTCTGTATCCCACTGTGGAGAGTGGCGCCTGGGGTCTTAAACACTAGCAAGCGGCCACCTAAGATGCATCAATTGGTCTCAACCCACCTGGAACAAAGGAGAATGAAGAATACCAAAGACACAAGATAATTATGAATCCAAGAGACAGAAAGGGCCACATAAACCAGAGACTACATCAGCCTGAAAGCAGAAGAACTAGATGGTGCCCGGCTACAACCAATGACTGCCCTGACAGGGACCACAATAGAGAACCCCTGAGGGAGCAGGAGAGCAGTGGGATGCAGACCCCAAATTCTCGTAAAAAGACCAGACTTAATGGTCTGAGACTAGAAGGACCCTGGAGGTCATGGTCCCCAGACCTTCTGTTAGCCCAGGACAGAAACCATTCCCAAAGCCAGCTCTTCAGAGAGGGATTGGACAGGACTACGGGGTAGAAAATGATATTGGTGAGGAGTGAGCTTCTTGGATCAGAAGACACATGAGACTATGTGGGCAGCCCTTGTCTGGAGGGGAGATGAGAAGGCAAAGGGGGTGAGAGGCTGACTGGACACGAAAATAGAGGGTGGAGAGGAGTGTGTTTTCTCATTAGGGGGAGAGCAATTAGGAGTATATAGCAAGGTGTATATAAATTTTTATAAGAGAGACTGACTTGATTTGTAAACTTTCACTTAAAGCACAATAAAAATTTAAAAAAAAAGAAACCAAAAAAAGAAGTCTAGAGTAATTAGACCACCTGAGACCAGAAAACTCCCTGAGACTATCATCCTTAGATGCTCTTTAAACTATGAACCAAAATATCCCGAGATCACCTTTTAAAAGAAAAGCAGAGTGACACACAAAATAAAGGATATAAAAAAAAAATTTTTTTTTAACCCATTAGATTGGGGCTCTACTTAAAAAACACCTGTATGAGTCCAAAAGATCAATATTTAATCGAATGCAAAAATGAGAAAGATAAGGGGGCGGGGCAACTGTTGTTGCTGTTAGGTGTCATCCAGTCAATTCTCATTCATAGCAACCCCATATACAACAGAACAAAACACTGCCAGGTCCTGCACCATTCTCACAATCGTTGCTATGTTTGAGCTCATTGTTGGAGCCACTGTGTCAATCCATATCATTGAGGGTCTTCCTCTTCTTTGCTGACCCTCTGCTTTACCAAGCGTGATATCCTCCTCCAGAGACTGGTCTCTCCTGAAAACATGTCCAAAGTACATAAAACAAAGTCTCGCCATCCTCACTTCAAAGGCTGTACTTCTTGCAAGACAGATTTGTTCATTCTTCAGGCAGTCCATGATATATTCAATATTCTTTGCCAACACCATAATTCAAAGGCAACAATTATTCTTTGGTCTTGCTTATTCGTTGTCCAGCTTTCATTTGCATTTGAGACAATTGAAAATACCATGGCTTGGGTCAGGCACACCTTAGTTCTCAAAGTGACATCTTTGCTTTTAACACTTTAAAGAGATCTTTTGCAACAGATTTGCCCAATGTAATATGTCATTTGATTTCTTGACTGCTGCTTCCATGGATGCTGACTGTGGATCAAAGTAAAATGAAATTCTTTACAACTTCAATATTTTACCTTTTATCCTGAGATGCTGCTTATTGGTCCAGTTGTGGGGGTTTTTGTTTCCTTTGTGTTTAGGTATTGTAATCTATACAGAAGGCTCTGCAGTCTTTGATGTTCATCAGTAAGTGCTTCAAGTCCTCTTCACTTTCAGCAAGCAAGGTTGTGTCATCTGCATACCACAAGCTGTTAATGAGTCTTCCTCCAATCCTGATGCCAAGTTCTTCTTCACACAGTCCAGCTTCTCATATGATTCGCTCAGCATACTTTGAATAAATATGGTGAAAGGATACAACTCTAATGCACACCTTTTCTGATTTTAAACCATGCAGTATACCCTTATTCTGTTTGAATAACTGCCTCTTGGTCTACATACAGGTTCCACATGAGTACAATTAAGTGTTCTGAAATTTTCTTCTTCACAATGTGATCCATAATTTGTTCAGATCCACGCAGTCCAAAGCCCTGTCATGGCCAGTGAAACACAGGTAAACACCTTTATGGTATTCTCTGCTTTCAGCCAAGATCCATTTAACATCAGCAACAATATCCCTTGTTCTAAGTCCTCTTCTTAATCCAACTTGAATTTGTGGCAGTTCCCTGTTCATGTACTCCTGCAACCATTTTTTAAATTATCTTCAGCAGAATTTTACTCATGTGATTTTAATGTTTTGTTTTGTTTTGTTTAATAATTTCCACATTCTGTTGGATTACGTTTCTTTGGGATGGGCACAAATATAGATCTCTTCCAGTCATTTGGTCAGGTAGTTGTCTTCCAAATTTCTTGGCACAGACAAGTGAGCGCTCCAGCATTGCATGCATTTGTTGAAACCTCTCAATTGGCATTCTGTTAATTCCTGGAGTCTTGTTTTTTGCCAATGCGTTGAGTACAGCTTGGACTTTTTCCTTTTATAACATCAGTTCTTAATCTTATGTTAGCCCCTTAAATAATTGAACACCGAAAAATTATTTTTGGTACAGTGACTTTGTTCCTTTCATCTTTCCTTGATGCTTCCTGCATAATTCAGTATCTTGTCCATAGAATCCTTCAATATTGCAACTGGGGGCTTGAGTTTTTTTCTTCACCTCTTTCAGCTTGAAAAATGCTGAGCACATTCTTCTCTTTTTGTTTTCTAATTGCAGGTCTTTGTACATTTCATTATAGTACTTTAATTAGAGTACTGGAAATAGAACAATCAGAACACATTTAATGAAAATGCTGACACAATGTGAAAAATATAACTAATGCCATTGTTCAATTTTGTGTGGAAACTGTCAAAGGAAATCTAACTTGCTGTGTAAACTTTCACCAAAAGCACAATAAAATATAATTTAAAAAAATACTATGGGGCAGGGGCAGTCCTACTCTGTTACACAGGCTATTCTGAGTTAGAATCAACTTGACAGCACCCAATAACACCACATGTTAAATAAATAAATAAATAAAGGCATGTGTCACTGTCAAAAAAAAAATTTAGACAAGAGAAGAAACAGGAAAATAAGAACTTTCAAGGTTAACAGACAATTTAGTCATTAGAAATAGACCCCAAGATGACCCAAATGTTGAAATTAAATAACAAGGCAGTATTGTTCAATAATTTAAAGAAAAAGGTGAACATAGTGAGTAAACAGATGCAGAAATACATAAGAGAAATGCAAATAAAAAAAACAGAAATCCTATTGTTGTTTGAGGGTGGGTTCTCTAAAGAAGCAAAACCAGTGAAGTGCATATATAAATATATGCAGAGAGGTTTATTTCAAGGAAACAGCTCATGAAATTGTGGAGGCTGGCAAGTCCCAAATCCATGGGTCAATGGCAAGCTGGAGGCTTCTTCTGACTCATGTGGAAGCAGGTGCTGATGAACCTGAAATCTGCAGGTCAGGCAGAAGGCTTCTGGCTCACGGGGTTTCAGGAGCTGGCAATATGCAGGTGAGGCGGTAAGCTGTTGGCTCACATCCCAAGAACTGAAGGTCAGAGCATGACAAGGCAAATGCAGGATTGAATGCAGGATTAAGAGACAGCAAGCTTTACCAGAACATCCATATACATTGGATTCAGTTTTTCCCAAGGAAAGTCCTTTATTAACTGATTGGCTGCTCACTCAGATCACAAAATGAAAGATGATTACATAATATATGCCAAACCACTGAGAATCACAGCCTAGTCAAGGTGACACATAACCATACCATCACATTGTTGTTGATAGTTGTCAAATCGGCTCCAGCTCATGAAAAATACAGTATCTGAGAGGAGAAGGAGAAGTACTAGAAAGACTTAACATTAGACTAAAGACTACAAAAGAAAGGGTCAATAAACTTGAAGACAGATGAATAAAAATGCTGGAATCTAAATTTAAAAAAATGATTTAAAAAGTAAAATGCCTCAGTTACCTGTGGGAAAACATTTAGTGGTTTAACATATATGTAACTGGAGATAGACCAAAATGAAAGGCTATAAAGGTGCAAAAATATATTTGAAAAGATAATGGCCAAAAATATCCCAAATATATTTTTTTAGAAATAAATAACTTATAAATCCAAGAAAGTCATAGAAGTCCAAGAAGGGTAAATACAAAAACAACCAAAGTATGGTGCGCCATTATATTTCTACATGGCTATATGAACATGGAGAAGGCTATGTGGGGGGAAAGAGGGAAATGGCATTAAAAATATATCCACAAATAAAAACATAAATTTGATCCTATTTATGTAAAATGTTGGGTGGAGTTTATATTATAAAAAGAAATGCACATATGGATGGTCACCAAAATGTTAATGGTGGTTATTTCAGTTCGACATTTACAGTCTTCTTAATATTGTATGAACTAATGGAATTTGTCATAAGAGTCATATTTTATTAATCGGATATGGATTTTCTAGATCTATTTTTATTACACAAGAGAAAAGCTTAAGTCGGGGCAGAGAGGGCAAGATAAGAAGTGGTTGGCCTGAAATTTTTACCTACTAATGATAATCCTGGATAGAGCTTTTATTCATGTATAGACACTTTGGCCCATAACTCACTTGTACAACATAAGAAAATTCAGGAGTCGAGATCATAGACAGTATAGGTATATGACCAGTTGCAAAGCATTAAGTCATTTTAGCGCAGGTTTAAAGGAACCCCGTAACCCTGCTGAGGAAGATGACAAATCAGGTTTAAACGCACCAGCTGAAACCTGCAAGTCTCTACTGATGATTGTTTTTTCTATATTGACAAAGAGAAATTTATTCTATGTGATTCCATTCAATTACACACACACACAAAAAAAAAATCTGAGTACTACTTTTCTAAGCACTGCCCATTTAGCAGTAAACCAAACAGGAAAATATTTCTTTTCCCTTGAAGATATTATTCCAGTGAAGGAGGACAGAAAATAAGACAAAGAAATTAAATAGCATACTAGAAATGTGATGCATGCTAAGAAGGAATTTTATAAAAGGTTTGAAGATAGGGACAACCAAAGCCAAACAAAGTAATTAAGTAGCATACTAGAAACGTGATAAATGCTAAGGAGTAATTTAAAAGAAGGATTACAGACAGGGAGACACAAAGATCAAGATGTAGGAAGTGTCATCTTAAATAGACTTCAGTGAGGAGGAGATTTTATATCAAAAGCTGGAAGGAGGTCTGGGAGTGAACCATATGGACATTTAGGCAAGAGCATTCCAACCAAGGAAGAAGTGAATACAAAAGCCTCAACGCAGAAATGCATCTATGGTATTTCAGCGTCAGTGGAGGCCACCAAAAAAAGAAGTAACACTATAATAGGAGGTGTGATCTTCTGTGCCACTGTAAGTCTTTGGCTTTTACTCTGAGTAACATGGGAAGCCAATGAGGGTTTTGAGCAGAGAAGTAAAATGACTGAACTTTACAGTTTTAAAATAGTTTTATGAGGATCATAAATTTCTAATAAATGGAAAAGGGATGTGAGAAAAAAGAGTAAATGAGAATCTGGATTTTTTTTTTTTTTGCCTGATGAATCCAAAAGTAGTTTCCTGTAACTGAGATAGAGACTACAGAAGGAACGTATTTAGGGAGAAAGCTTGTTTTGGGGACATGTTAAATTTAACTGCCTGTTAGATGTGGAAGTTGAGATGTTGAGTAGTACCTGGATAAGAGTGTGAGCTTTAAGGGATAAGTCCCTAGGAATCAATAATATATATATTATTTATCCCAAAATGTCAATGTTAAGGTCATTATAAGAAACATCCTTGAACATATTGAAATCTCTAAGAATTAAGACAGGTTAATCAGTCTGTATTACCCCATTAACCCTTGTTAGTTATCTATGACCCTTGAGCCATCCCCCATCACTCTTTGAAGTTTTTTTGTTTGTTTATTTGTTTGTTTTTTTAACCCAATGTCAGTCTGTCCAGTACTGAGAGACTGAATGGAGGCAAAGAGGGAGAATGATCAGAGGTGGCAATGAGTAGAATCAACTACCTCATTCTATGCCCAGTGGTACAAAGACTGTGGGAGAATTCATGACCATCACTTGAAAAGGCTAAATGTGAAACAGTCTCCTCATGAGATAGTTTTCAATTAGAGCAAAAGGCTGACAGGAACACTCTCAGAAAAAGTTGATAAGTTTGCTGTTGATTAGCTGAGCATTCCAGAGACCAGAGTGGAGGGTCTTAAGAACTGGATGATGTGGATGATAGTAGTATTCAGAGCCATGTGAGTATTAAAGTAAAGGAGATGAGGAGAAACATGGGAGCCTGTGGATTCTTGTGATTGTTGGCATAAATAATAATATAATAAAGAGAATAATTATTCCTGATGGCCTTTAGGTATGTAGAGATGAGGCTTGAATAGAGGGTGTCAGGGAGGGTTGTGGATCCCTGGCCCTCTCTCCACCTTCCTACAGACTGAGGCATGAAGTTTATAAGAAGGGCATTATCACTCCAGGAGTGCAGTGCTCCCTCTTGATGTGTCTGGAGGACGGAAGAAGAGCCAGTGAGTGAGTTCACAAAATGCAGAGTTTAGAATTAGGTAAGGAAGAATTTTCAATCAGTTAGTAATTTCCAAAAAAAAAAAAAGAACTTTTTTTTTTTTTTTGGTACAGAGGTCCTAATCACTGGAGGTTTTCAAACAAAAATGAGTTGTTTATTTTGAAGGATATTTTTCCATTGGATAGTGTCTGGGCTAGATTATCCTAGAATCCCTTCCAATTTGGAATCCAGGTTTGTTCAGACCTGAGACAAAGATACTATCTTAGCCTTGGTACGCCTTATCTACCATGTCAGCTTCATCTCCTCACAGTTCCTATGTCATTCTGTTACACTCTCTTTTGAACATCATCTTCCCTGTCTCATCACTTCCAAGCTGCTAGGTGCTTACTCCATTATAAAGGCCCCAAGCATTGCCATACTGTATTGTAAAGAGCTCCATCACGGCCTTTTGAAGCATGGTTCCATTTTAAAAACAGTTCATATATACAGCTGTTTTAGTCTTTTACATATCTAATATAGGGTTGCTATGAATCAGAATTGACTCGATGGCCATATTTACATCTAAACAAAAATGTCTTTCCCAAATTAAACATCACCCTCTTGAGGATATAAGTAATTTGTTCTTATAGCCACCTTAAAAATAATCCAAAATCATGTAGTACCTCCATGCCCTACATCAGCAGGTATGTGCAATTGAAGTCATAGAGATATTAAAGGTCCTCATCAACTCTATGTGGGCTTTTTATCTGTATATGCCAGAGGTCTTTGTTAAGATTATTTCAACTTTTCTACCCATTCTTCAGCTCGGTACAGATATCATAAATAAGCCAGACATGAGCTAGCACTCTCCTCATCCCAAGCCCATGGCAAACATGTGTACACAACAGCACCTTTTGCTGCAGAGCCCAGATGTGCCACATAAGCCTTGACACAGTATTCTAGGACGCCTCTGCCATTTGATCCAACTTGGTACTCAATATGAAGCCTATGTGGCATTTCTGTTTCAGTCTCACTTTGATTACACGGTACTACATGGTTTGGTCAAAATTATATGAGGCCTTTCTACTCTACTTCAAATTATTAGTTGTAATCATGGAAACATGGAGAGGCAAGAGGATATGGTAGAGTTATTACTGGACTAAGAATCAAGCCGCTTAAACTCAAAAAAGGGAGGTGGGGAGAAAGAAATCTCAGTTACTTACCATGGGTAAAAATTTCCCTTTCATATATTCTATTTTCACATTTTTTAAATAAGGAAGTCTGTGGGGATTTCGAGGCATTATGTTCATCACTGGAGGTATGGATAGATAAATGTAGTGAATTCACCCCAAGCAGTTGTAGGACAAAGTTAGAAACAGCAGACTAAACATATACAGAGCAACCTGGGTGATATTAAAAACACAGTGTTTAGTGGAAAAAAGTAAATAAAATAAGATACATAGCATAATATCATTTACATTAACAATACCTGCACGAAAAACTTTTTCACAAGAATACATGAAATGAAATAATATACATTAAATGCATTAAAGTGGTCTTCTATGGAATGAACAGAAGTGGAGAAAGAATAAAACTAATAGAAAAATAAATTTTAAAAAGGATTAGCCTTGCACAGACAGGTGATGATCATATGCCATGGATTTAAAAACATGATTAACTCAATTGTCTGCCTCTAAGATCCAAATAAAAAAATAACACTTTAAAAAAGGAAATTGGGACGTTTCCTTCTGGCATTATGAAGCACTAGATAATCTGGGGAGCCCTAATCCTGCAAAATAACTAGATTCTGGGTAGCACATACTTTTGATGTGGTAACAAGGTCTCATAAATTAGGGAAAATCTCTAAGGACCACTCCCCTTCCCCAAAAAAATACCTTAGCTTAAATCAAACTAAAAACTAAGAGCAGTGAGTAGTAAACAAGTGGGAGACACTAAGTTTCCTTGAGGATAAATGCCAATAGCAGCTCTGTGATCGTAATACTGAGCTTGAAATAGAAGCCAGATGGATGAGCTAAAACTGAGACTCCCACATAAAGCAGAGACTCCTGCAGGGGACAGAAGTAGCTCCAGATCTGTAGGCAGTGTCCCTTGGCTCTTTGAATAACCAGATGAAAATCTCTCTGGAGAAAGTTAAATAGGAAATTTAGACCTTCAGAATTCCCTCAGATTAAGTAAATACGAGTTCACATTTCGATTTTCTTTTTAATCACGTCATATGCATGCAAAAGTTGGATAATGAAAAGGGAGAACAGACAAAGAATTGATGTGTTCAAACTCTGGTATTAGCAAAGAGTATTGAATATATCATAGACTGTCAACAGAAGGAAGAATTCAGTCTTAGAAGAAATACAAACAAAATTTTTTTAGAAGCAAGGATGAAGATACAGAAAAGTTAACAGAAAACAAGGGAAATCCTAATGAGACAGATTGACACAACAGTCACAAAGGACTCAAACACACCAATGATCATAAAGATGGCAAAGGACCAAGAAATGTTGCATTCTGTTATGTACAAGGTTGCCATGAGTCAGAGTTGACTCAATGGCAACTAACAACGATAACAATCCACAATGACTCAAAGTGAATATGAACAACAGACTATTTAAAATGAAGATATTAGAACTGTTAGATGCAGAACATAGAACAGGTAAGTATAAAATTTTAAAGAAATGGAAGAGAGGATTATAAAGGTGGGAAAGCAAAAGGACAACTAGAAATAACCATGCCGATCTGAAATAACATTAAAAAATACATAAATTAATTTAGAAAAACACACTGAATAATAAATGGATTAGTGTACTGGAAGATATAACTGAATAAATTACTAGGAACTCATCACAGAATCTTAAGAAAAAAGGCATAAAACGTGAAAAGAAAGTTAAAAATGAAGAACAGAATTTTTTTTAAAAAAGTAACATCCAGCTAATTAAATTCTAGAAAGTGTGGCAAGAAATAATAAACCAGCCTCTCTGACCAAAACCCACTACCGTCGAGTCGATTCCAACTCATAGCGACCCTACAAGACAGAGTAGAACTGCCCCATAGTTTCCAAGGAGCGCCTGGCAGATTCAAACTGCCGACCTCTTGGTTAGCAGCCGTAGCACTTAACCACTATGCCACCAGGGTAGTGTACTTGACTATACACATTTAGAACACTATATACCCCATGCAGGATAAATAAAAAAGAAATCCATGTCTGGATACAGTGAAGGGAAATAAGAGAACACAAAAACAAGAAGATGATCTTAAAAGCAGCCAGAAAAACTATTGATTACCTAGAAAGGAGTAACTTAGCCTTACAGCTGACTTTTCAATATAGAAACAATAAAATGGTGAAATACTATTTCAGTATTGTACCCAACAAAACAACTTTTCAAGCAGAAGACACAGAGTTTCCTTGAAGACAAATTCCAATAGCAGCTCTGTTACCACAGTACTGAGCCTTGGGACAGTAGCCAGGTGGATGAGCTAAAACTGAGACTCTCATATGAAGCTCCATCATTTCTGAAAAGTGGCATGCACACAGAGAAACCTGGATGAATATTTTCTTTCAAAGTCCTTTCACATACCTTGACTTATTTAATGCTGAGGATTTTGAGGGCATGCTATTATTCCTAGTTTACAAGCAGGTAAACATATCCAGAAAGTTTCAATTACTGACAGTGTTACTCTTTAAGGTTTCTACCTTTGAAAGCGTAGATATAGGTAAACATGTTAAACATTTTCATTGATTTTTTACTAGTTGAGCTAAACTACTGTTTGGTTTTAAGAAGACTTCAGGGGGTTATTTTTTGGTTTAAGGTTTAAAGATTATCTCAGTGAAACAGTTTCAGGGCTTCATCCAAACTTCAAGGCTCCAGGAAGTCTGGAGTCCATGAGAATTTGAAATTCTGTATTTCTCCCCTTTGGATCAGGATTCTTCAACAGAATCTTAGATCAAAATGTTCAGTAATGAATGGTAGCCAGGCACCATCCAGTTCTTCTGGTCTTCTGGTAAAGAAGGCAGTTGTTCATGGAGGCAATTAACCATACATTGCACATCCTCTTCCTATTTCTGACTCTCCTTCCTCTGTTACCCTAGGAGAATAGAGACCAATGGTTTGCCTTGGATGGCTGCTTGCAAGCTTTTAAGACCCCAGGCATTATGCAACAAACTAGGAGGAAGAACAAAAGCACTAAACACATTATTAGGCCAATTAACTGGGATATCCCAGGAAACCATGACCATAAACCTCCAAAGCAAGAAGGACAAGTCCAATGAAGTTTTTTTTGGTTGTGCATAAACAGACTCTGGAGACTTTTTTTTTTTATGTTGTAAATATACCTATCACACAACTTTGCCAATTCAACTTTTTACAGGGGTACTGCGTTGAGCGTTATTCTCTATCAGGAACTATCTTTATCAGATCAAACTGATAACAGCAACTCAAAAGATCAGATAGGAACTTTAGAGGGCAGAGAATTTACCTTAATGGGGAGGAACAACTCAGGAAGGGGGAGTGAGAATAGTCGCACAACTCAAAGAATATAATCAATGTCACTAAATGGTACACACAAACTGTTGGTGTATATTCTCGAAAACAACAAAATAAAATTAAAAAAAGAAAACATCTGGTCAGGAAAAAAACCATCTATATGAGACTTAATGGTCAACAAGTGCCCTAAAGCAAAGATTAGAAGGTAAGTGGGGTGGAAGGAAACTTGATTACTGTGAAAAATGTAACCAATCATTGAATAATCTGTGTAGAAATTATTAAATCAAAACCTAATCTGCTATGTAAACTGTCAACAAAAACAAAATAAAATATTATTAAAAAAAATATATTTACTGATTGTCTACTACTAGTATTGAAGATATTTAAGAATTTTCCTATATTTTTCTCAACCCCAGTGTCAATCATAATCATCATCGATAACCTCACGTTGCCATACACAGTAAAGACTTCCCTAGTAGCTTAATTTATGACTTCCTGTGGCAGCTCCTCATAATTCCCTGCTACCAGAACATTATCAACAATGTCAAATGAGTGCAGGTGCTGTAAATCACCCTTCCTAATAGCTCCATCATTTCTGAAAGAAGCAGGTGTATTAGTTTTCTATTGCTGCTGTAACAAATTATCACAAACTTGGCAGTTTTAACACAAATTTATTTATTATCTAAATAGCACACAGGCCTCACTGGGGAGAATTTAGAGGAAAATCTGTTTTCTTACCTTTTGCAGCTACTAAAAAATGTCAACATTCCTCATCTCATGGCCCCCTTCCTTCATCTCCAAAATCAGAAACATTGCCTGTCAGGATAGGGGTCTGGGGACCCTGGTTTCTAGGTCGACTGGCATAACAAAACGTATTAAGAAAACAATCTACATCCCACTTTGGTAAGAGGCATTCGGGGTCTTAAACGCTAGCAAGCAGCCATCTAAGATGCATCAATTGGTCTCAACCTACCTGGAGCAAGGGAGAATAAAGAACACCAAAGACATACAGTAAAGATGAGCCCAAGAGACAGAAAAGGCCACATAAACCAGAGGCTCCATCAGCCTGAGGCCAGAAGAACCAGATGGTGCCCAGCTACCACCTACCACTGCCCTGACAGGGAACACAACAGAGAATCCCTGATGGAGCAGGAGAACAGTGGGATGCAGATCTCAAACTCTCATAAAAAGACCGGGACTAATGGTCTGACTGAGACTGGAGGAACACTGGAGGTCATGGCCCTTGGACCCTTTGTTAGCCTAAGATTGGAACCATTCCCAAAGTCAGCTTTCTAGACAGGGATTGGACTGGACTATAAGATAGATAATGATACTGGTGAGGAGCGAGCTTCTTGGCTCAAGTAGACGCATGAGACTAAATGGGCAACTCCTATCTGGAGGTGAGATGAGAAGAGGGGGACAGGAGTTCGTTGAATGGACACAAGGAATACAGAGTGGAGAGGAGGAATGTGCTGTCTCATTAGCAGGAGAGCAGCTAAGAGTACATAACAAGGTGTGTATAACTTTTTGTATGAGAGACTGACTTGATTTGTAAACTTTCACTTAAAGCATAATAAATAAATAAATTAAATTAAAAAAAAAAACACTCCCTGTCTCCGACCATTTTTCCATAGCCACATCTCCTCTCTACAGCCAGAAAAGATCCTCTGCTTTTAAGAATCTATGTGTTTAGATTGGACCCACCTGAATAACTCAGGACATTCTTTGCATCTCAATATTCTTAACTCACATAATATCTCCAAAGTTCCTTTTTCCACATAAGGTAACATATTCACAGGTTCCAAGGATTACTATATGGACATCTCTGGGGAACCATTATTCTGTCTGCCACAGAGGGAGTAGCAGAGACTCCTTGATCTGATTAAATGATAGATAGCTTTGCTATTATTACACAGGTTGTGCTAATTTTGTAGAGCACTTTATAGTTTTTAAAGTACTCCATCATTTACATCCAGGTTCTGTAAGAGTATTAAGCTCTAATGCCCGAAGACATTCATTGTATGTAATAAATTAACTTATGTCCTTACACATTTAGAATGACAGTGATTATATACTATCGTCAAGAAAATTGAGAAGAGTTACTTAAACCATTTTTTCTAGGGTTTAATTCTCTTGTGAAGCACCTGTTGAGAAAGGCTACATTCCTTACTGTACCTACGCAAAAAAAGAAAGAGAGAGAAGGAAAGAGCATAGCATGCCTCAAGCTGCTATCCTTGGAAAGGCCTGACTATAAGGGTGGTCCTTGTCTGCCATCTTCTAAGAACCTGGATTTCAGGAAAGTTCCCCTGATTCTCAGAAGTGATTAGAGTATCTCACTGTACTTAAACTATTTGTACAAAAAATAGTTTATTATAAATAACCTGGAAACCCTGGTGGCATTGTGGTTAAGTGCTAAGGCTGCTAACCAAAGGTCGGCAGTTCGAATCCATCAGGCGCTCCTTGGAAACTCTATGGAGCAGTTCTACTCTGTTCTATAGGGTCGCTATGAGTTCAGAATCGACTCAACGGCAGTTTTTTTTTTTTTTAAATAAATAACCTGCATTTCTCCTAGGGATCTTGAATTTTGCACATGCTAGTCAGAGGGTGCCTCCATGACCAGCCCCCAGTAAAAACCTTAGGCACTGAGACTCTAATGAGCTTCCCTGGTAGACAACATTTCACACACGTCATAATTCACTGCTGAAGGATCTAAATGCATCCTGTGTGACTCTACTGGGAGGACACTTAGAAGTTTGTACTCGGTTTCCTCTGGATTCATCCCATGCAAATTCCCCTTTGCTGATTTTGCTTTGTATACTTTTGCGGTAATGTATCATAGCTGTATGACTATATGATGAGTCCTGTGAGTCCTCCAGCAAATCACTGAACCAGGGGGTGGTCTCAGAACCCCCAACATGATATCTATGACAACTCAGTGTCCCAATAAACGGAAAAGGAAAATGAAGTACGGATAAATTATTTTGTTATAAACTATATTTATTTTCAAGGAATCAATGCCCTCCATGACTGACTGGTATGTCTTGTACACTGGGGACTTTATATTTATTCTGCAGGACTGATAGGAAATTGAGCTAGCAAGAAGAAAGAAGGCCATGAGGAACAAGGATGAGAAGAAGCTTAAACTAGATGATACTCATGTAATATCAAGCTTAGGGAACACTGAGGTCTGCTTCGCTTTGTAAGTTTCAAGGTCAAATCTTGACCAGCCTTGTTCTTGATGGAATGGTAGCATATGGAATAATCTCTACTCTGAGGCTAATCCTTCCCAATGTTTTTGTTGTTTTTAGCTGCTACGGAGTTGGCCCCGAACTCAGGGCATCTCCATGCACAATGGGATCAGGCGGTTGTGATCCATAGTGTTGTCACTGACTAATTTTCCTTTGCAATTGTTGTTGTTGTTAGGTGCCCTCAAGTCAGTTCCTACTCATAGCAACCCTATGTACAACAGAATAAAACACTGCCTGGTCCTGTGCCATCCTCATGATCACTGTTATCCTTGAACCCACTGTCGCAGCCACTGTGTCAATCCAACTCATTGAGGGTCTTCCTCTTTTTTGCTGACCTTCTACTCTATCAAGCATGATGTCCTTCTCCAGGGACTGGTCCCTCCTCATAACATGTCCAAAGTATGTGAGATGTAGTCTTGCCATCCTTGCTTCTAATGAGCATTCTGGCTGTACTTCTTCCAAGACACGTTTGTTCGCTCTTTTTGGCAGTCCATGGCATATTCAATATTCTTCACCAACACTGTAATTCAAAGGCATCGATTCTTTCTCGGTCTTCCTTATTCACTGTTCAGCTTTCCCATGCATACGTTGTGACTGAAAACATCACGTCTTCGATCAGGTACACGTCAGTCCTCAAAGTGAAATCTTTGCTTTTTAACACTTTTAAAGAGGTCTTTTGCAGCAGATTTGCCCAGTGCAATGTGTTTTTGGATTTCTTGACTGCTGCTTCCATGGGCATTGATTGTGGATCCAAGCAAAATGAAATCCTTCACAACTTCAATATTTTCTTCACTTCTTGTGATGTTGCTTATTGATCCACTTGGGAGGATTTTTGTTTTCTTTATGTTGAGGTGTAATCCATACTGAAGGCTGTAGTCTTTGATCTTCATCAGTAAGTGCTTCAAAGTCTCTTCACTTTCAGCAAGGAAGGTTGTGTCATCTGTATAGCACAGGTTGTTAATGAGTCTTCCTCCAATCCTGACGCCCCGTTCTTCTTCATATAGCCCAGTTTCTCAGATTATTTGATCAGCATACAGATTCCATAAGTATGGTGGAAGAATACAACCCTGACGCACACCTTTCCTAATTTTAAACCACACAGTATCCCCTTGTTCTGTTTGGACAACTGCCTCTTGGTCTATTACAGATTCCTCACGAGCACAATTAAGTGTTCTGGGATTCCCGTTATTCTCAATGTTATCTATAATTTGTTATCCACAATGTTATCCACACAGTTGAATGCCTTTACATAGTTAATACAACACAAGTAAACATCTTTCTGGTATTCTCTGCTTTCAGCATGATCCATCTGACATCAGCAATGACATCCCTTGTTTCACATCCTCTTCTGAAACCTGCTTGAATTTCTGGAATTTCCCTGTCGACGTACTGCT
This sequence comes from Elephas maximus indicus, assembly GCF_024166365.1. NCBI lineage: Eukaryota > Metazoa > Chordata > Mammalia > Proboscidea > Elephantidae > Elephas > Elephas maximus. The sequence goes on along the minus strand of NC_064835.1, from coordinate 35,424,203 downwards.
CCAACTGTCTTTGAACAATCATCAGCAAAATTTTACTCGTTTGTGATATTAATGATATTGTTCGATAATTTCTACATTTTGTTGGATCACCTTCCTTTGGAATGGGTACAAACATGGACCTCTTCCAGTCAGTAGGCCAGGTAGCTGCCTTCCAAATTTCTTGGCACAGACAAGTGGGCATTTCCAGCACTGTATCTGTTTGTTGAAACATCTCAATTTGTGTTCTGTCAATTCCTGGAGTCTTGTTTTTCGCCAGTGCCTTCAGTGCAGCTTAGACCTCTTCCTTCAGTACCATTGGTTCTTGATCATATGCTACCTTTTGATATGGTTAAGTCTTGACCAATTCATTTGGTACAGTGACTCTGTATATTCCTTCCATCTTTCTTTGATGATTCCTGTGTCATTTAGTATCCCTCCTCCCCCCCACCCCCATTTGTCTGTCAGTTTGCCTTACAGTGGGGACCTGTGTGTTACCATGATACTGGAAGCTATGCCACCAGTAATCAAATACCAGCAGGGTCACCCACGGTGGACAGGTTTCAGCTGAGCTTCCAGACTAAGAAAGACTAGGAAAAAGGACCAGGACCTGGCAGTCTACTTCCAAAAAAAAAAAAATTAACCACCACTTGTCTGATGTAGTACCAGAAGATGAACCCCTCAGGTTGGAAGGCACCCAAAAGACTGGTAAGGAGCTGCTTCTTCAAAGTAGAGTTGACCTTAATTATGTGGATGGAGTCCAGCTTTTGGGACCTTCATTTGCTGATGTGGCATGACTCAAAATGAGAAAAAACAACTGCAACCATCCATTAATAATTGAAACCTGGAATGTACAAAGTATGAACCTAGGAAAATTAGAAATCTTCCAAAATGATATAGAACACATAAACATCAATATTTTAGGCATCAGTGAGCTGAAATGGACTGGTATTGGCCATTTTGAATCAGACAATCATATAGTCTACTATGCCAGGAATGCCAACTTGAAGAGGAATGCCATTCCATTCATCATCAAAAAGAACATTGCGAAATCTATCCTGAAGTACAAAGCTGTCAGTGATAGGATAATATCCACACACCTATAAGGAAGACCAGTTAATATGACTATTATTCAAATTTACACACCAACCACTGAGGCCAAAGATTAAGAAATTGAAGATTTTTACCAACTTCTGCTGTTTGAAATTGATCAAACATGCAATTAAGATGCATTGATAATTACTGGTGATTGGAATGTGAAAGTTGATCTGTAGTTGGAAAATATGACCTCGGTTATAAAAACAATGCCAGAGATCGCATGACAGAATTTCGCAAGACCAACAACTTCTTCATTGCAAATACCTTTTTTCAACAATATAAACAGCGACTATACACGTGGACCCCTTCAGATAGAATACACAGGAATCAAATCCACTCCATCTGTGGAAAGAGATGATGGAAAAGCTCAAATCATCAGTCAGAACAAGGCCAGGGGCCGATTATGGAACAGGCCATCAATTGCTCATATGCAAGTTCAAGTTGAAGTTTAAGAAAATTAGAACATGTACACAAGAGCCAAAGTACAACCTTAAGTACATCCCACCTGAATTTAGAAACCTTCTCAAGAAAAGATTTTATATATCGAACACTAATGACTGAAGACCAAATAAGTTGTGGAATGACATCAAGGACATCATACATGAAGAAAGCAAGAGGTCATTAAAAAGACAAGAAAGAAAGAAAAGACCGAAATGGATGTCAGAAGAGACACTGAAACTTGCTCTTGAACGCAAGGTAGCTAAAGTGAAAGGAAGAAGTGATGAAGTAAAAGAGTTGAACAGAAGATTTCAAAGGGTGGCTTGAAAAGACAAAGTCTTACAATAAAATGTACAAAGACCTGGAGATAGAAAACCAAAAGGGAAGAACACGCTTGGCATTTATCAAGCTGAAAAAACTGAAGTAAAAATTCAAGCCTCAAGTTGCAATATTGAAGGATCCCTTCCCAATACTTCTCCTTGAATTCAGTTTTGCTTTTTTTTAAAAAAAACTCCAATCATCGTCTTCTCAACTTAGTGAGACTTATGGGCTCTGTTTGTGTTTCCCTTCTTTGTGCTGCAGGCCTGGGAACTGCTTCCAGGAAGTAAGCCAGGACAACTGAAGAATTAACCATATTTGTTTCCCTTCCTTCAGGAACTACTGATCTATACTGCCTATTGCTCAATGCCTAAAAAACACTGATTCATATAAATTATCTGGTTTTCAAATTGTTTATGGCAGGAAGATAAATATAGTCCCTGATACATCATAGCCTAAAGGAGAATTATCCTTTCTATCTCTAAAAATGTTTCCTTTCTCTCTTGCTCTCTTCTTTTCTGCTGCCTTCTATGAAAATTTATGAATCTGATATTTCAACTCATTAATACGATCTTCGGCTATACTTGTTCATCAAGTTTTCCCAATCTGTCGTGTTTTTTTCTTTTGACTATTACATTTTCACATCAATATTTTACTTAGATTTTTTGGCTTTCTTATCCCTGATTCATATTGCAAATCTACTCTTTACTATAAATTCTTAACTCTTTACTATAAATTCTTAGTAATATCATACAATAAATAAAAGTATTATAAATGAATTCTGTTATAATAATCTTATAAATAATCCTTACTTTAAATTCTTCATCTTTTCAAATACTTCTCTTTTAGATGGTATATATTCTTTAGTTTTCTGGCTTTCTTTTATAGTAATTGTACTTTTCAAGTGTCTAGTTATGTTTTGCCTATGAAATCATGTTCTCTTTCAGAGGTCAAGGCTGCTAAATTTGTGGGATGGAATACCAGAGTGAAGGAATATTAACAGAGAGAGTTCTCTGGAGATCTGCAGAAGGATCCCTTGAGTCTTCAACTGAGTACTGTTGTATACATGCACCCGGGGCCTGAGAAAGAATCACTGAAAATAAGTACGCTGAAAAATTCCCAGAACACATAGACTGAGAATAGTTTGTTCCCACCTTCCAGAATATAAAGGCTTCATGATACACAGATAATAAATTACTGTTCTCAGAAAGGTATTGTTTTGAAAGTGGTGATAAATAGTACTGTATTAAAGTTTTGTATAGGTCTGTCTTGACTAAGCTTTTGAAGCACATCTTGAAAGGATCAAACCAATTTCATGTAACTTAGCTGCAAAGCTGTACAAAGATCAGCACAATTTAAAGGAAAATGTCAAAATCTAGTACACATAAAAGTGAATCACAATATCCAACATCCAACCAAAAATTGCCAGGTATGCAAAGAAACATGAAAATATGATGCATGAAAAGAAGAAAAAACAATCAAATAAAAACTGACAGAAAAGAAGAAATAAGCAGACAAGAATGTAAAAAATATATAATAATATCTAATAGATTCGAGAAGTTAGGACACAAAAATTATGAGAAAAGAAGTATGATATAAAAAGGCCTAAATAAAACTTGTAAAGAAGGAAAATACATTACTTGAAATAAAAAATACACTAGATAGATTAATAACAGATTAGACAAAGCACAAAAATTGATCAGTTAATTTGATGATAGGAACTTTCTAAAATGAAACACAGAGAAAAAACAAAAGACTTAATGAAGTGAACTACAAAACAATATTTAAGTGACCTAAAATATAAGTAATTAAAGTCCCAGAAACGGAGAGGTGTAGAACAACTATTTAAAGAAATAATGCCTGAAAATTTCCAAGTTTGATGACAAATATAAACTCATAGATTTAAGAAATTCACTAACCCAAGCAGAATATGCACAGTGAAAACCACACTGCGGCACATCAAAATAAAACTGCTATGGCTATATAAATGTTCAAGCAATTCCTTTAGGCAGAAGGAAAATATTACCAGATATAAATTTGAATCTATACAAAGCAATGAAGAGAGCTATAAATCATAAATATGCAATACAAATTTTTTTTCTCATTTGGAATCTCTTTAAAAGATGATTGTACAAAGCAAAAGTAATAGCAATGCATTGTAGGGTTTATAACAAAAATAAAGATAAAATGTCTGACAAAAATAATACCAACAACTGCGTGACAGAATGAATGTATTGCAAGATTATTACAAAGTACTATAATATTATTTTAAGGGAAAATGTGAAAGGGTAAGGAGGTATATTGTAAACCATAAAGAAATCACTAAAACACACACTCACACAAAGAAATATAGCTAATAAGTAAAAAAAAAAAAAAAAAATGGGGTTCTAAAAATTACTCTATCCAAAAGGAGGTAGAAAAAGAGGAGAGAAAAGTGAAAGAATAACATTAGACAAATAAAAATCAATAAGGTAGACAATTTAAACTTAACCATATCAATAATTACATTAGATGTAAAAGATATAAACTATGCTTCAGAAAACTCTGGCCCATAGACCAAATCTAGCATTATCACTTTTTTTCTTTTTGTGAATAAAGTTTTACTGAAACACAGTCATGGTCATTCACGAATGTATTGTCTATGGTGTCTTTACACTACAACAGCAGAGTTGAGCAGTTGCTACAGAGACTATATAGCACCCCAAACCTAAAATATTTACTCTTCAGCCCTTTCCAGAAAAAGTTTGTTGAACACCACTACTGTTCAAACTACTTCAAAGCACAGAAAAGGAATACTGCCAAATTCATTCTATGAAGCCAATGTAGCCCTGATACCAAAAGCCAGGCAAAAAAAAAAAAGACACTACAAAAAAGAAATTTACAGACCAACATCTTTCATGAACACAGATGAAAAAATTCTCAACAAAATTCTAGTTAATAGAATTCAGCATCGTATTAAAAAAAAGACACCACAACCAAGTGAAATTCATACAAAGAATGAAAGGATGGTTCAACATTAGAAAATCAATGTAATTTACACATAAATAAAAGAAATCACATGATCATCTCAATCAGTGCAGAAAAGGCATTGGATAAAGTCCAACATCAATTCTTGATAAAAACTCTCAATAAAATACAAATAGAAGGAAAATTCCTCTGTAATAAAGAGCATCTCTCCGAAATCAACAGCCAACATCGTTCTCAATGGACAGAGGCTGAAAGCATTCCCCCAGAGAACAGGAAAAAGACAAGGATGCCCATTTTCACCACTCCTATTTACATTGTGCCAAAAGTTCTAGCTAGAGGACTAAAGCAAGGAAAAGAAATAAAGAGCATCTAAATTGGAAAGGAAGAAATAAAACTATCCCTATTTGCAGATAATATGATACTATACATAGAGAACACCAAAGATTCCACAAGAAAACTACTAGAACTAATAAAAGACAGCAGAGTAGCAGGATACATGCTCAACATACAAAAATCTGTTGGATTCCTATATACCAACAAAGAGAACTTCAAAAAGGAAATAAATAAAAAGAATTTCAAAAAGGAACTAATAAAAGATTCAGCAGAGAAGCAGGATACAAGATAAACATACAAAAATCATTTGAATTCCTATATATCAAAAAAGAGAACTTTGAAAAGGAAAAAATACCATTTATAATAGCCCCTAACCAAATAAAATACTTAGGAATAAATCTAACCAGAGAAGTAAAATACCTATACAAACAAAACTACAAAACACCACTGCAAGAAGCCAAAAGAGACCTACATAAATGGAAATTCATACCATGCTTATTGAAAGGGAAGACTCAACATTGTGAAAATGACAATTCTACCCAAAGCAACCTACAGATATAACGCAACCCTGATCCAAATACCAACAGTATTCTTTAATGAGACGGAAATACTAATCACCATTTTAAAAAGAAAAGAGGCCCCGCATAAGTAAAGCATTATTGATGAAAAAGAACAAAGTAGGAAGCCTCACACTACCTGACTCAGAACCTACTATGCAGCCACAGTAGTCAAAATACCCTGGTACTGGTACAAAAACAGACACATAGACCAATGGAACAGAATTGAGAACCCAGATGTAAATCCACCCACCTACAATAAATTGATCTTTGACAAAGGACCAAAGTCCACTAAATGGGGGAAAAACAGTCTATTTTAACAAATGGTTCTGCCAAAACTGGATGTCTGTTAAAAAATGAAACAGGACCTGTGCCTCACACCATACACAAAAACTAATTCAAAATGGTTCAAAGACCTAAATATAAAACGTAAAACAATAAAGATGATGAAAATAGGGACAAAACTAGGGGCCCTAATACATGGCGTAAAGAAAATACAAACCATAACTAACAATGCACAAACACCAGAAGATAAATTAGATAACAGTGAGCTCCAAAAAATTAAACACTTACGCTCATCAAAAGACTTCACCAAAAGAGTAAAGAGAGAACCTACATACTTGGAAAATTTCTTTGGCTATGCCATATCCAACAAGGGTCTAATCTCTAAAATCTGTAAAATGCTTCAACACCTCAACAACAAAAAGACAAATAATTCAATAAAAAAATGGGCAAAGGATATGAACAGACACTTCACCAAAGACGACATTCAGGTGGCTAACAGACACATGGGAAATGCTCATGATCATTAGCCATTACAGAAACGTAAATCAAAACTACAATGAGCTACCATCTCACCCCACTACTGGCACTAATCAAAAAATACAAAATAATAAATGTTGGAGAGGTTGCAGGGAGATTGGAACTCTATGCACTGCTGGTGGGAATGCAAAATGGTACAACCATTTTGGAAAATGATATGGCTCCTCAAAAGGCTAGAAATAGAAATACTGTATGATCCAGCAATCCCATTCCAAGGAATATACCCTAGAGAAATAAGAGCGGTCATATGAATAAACATATGCACACCCAGGTTCACTGCAGCATTATTTACAATAGCAAAACAATGGAAACAACCTAAGGGCCCATCAACAGTTGAACGGATAAACAAATTATGGTACATACACATAGTGGAATACTACACAACAATGAAGAACAATGATGAATCCAAGAAACATCTCACAACATGGATGAACCTGGAGGGCATTACGCTGTGTGAAATAAGTCAATCACGAAAGGACAAATATTGTATGAGACCACTATTATAAAAACCCAAGAAAAGGTTTACATATAGGAAGAAAAAAAATAGAACAATCTTTGATGGTGACAAGGGAGGGAAGAAATGAGGAGTGAAAATTATTAATTAGACAGTAGGAAAGTGTTAATTTTGGTGAAGGGAAAGACAACACACAATACAGGGAAAGTCAGGACAACTTGACCAAGGAAAAGTCATAGAACCTTCCCAAACACATCAAAACACCTTGAGGAACCAAGTTACGGTAGCTTAGGGCTAAGGAACATAGTCTTGAGGGACATCTAGGTCAATTGGCGTAACATAGTTCATAGAGAAAATGTTCTACATGCAGCTGATGAGTAGCGTCTAGGATCGTAAAAGCTTGTGAGTAGCCATCTAAGGTACATCTTTTTTCCCCATCCCATTTGCAGCAAAAGAGAATTATTTTAAAAAAAGGAAAGACACAAACAAAATATTAGTCCAAAGCACTAAAGGACCGCATGAACCACGGCCTCAGCCCAGAAAAACTAGATGGTGCCCAGATGCCACCACCAATCGCTCTGACAGGGATCACAACAGAGGGTCCCAGACAGAATGGGAGACTAATGCAGAACAAAATTCAAATTCACAAAAAAAGACCAGACCTACTGGTCTGACAGAGACTGGAGAAACCCCAAAACTATGGCCACTGGACACCCTGCTAACTCAGAACTGACGCCACTCCCAAAGTCCACCTTTCAGCCAATGACTAGCCAGGCCTATGAAACAAAAAACAACACATGTTCTATCAAGTATTTGAGACAAGGTGGGCAACACCTGCCCAAAAGCAAAGACAAAAATGGCAGGAAAAGACAAGAAAATTGAATGAATAGACATGAGGAACCCGCGGTGGGAAGGGGAGAGTGCTGACACATCGTGAGAATTGCAACCAATGTCACAGAACAATTTGTGTATAAACTTTCTAAAGAGAAACCAATATGTGTTATAAACTTTCACTTAAAGCACAATAAAATTTTAAAAAAAGGTTTGTTAGTTCCTGGTCTAAACACTCCAATTTAAAGGCAGAGATGCTAAAATTAGATTTTTTAAAAAGGAAAAAAAGATCTATAAGCAATCTACGAGAAATTCAAATTAGACATAAATACATGAATAAACTAAAAGTGAAAGAATAGGAATAGATACGCTGTATAAGCACTAACTGAAAAAAGCTGGAATGGCTATGATAATATCAAAATAGACTTCACAACAAGTGTTATTATCAGAGATAAAGAGAAATATTTCCTAAGGATAAAGCAGTTCATCAAAAGAAAAATAGGAATTTTAAATATGTATGCATCTAATAGTAGAGCTTCAAAATATACAAAGCAAAAATTGACAGAACTGAAATGAGAAATAGACATCCATGATTGTAACGGGAGGTTTCAACACTCCTCAGTTAGCAACTGATAGAAGACAGAGACAGAAAATTAGTAAGCATAAAGAAGATCTGAACAGCACTATCAACCAACTTGACATAATTGATATAAATAGAATCTTCCATCCAACAGCAGCAGAATACACATTTGTTTCAAATGTTGACAGGACAGTCATCAATATCAGTTCCAATCAACACAGTTCAAAAAGGTCTCAGGCTGTGATTTCCTTTCCTCTTCCTGGAATTCTATATTGTTTCTGTACTACAGTATGGAAGGGAACTGGAAGCCTGCTGGTGGTCTGTTGTGTCTTACTACCATCTGTCTATACGTGGTTCTTTTCAGTTGGAACAATGCCCCTTGAATTTGATGAAGGTTCACAGGACAATCACCTAAATCATCAATAGTAATTATAAATTCAGCAGTGGGAGTGTCAGAAGGTATACACAAACTGATTCCAAACAGCCCACCCAGGCAGTTACAGTTCTACTTTTCTTCTTTATTTTACTCAGTTTCCAAAATCAGCTAATTGACTTTGTAGCCTTCACCCTCAAGAGAACCTGGTAAGATAGTCACTTGAACACCAGTATAAAATAAGTAAATAAATGGCCATAAAGGTTTGTATCCCCGATTCCCCCCTCTCCAGTCCACTGCACCCTCACTGGGACATAAGGCCTTTGGTACCTCCTGGGGACAAAGAGACCTTGGCCCCACTCTTAGTCTCACTTTTCTTTAAAGGTTGCCAAAGAAGCATACAAAGTGCAACATCAGAAAGTGGAGGTACTGAAGGAGTGAATTATTAGAAAGTGACTGCTTGAATTCTTAATTCCTTCAGTAGGGAGGTATAAATCTTCATGAAGAAATTCAGTTCTAGGAAGACACTCTCTCTTGGTTTCAACACACAGATATACCAGCCAGGTTTTTAATAGCTCTTCAGTCTGATGACAAAAGTGGTCCTGGATTTCCTTCCCTGGTAGAAACCCAGAATGCTCTCCTATCCCCCTATCCCATAGGAGATCAAGCAACAGTCATGGCATCATTTGACTGGCTTGTTTCAATCTCACCTCTCAACTTAGCCTCTGATCAGTCTTACCTCTCATCAATCCACAGATGGATTCCTGTTCATTATCAGATAGGCCAGTGGCAGACCACTTTCTCCCTCTACCACCACCTAAGCGAGAGCATTTGCTGCCAACTACCAGTGAGGTTCCTCAGATCCCTGAACCCGATATCTATGCAGCCTTTGTCCTTTCTCTTCCAAGAAAGGTATTATCTATTTTGGCCCTCTGCTCACTGTTTGATCTTTCAGGGAAGAACCCCAAACTCAGAGAGCAGGAGTCAGCAAACTATGGCCCACAGGCAAAATTCAACCCACTTCCTGTTTTTGTACGGCCCATGAGCTAAGAATGGTTTTTACATTTTTAATTTTTCTTCAATGAAAAGAATATTTTATAAAATTGATATAAAGTTCAAATTTCAGCCTCCATAAATAGTTTTATTGGAATATAGCCATGCTCATTTGTTTACAAATTGTCTTTGGCTGCTCTTGTCCTATGGTGGCAGAGTAGGGTAGTTGTGATCATAAGGTCTACAAAGCCTGAATGATTTATAATCTAGCCCTTTACAGAAAAAGTTTGCTGACCCTGTCATAGAGGGTGGCAAGTTGTAAATCTGCCACAACTCTCTAGGTGCTGAAACTAGACAAGTAGACTCAATGAATCAAAAGGAGATAATCTATCGCTCACAGCAAATAGAAGTAGCACCAGCATGGTTGTGCTTATTCAGCTGCCCTCAAGTCCTATAGGGCAAAGCAATGGGGCTAGAGATTACAAATGCAATGGGTTGTGCCACATTTATGGAACACAGGGCCAAGGCTCAGCACCACTTGTAGGAAGCAGTAAACACGACTGTCTCCCTCTACTCCTACCAGAGAGTGAGAAGTAGACAACTTATGGTTGCTTGGTCTAGTTAGTTGCTTATGTGAACATCTACAGAAACTGCCTGGTATCCAGGGACAGATACGCCTTGTAGTGTGGCTCATCCAATAGGGATGTTCAGGGACATTCTAGCCCCATGTCAGACTGCCTGTCCCAACACATAGTAAAAAAAAATAAGTAGGCATTGACGTAAGAACAGGTGGATGGATAAATCATTAGAACAAAGTAGTGAACTCAGAGAAAGATGATTTATATGTAAAAATTTAACATATGGTTGCATTGTGATGGATGACTTTTGTGTGACCTTTCTAGCCATGGTCTTGTAACTCCCACCCAAGTGATTGGGTGGGACTGTGTGATATGGTAATTATAATCCACCAAGGAGACTGGCCAGTTTTGCCATTCCACTGGGCTTAAAGTGATCCATCCCAGAGGCTGGAAAGGAGAGGATCCCACCACCACCAAGGAAGAACAGCCAGGAGTGGAGAACTTGTCCTTTGGACCCAGGATCCCTGTGCTGAGAAGCTCCTGCACCCAGAAGACAGCAAGCTATAACACTGAAAGCAGGAAGAAGTGGTGGCAGAGACCTGATAGCAGAGACCCAGCAACAGGAGACAGCGTGGTGGGCTTCATGGCACAAGGAGAGAGAATGCTAAGTGCCTTTGGGCAGACGCCTCTGGCCAGGCAGAGATATGCCTGTGAGCAAGGCTGGGAAGAGGATGCCTGATGGAAGAACTGTATCCTAAATATTCCTGAGCCTGAATTATAACTGTTACATCTCTAATAAATCTCATAATTGTGAGTATTGTCTGTGAGTTCTGCATGGCCATTGCAATGAATTATCAAACCCAGCAGAGAATTAGAGAGTGCCATGGGAGGGAAGGTTGGTGCCAAAATTAGTAACGATGGTGGAGAGAGTAGGGATACCTGACCTCTACCTCAAAGGAATCAGCCTTGGGCTGTTGATCTTGATTTTCCTTCCCCCTTGTGAAGGTAGAGGGGGCCAGACACCACCCCCACACCATAATTACAATGGTAAATACAGAATTATAGTACCCTGAATCAAAAGTGAAAGGATAAGTTGTTCTATATATGATGTTTGGAAGAAAATAAAACCAAATCTCTAACTAATATCACATATAAAGGTAGAATCCAGATAAATTATAAAAAATAAAATAGAAAGAATAGAAAGGCAATAGAAGAAAATGTCAGAATATACATTTGTGATTTCTAGGTAGGGAAGAGTTCTTTTAAAAATACTTGAAAAGCACAAATCATTAGGCAAAAATATGTTGAATACAGTTATGTCAAAGTATTTTTTTTTTAAGGAGAAGAGTAGGAATAGAGTTAACAGAAAGATGACAAATGTAAGAAGATATTTGCAATATCTAAAACTGACTATGTACTAATATACCAGAAACTTCTTCAAGCCCAAATAACCCAAGAGGAAAAAAATAGGCAATTAAAATAGAACAAACCTCAAAAGCTAATAAATCAAGCAATGCTCAAACTTAGTAACAATTTCAGAAGCAAATGCAAGCAATAATGAGATACCATCTTTTCTCAATTTCGTTAAAATAAGTAACCCCAGTGACTGGCAGAAATGTAGGGATATAGGAACCTACATGGACTCCTGGTGGGAGAAGAAGGCTGATACAGACCTTTGAGACAGCCACCTGTCAGCATTTAGTCAATTCAAGTTTACGCATACTTCAGGGCCCAGCAATTATACTTCTAGTTATATAGTCTAAATAAATACTCCCACAGGTCCACAGGTGACATCTATAAGAATGTCCACTGTAGCCTTCTTTATGGGTTAGGAATTCCGAGCAGTCTGAGTGCATTACCCGAGGGGAGTGGGCAGGTCAATTTTGGTGGATACACACGATGGCGTTTTATGAAGCATTGGTAAGAACAGGCTACATGTTCACAGAGCACCACGTGGTTGGCACTTAGTGTTACATAAAAAGTATAAAATGAGATCTATAATTCACTATGATTTCCATAAATTAAAATACAGGCACACAAAACTAAACATTTTTAAGATAACATACAAACAAATGATACACATCAAATATCTTAGAATGATTGCCTATGGTGAATGAGGAAAATGACAATTGCAAGCGGGGACAAATAGAAATACATAACTAAGTAAATAAATAAGAATATTTCTTTGTTTTGTGAAATTTTTTTGTGAAATAGTTTGATGGAAATAAACCCAAATGGAGGCAACAGCACAATGAAAAGCACATAGGCATGAAAGCATAAGTCTGTAAAAACAAAGGCAATAACCCAATTTGAACAGAACTACTGGATGTTTCAATAGGAGTAGCAGAGGATAAGCCTGGAAAGGTAACTTAGTAAATTGAACTTGGACTATTTTTGGTTTTATCTAAAAAAATAAGACATAAACTTTATTAATAGCTAATATACGGAATGATCCTGGAATTCTTGCTCACAATTTAAGACACTTAGGATCTATATGCAAGAAAATAAAGAAAAATAGCCAAATGCTCTCTCCTAAAATCTGTCCCTCAGTCTCTTTTGTCTAGTATGGCTAACATCTATGGGCACTTCTTATTGCTCTGGTGATGTCATTTCCTTTTTCAGCTATTAGTTCCCTGCAGTGTTTGTGCTTTATTCAGCCCAGGCCATTTGACAACAGATGTGATTTCCAGCTGTGTCTATATACCAACCACAGCAGATTCATTAATAATAATAATTAAGTCCTTTATGTTACAAATTGAGCCTGTAGGAATAGAGAACACATCCAGTCATTTGTTCTATGGCCTCTCGTCAGATCCAACCATAAATTCCCATTATGTCAAGATTATCATCACTACAACAAACATATAAGCATGAGTCATAAATAAAACTACCAAACAGCTCAATCATTCTGCAAAGAATAGAGCATAAATTAACACTTGATGATGTAATGTCATATATGAGTTAAAATAACAGTTCAGACCTTCCTGTCAGCTAATTATCCAAATTATTATTTTTCAGACTTACATTTGCAGTTGCAACACTGGTACATTCATTTAGACACATGATTAGAGCTCAATAAATATGCTGTCCATACATTGCCCTCCCATAACCCAAGAGTTCCTACTAATGATCTATGAAGAACAATGAAAATGAAGACAGAAAAGTTTCAACTGACAGAATGTCTCTTAAGGCTATACAGAGTATTAAAAAAATCACATTTGCTCTGAATACTACATTTCACAGGATAAATTACTAAATTTGGGAAGATTAATAGGAGAGGAGCCAAGTTCCTAAATGGGAGTCTGTATGAATTTTCATTCAATCGTAAAAATATTTACTTAGATATCTCTCTGTGCAGCGTCAAAACTGTCTTAAATGATAAAGGACTTCCAGCCAACATGGCGCCATACACAGAAGCACCATGCTGTACCTCCACAGCAAAGACCTGAAAAACTAAGTAAAACAGGGACAAACATCATTCCTGGAACCTGAAGTGTAAAATGAAGAGATAAAGAACTCAGCTAAGCACTGAATGGAATAAGAAACTGGCAGAGGATGGAGAGCGAGGAGACATACCTGCGGAGGGCCCCATCACTAGGGCAGTACGGATCTGCCATCTTGGACTCCAGTCGGGGATTGGCAGACAGGGGGCACCGGAAAGCAGCTTCAGGGAACTCCCAGCAGGAGACAGAGCACCCAGTAACCAGCGATACACGCTTTCCCACCCCCATTCTCTCCCCGCTGCTCTACCTCCCAGCTTCCTGGCTGGCTGGGATGGCTCATCTGGCCGGGAAGTGCAGCGTCTGTGCCGCTTGGATTCGACACACCCGCACTGGAGATCCGCGGACACGAGTTCGGGAAAGCAGCTTCACGAAGTTCCCAGCAGGAGATAGAGTACCCAGTAATGAGCGATATGCGCTTTCCTAGCCCCCCTTCTTCCTCCCCCTCGGCCTACTCTGCTTCCTGCCTGCTGCAGTCTGTTGGCTCGGAGGCAACTGCTTTGGCCTCAGGCTGCTTGGATTCGCCCTCCCACACTGGCTGGGCTCCTGAGCTGGTGTTGGTTCTTCCTGTCTCTTTTAGTTTCTTCTGTGCCTCCTAATACCTCCCACTCCTTTCTCTGGAACACCTGTCTCTGCACCATCTTTGCTTCTTTTTGAAAGGCTGTGAAGCCACATTTGACTGGGGAACCACTCCCCCGGCCTGCGACACCATGCTGGTGGAATCCCTGTTTTGTTTTGTTTGTTTGTTTGCCTTGTTTTGCTTTGTTCTGTTTTGTTTAGATTTGTTTGTTTGTTTTTCTTTTCACAGCTTGGGAGCCCCTTCTAGCCAGGCTACACTGCACAGCTTAGGAGCCACTCCCCTAATCTGTGCAGCCACACAGGTGGGATCCCTGGGGACGTATCTTTTTTTCCTTCCTTCTTTCTCTATTTTTCTTTTGTCTCTTTTTCTGCTTCTGTCTTTCCTCATTTCTCAGTTCTTCTTTCTACACTAATCTTATTTTCCTGTCTCCTAAATACCAGGTGCTGTGTGACATCTATACCCCCTCTAGCAAGGCTATCCTGAGCAGCCTGGGAGCCACTTCCCTGGTCTTAGCAGCCCCAATGGTGGGACTCTGGGACTCCTGGGGGCTTTTCTTTTCCAATTTTTTTCTAGTTATTTTTTTCTTTCTTTTCCCCTTTTTCTTTTTGCTTTTCTCAATTTCTTGTATTCTTTTCTTTCCACTCCAACAGCAAGCTCCCTTAGCACTATTTTTTATCTTTCTTTTTTTGCTTATTTGTTTTTAGCTCCCGTTTCTCTCTCCTCTTCCCAGTACCCCTATTAGCTCCAACCATCACAACCTCCCCCCCTTTCCTGCCTACCTCCACTGTGCACTGAATATCACACCCCCGAGCAGCACAGGCACGGCCTACCGGAACCTGCCCAGCGCTGATTCCTGGCCCACCTTGTTGGCCTAGTACATGCCACAAACATCCCATCCCAGTCCCTCCCCTTCAGCTGGACCTGTCCTGCTGCACCATAGCTGAATGACTGGCCCTGCCTATTGGACAAGGAGGTGGAAAGTATTGTGATTACAGATGAGCAAACAACAAAGAACAAACAGCCCACCTGCTCAGATATAACCAAATAAACAAAAAAGCAGGATGAACAAATCTACAATCAAGAAATGAAGAAAATAACTACTGAATGCCCCAAAGAGAGCAGATAATATCAAAACATATTTTAAAAAAACAGGACAGGGTGGTTCCAGTAGGTGGAACCAAAATAATACACCAGATGACTTTCCAGTAGAAGAAAAGGCACTAGAACTACCTGACAGGGAATTCAAATCTCTAATATTCAGAGTAATCCAGGAGTTGAAGCAAAAAGCAGACAAAATGAGGAAAAAATACGTAAATTTATGGAAAAGGCAGACAAATTCATGGAAAATACAGACAAAAGATGGAACAATTCAGGAAAGTAATACAGGAACAAAATGCCAAAATAAACTGACAACTAGAAATAATACAAAAACAATAATTAGAAATCCAAAAGATGAACAAGATTTCGGAAATGGACAGTGTCATAGAAGGGCTGAAGAGCAGGTTTGAAATGATGGAAGACAGAATCAGCAAAACCGAAGAAAAATACTTGGATACAACTCTGAGGAAAAATCAGGAAAAAAAGAACTAAGAAAAATGAGGAAAACCTGAGAATTATGTGGATATAATCAAAAATAAAAATTTGCAAGTGATTGGAGTTTCAGAGCAGGGAGAGAAAACAGAAAACACAGAAGAGACCATTGAAGAACTGCTGACAGAAAACTTCCCTAATATCATGAATGATGAAAAGCTGACCATCCAAGAAGCTCAACGAACACCATATAGGAACAAGCCCAAAAGAAAAACACCAAGGCATATCATAATCACACTCACTAAAGTCAAAGACAAAGAAAAAATCCTGCAAGCAGCTCGAGAAAAATGAAAAGTCACATACAGAGGAGAAATAAGACTAAACTCTGATTATTCAGCAGAAACCATGCAGGCAAGAAGGCAATGGGATGACATATATAGAACCCTGAAAGAAAAAAATTGTCAACCAAGAATGATATATTCTGCAAAACTTGCATTCAAATACAATGGTGAAATTAGGACATTTCCAGATAAACAGAAATTAAGGGAATATGTAAAAACCAAACTTACAAGAATTATTAAAGGGAGTCCTTTGGTCTGAGAACAAACAGTATCAGACCACAGTCTGAATCTAGAACACAAGATCATACCAGCCAGATAGCAACGTAGGAAATGAACTCTCAAGGACTATCCAAAACCAGAAGAATTGCAACAGGAAGCCAGAGAGGTTAATCCATAAATGACAACAATGTCAGAACAATAAAAGAGGGAATAAACGGCATAGGTACAGAACTTTCTAATGGAGAGGAAAGCAAAGTAATATCAGGTAATAATAGAGTGGTTCGAACCTAGGAAGATAAGGGTAAATTTCAAGGTAACCACAAAGAGAGTCAACAAGTCTACTCATAAAAATAAAGGAGAAAAATATAAAGTTTCAATAAAAACAAAATCTACAAAAACAAAAGAAATCCACAAACAAAAGGAATTCAGCACAGGAGAGTAAGAGGAACAAAGAAAATGTTAGCACCACAAAAAAAGCACTAGAAAATGACAGCAATAAACTTACCAGACTGAGTCCAGTATGAGATGGTGTCTGGCTACCACCACTGACTGCTCTGACAGGCATCACAGTAGAGGGGCCGGGACAAAGCTGGAGAAAAATGTGGGACAAAGCTGGAGAAAAATGCAGAACAAAATTCTAACTCAAAAAGAAAGACCAGACTTGCTGGCCTGACAGAGACTGGAGAAACCCTGAGAGTATGGACCCCAGACACCCTTTCAGCTCAGTAATGTGGCCACTCCTGAGGTTCACCCTTCAGCAAAAGACTGAACAGGCCCATGGAACAAAACGAGACTAAAGGGGTGCACCAGCCCTGGGGCAGGGACTGGAAAGTAGGAGGGAACAGGAAAGCTGGTAATAGGGAACTCAGGGTTGAAAAGGGAGAGTGCTGACATGTTGTGGGGTTGTTAACTAACATCATACAATGTGTGTACTGTTTGATGAGAAACTAGTTTGTTCTGTAGATCTTCATCTAAAGTTCAATAAAAGAAAAAAAACTGTCTTAAGTGATAATGATA
The DNA here is from genome assembly GCF_024166365.1 of Elephas maximus indicus. Classification (NCBI taxonomy): domain Eukaryota; kingdom Metazoa; phylum Chordata; class Mammalia; order Proboscidea; family Elephantidae; genus Elephas; species Elephas maximus. The sequence goes on along the minus strand of NC_064835.1, from coordinate 35,406,698 downwards.
GTTAAACAGAAAAATAAACAGGATGCATGAATTTAATTTTTAAGAGAAAAAACAGACAATAAACGCATGAAAATTGTTGAAACTCACTAGTTATCAAAAAAAAAGTCCGTTAACTTCCAGCCAACATGGCACTATACACAGAAGCATTACACCATCCCTCCACAGCAAGACCTGAAAAACTAAGTAAAACAAAGACAAATGTCATTCCTGGAACCCAAAGTGTCAAATGAAGAGGTAAAGAACTCAGCCAAACACTGAATGGAATAAGAAACTGACAGAGGACAGAGAGTGAGGAGAGATACATGTGGAGGTTCTGGATCTGCTAACACATCAGTGATTCACCATTTTGGACTCCTATAGGAGATCAGTGGACAGGGAGCATGAGAAAGCAGCTTCACAGTGCTCCCAGCGAGAGACAGATCACCCAGTAACCAGTGATACAGGCTTTCTCACCCCCCCCCCCACCCCCACCCCACCATCCTCTCCCTGCTGCTCTACCTCCAAGTTTCCTGGCTGGCTGTGGTGGTTTCACCAGCCGGGAAGTACAGTGTCCATGCCCCTTGGACTTGCCCCACCCACACGCCATATCGGTGGACAGGGAGTACAGGAAAGCAGCTTCATGAAGTTCCCAGCAAGAAACAGAGCACCCAGCAATGAGCGATATACACTTGTCTAACACCCATTTTCCCCTCCCCCATTGGCCCTCTCTGCTTCCCACCAGGAAGCAACTGCTTGGCCAGGAGGCAATTGCCTCAGCCCCGTGGACTGTTTGGATTCACCCTGCCCACACTGGCCAGGTCCCTCAGCTGGCGTTGCTTCTTTCCATCTCCTTTGCTTTTTTCCGTCCCTCCCACCACCTCCTCCTCCTTTCTCTATAACACCCAGCTCTGTGTGCCATCTTTGCTTCTTCTTGAAAGGCTTGGCTGGGGAACCACTGCCCCAGCCCGCGACACCACACTGGTGGGGTTCCTGGGTTTTTTTCGTTTTTGTTTTTTGGCTTCTTCTGTTCTGTTCTGTTTTGTTTTCTTTCTCTTTTTGCCATTGGGAGCCACTTCTAGCCAGGCTGCACGTCACCAGTTAGGAGCCACGCCCTCAATCTGTGCAGCCAGGTAGGCAGATCCCTGGAGGGATTTCTTTATTATTCATTTTTTTTCTTCTTCCTTTTTTCCTTTCTGTCTATCCCCATTTCTCAGTTCTAGTCTGTCTATACTTACCTTTTTTCCTGTCTCCTGCTGTGTGATATTTATACCCCTTCTAGCCAGGCCGTACTGCACTGTCTGGGAGATTTCCCTAGTTTTTGTGGAAGGACTGGTGGGACCCTTGGGAGCTTTTTTTTCCCCAAACTTTTATCTATTTTTTTTCTTTTTGCTTTTCTCCATTTCTCGGTTTCTCATCTCTCCATTCCAATGGCAAGTTCCCTTTGCACTCTTTTTTTTTCCTTTGTTTGTTTTTTGCTCCTGTTTCTCCCTCCTCTTTCCCAAACCCATATTAGCTCCATACATCAAAACCTCCCCTTTTCTCCTGCCTACCTGCACCATGTGCTAAATATCACACCTCTGAGCAGCACAGGCATGGCCTACTAGAACTTACCAGGCACTGATTCATCGTCCACCTTTTTGGCCCTACTATGTGCCACAAGTAACCCATCCCAGCCCCCACCCTTCAGCTCGAACTGCCCTGCTGCACCATAGGTGAGTGACTGGCCCTACCCATTGAACAAAGAGGTGAAAAGTGTCGCAACTACAGAAAAGCAAACAACAAAGAGCACACAGCCTGCCTGCTCAGACATAACCAAATAAAACAAAAAACCAGGATGTAACAAACAAATCTAGAAAAAAAACAAACAAAGAAAGTAACAATTGAATATCCTGAAGACAGTAGATGATATCAAAACATAAAAAAACAGGACAGGATGGTTCCAGTAGGCATCCAGAATAAAATACCATATGACTTTCCATCAGAAGAAAGGGCACTAGAACTACCTTACAAGGGTTCAAATCGTTAATATTCAGAGCTATCCAAGAGTTGAAGCAAAAAAAAAAAAAAAAAAAAAGACAAAAATGAGGAAAAAATAGACAAATTTTTGGAAAAGGCAGACAAATTCATGGAAAATACAGACAAAAAAATGAAGGATTCAAGAAAGTAATACAGGAACAAAATACCAAAATAAATTCACACTAGAAATCATACAAAAACAGCAACTAGAAATCCAAAACACAAACAACAAGACTTCAGAAATGGACACTGTCATAGAAGGGCTGAAGAGCAGCTTTGAAATGATGGAAGACAGGATCAGTGAAATTGAAGACAAATATATGGATACAACCCTGTTTGATGAAAAATCAGAAAAAAAGAGCCAAGAAAAATGAGAAGAACCTGAGAATTATGTGGGATACAATCAAAAATAAAAATTTCCAAGTGATCGGAGTTCCAGAACAGGGAAAGAAAATGGAAAACACAGAGAAGACCATTGAAGACCTGCTGACCGAAAACTTCCCTAATATCATGAATGATGAAAAGCTGACCATCCAAGAAGCTCGATGAACCCCATATAGGAACGACCCCAAAAGAAAAACACCAAAGCATATCATAATCCCACTCACTAAAACCAAAGACAAAAAATCCTGCAAGCAGCTCGAGAAAAATGAAAAGTCACATACAGAGGAGAAACAATAAGACTAAGCTCTGATTATTCAGCAGAAACCATGCAAGCAAGAGGGCAATGGAATGACATATATAAAACCTCGAAAGAAAAAAAATCCCAACCATGAATAACATATCCTGCAAAACTTTTGTTCAAATATGGTGAAATTAGGAAATTTCCAAATAAACAGAAATTAAGGAAATGTGTAAAAACCAAACCAAACTTACAAGAATTAAAGGGAGTCCTTCAGTCTGAAAACAAACAACATCAGACCACAGTCTGAATCTAGAATGCAACATTTTACCAGCCAGATACCAATGTAGGAAATGAACTCTCAGGGACTATCTAAAACTAAAGGAATTACAACAGGGAACCACAGAGGTTAATCTGTGAATGACAACAACGTCAGAACAATAAAAGAGGGAATAAACAGTGCAAGCACAGAATTTTCTAATGGAGAGGAAGGCAAGGTGATACCAAGTAATAATAGACTGGTTCAAACCTAGGAAGGTAAGGGTAAATTTCAAGGTAACTACAAACAGAGTTAACAAACCTACTCATCAAAATAAAGAAGAAAAAAATAAAGTCTCAATAAAAACAGAAGAAATGAAAAAGAAATCCGCAAACAAAAGGAACTCAACACAGGAGCATAAGAGGAATAAAGAAAATGTCAGCACCACAAAAAAAGCACTACAAAATGACAGCACTAAACTCACCTGTATCAATAATTACACTGAACGTAAGTGAACTAAATGCACCCATAAAGAGACACTGAGCGACAGAATGGGTTAAAAAATGTGGTTCATCAAAATGCTTTCTATAAGAGACACACCTTAGAAACAAAGATGTAAATTTATTAAAAATCAAAGGATGGAAAAAACATATCAAGCAAATAACTACCAGAAAAGAGCAGGAGTGGCAATACTAATCTCAGACAAAATACTTTAAAACAAAATCCATGATAAAAGACAAAGAACGGCACTATATAATGATTAAAGGGACAATCCATCATAAAGACTTAACCACAATAAACATCTATGCACCCAATGACAGAGCTCAAAATACATAAAACCAACTCTAACAGAACTGAAAACAAAAATTGACAGTTCCGCAGTAATAGTAGGAGACACATCACTCTTGGTAAAGGACAGAACATCTAGAAAGAAACTCAACAAAGATACAGAAGAGCTAAAGAGCAAAATCAGCCAACTTGACCTTATAGACATATATAGAACACTCCACCCAACAGCTGAAAGTACACATTCTTCTCCAATGCACACGGAATGTTCTCCAGAATAGACCACATCTTAGGCCACAGAGCAACCCTTAACAAAACCCAAAACATTGGGATAATACGAACTATCTTCTCTGACCACAATGCCATCAAAGTAGAAATTAACAACAGGAAGAGTAAGGAAAAAAAAAAATCATTTACATGGAAACTGAATAACAACACCCTGCTTAAAAACCACTGGGTAATGGAAGAAATCAGAGGTGGACTCAAAAATTCCTACAATCAAACAAGAATGAAAACACATCATACCAAAACCTTTGGGACACAGCAAAGGCAGTCCTCAGAGGTCAATTTATAGCATTAGATGCACACATCAAAAAAGAAGAAAGGGACAAAATCAAAGCATTAGCTACACAATTTGAACAAATAGAGAACAGCAAAAGAAGCCCACAGCCACGAGAAGAAAGGAAATAATAAAGATCAGAGCGGAAATAAATGAAGTAGAGAATAGAAAAACAGTAGAAAGAATAAAAAAAAACAAAAGTTGGTTCTTAGAAAAGATCAACAAAATGGACAAGCCACTAGCCAAATTGGCAAAAGAAAAACACAAGAGGACGCAAATAACCCAAATAAGAAATTAAATGGGGGACTTTCAACAGACCCAACTGAAATAAAAAGGATTATGACAGAGTATTATGAAAAACTATATTCCAACAAATTTGAAAGCCTAGAGGAAATGGACAAATTTCTGGAAACACACTGCCTACCCAAACTAACACAAAATGATGTTGAAAATTTGAACAGACCATAACAAGAGAAGAGACTGAAAAGATAATAATAATAAAAAAAGCTCCCAACAAAAATAGCCCTGGCCCAGATGGCTTCACTGAAGAATTCTACCAAACATTCAGAGAAGAGCAAAACACTGCCCAGTCCTGTGCCATCCTCATGATTGTTGTTATGCTTGAGCCCACTGTTGCAGTCCCTGTGTTATTCCATCTCATTGAGGGTCTTCCTCTTTTTTTGCTGACCCTCTACTTAACCAAGCATTATGTCCTACTCCAGGGACTGATTCCTCCAACTGGTAAGTTTTTTGGAGTACATTTTTTCATAGTAATCAGTTATGATCTTCTTTAGCTTTGTTGGATTGGTTGTAATGCCACCAATTTCATTTTTTAATTTCATTATTTGCCTCTTTTTTCTTTTTTCCTTTTGTCTGTGTAGCCAGTGGTTTGTCTATTTTATTGATTATTTTACTGATCCTTTCAAAGAACCGACTTCTGGTTTTGTTATTCTTTCAATTGATTTTCTATCTTCAATTTTCATTTATTTCTGCTCTGATCTTCATTATTATTATTATTTTCTTGTAGCATTCGGCTTCTCTTACTCTTTTCTACTTGTTCAAGTTGTCAGTTTAAGTTAAATATTTTGGATCTTTCCTTTTTAATATAGGCATTAATTTCTATAAATTTCCTGCTGAGTACTGCTTTTGCTGTGTCACAAAGGTTTTGGTATGTTGTGTTTTCATTTAGCTTGATTCTACAATTTTTTTAATTTCACTTTTGATTTCTTCTATGACCCAATAGATTTGTACTGTATTATTTAGTTTTCATGTATTTAGTCTTTTTTCCTCATTAGTTCAGCAGTTCAAATTCACTAGCCCTTTCTTGGAAACCCTCTGGAGCAGTTCTATTCTGTCCTGTAAGGTTGCTATGAGTTGGAATTGACTCGATAGTGACGGGTTTGCTTATGGTTTGGTATCCTGTTGTTGATTTCTAGCTTCATACCTTTAGGTCAGCGAAGATGTTTTGTATGATTTCAGTCTTTTTACATTTGTTGAGATTTGTTTTGTGTCCTAGCGTATGGCCTGTTCTGGAAAATGATCCCTGTCTCCTGTAGAAAAATGTGTATTGTCCTTTTAAGGGGTAGAGTGTTTTATATATGTCCGTTAGGTCCAATTAGCTTACGGTTTTACTTAAGTTCTAAATGTCCTTTGCGATCTCTTTTTTCAGAAGTTCTTTCTAGAATTGAAAGTGGTGTGCTGAAGTCCCCTACTATTATTGTGGGATTATTTATTTCTCCTTTCATATTAGTGAGATTTGTTTCATGTATTTTGAAGCGTCGCTGTTAGGTGCATATACATTTATAATTGTTATGTCTTCTTGCTGAATTGACCCTATTATTATTATATGATGTCCTTCTTTATCTCTTGTAATAGATTTTGATTTAAAGTCTATTTTATCTGGTATCAGTATGGCCCACCCCTGCTATTTTCAGTTTACTGATTGCATGGAATATTTTCCTCCATCCTTTTATTTTCAGTCTGTGTCCTTATGTCTAAAGCGTGTTTTTGGTAGACAGTAAAAGGATGAATCATGTTTGTTTGTTTAGATCCATTCTGCCACTTTCTGCCTTTTGTATGGGGCGCCTAGACCCTTTACATTTAAGGCTGTTACTGAAAACGAAGTTTCTACCTCACTCATTTTGCTATTTGTTTTTTGAGTGTTTTGTTTCTTCTTTGTTGTTTTATTCTGATTGTTCTGTTTTTTTGTTTTTTGTATTTTGGGTGCTTTCTTGTGATGATACTTCTTGTCTTCCAATATTTCTTCTTGGTGATTTCTTAGTGGTTACCACAAATGTTACATTACACAATTTATAATTACAACAACATTTAACATATGAACAACAGTTAACATAATAAATCTATTCCTGATATTCTCCCTTGCCCATTTCTGTTGATTTGTCTCCATTAATATCAATATGCAACCTATATTCAACAAGTTTACTTTGTATTTATTTCTTAGTGCTCTTTCCTTTCCATTTGGAGTACTACCTTGAGTAATACTTACAAAGCCAGTCTGGTAGTGGCAAATTCCCAGAGCTTCTGTTTGAGAATGTCTTGATTTCCCCCTTGTTTCTGAATGGCAACTTTTCTGGGTAAAGAATTCTTGGTTGGCAATTGTTCTCATTCAATATTTCATATGTGTCACATTTTATACATGACACTCCATTGTCTTTTGGTCTCTAGAATTTCTGGGGAGCAATTGCACTGACTCTTATGAAAGACCCTTGGTATATTAGGTTGTGTTTTTCTCTTGCTGCTTTCAGAATTCTCTTCTTGTCTTTGCTTTTCAAGAATTTTACTAAGATGTGTCACAGAGTTGATCCTTTTGTGTCTCTTCTGATTGGGATTCATGTAGCTTCCTGTATTTGTAGCCTTGGGTCTCTGTTCAGGTCTGGGAAATTCTCTCTGATTATCTCTTGGAAAATTGTTTCTATTCCTTTATTGCTGCTAGGGTGCTCTGGGATCCCAATAATTCTAATGTTAGATTTCTTAATTGAATCCCACATTTCCATTTGGGTTTGCTTGCTTTTCTTTGTTGTTTTCTTTTTTCTCTTGAGATTTGATAAGTTCAGTTATTTTGCTTTCTAGTTCATTTACTCTATCTTCTGTCTGTTCCACTCTATTTTTGAGTGTTTCTCTTGCTTTTTCTAATTCGAATGTTTTATTCTTCAGCACCAGTAATTCTCTTTGTTTTTGATGTTTTCAGTTTTTTGTTAACACTTTCATTTTGTCCCTCTATTTGTTCTTGATCCTGCAGTTTTCTGTGTGTTTTTTGCTTTCTTTAAACATATTTAGCACCACAGCCTGGAAATTATTGATTCTTTGCATTATTCTGGCTTCCATAGAAGAGATTTCTTCTTCTTCATATTTTGCTTTCGATTGTTCCTTCTTCTATTTTGATTTTATGTATATCAGCCTTTTGCTGAACTTGGGCTATTTTATCTTTTTTTTTTTTTTTGCTTCAATTTTTGTATATTGGTTATTGTCGGAAAATTTTCTGACTGTGCACCCTGGTGGCACAGTGGCCAAGTACCTAGCTGCCAACTGAAAGGCCAGGGCCCACACCCATCAGCCGCTCTGCAGGAGAAAGATGTGGCAGTCCACCTCCACAAAGATTCACAGCCCTGGGGACCCCACCAGGCAGCTCCCCTCATTCCTGCACGTTCACTATAGGTCGGAAAGACCCAGTGGCAGAAGGCTTGGTGTCTTCTCCTGAGAAGCACTAGATGCTACTCTTATTCTTAGGGTTTTTTTTCAGTGCTGGTTCTGGAGTTCTGTATGCTTAATCTCTGGAAATCAATATGCATGCATGGGAGGGGGGTTTGGCAGTCTCAGACTCTGACACCAGTGGTGGGGCTTGACTTTCCTGTGGTGACGGGGGGCTCTCTATGTCTCTCTCTCACTGACACCCCTACACAGGTACTCCCCTGGCGTCTTGCTGTATAGGCTGTTTCCTTTGTCCCTGACAGCCTGAAGTATTCCTCCCACCCTGCTGCCCTTGCAGTTCCTCCTGGTTTTAGTGTTATCTGTCTCAGGCCTCAGCAAGCTTCAACATCACTCTCACACAACACCACAGTCTCACACCCTCCCAACTGTGTGGCCTGCAAACTCCCACAGCCCATTTGTGCTGCCTTAAAAAAAATCAAGCTAGAGCTTTCTGGGTACCTTGTTTAGAGTGTTATCTAGTGTCTTAGTCATCTAGTGCTGTTGTAACAGAAGTGAATGGTTTTAACAAAGAGGAATTTATTTTTTCACTGTCTAGTCCAAATTCAGGGCATCGGCTCCAGTGGAAGTCTTTCTCTGTCAGTTGTGGGGGAAGGCCCTTGTTATCAATCTTCCCCTGGACTAGAAGCTTCTCTGTGCAGGAACCCTGAGTCCAAAGAATGCACTCCACTCCTGGGGCAGCTTTCTTGGTGGTATGAGGTTCCCAACTCTCTGCTTGCCTCCGTTTCTTTTTATCTCATGTAAGATAAAAGGTGGTGCAGGCCACACACCAGGGAAACTCCCTTTACATTGGATCAAGGATGTGACCTGAGCAAGGGTGTTACATCACACCCTCATCCTCTTTAAACACAGAGATTATGATTTATAACATATATGAAAATCACAAAATGGAGGACAACCACACAATACTGGGAATCATGGCCTGACCAAGTTGACATATATTTTGGGGGGACACAATTCAATCCATGACACCAAGCTTCATCACAAAATGGCTCCAATATTAGTGGGTAGGGTCTCCAGCTTCTTTGCCAGCCCCATTCCTCCTCTTCCCCACTTCTGGACTCACCCCAACTCTCCAATACTCAGCTGAGGCCTGGAGTTCTGAGATCTCAGTCTGTGCTTGTTTTCATTCATCGTTCAGTGAGCTGGTTGCTAGGGGAGTAAATGGGAGCATCCATTCACTTTCCCGATCTCTCTCTACCCCACTCTTTACCTGAATAATCTCCACAGGAGTTCAGTCATATTGAAACATGTATGTCAAACTAATGCCGGGGTTTGACAGATATGTATTTGCATGAGTAGCCTTCTGAGAGAATACTTCTATTAGGTAAAGAGGGATTGGGAGATTTGTGATTTAAAAATTGTTGTATAAAATCTGTAATTGTTTTTTCTCTTCTAAGAAAACTAGTTCACTATATAAGGAAAAGTTGCATTCCTATTATGTCACTGTCAGTCACTTATCCAATATACATTCCCTCCTTCTTTGATGAACAAACTTTTTTTTTTTTTTTATTTAGAGTGTCACTGTGTCAGGCTAAAGTCGTGCATCTGAATCCTGCCTGGAAATTTGGAGTGTCTATATGACAGACACACTTACGGCTAATGTCACATATGCAGGGTATTTGTGCGAATGATTTTGCTTTCTTGGGAAAAGTAATGGATACCTCTGGCAAGGTCTTTCCCCTCTTCTTGACTTTCCTCCCTCGAATATGGACATGACATCTGAATCTACAGCAGCCTTCTTGTGCCTATGATGTGAGATGAAGGAAAGGCCAAGAGATCCGCATCGATACTTATCTTGGTACCCTCAAGCCACTAAGCAACTCCATCAGCTACTTATCTACAATTCTACATGTCCTCCATACTTATGAGAGAATCAAATATGTTCATGAAGTTCAGATAGCTGCTGAATATTTGTCTTCAAGGAATGCCTGCTGTTTTTGTGACCTCATGTTCCATCAAAGTTAGAAAGCCCTGAAGTGCCAAAGCTGCAGAGTGGTTCGTGGTGAGGTGAAGGAGAAAATGTCTTTTCTTATTATGTCTCACATTAAGTGTAAAATGGTAATTGAGATGTTTTTTCTGACATCCTCATTTCTAAATAAGCATCAGTTACAGGAAAGGCTATTGAGAACAAAATTGCTAAATTCTAGAAGGTGGAGACATTGACAGAGACATAGCGGAAGTTTTAATACACCTCTCAGTTCATGACAGATCAAGTAGTTGAATATAGTCAGTAAGGATGTCAGTATCCTAAACAACATAAATAATAGGGCAGCCCTAATTGATGTTTATCAAAGACTTGGTTCTGAAAACAGAGAAGATACTTTATGTTTCACATATCTATGTAGCAACCATATAGATTGGTTGTTGAATCCTAAGGAATAAGAAAAAAGAAGGAATAGGATGCTTTAATTCAAAGTTGATGGTGCAGTTTCACTAAACTCTAGAGCTGCACTGTCCAATATGATAGCCACTAAACAGGGGTGGCTATTTAAATTCAAATAAATTTCAAATTAAATACAATTTAAAATTATAGCTAGTGGCTACAATATTGTGCAAATATAAAATTTTTCCATCATTTTGCAGAAAGTTCTATTAGACAGCTCCGCTCCCAATATTGAGACCCAGGCTGACCGGCTTGGGCATTCCTCAGCACGTAACATATATGACCAGTTTGATTACTACTGGAAAGTAAGCTCCATGAGGGAAGATATTTTTATCACATTGCTGTATCTTTAATGCCTAAACAATAGGTGGTGAATTCAGGGTTCTCAGTTCAGTTAGGTGTAATATGGAGTATGTTATATTCTCAAAATTTCCTGTACTTTTCTTGGCCTTGAACACTCAGTCTGCCTAGAGCGCACATGTTATTTTGTTTTTGTTCTATTTCTGATTAAATTTTAGCCCAGTCCAATGGTTTCTATAATCTCATTCACTTATCAAAATCTCTATCCCATTCAGCAAAATACTCTGTCAAATTTAAATATTATTTTTTACGGTCACTAGGCATAGTTTCGGAAACCCTGGTGGCGTAGTGGCTAAGTGCTACGGCTGCTAACCAAGAGGTCGGCAGTTCAAATCTGCCAGGCGCTCCTTGGAAACTCTATGGGGCAGTTCTACTCTGTCCTATAGGGTTGCTATGGTCGAATAGACTCGACGGCAGTGGGTTTGGTTTTGGTTTTGGTATGCATGGTTTCAAGCTGGGGCACTCACTCTTGCCTTGTATCTCTTTCTCCTTTCTCTTTATCTCTGCTTCTCCTGCCTTCATCCACTCATTCAGAGACTAGCCTCTGGAAGACATATTCTCACCTGTCTTGGTCATGGGAGAAGGCAGCAGGCACAGGAGATTCTGACCTTGTGACGATCAGTTCACTTAAAGTGGGCCATGATTCCTAATCATATTACCTAAATTTCCTTCACTGCTTATTGGCATGACCTATCCCAGCAAGATTCCCATTTTCAGAAATCTACAGATGAAGTGGCACAAGTCTCTGTGCTCAATTGTGCTCCCCAGCCTTCATATGATGAGTTCAATAAAGCCACCATCTAACCTCCACAGGGTGAGAGTAGTTTTTTCTCTATAAAACTGATGCTGATTATTTAATTAATCCTTATCATAGATTTTGGCAAAATAGCATGACACAGGCCCCAGAACCAGATTGCCTGAGTTCAAATCTTAGCTCTGCCACTGACTAGCTATTATTATTCCTGATGTTGCATTTGTAGGCGCACACACACAAAAATCTTACACACAAAAATCATCTCCCCAAAACTCTCTCTTTTTCTCTTTTCTTTCTTAAATTTGTGGTAGTAAAAAGACCATCAAACCACTTAGACCTCTAAAACGTAAACTTGGAGTTTGTTTCTTATCAAGAGACAACATTCTTTAATCTCTCGGTCTTCAAGAATTTACTAGTTTTGTTCTTCATTGTTCTTTATGATTTCTGCTTTGTTTTATAACCAGTGTGGGGGAATATATCTCAATTATCATTTTTCACCTTAACGGGACACATACTAGGGAAAGATGTGTTGTCTCCCACCTCGCCACAGTCTGTCATGCAGCCTTGGCCAGTCAAGTTGCCAGAAACTAAAGCTCAAGACCAAGAAAACAGCAGCAGTTCCTGAAAGACAACCCAGCATCCATCTATCTAGCCTATAAATGGATCTTAATTATGTCCTAATTTCCCATATTTAGTTTGATTTTCCTGGATTCTCTATTTTTTAATTGTTTTATAGCTTTGTTCCTATATCAACACCACACTTTCAATCTCTTAGTTTTAGTGTATATCATAACCCAAACCAAACCAAACCTGTAGTTATCAAGATGATTCCAACTCATAGCAACACTACAGGACAGAGCAGGGTTGTAATCTTTACAGAAGTGGACTTCCACATCTTTCTCCCTCAGAGGGGCTGGTGGTTAGAACCACCAACCTTTGAGTTAGCAGCCGAGCTCTTGACCACTGTGCCACCAAGGCTCCTCATTTATCACAAGATCTGTTAAAATTTCTCTTTACTTTTTTTTTCTTTCAAAAATGCCTTAGAGATTTGTGATTAAATTTTAAAATTAGTTTGTTGACTTTGTAAAAAGACATACTGGAATTTTTGTTGAAATCATAGAACTTGTATATTATTTAGAGGAGAAGTGATATCTTTGCAATGTTACATCTTTCTATCCATATGGTGTATCTTCCTAATTATTCAGTGTTTTTTTTCTCTCATGTCCTTTAATTTTTTTTTCCATAAAATTCATGCAGATCATTTATTTGATTAATCCTTACCACAGCTTTTGGTGAAAAAACATGGCATGAGTCCTGGAACCAAATTGCCTGGGTTCAAATCTTAGCTCTGTCATGGACTAGCTATTTAAGCTTGCAAATTTAGTCTCTCTTTGTCTCAGTTTGCTCAACTGTTAAATCTAATTAATGATGTTACCTAGCCAGAAGTTAAATATCAAATCTTATCTACAATACCTAGAAATAGTTCTGGTACCTAGTAAGCATTCAGTCAACTTTGGCTATCTTTATTCTGATGCTCTTATAAATGGTGCCTCTTTCTCTAGTATTTTCTAATTGGTTATTACTATTGATGTCTGTAAGTTGATCTTGTATTCAGCAATCTTTCTGTATTTTCTTATTACTTCTAAAGCTTTTGTTGATTGTGTGGGCATTCTGTGTACATATTCATATTATCCACAAATCGTGATAATTTTCTTTTCTCTTCCAATATGTATATTTTTCCTTTCCCTGTTTTATTATGTAGAAGAGTACAGGATTCATCTTTGTCTTCTTACCAATATTTTTTTAAAGAGGTGTAAAATATCATATTAATTATGGCATTTTCTATAGTTCTTTAGAAAATAATTTTCTTTATTCATTTTCTAATGTTATAAAATTGCACGCTCACAGGATAATGGGTAATCCTTATTTGATCACAATGTATTTTAAATACAGTTAGATTTAGCTAACTAATATTTTGTTTAGTGTTTTGACATGTATACTCATAAATAAAATAGATCAATGAATTAATTTTCTTAGCATCCTTATTCAGTGTTGAATCAAGGTTATAACAGCCTTATAAAATGTTAGGTAAATTCCCCTCTTTATTCCACTCTCTGGCACAACTAATATAAAGTAAGAATTATGCACTTCTTAGAATATTGTTAAACTGTCCTCTATGAATACCTTGACCTAGAGCTGTTTTAGTAGAGAAATCTTTGAATAATTTTTTAATAGTAATTGGGCTATTCATAAGTTATATTTCTTATGACACAAATTTTGACAATTCATATCCATTTTTTCAATGTTCCCAAACATATATTATTCTAACTTTTCAAATTTGTTGGCATATATTTCAAAATATTTTATTTTTAAATTCTGTTTATATCTGTGTGTGTTTCTTTCATTATTTATATTCTGTTTAATGTGTGTGAAGTGATATCTCATTGTAGTTTTGATTTGTATTCACTACTGACTGATGTTGTTGAGCACCTTTTCATGTGATTACTGACCATTTTATGTCTCCTTTGGAAAAACATTTATTCAAAACTCTTACTCATTTTTTAATTGAGATATTTGCCTTTTTATTTGTTGAGTTATATGAGTTCATTATATATTGTATGTACTAGAGCCCTATCAGGAAAATATTTGATTTTCAAATATTTTCTCCAATTTTGTGGCAGTTGAAATTTGAACAGGGCTAGCATTAAATGTCGGCACTGGGGGTTGGAGCATTAAATGTGTAGATCAACTTGGGGAGTATTGCCATCTTAATATGTAAAGTCTTCCAATCCATGAATATGGGGTGTTTTTTTTTTCATTTATTTAGGTCATCTTTGACCTCTTTCAACAATGTCTTATAAATTTTAGGGTGCAAATCTTGCAATTCTTTTGTTGAAATTATTCCTAAGTATTTTATTACTTTCGAGGCTATTGTAAATGGAATTGTTTTCATAATTTAATTTTTGGATTCTTTATTGCTAGTGTAAAAAAATGCAACTAAATTTCGTATATTGATCTCGTATCCTGAAACCTTGATGAACTCATTTATTATGTCTAATTTTTTTGTGTGTGTTGATTCTTTAAGGTTTTCTATATTAATATCATGTTTCACTTCTTCCTTTCTTCTCTGAATTTCTTCTTTTCCTAATCTAATTGTCCTGGCCAGAAACTCCAGTACAATATTGAATAAACCAAAAAAAAAACCAGTGCTGTCGAGTCGATTGCAACTCATAGCGACCACTACACCAACAGGCTTTCCCATGACAATATTCAATAAAAGTTGCAAAAGTGGACTTGTCTTGTTTCTGATCTTAGCAGAAGAGCTTTCAGTCTTTCACCATCAATTAGACATTGAATTAAAAAAGTAATTAACTTGAATGCTTTGCAGTAGAAAGTATCCCAAATAAAAAAAAGAGAGAGAGAGGAAAGATTGGAGAAAAAATTAACAGAGCATCAGTGATAAGTGAAAAACTTTCCATTAGCCTAATATATGTATAATTGGAATTACTAGGGAAAAGAGAGATGGGAGAAACAGAAAAAAATTTTCAAGAAACATTTTTGAATAATTTCATAATTATTCAAACATTTGAATAACTATTTTAATAATAATTATGAAAAAATATTTTTCCAAATTTTATGAAAACTATAATCTCACAGATCCAAGAATCTCGACAAACCCCAAGCATGAGAAACTTGAAAAATACTAGACCACATCAAATTGGTAGAATGAGCCATAAATATAGAATCTTAAAAGCAGTCAGAGAACACACATTACATACAGAAGAACAAATACAATGAAGATGGTATATTTTGTTAGAAACCATGCAAACCAGAAGCACTTTAAAGTGCTGAGATTTAAGGGGAAAAAAATCTGTCAACCAACAATTCTTTACCCATGAAAATATCTTTCAAATTGAACGTGAAGTAAAACTTCTTATATAAAAACTGAATTATCAGTAGGCTTTCTCTTTTTTTCTCTTCAAAAAATGCTAAAAAGAAAATGGCAGCTTAGACACACACATCTTAACATCCCCTACAACAAAGATTCAAGAAACCAAGTGAAATGGATACTATGACCCTGGATCCGTGAACAGCAAAGGGGAGCTTGGAAATTGGACTAAGCATTGATTGGAAAGAGAATTTGAATGAAATCAGCAGGAATACGGAGATTCTCAAAGAGTCCACACCTAGCCAATTAGCCTGGCACAGCATGGCCATTTTGAGATGGCAGTAAACAACATCCCCACGCAAGGAGGCTAAGAAGGCAACTTCACAGAAAACATTCTGGAGGCAGAAATACTTAGTGAATGAACCCGGAAGGAATAAAGCAGGCAGGTCATGTGCCAGGTTCAAACTAGTTCTAGAAGGAGACATGAGGAGTCCCATAGCTTTGAACTAGAGAAACACAGGGAAGTGCCACTGGAGCAAAGTAAGGCAGATTGAATCACTGGAGCCTCAGGACAGGGGGGCTGATAAGACCCAGAGTGCAATTGTGTGGAGGGACAAAGGTGAGTACAGGAAGGTGGGCAAAAGCTTCAGAGTCTGTGCAAACTCAGAGAAGGGAGAATCTAGAGACTAGTGACAGGTATTGCTATCAGCAGTGGTGCACAGCTGTTGAACAGTGAAACACCAGAGTAATAATTACAAGTCTCTTCCTGACCCAGCCTTGTGCCAGTTCCCATTCCCCATTTGAGTAGTGCCCCACCCCCAACACCTGCACAGTGATGCACCTTCAGTGACTTGCCCAACATTGACATGCCCATTGCTCCCCTCAATGGTCCACACTCCCCCCCACCTGGAGACATGTCCATAGCTCCTGCCACTCAGGCCCGTACAGAGAAAAGCCCCAGAGATATGTGTACTGCTCACCCCCACCCAGCCCCCATGGTGAGGTGTTCTGGAGAAATACCTGTTGTTCCCCCAGCCCAGCCCACGTGGGGAGGAGCCATGGAGAACCACCCACTGCTCCTCTTGACTCTTCCGAACCCACCACATGTCCCACCTGGCCTGCGGAGCAAGACACCCAGGTGACTCAACCCACTCACCATTTGCCCCATTCTACCCAAGCCCCCCATGCACCTCACCTGTTCTGTGAGGCTAGGCACCCCCCAAAAACCTGCCCACTACACAACCCTCCCACAGTCTACCTATTCCCTCAGGCTGTCTGAGCATATGCAGATACCCCCACTACTCACTCTGTCACTAGGATACCAATTCACAACTAAGCAGAGGGTCTGCCTCCCCCATTAAAGTTGTAATGCATCTCTAGGTCTGCAAAGATGACCCGTCCCACCCTCCAGAGACCACACTAATGGGACACACCAATGTGGAAGGACAACATGACCCCACAAGAGCTGTGGAGGGATTCTGACCACCCGACATCTGGAGCCCCACAACGGGGAACAGCCCTGATTGCATACCTCCATGCGATCCTACATGGGAAGACATACTGGCCCAATGACAAAAGATTCCTGTGTCATGTGACCCATCATACCCACCAGTGAGAGAAAATTACTCCCACCAGCCAGCAGCATCACAGTTATACACAGACCAATACTACAAAGCAACATCAACCAAAACAATATTAAGGAAATTAGGTAATATAAAGCAAAATGGGGAAAGCTAAACTCCAAATACATCAAAACAATACAAAAAAGACAAACAAAAATAAAATCAATAAAAATATATGAACAAATAAAATAGATTCATATGAAGAAACAGGATAAGATGGCTCAAGCAAGTGAGCAAAATAAAGGGATAAAAAAAAAACCTTTCTGAGGAGGAACTGATAATAGATCTACCTGAGAAGGAATTCAAGAAACCAATATTTACGCTCCTCAAAAAGATCAAGGAAAATACACACACACAAATCTAGAATAATTCGAGAAAACAACACAAGAACAAAATGACAAGCTCAATATAGAAATAGAAAACATAAAAAACAACAACTAGAAATTCACAAGCTTAACAAAATATCAGAAATAAGCAACACGATGGAAGGTCACAGAAGTAGAATCAAATCAATGGAATAAAGAATCAGGGAAACAAGAGGACAAATCCCGTGACACTAATGTGTTTGAGGAATAATCAGAAAAAAGCCTGAAGAAAAATGAAGAAAGCCTAAGGTTTATGTGGGGCACATTCAAGAGGAATAATAGACGCATACTAGGAATCCTAGAATGGGAAGAGAGACAAAAAGAGTATAGAGATTATTTTTGAAGAATTACTGGCATAAAACTTCCTAAATATTCGACTTCCAGACAACATGGTGCCATAGACAGAAGTACAACGCTGTCCCTCCACAACAAAGAATGAAAAATTAAGTAAAACACAGACAAACGTCATTCCTGGAACCTGAAGTGCCAAATGAAGAGATAGAGAGTTCAGCCAAGCACCGATGGAATAAGAAACTGACAGAGTGAGGAGAGATACATGCAGAGAGCCCCATCAGTTAATGCAGCACGGATCTGCCACCTTGGACTCCAGTCAGGGACCGGCAGACAGGGAGCACAGGAAAGCAGCTTCCTGGAACTCCTAGCAGGAGACAGAGCGCCCAGTAACCAGCAATACATGCTTTCCCACCCCCCATTCCCTCCCTGTTGCTCTACCTCCAAGCTTCCTGGCTGGCTGTGGTGGCTTGGCTGGCTGGGATATGCACTGTCCCCGCTGCTTGGATTCACTTCACCCACTTCAGAGATCAACAGAAAAGGAGTGTGGGAAAGCAGCTTCACGTAGTTTCCAGCAGGAGACAGACCACCTGGTAAGGAGCAATATAAGCTTTCCTAAACAACCCCTTCATTCCCCCACCTCTGCCTCCTCTGCTTCCCATCAGCCACAGTCTCTTGGCTGGGAGGCAACTGCTTTGGCCTTAGGCTGCTTAGATTTGCTCTGTCCACACTTGCCAGGCCCCTGAGCTGGTATTGCCTCTTTCTGTCTTGTTTGGTTTCTTCTATGCCTCCTACCCCCTCCCCCTCGTTTCTTTGGAACACGTGGCTCCGTGTGCCATCTCTGCTTCTTCTTGAAAGGCTGTGAAGCCACGCTCAACTGGGGAACCACTCCCCTAGCCTTTAACACCACACTGGTGAGAGCCCTGGGGCTTCTGTTTTACTTTGTTCTCTTTTGTTTTGCTTTGTTTGTTTGTTTTCTTTTCCTTTTCACAGCTTGGGAGCCTCTTCTAGCCAGGCTGCACTGCGTGACTTAGGAGCCATGCCCCCAAACTGTTCAGCCATGTAGGTGGGATTCCTGGGGTCATTTCTGTTTTTCTTTTTTTTTCTTCTTCCTTTCTTTTTTGCTTTTCTCTCTCTTTTTCCCTTTCTGTCTGTCTTCATTTGTCATTTGTCACCTCTCTACAGTTACCTTCTTTTCCTGTCTCCAGAATACCTGGTGCTGTGTGAGATCTATACCCCCTCTAGTCAGGCTATACTGCACAGCCTGGGAACCACTTCCCCAGTCTTAGCAACCCCACCAGTGGGACTCTGGGACTCCTGGGGCTTTTCTTTGGTTTTTTTCTTTTCTAAATTTTTATCTAGTTTTTTTTTCTTTCTTTTTTCCTTTTTTTTTTTTTTAATTCCTTTTTGCTGTTCTCCATTTTTCGGTTTCTCATCTCTCCACTCTAACAGCTAGCTCCATTAGCACTCTTTTTTTTTTTCTCTTTCTTTGTTTACTTGTTTGTTTTTGGCTCCTGTTTTTCTCTCCTCTCTTTTCTCTTCCCCATAACCCTATTAGCTCCACACATCACAACCTCGCCTCTCTTTAATGCTTACCTGAGCCATGCACTGAACATCACACCTCCAAGCAGCATTGGCACAGCCTACTGGAAACTGCCCAGCACTGATTCCTGGCTGGCCCTGTCGGCCCTAGTACATGCAAAAAACAACCCCCATCCCACCCCCTCCCCTTCAGCTGGACCTGCCATTCTGCACCATAGCTGAATGACTGGCCCTGCCCATTGGGCAAGGAGGAGAAAAGTATCATGACTACAGATGAGCAAACAACAAAGAACGCACAGCCCGCCTGCTCAGACATAACCAAAAAAAAAAAAAAAAAGCAGGACAAGATAAACAAATCTACAATCAAGAAAAGGAGAAAATAACTACTGAATGTCCCGAAGACAGCAGACAATATCAAAACATATTTCAAAAACAAGACAGGATGGGTCCAGTAGGCATCCAAAATAAAATGCCAGATGACTTCCCAATAGAAAGAAAAGGCACTGGTACTACCTGACAGGGAATTCAAATCTCTAATATTCAGAGCTATCCAAGAGTTGAAACAAAAAGCAGACAAAAATGAGGAAAAAATAGGCAAATTTTCGGAAAAGGCAGCAAATCATGGAAAATACAGACAAAAAAATGAAGGATTCAGGAAAGTAATACAGGAAAAAAAAAACACCAAAATAAATTCACAATTACAAATCATACAAAAACAACAACTAGAAATCCAAAAGATAAACAACAAGATTTCAGAAATAGTGTCATACAAGGACTGAGGAGCAGGTTTGAAACGATGGAAGATAGAATCAGGAAAATTGAAGACAAACACTTGGCTACAACTCTGTTTGAGAAAAAAATCAGAAAAAAAGGATGAAGAAAAATGAAGAAACCCTGAGGATTATGTGGCATACAATCAAAAATAAAAATTTCCAAGTGATCGGAGTTCCAGAGCAGGGTGAGAAAACAGAAAACACAGAGAGGATCATTGAAGAACTGCTGACAGAAAACTTCCCTAATATCATGAATGATGAAAAGCTGACCATCCAAGAAGATCAACAAACCCGATATAGGGTAGACTCCAAAAGAAAAACGCCAAAGCATATCATAATCACACTCACTAAAATCAAAGACAAAGAAAAAATTCTGTGAGCAGCTCGAGAAAAACAAAAAGTCACATACAGAGGAGAAACGATAAGACTAAACTCTGATTATTCAGCTGAAACTATGCAAGCAAGAAGGCAATGGGATGACATATATAAAACCGTGAGAGAAAAAATTGCCAACCAAGAATAATATATCCTGTAAAATTTTTTTTCAAATATGATGGTGAAATTAGGACATTTCAAGATAAACAGAAATTAAGGGAATATGTAAAACCAAACCAAATTTACAAGCATTATTAAAGGGAATCCTTCAGTCTAAAAACAAACAACATCAGACCACAGCCTGAATCTAGGAGGCAAGATTTTACCAGCCAGATACCAACGTAGGAAATGAACTCTTGAGGACTATCCAAAATCAAACGAATTGCAACAGGGAACCAGAGAGGTTAATCTGTAGATGACAACAACATCAGAACAATAAAAGAGGGAATGAACAGCGTAAGTATAGAACTTTCTAATGGAGAGGAATGCAATGTGATACCAAGTAGCAATAGACTGGTTCAAACCTAGGAAGATAAGGGTAAATTTCAAGGTAGCCACAATGAAAGTTAACAAACCTACTCATCAAAATAAAGAAAAACAAAGCCTCAATAAAAACAAAATCTACAAAAACAAAAGAAATGAAAAAGGAATCTACAAACAAAAGGAACTCAACACAGGAGAGTAAGAGTAACAAAGAAAACGTTAGCACCACAAAAAAAAAAAAAGCACTACAAAATGACAGCAATAAACTCAACAATAAAGAACAACAATGAATCTGTGAAGCATCTCATAACATGGATGCATCTGGAGGGCATTATGCTGAGTGTAATAAGTCAATCACAAAAAGACAAATATTGCATGATACCACTACTGTAAAAACTCATGAAAATGTTTATATACAAAAAGAAACAATATTTGATGATTACAAGGGAGGGGAAGGGTTGGGAGGAAAAACACTTAATAGACAAAAGATAAGCGGTAACTTTGGTGAACGGTAAGACAGTACACAGTACTGGGGAAGCCAGCACAACCTGTACAAGGCAAGGTCACGGTAACTCCATAGACACATCCAAACCCCCTGAGGGACCGAATTGCTGGGCTGAGGTCTGTGGGGACCATGGTCTCAGGAAACATCTAGCTCAATTGACATAACACAGTGTATAAAGAAAATGTTCCACATTCTACTTTGGTGAGCAGTGTCTGGGGTCTTAAAAGCCTGTGAGCAGCCATCTAGGATACTCCACTTGTCTCACCCCTTCAGGAGCAAGGAAGAATGAAGAAAACTAAAGATACGAGGGAAAGATTAGTCCAGAGGACTAATGGGCCACATCTACCACAGCCCCCACCAGACTGAGTCCAGTACAACTAGATGGTGGCTGGCTACCAGCACTGACTGCTCTCACGGGGATCACAACAGAGGGTCCCAGACAGAGCTAGAGAAAAATGTCGAACAAAATTCTAACTCAAGAAGAAAGACCAGACTTCCTGGCCTGATAGAGACTGGAGAAACCCTGGGACACCCTTTCAGCTCAGTAATGAGGCCACTCCTGAGGTCACCCTTCAGCCAAAGATTGAACAGGCCCATGGAGGAAAGCAAGACTGGAGGGGCACATTATCCCTGGGGATGGGACTGGGGGGCAGGAGAGAACAGGAATGCTTGTAATAAGGAGCTCAGGGTTGAGAAGGGGGGGTTTGACAAATCGTGGTGTTGTTAACCGAAGTCATACAACAATGTGTATGCTGACTGATGAGAAACTAGTTTATTCTATAAAATTCCATCTAAATTAGGTTCAACAAACAATTAAACTAAAAAAAACTTCCCAAATATTATGAAAGACGAGAATATTTCTATCCAAGGAGCTCAACGAACTCCATACAGTATAGACACCAATAGAAATTCACCAACACATATCATAATCAAACTTTCCAGAACAAACAAAAAAGAAAGAATTCTGGGAGCAGCTCATGAAAAGCAAAATACCACTTACAAAGGGGCCTCCATAAGCCTAAGTGTTGATTTCTCATCAGAAACCATGCAGGCAAGAGGGCAATGGGATGACATGTATAAAGTCCTAAAAGAAAAAAACTGCCAACCAAGAATCATATATCCAGCAAGACTGTCTTTCAAAGATGAGGTCAAAATAAGGACATTCCCAGATAAGCAGAAATTGAGGGAATTTGTAACCACTAGACAGATCTACAATAAATATTAAATGGAGTCCAATGGATAGAAAACCAATGACATCAGACCACAACCTGGGGAAAAGACACACGACAGCATCACCCTGATACCAAGCCAGATAAAGTCTTCACAAAAGCAAAATAAAGCTTTACAAAATCGATTACAGGGAACCAGAGATATTAAGTTGTAAATGGTGACAACTTCAAAACAAAAAGGGAGAAAAAATGTTGTAGTTATAGAACTTCCATATGGAGAGTAAGTCAAGGTGGTTTCAAGGTATAACAGACTGTTTTAAATATAGGAAGATAAATGTAAACTTCAGGGTAACTGCAAAGAAAACTAATAAATCTACTCACCAAAATAAAGAAAAACAAAAAGACTCAGAAAACACAAAAACAACAATAACAAATGAAAGGAAAAGAAAAACCATACACAAAAAGAACTCAGTATAAGAAGTAAAGAACAAAGAAACCATTAACATCACAAAAAAGTATAACGCAATGATGCAGTAAATGCTTACCTATTGGTAATCACACTGAATATAAATGGATTAAATGCACCAGTCAAGAGGCAGAGAGTGGCAGGATGGATAAAAAAAAATTATAACTCATGAATATATTGTCTATAAGAGACACATTTTAGATACATAGACATAAGAAGGTTAAAAATAAGGGACAGAAAAAAAAAAAATACACCCACTCCTCACTTATATCCATAGTCAGGTTCCAAAAACTAGGTCATTATGTGAAAATGGAGGATGACAACATCAGATCACAAAATGGAGAACAACTACATCGTTACAGAACTGCCAGTTTACATGATTACATAACTGCCAAACCACTGACAGGCAAGGCATGTTTGATACTTTTCTATAATTTTGTCAGACTGAGAAGTATAAGGAAGCTGGTTGGTTGGTCCAACTTTTGGTACAAAAGTGGTGAAGGAAAGAGATGAGCTCATGGCTTCAGAATCAAAGCTCATGCACTACACAAACAACCACAAATCTGCCACTTGTGCCCTGAAAGAAAATCTTATTTCTTGTAGTAACAGAGCTGATATTGCTGAAAGCTAAACTCAGAATTTTATCATCAGAGTGGTTGAATTACAACACCAGTTGAATTCCCAACTTTGAATGGTGTCTGAAGTTAGTGAGGGTATTGACTGGGAAGAAATAGGATCCTGAAACTTGGGATGGTGACATATGGGCAGATAATCAGGAAGCTGGGGACACTGAGCCCCTAAATTCCATTGAATTTTTCCTGCCAACAAAACCATTAGCTCCTTCAACCCCCTGTGATGAGACTGAATGTTCTCAAAACACATCCCCAGCATCCTTTTTTGCTTCTAGACCTGTAACTAGATTTACATCCCAGCAAACCCCAAAAGGCAAAGTACTAAGTGTGACCTTGGAGGAGGTACACTACACTATAAAAGAATTGCTTGAATTTTCTAATATGTACAAACAGAAACCCGGAGAATATATGTAGGAAGAGCTATTGAGAGTGTGGGATAATAGTGTAAGGAGTATAAAGTGGTATCAGTCTGAATTTATTGATATGGGCCTACTAAGCACAGATTCCTCATTCCAAGTTTCAGCTCGAGAAGTTAGGAAAGGATCTATTAGTTTATTTGGTTGATTTGCTGAAACGTGGATTATGTGGTAGCCTACACTAAGTTGAGTTGAAGTACCAGACCTGCTTTGGTATACTATAGAGGAAGGTATCCAAAGGCTTAGGGAAACTGCCATGTTAGAGTGAATTTATCACAGGTTTCACCCACAAACCTACACAGGAAATACCCAGAGGATACACCTTTTATCAAAACAGTGAGGAAAAAATTTGTGAAGGCAGCCCCAGCAACCTTGAAGACTGCTGTGATTGCCATTTTATGTAAGTCAGAATGGCAGTGGGAACTGCCCTGACCGAATTAAGACACAACTACAATGGGGCTTGCTGGACCACATGGGGGTAGGGGCCAAGTGGTGGGATTCAATCCACAAAGACCAGGTGGGCATGGTTACTATAATGGACAGCAGCATCAATGTAACCAGAATAGTTTGACTTATATGGATTTCTGTGTTGGCTGCTTAGTCATAATGTCCTTAGGAGTGAAATAGATGGGAAAACTACTAAATATTTACTTGATCTGTACAAGCAGAATAATTCTAGGTCAAGTGAATGGCAGTCTAACTCAGATCACCAGAATAGAAAGTCAGGGCCCCTCAACTCCCAGTCTTGAGCCAGTTTACACACTCAAAACCCTTTGAATGAAGGGGAGGCTGGGTCACCCTGAGGAAGGAAACCAAAAAATTTACGTAATTAATATTTCTCCCATCTTTCCCAAAGGGACCTATGGCTTTTTATAAAAGGGACTATTCATCAGGCAAAAGAAAATAATTAGACTTTTGGGGGATTTCTGGGTACTGACTCTCAACTGACACTAATTCCAGGAGACCCAAAACATCACTGTGGCTCACCAGTCAAAGTGGGGGCATATGGAGGTCAGGTTATTAATGGAGTCTTAGCTCAGGTTCATCTCACAGTGGGTTCAGTTGGTCCCCAAAACCATCCTGTAGTGATTTTCCCAGTTCCTGAATGCATAATTGACATAGATATACTCAGGAGCTAGTAGACCCCTCATATTGGATTCCTGACATGTGAAGTAAGGGCTATTATGGTAGGAAAAGCAATATGGAAGCCATTAGAACTGCCTCTACCTAGGAAAATAGTAAACCAAAAGCAATACCATATTCCTGGAGGGACTGCAGAGATTATTACCACCACCAAGAACCTGAAGGATGCAGGAGTGGTGATTCCCATCACATTTCCATTTGACTCACCTATTTGGCCTGTGCAAAAAAACAGATGGCTCTTGGAGAATAACACTGGATTATCATAAACTTGATCAGGTGGTGTCCAATTGCTGCTGCTGTTCCAGATGTGGTTTCATTGCTTGATGAAATTAATACATTTCCTGGAACCTGGTATGCACCTATTGATTTGGCTAATGCCTTTTTCTCTTAACCTGTTACAAAGGACTACCAGAAGTAGTTTTCCTTTAGCTGGCAAGGCCAGCAATACACCTTCAGTGTCCTACCTCAAAGATATATGAACTCTCCTGCCCACGGCATAATTTAGTTTTCAAGAACCTTGATCACCTTTCCCTTCCACAAGACCTCATGCTGGTCCATTACATTGATGATATTATGCTGATTGGACCCAATAAGGAAGGAGTATCAATGGCCCTGGACTTGCTGGTAAAACGTTTACATACTAGAGTATGGGAAATTAATATGACAAAAATTCAGATGCCTTCCCCTTCAGTGAAATTTCTCTGGGTCCAGTGGTGTGGGGCATGTCGAGACATTCCTTCTAAAGAGAAGGATACGTGATTGCATCTGACATCTCCCACAACAAAAAAGGAGGCATAATACCTGGTGGGCCTGTTTGGATTTTGGAGGCAATATATCCCTCATTCTCATGTGCTACTCTGGACTATTTATCAAGTGACTCAAAAACCTGCTATTTTTGATTGGGCCCAGATCACAGAAGGCTCTGCAACAGGTTTAGGCTTCTGCACAAGCTGCTCTGCCACTTGGATCATGTGATCTGGCTGATCCAATGGTGCTTGAAGTGTCAGTGGCAGATAAAAATGCTGTTTGGGGTCTTTGGCAGGCCCCTATTGTTGAATCAAAGGACAGACCCTTAAGATTTTGGAGCAAAATGTGTGTACTGTTTGATGAGAAACTAGTTTGTTCTGCAACATTCATCTAAAGTACAGTAATAAAAAATTAAAAAAAAAAAAAGATTTTGGAGCAAATCTCTGGAGCAAATCTCTGCCATCCTCTGCAGATAATGACTCCTCTTTAAAGAAATAGGTTTGGCTTGTTAGTGGATTGTAGTAGAGACTGAATGCACAAGTCACCGTCATGAACTGGGTATCATTTTGACCCCCAGAGCCATAAAATCAGACATGCCCTCCATTATCAAGTGGAAGTGGTATATATGAGATCGAGCCTGGGCAGGATCTCAAAGCACTAGTAAATTGCATGAGGAAGTGACCCAAATGCCTATGGTCTTCACTCCTGTCACATTACCTTCTGATTCCCAGTCTTCACTTATGGCCTCATGGGGGAGTTCCTTATGATTAGTTGACTGAGGAAAGGGAAAACTTGTGCCTGGTGGACGAATAGTTCTGCACTATAGTAATCACTCAAAAGTGGACAGTGGTAGTACTACAGATCCTCTCTGGGACCTCCCTGAAGGAGAGTGGTGAAGGTAAATTTTCCCAGTGGGCATACCTTTGAGCAGTGCACCTGGTTATTCACTTTGTTTGGAAGGAGAAGACGCCAGATGTGCAACTGTGTACTGATTCATGGGCCATGGCCAATGGTTTGGCTGGGTGGTCAGGGACTTGGAAGGAACATGATTGGAAAATTGGAGACAAGGAGGTATGAGGAACAGTTATGTGGATAGACCTCTTTGAAGGGGCCAAAGAAGTGAAGATATTTATGTCTCATGTAAATACTCACCAAAGGATTACCTTGGCAGAGGAGGATTTTAACAATCAAGTGGATTGGATGATGTACTCTGTGGAAACAAGTTATCCTCTTTCCCCAGTCACTCCCATCATTGCCCAATGGGCTCATGAACAAAATGGCCATGGTGGCAGGGTTGGAGGTTATACAACATGGTCCACTCACCAAGACCGACTTGGCTACAGCCACTGCTGAGTGTCGAATCTTCCAGTAGCAGAGACTAACACTGACTCACTGATATGGCACCATTCCTTGCATATTTCATCTTTGCATGTGTGTATCAAATATTTTTGTTTTCGTCATTTACAAAAATATAAGATGTAAACAGGTCTAGTGCATTTTCGGTTGTAGGTATGTTAGTTGTATCATGTTAGGTGTGAGTATAAATTAATAATTGTCTTTATGTAGAGATTTATGTGTGGATTAAGATGCGTACAGATGCAAAGTTGACAAGGGGTAGACTGTGATGGTTAAAGTTGTGTGTCAACTTGGCTGGGCCACGATTCTCAGTGGTTTGGTAGTTATGATGTAGTTTGTAATGATGTAATCATCTCCATGATGAGATCTCATATAATGTAATAACCTCCAGGAAGAGATCTGAAATGAGCAGCCAATCAGTTGAAAGTGAGTTTCCTTGAGGGTGTGGTCTGTATCCAATACATATGGGCTTTCTGGCAAAGCTTGCTAGCTTTTGCTTGCTCTGGATCCTGCATCTGGCTCACTATCATCTGACCTCTGGTTCTTAGGAACTGAGCAAACAGTCTGTCATCTTACCTGCCAATCTTGGATTTGTCAGACTCTGCAGTCCAAGAGGCAGCAGCCTGCCATCTGACCTGCCATTTGGATTCATCAGCCCCACAGCAACATTAGTCAGGAGAAGCCTCTAGCCTGATGCATGACCCATGGACTTGGGACACACACACACACACACACACATTTATACGGTTTGCTTCTCTAAAGAACTCAGCCTAAGAAAATGTGTGTATATACAGATGCACATACAGGCATATCTGTAGGCACATGTATATACATGTATGTGTATGCTATGTGTTGCATATATATTCATATATATATTAAAGCACATGGAGGCACACTTATGGATACTTCCTAGACATAACTAAACACCTAGATGGTGCCCGGCTACCGCTGCCAACCACTCTGAACAGAGAGGAACATAATAGATGGTCTCAGATAGCATGGGAGAAAATAGAAATAAACTCGGTTTCTTAAAAAAGGCCAGATTCACTGGCCAAGTAGAGACTAGAGGAAGGCGCAAGACTACTGCCCTGAGATACCTGTTAAACTTTGTACTGAAACCACACCCTGAGGTCACTTTTCAGCTAAATAACAGATTGGCTCATAAAATAAACAATACCACCCATGCATACTGTGGTCCTTTACAAAATCATCTATATGAAACCAAACAGTCAACATTTACTTTAAAGAAAAGATGAGAAAGTAAAGTGGACAGGGAAGATTAATTGAAATGGAACAATCAGAATGGAAATAATGAGAATGTTGACACATTGTGAAAAATGTAACTAATGTGACTAAACATACAGATTGCATAGAAATTGTCAAGTGGGAACCTAAATTGCTGTGTAAACTTTCACCAATTTACTATAAAATGTAATAATAATAATAAAGAAATGCTAAATAAATTCTTTCGAACAGTAGAAAAATTATTTTAGATGATAGTTCCAACTATAAAACAGGATGAAGAACACCAGAAATAGAAACTATGTGGGTAAATATAAAGATTATTTTCCTATTATGTAAATACTTTTAAGAGATAATTGACTGGAAAAGGAAAAAACAGCAAGATATAGGAGGTTTTAAAACATATCTGGAAGTAAAAAACATGTCAAAATACAAAAGCTAAGAGGGAAGAAATGGAAGTAGACAATTTAAGATTATTGTACTAAATATTAAGTAATATATAATCATTGGAAGGTGAAGTTTGGTAAGTTAAAGTTGTATATTATAATGTGACAATGAAAATAACACAACAAAGATATACTGTTAATAAGCCAACAAATAAATAAAATGTAATTTTAAGAAATAATCAGTTTATCCAAATGAGGGTGGAAAAATACAAAAAAAGGAACAAAGGATAGGTCAAATAGAAAACAGATAGCAAGACGGTAGATTTAAACCTAGTCATATCTATAATCACATTAAATGTAAATGGTCTAAACACCCCAAATAATAGGCAGAGATCCTCAAATTGAATTTTAAAAAATTAACAACATATACTGTCTACAAGAAACTCACCTTAAATACAAAAACAACAACAGAATAAAAGTAAAGGAATTAGAAAATGAATGCCATGCTAACACTAATCAAAAGAAAGCTGGAGTGGCAATAACAATCACTGACAAGGATAGGGAGCAAGGGGAACTCTTATACACTACCGGTAGGAATATAAAGAGATACAACCATTTTAGAGAAAAGTTTTCCAGTTTCTAAAAAATTCTAAACATACACCTATCAAATAATACTGACAGTCCATTGCTACTTATATATTCAAAAGATACGAAAGCGCATGCCCATAGAAAGACTTGTACACAAATGTTCATACCAGCTTTATTTTTAATCTCCCAAAATAACAAACAACCCAGATGCCCATCAACAGGTGAATGGATAAAAAAAATTTGGCACATCCATACAATGGAATACTACTCAGCAATTAAAAAGCAATGAACTTTGCATACACACATATTCAACAACATGGATGAATATCAAAATAATTATCTTGAATAAAAAAAATCAGAAAAAAATATTGTATGATCCTGTTGTTAGGTGCTGTCGATTCAGTTCTGACTCATAGTGAACCTATGCACAACAGAACAAAACACTGCCCGGTCCTGTGTCATCCTTATAATTGTTGTTATGCTTGAGCTCATTGTTGCAGCCATTGTGTCAATCCACCTCGTTGAAGGTCTTCCTCTTTTCTGCTGATCCTGTACTTTGCCAAGTATGATGTCCTTCTCCAGGGACTGATCCCTAACGACACGTCCAAAGTATGTAAGATGCAGTCTCTCCATCCTTATTTCTAAGGAGCACTCCAGTTGCACTTCTTCCAAGACAGATTTGTTCATTCTTTTGACAGTCCATGGTATAGTCAATATTCTTCGCCAGCACCACAATTCAAAGGCGTCAATTCTTCTTCAGTCTTCCTTATTCATTGTCCATGTTTCACATGCATATGATGCAATTGAAAATACCATGGCTTGGGCCAGGTGCACCTTAGTCTTCAAGGTGATGTCTTTATTTTTCAACAATTTAAAGAGGTCCTTTGCAGCAGATTTACCCAATGCGATGCGTCATTTGATTTCTTGACTGTTGCTTCCATGGGTGTTGATTGTGGATCCAAGTAAAATGAAATCCTTGACAACTTCAATCTTTTCTCCATTTATCCTGATGTTGCTTATTGCACCTCAACGTAAAGAAAACAAAAATCCTCACAACTGGACCAATAAGCAACATCACGTACGATCCTAGTTACATAAAATTCCAGACAATCCAAACTCATCAATAATTACAGGAAGATTACTTGTTGCCTGAGAACAGGGAGGTCAGGGAGGTTAGAGAGGGAAGGTTTAAAAATGGGGCATTAAAATACGCTCATTATCTTTCCTGTGGTGATAATTTCACAGACTTTATATACATGCTAAATATTATCAAATTGTACTTTAAATAGGTGCAGTTTATCATATGTCAATTATATCTCAATGAGGCTGTTTAAAAAAAAAAAACACTAATGCTGCAAAGTGATTTCAAGCTATGTGGCAAGAGAAATTCCACTCCCATTTTGCAGTGGACTTGGTCACAGAGATACCAAAGCTATGTTTCTGGTGCTTCAAAGTATTAAAGAATTGTGAGATAACTCTGTTTTTACTTCTGTATACTCAATTTTCTTCCAAGGACCCAGAGAAGGAATCTGGGTTGGTAGAGGTGTTCTGCGCTAGTACAAATCTGAGTGGCAGTCACCACATGGTATTCAGAATCACTCTCTCTTCAGACTGCAAAACTTTCTTTTAATACAGTCCAAGTTTGTAAGCCAGACTCCATTTTCACTAAGGATAAACACCCTCTTGGGTGGCTCTCGAGTTTCTCACTCCAAAAGACATGTGGTAGACCATTAATTTGCCAAATATACAATGATTGTCTGAGCCCAGTATAAGGCTTATACCCTCCATATTTAAATGGAAATAAAATTAAAGCAACTTTTAAACTTAGAGATAATTACTCAATTTATCAATTATTGCTTAATCTACTGCAGGTTTTCCCTACAGACTTGATTTGAATAATTTCTTCAGTTTGGCTGAACTTGTGTACCACAATTAAAAGCCCCTCTGCTGATAGATGCACGATTCTGAATTTTCAACACCTTCATTAGTTTTCTTCCTGAAGTCTTTCTTCTAAAGAGCTTTTAATTCTGCTAAACAGAATGTGCAATTTCAGAAGTCTGTTATTGGTATCCTCTCCTAAGCACTCCAAGACATAGGTTATAGAAGGCTGCAATGAATCTTGATAGAAAATAAGGATGTTCCTTCTGGGTGTGAAGGGGACAGGGTGGAAGCTTATCCATGCTTGGATGTCCTGGCCACTGTGGAATAAGCAGCCTTGAATTTTTCTGGTGGGATAAGGACTCTGGCCCCAAGACTTTGGCCTTAGAACTCTTAATGTTCAAGAAAATTCCTTGACAATAAGGACAAAATACAAACCAATTTTTCATATACAGTTCTTGAGCCAATTTTAGATAATTTACAATCTTAGTTATCTAGTGCCGCTATGCCAGAAAGACCACAAGTGAATGGCTTTAACAAACAGAAATTTATTCTCCCACAGTTTAGGAGGCTAAAAGTCCAAATTCAGGATGCCAGCTCCAGAGGAAGGCTTCCTCTCTCTGTCTATACTGGCGGAAAGTTCTTGTCATCAATCTTCCCCTGGTCTAGGAGCTTCTCATCACAGGGACCCTGGGTCCAAAGGATCTGCTCTGCTCCCAGTGCTTTTTTTTCTTGGTAACCTGAGGTTCTTGTCTTCTCTGCTTGCCTCTCTCTTTTAAGCTCAAAAGAAATTTACTCAAGATACAACCTAATCCTGCAGATTGAATCCTGCCTCACTCACATAACTGCCTCTAATCCTGCCTCATTAGCATCATAAAAAAACAAACCAAACCCTCTTCTGTCAAATTAATTCCAACACATAGCAACCCTATAGGACAGGGTAGAACTGCCTCATAGGGTTTCCAAGGAGCTGCTGGTGGATTTGAAATGCTGACCTTTTAGTTAGCAGCCAAAACGACACAAAGGATAATCACATAAGATCACAAAATGGTGGACAGCCAGACAACACTGGGAATCATGGCCTAGCCAAGTTGACACATATTTTGGGGGGGGGCATAATTCAATCCATAACATTCCACCCTTCGGCCCCCCAAAGTTCATGTCTTTGCCACATGTAAAACACTTTCATCCCATCATATCATCCCAAAAGTCTTAAATCAACTCCAAGTCCAAATTCCATCCTGGAGCAAAATCCCTCTTCATTTGTGAAATCTAGAATACAAGTTATCTGCTTCCATAGTACAATGGTGGAACAAACACAAGTAGGCATTTATATTACAAATGGGAGAAATTAGAGGAAAAGAAGGGATAACAGACACCAAGAAAGTCAGCAGAACAGACCACATTAGCTCTCAAGGCTTGAAAATAGTCCTCTGTTCTCTGAGGCCGTTTAGGAAATGGCCCTGCCCTCCAGACTCTTGGTGTTGGCCATACTCTCTGGATTCTGGGTGGAAGCCTCTCAGTTCTGGGCTTCAGCTCTGCCTTTTAGGCCCACTGGGATGGCAATTCTGCTCCCTCGGCTTTGGGAAGTGACATTCTCCTAGTCCACCTGAGTGGCAACTCCACTCCCTTGGTCCTGGCAGGGCCTGTTTTACTGCCCCTTGGGCATGGCAACCCCCCCTCCCAGCTTTGGGCAGTGGATCCAGCTCTAACCCACTGGAATTCGTTACTGGCAACTCCAAAGATTGGAACCAAATTGGTGAAGATTCAACTCTTTGAAATCTAGGAGGCTGTGACCCCATCATTTGAGACCCAGCAGGCCATGGTTCCACCCTTTGAGACCCCAGAGGTTGTGGCCCTATACTTTAAGACCAAGGCAGTTCTGCTTCCTGTGTTCCTTATCTGTTCAGCTTCTGCTTCCTGATTCCTTGGCCTCTCCACCCCTCAGGACCTCAGCCCCTCGGGCTTTATGGGCCAGCCCAGCCTCTGCCCTACAAGTGTTACAAAGCACTTTATCTCTACCAGTAAGAGCCCGGAGGCACCCAACTCTGCTAGTAAGCCTCAGCTAGAAACCACTCAGCTCTGTTGCTCTGTGGGTCTGCAAGCCCAGCTCTACTGATAAGTGCCTGGAAGCACCCCATTCCACCAGGAAGCCTCCTGTCCAAAGGCTGTCAGCACTGTCACTTCAAGGGTCGGCTCCCATGCCTTCTTGCACCCATCTCCTGGCTCTGCTGCTGCCATTTCTCTACTGCTGCTTCTCACTGTGTGTGCCATTTCCAGTGTTACAGCTCTCCTCGCTTCCTTCTGAGCACTCACTAGAATTGCTTTTGATGTCCATAATTCCACCAACTGTCTCTTCAAGGCAATCTAGGCTTTTACTATTAGGCAACTTAAAACTCTTCCAGCCTCTACCCATTCACAGTTTCCAAACTGCTTCCACATTTCAGGTATCTGTTAGAGCAGCACCTCACTCCCAGTTCAAAATTTTGTCTTAGTTATCTAGTGCTACTATAACAGAAATACCACAAGTGGATGGCTTTAACAAATAGAAATTTATTCTCTCACAGTTTAGGAGGCTAGAAGTCGAAATTCAGGGCACCAGTTCCAGGGAAAGGCTTTCGCTCTGTGTAGGTTCTGGGGGAAGGTCCTTGTGTTCAATTTTCACCTGGTCTAGGAGCTTTTCAGTACAGGGACCTCGGTCCAAAGGATATGCTCTGCTCCCAGTGTTTCTTTCTTAGTAACATGAGGTCCTTGTCCTGTCTGCTCCGCTCTGTCTTTTACATCTCAAAAGAGATTGACTCAAGATACAATCTAATCCTATAGATTGAAGCCTGCCTCATTAACATAACTGCCTCTAATCTTTCTCATTAACATCACAGAAGTTAGGATTCACAGCACATCAGATCACAAAATGGTGGACAACTACAGAATACTGGGAATGATGGCCTAGCCAAGTTGACACATATTCTGGGGGGGGACACAATCCAATCCATGACATTTGCTATGTTCAAATACCTAAGAATCTCAGTGAGACAGTCTCTATGTCCAGCACCAACTTTGAATTAGAGCCCACCAGAAATTTTGTTGCCATAATTGACTTATTTGACATCTTTATGTCTATGCAGATACAGACAAAATGCATTTGCACTTCCCTCTTTAAAAGTATTTGCTGGCCTGTCCCTTCCAAGATGTTTTAAAGACAGATTCCTTCCAAAGTTCCGTTAATCTTTTGCTAAAGGTTGTTGGCTTGCTCGGAGGTTAACAAAGTTACCAGACATGTGCAACACCATGATTTGAATTGTTATAACTGAAGAATATGGATGCATTTAGCTAGTTCAGGGAACGTAAAGATAGTTCTCACCTGGGAAGTGAGGACTGCTTCATATCTTGTGAAAATTGGAAACACTTTAATGGAATTTTCTAGAGACACTTTAGTTAGTGCTTCAGCATTTGTTACATTGCATTCATCACTGCAGTTTGACAGGCTGCACTTACTCCTTTATGTCTCCAAGGTGTGTGGGTTATACTGTGATATAACATTTTTTAAGTGTCACCTGAACTCAGGTGGTCTTAAGGTAGCCTAAAGGGAAGAGCCCTACCCAGAAGTGGTGATAGCAACTAGGAAAAACTGTCAGACTACCTTTCTCTAAAGTTTGCACTAGAGAATACAGAGAGCTTTAGTTCATCAATAGTGCAGTCCCTGGGTGTTGCAAGCAGTTAACACACTCAGCTGTTAACCAAAAGGTTGGAGGTTTGAGTCCACCCAAAGGAACTTTGGAAGAAAGGCTTGGTAATCCATTTCCAAAAAATCAGCCATTGAAAACCCTATGGCTCACAGTTCTACTCTGACACACATGGGTTGCCATGAGTCAGAATCGACTTGAGGAAAGACTATGGAGTCTATGAGAATAAGATGAAGAGAGTAGCCACTCCCTAAAGATCCTCCCCATCCTAATGCCTTCCTAACACCCATTCTCTTGCATCCAAACAAGTAATTCGATTTTTTTTTAGAGTAACCTGAATGAACCTCTTTTCATTGCAATAAAAGGAAGCTGAGAGAATGATAATGGTTAATATTTATTGACAAGTTACTATATATCAAGCAAAACTGTAGTGGTTTCTTTATAATAATTTATTTAATGCCAACATCAAGCCTGTGAGATAAGTACTTCCAATGTCAATCCTATTTACAGATGGAGAAGTTGAGGCACAGAGAAGTTAAACAGTTTTCCATGGTCATAAAACTATTGTCACTGAGTCAATTCCAACTCATAGCGACCCTACAGGGCAGAGTAAAACTGCCCCATAGAGTTTCAAGGCTGTAATTTTTTTTTTTTTTATTGTACTTTAGATGAAGGTTTACAGAACAAACTAGTTTCTCATCAAACAGTACACACATTGTTCTGTGACACTGGTTAACAACCCCATGGCATGTCAACACTCTCCCTTCTCAACCCTGGGTTCCCTATTACCAGCTTTCCTGTTCTCTCCTGCCTTCCAGTCCCTGTCCCAGGGCTGGTGTACCCCTTTAGTCTTGTTTTGTTCCATGGGCCTGTTGAATCTTTGGTTGAAGGGTGAACCTCAGGAGTGACCTCATTACTGAGCTGAAAGGGTATCTGGTGGCCACCAAGGCTGTAATTTTGATGGAAGATGACTGCCACTTCTTTCTCCCATGGAGCAGATGGTGGGTTTGAACCACTCATTATCCATTTAGTAAATAAGTGCTTAAACATTGAGCCACCAAGGGCTCCTTTCCCATGGTCATATAGCTAGTAAATGAAAGAACTAGGATCTGAACTCATTTAATCTTGCTATAAAGAAGCCCTGGTGGCACAGTGGTTAAAGAGCTTGGCTGCTAACCAAAAGGTGGCTGGTTTGAACCATCCAGCCATTCTGCAAGAGAAAGACATGGCAGTCTGCATCTGTAAGGATTTACAGCCTTGGGAGCTCTATGAGGCAGTTCTTTTCTGTCCTATACAGTCACTATAGGGCCACTATGAGCTGGAATTGACTCAGCAACAGTGGGTTTGGTTTGGTAATCTTGCTACAAAGTCCACATCTTATGTGCTTAACTGCTACACTGAACTGCCTCTGGCAATGCAATGACCAAATTGGCAATAGTACAGACGAGAATGAAAGAGAAAGAAGGAAGGAAAGAAGGGAGAGAACAAAGAGGGCGGGAGGGAGGGAAGGACAGAAGAAGGCAGGCAAGGAGGGAAAAAAAAAAAGGAGAGACAAAATCTGAGTTGGGGTTGAAGGGTTTCACAGATAGGACAGATCTGTGAGGATAGAAGTGGAAATCAGAAATTAAATAAGAGAGGAGAGGCAGGGCCAAGATGGCAGAGTAGTCAGCTGCTTCTGGTGGTCCCTCTTACAACAAAGACCCCCCCCAAAAAACAAGTGAATCGATTATATATATGACAAGCTAGGAAACCTGAGCATCAAAGACAAAGTTAAGAAATTGAACTGAATAACAGGGGGAGGGAGAGACGGTGCAGAAGCAACGAGGAATCACCAAGTCAGCAGGAGCACCTCAGGCCGGATTCCCTGGCACAACTGCTGCAGGGCTGGCGGTAGTGTTCAGGAACATGGCTGCTTCAGCGGTAAAAGGCAAGCGAGGAGGCGCAGCCCCAACCCCCTGGAATGACCTTGGTGGGGATCAAGCCATCACAATCTACACAAGCCTCCAGAATCTGAGATAAAACAGCACTCTCAGCACAAGATAAGTGATTTTGTCTAATTTACCTTGTGGATCTAATAACTCCTCCTTTTGAAAGAACTCTCTCCTATCTCTTATCCCGCCTCCCTCTGCCCCAGCTGGCTTCATTAACAGTTGATTTCCCTGGGCCTGAGATAGGTCCTGTTGCACTCCCTGAACCATTCTCTTGGCCTTGCAGAAGGAACAAATTAACAAACAGGGGGAAGAATTCTCTGCTGACTCCCCTAATCCGGAAACTCAGAGCAGAAGCGGCTCTGGTCCAGGTACAAACAGTCCACAGACTTTGTCTTTAACCGTGCATGGATCCAGGTAGCCCCATTACAGCAGATAGGATCTGGCAGTTATATTGCAAGGGTGAATCTGTTTGAGGTCTGACTGTTTAACTGTTTCAGCTGTGCAGTGGAGAGGCAGGTTTTTGATGTCTTATACTGCTCTGCCTATTAAACAGGGCCCTCACCTACCCACAGCAGGGGCCTGAGTACTGGTGGCTCCAACCATGCCACCTAGCCACCCACAACACGGGTCCAAGGATAAGTGGTGCCTACCAGTCCTTAAAAGCACTGGGTGCCTATGCTATGGCTGCAGAGCCCACCCACCAGAGCATTCTAGAGAACAGGGGTGTGCCTTCCTCACAGACACTCAGGGGTTAGTTGTCAGCTCCCTGCCTTCCTCAGAGGGTGACCCCTGCTGCTACCAGAAACCTGTGCATATACCAATTACCACTGCTCCTCTAAGATCATAAGTGAGAACCTGCACCACACACTAGGTGACCGGTTACCTGGACACCTGAGCTGAGTCTATACAAGAATAGTGAATATATTACTAGGCTCGTATACCTGGTAACATCTCTAGCCACCTCATGACAGGACATTAGTGTTTCAAAGGCTCCAATAATCAAGTCAGCCCACTCTAGTAGCCTATCCAGGTATACCAAAACAAAACAAAGCAAGAAGCTAGGACACAGTAAGCAAACATAAAATAAATTAATACTATAACTTCTAGATGACTCGGAGAAAAAAGTTGATATCAAATCATATAAACAAGCAGACCAAGATTGCTTCAAGAAACTCCCAAAACAAGAATCAAGGACTCTTTTGGATAAAGATTTTTTCCTGGAATTACCAGACATAGAATACAAAGATTAATATACAGAACTCTTCAAGTTATCAGGAAGGAGATCAGGCAAAACGCAGAAGAAGCAAAGGAGCACACAGATAAAGCAGTCAAAGAAATTAAGACTACTCAAGAACATAACGAAAATTTTAACAGGCTGCAAGAATCCACAGAGAGACAGCAATCAGAAATTCAGAAGGTTAACAATAAAATTTCAGAATTGGACAACTCAGTAGAAAGTCAGTGGAGCAGAATCAAGGAAATGGAAGTCAGAATTAGAGACATTGAAGATAAAAAACTTGGCAACAATAAATATAAGACAAGTCAGATAAAACAATTTTAAAAAATGAAGAAAACCTAAGAATCATTTGGGACTCTATCAAGAGAAATAACCTATGAGTGATTGGAATGACAGAACAGGGAGGGATAACAAAAAATACAGAGAAAATTGTTGAAGATTTGTTGGCAGAAAACTTCCCCAAAATCATGAAAGATGAGAGGAAATCTATCCAAGATGCTCATCAAACCCCATACAAGGTAGATCCCAAAAGAAAGGTACCAAGACATATTATAATCAAACTTGCCAAAACCAAAGATAAAGAGAAAAATTTACGAGCAGCCAGGGATAAATTAAAAGTCACCTACAAAGGAGAGTCAATGAGAATAAGCTCAGACTACGCAGCAGAAACCGTGGAGGCAAGAAGGTGATGGAATGACATATATAAATCATTGAAAGAGAAAAACTGCCAGCCAAGAATCGTATATCCAGCAAAACTGTCTCTCAAATATGAAGGTGAAATCAGGACATTTCAGATAAACAGAAGTGTAGGGAATTTGCAAAAACCAAACCAAAACTATGAGAAATGCTAAAGGGAATACTCTGGCTAGAAAATCAATAATATCAGATATCAACCCAACACTAGAACACAGGACAGAGCAACCAGATATCAACCCAGATAGGGAAATCACAAAAATAAATCAAGATAAAAAAATGCTCAAAACAGGGAATCAGTGATGTCATTGTGTAAAAGATTACAATATTAATTCAATAAACAGGGACTAAATAAACTAGTCATAGATCTTTCATATGGAGAGGAAATCAAGGCTATATAGGGAGATAAAAGTTAGGTTTAAACTAGAAATATGGGGGTAAATATTAAGGTAACCACAAAGGAGACTAACAATCACACACATCAAAATAAAATACATAAATACTCAGCAAAAACAAAATCGACAACAATGAAAAAGAGGAACACACAATTTACAAAGAAAAACTACTCAGCACAAAAAAAGTGGAAAAAAGAAACTGTCAACAACACGCAAAAAAAACATCAAAATGACAGCACTAAACTCATACTTATCTCCAATAATGCTGAATGTAAATGGACTAAATGCACCAATAAAAAGACAGAGAGTTGCAGAATGGATAAAAAAAACACAAACTGTATATATGCTGCCTACAAGAGACATACCTTAGACTTAAAGATACAAACAAGCTAAAACTCAAAGGATGGAAAAAAATATATCAAGCAAACAACAATCAAAAAAGAGCAGGAGTAGCTATACTAATTTCTGACAAAACAGGCCTCAAAGTTAAATCTACCACAAAGGATAAGGAAGGACACTACATAATGATTAAAGGGACAATATACCAGGAGAATATTATCATATTAAATATATATGTACCCAATGACAGGACTTCAAGATACATTAAACAAACTCTAACAGCAATAAAATCGAGATAGACAGCTCCACAATAGTAGGAGACTTCAATATACCACTTTCAGTGAAGGACAGAACATCCAGGAAGAAGTTCAATAAAGACACAGAAGAGCTAAATGCCATGATCAATCAACTTTACCTCACAGACATATACAGAACACTCCACCCAACAGCATCCAAGTATACTTTCTTTTCCAACACACACAGAACATTCTCTAGACTAGACTACATAATAGGCCATAAAGCAAACCTTAACAGATTCCAAAACATCAAAATATTATAAAGCATCCTCTCTGACCA
Source organism: Elephas maximus indicus (assembly GCF_024166365.1). Classification (NCBI taxonomy): domain Eukaryota; kingdom Metazoa; phylum Chordata; class Mammalia; order Proboscidea; family Elephantidae; genus Elephas; species Elephas maximus. The sequence continues at coordinate 35,366,529 of NC_064835.1, read as the reverse complement.
TAAAGCCATAAAACTAGAAGTCAATAACAGAAAAAAGAGGAAAGAAATCAAACATATGGAAACTGAACAACACTTTGCTCAAAAATGGTTGGACTATAGAAGAAAAAAAATTAAGGATGGAAAAAAGAAATTCACAGAACCCAAAGAAAATGAAAACATTTCCTATCAGAACCTTTGGGACACAGCTAAAGCAGTGCTCAGAGGTCAATTTATAGCAATAAATGAACACTTCCAAAAAGAAGAAAGGGCCAAAATCAAAGAATTATCCCTACAGCTCGAACAAATAAAGCAACAAAAGAAACCCTCAGGCACCAGAAGAAAGCAAATAGTAAGAATTAGAGCACAATTAAATGAAATAGAGCACAAAAAAGCAATTGAAAGAGTTAACAAGACCAAAAGCTGGTTCTTTGAAAAGACTAACAAAATCGACAAACCATCGGCCAGGCTGAAAAAACAGAAGAGGAAGCAAATAACCCAAATAGGAAATGAGACAGGCAATATCACAACAGGCCGAACTGAAATGAAAAGAATCATAACAAAATACTATGAAAAGCTAACAAATTTGATAGCATAGGGGAAATGGACAAATTTCTCAAAACACACTAAACTACCTACCTAAACTAACACGAACAGAAGTAGAACAACTAAATAAACCTATAGCAAAAGAAGAGATTGAAAAAAAGTAATTTAAAAACTCCCAACAAAGAAAAGCCCTGCCCCTGACAGCTTCACTTGAGAATTCCACCAAACTTTCAGAGAGGAGTTAACACCACTACTACTAAATGTATTTCAGAGCATAGAAATAGATTCTAAGAAGCCAGCATAACCCTGATACTAAAACCAGGTAAAAACACCATATAAAAAAAAATTACAGATGACTATCCCTCATGAACTTAGACACGAAAATCCTCAACAAAATTCTAGTCAATAGAATTTAATAATATACAAAAATACAAAAAAAGAAAAATAACAATTCACCACAACGAAGTGGGATTCATATCAGGTATGCAGGGATGGTTCAACATTAGAAAAACAATCAATGAAAATCCATCACATAAATAAAACAAAAGACAAGAACCACATGATCTTATCAATTGATGCTGAAAAGGTATTTGACAAAGTCCAACACCCATTCAAGATAAAAACTCTCAGCAAAATAGGTATAGAAGGAAAATTCCTCAACATTATAAAGGGCATTTATACAAAGCCAACAGCCAACATCATGCTAAACAAAGAGAGACTTAAAGCATTCCTCTTGAGAATGGGAACCAGACAAGGATGTCATTTATCACCACTCTTATTCAACATTGTGCTGGAGGTCCTAGCCAGAGCTATTAGGCAAGATAAAGAAATAAGTGGCATCCAAATTGGCAAAGAAGTAAAGGTTTCTCTGTTTATAGATGACAGGATCTTACACACGGAAAAACTTTAAAAACCTCAATAAAAATACTAAAACTAATAGAAGAGTTTACAAAGTATCAGGATACAAAATAAACATACATAAATTAGTTGGAATGTCTAAGATGAAATCACCAAATCAATACCATTTACAATGGCCCCTAAGAAGATAAAATACTTAGGAATAAATCTAACCAGAGATGTAAAAGACCTATACTAAGAAAACTAAAAGACACTACTGTAAGAAACCAAAAGAGACCTACATAAGTGGAAAAACATACCTTCTTCATGGAGAGGAAAACTCAACATTGTAAAAATATCTGTTCTACCCAAATCAATCTATAGATACGATGCATTCCCGATCCAAACAGCAGTGACATTTTTTAATGAGATGGAGAAACAAATCACAAACTTCATATGGAAGGGAAAAAGGCTGCAGATTAGCAAAGCATTACCAAAAAAGAAGAACAAAGTGGGAGGCCTCATACTACCTGATTTTAGAACCTATTATACCACCACAGTAGTCAAAACAGCCTGGTCATGGTACGGAAACAGAAACATAGACCAATGGAACAGAATTCAGAATCCAGACATAAATCCATCCACATATGAGCAGCTGATATTTGACAAATGCCCAAAGTGTGTTAAATGGGGAAAAGACAGTCTCTTTAGCAAATGGTGCTGGCATAACTGCGTACCCATCTGCAAAAACATTAAACAAGACCCATACCTCACACCATGCACAAAAACCAACTCAAAATGGATCAAAGACCTAAATATAAAATCTAAAATGATAAAGATCATGGAAGAAAAAATAGAGAATGCTAGGAGCCCTAATACATGGCATAAACAGTGTACAAAACATCACTAACGATGTACAAACACCAGAAGGGAAATTAGACAACTGGGAACTCCTAAAAATCAAACACCTATGCTCATCCAAAGACTTCACCAAAAGAGTAAAAAGATTGCCTACAGATTGAGAAAAAGTTTTTAGCTATGACATTTCCAATCAGCGTCTGATCTCTAAAACCTACATCATACTGCAAAAACTGAACAACAAAAAGACAAATAACCCAATTAAAAAATGGGCTAAGGACATGAACAGGCACTTTACCAAAGAAGACATTCAGGAGGCTAACAGATACATGAGGAAATGCTCACGATCATTAGCTATTAGAGAAATGCAAATCAAAACTACAATGAGATTCCATCTCACCCTAACAAGGCTGGCATTAATCCAAAAAACACGAAATAATAAATATTGGAGTGGTTCTGTTGAGACTAGAACATTTATACACTGCTGGTGGGAATGTAAAAATTGTACAACCACTTTGGAAATCGATTTGGAGCTTCCTTAAAAAACTGGAAATAGAAATACCATATGACCCAGCAATTCCACTCCTTGGAATATACTTTAAAGAAATAAAAGCATTCACACGAACAAAAATATGCACACACATGTTCATTGTAGCACTGTTTACAATATAAAAAGATGGAAGCAACCAAGGTGCCCATCAATGGTGAATGGATAAATAAATTATGGTATATTCACATAATGGAATGCTATGCAATGATTAAGAACAATGATGACTGTGAAACATCATAGAGGAATCTGGAAGGCATTATGCTGAGTGAAGTAAGTCAATTGCAAAAGGACAAATATTGTATAAGACCCCTACTATAACAACTCTAGATAAAGTTTAAACATTTTTTTTATAGAAGAAAATATTCTTTGATGGTTGGGAGGGAGGGAGAGGGATATTCACTAATTAGACAGTAGAGAAAATATTTTTTTAGGTGAAGGGAAGGGCAACACACAACACAGGGATAGTCAGTACAACTGGCCTAAACAGCAAAGAAGTTTCCTGAATACAACCAAATGCTTCAAAGACCAGAGTAGCAGGGACAGGGGTCTGGGAACCATGGTTTCAGGGGACATCTAGGTCAATTGGCATAACAAAATGTATTAAGAATATGTTCTGCATCCCACTTTGGTAAGAGGCGTCCAGGGTCTTAAATGCTAGCAAGTGGCCATCTAAGATGCATAAATTGGTCTCAACCCACCTGGAGCAAAAGAAAATGAAGAACCCCAAAGATACAAGGTAAACATGAGCCCAAGAGACAGAAAGGGCCACATAAATCAGAGACTCCTTCAGCCTGATACTGGAAGAATGAGATGGTGCCCAGCTACCACCGATCACTGCCCTGACAGGGAACACAACAGAGAATCCCTGATGGAGCAGGAGAACAGTGGGATGAAGATCTCAAATTCTCATAAAAAGACCAGGCTTAATGATCTGACTGAGACCAGAGGGACCCTGACGGTCATGGTCCCCGGACCCTTTGATAGCCCAAGATTGGACCCATTTCCAAAACCAACTCTACAGACAGGAATTGGCCTGGACTATAAGATAGTGATGCTGGTGAGGCATGAACTTCATGGCTCAAGTAGACACTTGAGGGTATGTGGGCAGCTCCTGTCTGGTGGCAAGATGTGAGGGAAGAGGGAGACGGGAGCTGGTTGAATGGACATGCGGAATACAGGGTGGAGAGGAAGAGAGTGCTGTCTCATTAAGCGGAGAGCAGCTAAGAGTATACAGCAAGGTGTGTATAAATTTTAGTATGAGAGACTGACTTGATTTGTAAACTTTCACCCAAAACACAATAAATAAAATGAAAAAAGAAATTAGATATAGAGACCAAGACCATTCAGAGCTAGAGAAACAACGTAGAAAAACATAGAAAGAGGGGAGGCAGAGCCAAGATTGCAGAATAGTCAGATGCTTCCAGTGGTCTCTCTTACAACAAAGACCCCCCCCCAAAAAATCAAGTGAATTGATTATATATATGACAAGCTAGGAGCCCTGAACATCAAAGGCAAAGTTAAGAAATAGGACTGAGCAGCAGGAGGAGGAAGAAATGATTCAGATGTAGCAGGTCAATGCTGGACCTGACTAGGCAGGAACCGGTGACCCTCAGCCCCAATCCCTTGGTGCAATGGCAGGGCTGGCAGTAGCATTCAGGACATGGTTTCATCAGACACAGAGAGCTAGTGGCACAGAGTCTACTCATGCCTTCAGAATCAGTGAATAACAGTGCTCTTGGCAAAAGATAAGTAATTGCATCTAATTTACTACATGAATCAAAAAGCACCCGTTTCAAAAGAACTTTATCCCATTTATCTGATCCTGCCTCCCTCTGCCCCAGGCCCAAGCCAGTTTCAGTGGCAGTCAACTTCACTGGGTCTGAGATAGGTTCTGCTGCATGTCCTGAGCCATTCCCCCAGCCTTGGAGAAGGAACAAATTAACAAACGGGGAAAAAATTATCTGCCAAGTCCCCTAAGCTGGGAACTCAGGGCAGAAGCGGCTCCTATCCAGACACAAGTGGTCCACGGACTTTGAATGCCTTTCACCCATGCATGGACCTGTGTGGGCCCATTTCAACAGCTAGAACCTTGTCACAGTGCATGGGTGTATGTGCCTGAGGTCTGACTTTAACAGTTTCAGCTGTGTAGTGGAGAGGTGAGTTTTTGATGTTTGACACCACCCTGCCTACTAAGCAGGGTCCTCACCAACCCACATCGGGGGCCTGAGGACTGGTGGCTCCAACCACACCACCTAGCCACCCACAAGAGGGGTCCAAGATATGAGGTGCCTCCCAGTTCTTACAGCTAAAAGCATTGGGTGCCTACAGTCCAACTGCAGAGCCCACCTACCTGTGCACTCTAGGGAACAGGGGTGTGCCTCCCTTACAGACACTCAGGGGATGGTTGTCAGCCCCCTGCCTTGCTTAGAGTGTGACCCCCTGCTGCAACCAGATACCTGTGCATATACCAATCACCACTGTTCCTCTAAGACTGTAGGTGAGAGCCTGTACCACACACTTGGTGAATGACCACCTGGACACCTGATCTGAGTCCATACAAGAAATGTGAATGGACTCCTAGACTTATACACCTAATAAAACCTCTAGCCATCTGGTGACAGGACATGAGATCTTTAAAGGTGTCAATAATCAAGCTAGCTCACACCAGCAGCCTATTTGGGTATATCAAAACAAAACAAAGCAAGAAGCTAGGACACAGTAAACAAAAATAAAATAATATAATATAATATAATAACTTACAGATGTCTCACAGACGGTCAGCATCAAATCACATAAAAAGCAGATCATGATTTTTCAACAAGCTCCCAAAACAAAGCATAAAGGAATCTTCCAGGAAAAGATATTTTCCTGGAATTATCAGAGGTAGAATATAAAAAATTAAAATACAGAACTCTTCAAAAGATCAGGAAGGAGATCAGGCAAAACACAGAACGAGCCAAGAAACACACAATCAGTCTAAGAAATTAAGAAGGTCATTCAAGAGCATAATGAAAAAAATTAATAGGCTGCAAGAATCCATAGAGAGAAAGCAATCAGAAATTCAGAAGATTAACAATAAAATTTCAGAATTAGACAACTCAATAGAAATTCAGAGGAGCAGAATTGAGGCAACTGAAGTCAGAAATAGTGAGATATAATATAAAACACTTGGAAACAATATATTTGAAGAAAAATCAGATGAAAGAACTTAAAAAATTGAAGAAACCCTAAGAATTATATGGGACTCTATCAAGAGAAATAACCTATGAGTGATTGGAGTAGCAGAACAGAGAGGGAAAACAGAAAATACAGAGAGAATTGTTGAAGATTTGTTGGCAGAAATCTTCCCTGATATTGTGAAAGATGGGAAGATATCTATCCAAGATGCTCATCAAACCCAATAGGTCGATCCCAAAAGGAAGTCACCAAGACATATTATAATCAAACTTGCCAAAAACAAAGATAAAGAGAGAATTTTAAGAGTGGCTAGGGATAAACGAAAAGACAACTACAAAGGAGAGTCAGTAAGAATAAGCTCTATTACTCAGCAGAAACCATGCATGCAAGAAGGCAATGAGATGACATATATAAACCCTTAAAGGAAAAAAATTGCCAGCCAAGAATCATATATCCAGCAAAACTGTCTCTCAAATATGAAGGCAAAATTGGCATAGTTCCGGATAAACAGAAGTTTAGGGAATTTGCAAAAACCAAACCAAAATTATAAGAAATACTAAAGTGAGTTCTCTGATTAGAAAATCAATAACATCATATAACAACCCAACACTAGAACACAGGGCAGAGCAACCAGATCAACCCAGATAGGGAAGTCATAAAAATAAATTGAAGTTAAAACACTGAAAACAGGGAAACAGAGAAGTCAACACATAAAATATGACAACATTAAGACAAAAAAGAGGGACTAAATAATGTAGTCATAGAACTTTCATATGGAGAGGAAGTCAAGGCAATATCAAGAAATAAAAGATTGGTTTAAACTTAGAAAAATAGAAGTAAATATTAAGGTAACCACAAAAAAAGCTAACAATCCTACAAATCAAAATAAAAAAGAAGAAAAAATAAAGACTCAGCACATACAAAATCCTTAACAAAGAAAAGGTGAAAAGAAAATACATAAAGAAAAATAACAGCGCAGATAATTAAGCAGAACAAAGAAACTGTCAACAACACACAAAAAATACATCAAAATGACAGCACTAAACTCATATCTATCCAAAATTACACCGAATGTAAATGGACTAAATGCAACAATAAAGAGACAGAGAGTGGCAGAACGGATTATAGAAAACACAGTCCATCTGTATGCTGCCTACAAGAGACACACCTTAGAATTAAAGACACAAACCAAAACTTAAAGAATGGAATAAAACATATCAAGCAAACAACAATCAAAAAAGAGCAGGAGTGACAATATTTATCTCTAACAGAGTAGACTTTAAAGCAAAACCCACCACAAAGGATAAAGAGGGATGCTACATAATGATTAAAGGGCCAATAAACCAGGAGGACATAACCATAATAAATATTTACGCACCCCATGACAGGGCTCCAAAATACATAAAACAAACTCTAACAGCGTTGAAAAGAAAAACAGACAGCTCCACAATAACAGAGATTTCAACACATCATTTTCCATGAGGGACAGAACACTCAGAAAGAAGCTCAATAAAGACATGGAAGATCTAAATGCCACAATCAACCAACTTGATCTCATGGACATATACAGAACACTCCACCCAACAAGAAACATTCTCCAGAATAGACCACATATTAGGCCACAAAGCAATCCTTAACAGAATCAAAGGCATCGAAATATTACAAAGCATCTTTTCTGGCCATAAAGCCATAAAAGTAGAAATCAATAACAGAAAAAGCAAGGAAGGAAAAAGAAAACCATAGAAACTGAACAACACCTTGCTCAAAAACTACTGGGCTATACAAGAAATCAAGGACAGAATAAAGAAACACAGAATCAAAAGAGAATGAAAACATATCCTACCAGAACCTCTGGGACACAGCAAAAGCAGTACTCAGAGATCAATTTATAGCCATAAATGCACACACCCAAAAATAAGAAAGGGCCCAAATCAAAACACAACCCTACAACTTGAACAGAGAGCAGCAAAAGAAGCCCACAGACACCTGAAGAAAGGAAATACTAAAAATTAGAGCAGGAATAAACAAAATAGGGAATAGAAAAACAATTGAAAGAGTTAACAAGACCAAAAGCTGGTTCTCTGAAAACATCAACAAAATTCATAAACCACTGGCCAAACTGACAAAAGAAAAACAGGAGAGGAAGCAAACAACCTGAATAAGAAATGATACAGGTGATATAACAACAAACCCAACAGAAATTAAAAGAAACATAACAGAATAACATGAAAAATTGTACTCCAACAAATTTGAAAACTTAGAGGAAATGGACAAATTTCTAGAAACACACTACCTACCTAAACTAACCCAAACAGAGGTAGAACAACTTAATACACCTAAAATAAAAGAAGAGATTGAAGAGGTAATTAAAAAACTCCCAACAATGAAAAGCCCTCGCCCTGACAGCTTCACAGGAGAATTCTACCAAACTTTGAGAGAAGAGTTAACACGACTACTACTAAAGGTACTTCAGAGCATAGAAAAGGATGGAATACTTCCAAACTCATTCTATGAAGTCAGCATATCCTTGTTACCAAAACCAGGTAAAAACACCACAAAAAAAGAAAATTACAGACCAATATCCTTCATGAACATAGATCCAAAAATCCTCAACGAAATTCTAGCCAACAGAATTCAACAGCATATCAAAAAAATAAGTCACCACAACCAAGTGGGATTCATACCAGGTATCGACGGCAGTGGGTTTTTATACAGGGATGGTTTAACATTAGAAAAACAAAAACGAAATCCATCACATAAATACAACAAAGAAGAACTGTATGATCTTATCAATTGATGCAGAAACAGCATCTGACAAAGTTCAACACCCGTTCATGATAAAAACTCTCAGCAAAATGGGAATAGAAGGAAAATTCCTCAACATAATAATGGGCATTTACACAAAGCCAATAGCCAGCATCATCCTAAATGGAATCTGAAAGTATTCCCCTTGAGAACAGGAACCAGACAAGGATGCCCCCTTTATCATCAATCTTATTCAACATTGTGATGGAGGTCCTAACCAAAAAAACCCGTTGCCGTCAAGTCTATTCCAACTCATAGCGACCTTATAGAAAAGAGCAGAACTGCCCCATACAGTTTCCAAGGAGCATCTGGTGGATTTGAACTGCCAACCTTTTGGTTAGCAGCCTGTCGTGGATTGAATTATGTCCCCCCAAAAACTTTGTATCAGTTGGGGTGGGCCATGATTCCCGGTATTGTGTGATTTTCCTATATGTTGTAAATCCTGCCTCTATGATGTTAATGAGTGAACATGCACGGCAGTTGTGTTAGTGAGGCAGGACTCAAACTACAAGATTGGACTGCATCTTGAGGTAATCTCTTGAGATATAAAAGAGAGAAGTGAGCAGAGAGACAGGGGGACCTCATACCACCAAGAAAGCAATGCCAGGAGCAGAGCCTGTACTTTGGACCTGGGGTTCCTGCATAAAAAAAAAAAAAATTTTTTTTTTTTTCTAAAGACGCTGCTAATCTGGGGGAAGACTCATGAGAAGGCTGACAGAGACAGAAAGACTTCCCCTGGAGCTGACACCCTGAATTTGGACTTTTAACCTATTTTACTATGAAGAAATAAATTTCTCTTTGTTAAAGCCATCCACTTGTGGTATTTCTGTTACAGCAGCATTAGATAACTAAGGCAGAATTTGATTCCAAGAGAGTGGGGTGCTGCTCTAACAAATACCTAAGATGTGGAAGAGGTTTTGAAACTGTGAATGGTTAGAGGAGCAGCAGAGACGGAGGGTCAGTAGCAGCAGAGAACCTACAGCGCAGAAAAGCGGCAGCAACAGAGAGCTGGCAACAGCTGAACCAGGGGACAAGCACGACACAGCACTAGAGCCAACCCACAGAGAGAGAGAGCTGAGTGCCTGTGCGCAGGAGGCTTCCTGGCAGAGTGGGTGCCTCCAGGCACTTATTGAGGGAGCTACAAAGCTTTGGAACACTTGCCCCAGCAGGGCAGATGAGGGAGTGAGGCCCAAGGAACCAAGAGGCCAAGAAATCAAGAAACAGAAGCTGAAGAGACAAGGAACACAAGAAGTTGAGCTGCCTCAGTCTCAAAAGGTATGACCCGACCTCAAGAGTTTCAAAGAGTGGAGCCAAGGGTGCAGTTGCCATTCAGACGGACTAAGAGAATGGTGTACCTAAAGCTAAGGGAGCAGAGTTGGTGTCTCAGTGGGCCTGGAAGGCAGAGCTGAAGCCCAGGGCTAAGGGGCCTCCACTCAGAATCTAGAGAGCGTGGCCAATACCTAGAGTTTAGAGGGCAGAGTCATTATGTAAATTGTCTCAGAGAACAAAGGATTACTTTCAAAGCCTTGAGGGCTAATGTAATATGTTCTGCTGACTTGCTAGGTACCTGTTATCACTTTTTTTCCCCCACTTTGTCCCGTATGTAATGGAAATGTCTAGCTTGTGCCTGTTCTGCCATTGTACCTTTGGAAGCAAATAACTTGTATCCTAGATTTCACAGATGAAGAGGAATTTTTGGATTCTGGACTTAGAGTTAAGACTTTTGCTATGATATGATGAAGTGAATATGTTTTGCATGTTGCAAGGATGTGATTTTGTGGGGGCCAAAGGGTGGAATGTCATGGATTAAATTATGTTCCCCAAAAAATGTGTGTATCAATTGGGCTGGGCCATGATTCCCGGTATTGTGTGATTTTCCTATATGTTGTAAATCCTGCTTCTATGATGTTAATGAGGGAACATGCACGGCAGTTGTGTTAGTGAGGCAGGACTCAAACTACAAGATTGGATTGTGTCTTGAGGCAATCTTTTGAGATATAAAAGAGAGAAGCGAGCAGAGAGACAGGGGGACAACAAACCACCAAGAAAGCAGTGCCAGGAGCAGAGCCTGTACTTTGGACCTGGGGTTCCTGTGCAAAGAAGCTCCTAGTCTGGGGGAAGTTCGATGAGAAGGCTAACAGAGAGAGAAAGCCTTCCCCTAAAGCTGACACCCTGAATTTGGACTTTTAGCCTATTTTACTGTGAAGAAATAAACTTTGCTTTGTTAAAGCCATCCACTTGTGGTATTTCTGTTATAGCTGCACTGCATAACTAAGACACAGCTGTAGCACTTAACCACTATGCCACCAGGAGGTCCTAACCAGGGCAATTAGGCAAGAAAAAGAAATAAAGTGCATTCAAATTGGTAAGGAAGAAGTAAAAGTATCCCTATTTGCAGATGATATGATTTTATACATAGAAAAGCCTGAAGCATCCACAAGAGAACTACTGGACCTAGAAGAAGATTTCAGGAAGTATCAGGATACAAGATAAACATACAAAAATCAGCTGAATTCCTCTATACCAACAAAGAGAACTTTGAAGAGGAAATCACCAAATTAATACCACTTACAATAGCCCCCAAGAAGATAAAAAAAAAAAAAAAAAACTTAGGAATAAATCTAACCAGAGACATAAAAGACCTATACAAAGAAAACAACAAGATACTACTGCAAGAAACCAAAAGAGACCTACGTAAATAGAAAAACATACCTTGCTCATGGATAGGAAGACTCAACACTGTGAAAATATCAGTTCTACCCAAAGAGGTCTACAGATTCAATGCAACCCCAATTCGAATTCCAACAGCATTTTTTAACAAGATGGAGAAACAAATCACCAACTTCATATGGAAAGGGAAGAGGCCCCAGACAAGTAAAGCACTACTGAAGAAGAAGAACAAAGTGGGAAGCCTCATGCTACCTGATTTTAGAACCTATTATACCGCCAAGGTAGTCAAAACAGCTTGGTACTGGTACAACAGACACATAGACCAAAGGAACAAAATTGAGAATCTAGATGTAAATTCATGCACCTATGAGCACTTGATATTTGACAAAGGCCCAAAGTCCATTAAATGGGAAAAAGATAGTCTCTTCAACAAATGGTGCAGACATAACTGGATAGTCATCTGAAAACAAATGAAACAAGACCCATACCTCACACGATGTACAAAAACTAACTCAAAATGAATCAAAGATCTACATATAACATCTAAAGATTATGGAAGAAAAAATAGGGACAATGCTAGGAGCCCTAATACATGGCATAAACAGAATACAAGACATAACTAACAATGCACAAACACCAGAAGAGAAACTAGATATCTGGGAGCTCCTAAAATTCAAACACTTATGCTCCTCAAAAGACCTCACCAAAGAGTAAAAAGATTACCTACAGACTGGGGGAAAAAAAATTGGTTACAACATAACTGATCAGGGTCTAATCTCTAAAATCTACAAGATACTGTAAAACCTCAACAACAAAAAGACAAATAACCCAATTAAAAAATGGGCAAAGGATATGAACAGGCCCTTCACCAAAGAAGACATTTGGGTGGCTAATAGATACCTGAGGAAATGCTCATGATCATTAGCCATTAGAGACATGAAAATGAAAACTACAATGAGATACCATCTCACCCCAACAAGGCTAGCATTGATCCACAAAATAATAAATTTTGGAAAGGTTGTGGAGAGACTGGAACACTTATATACTGCTGGTGGGAATGTAAAATGGTATAACCACTTTGGAAATTGATTTGGTGCTTCCTTAAGAAGCTAGAAATAGGAGAACTTTATGATCCAGCAATCCCACTCCTTGGAATATATCCTAGAGAAATAAGAGCTGTCAAACAGATACATGCACACCCATGTTCATTGCAGCTTTGCTCACAATAGCAAAAAGATGGGAACAACCTATGCGCCCATCAACAGATGAATAGATAAACAAATTGTGGTATGTTCACACAGTGGAGTACTATGCAATGATAAAGAACAATGATGAATATAGGAAACATCTCACAACATGGATGAATCTGGAAGGCCTGCCGAGTGAAATTAGTCAGACACAAAAGAACAAATATTGTATGAGACCACTATTATAAGAACTCAAGAAAAGGCTTAAACACAGAAGACATTCTTTGATGGTTACCAGGGTGGGGAGGAAGGGAGGGAGAGGGGAGATCACTAGATAGTAGACAAGAATTATCTTAGGTGAAGGGAAGGCCAACACACAATACAGGGGAAGTCAGCACAATTGTACTAAACCAAAAGCTAAGAAGTTTCCTGAACACAACCAAACACTTCAAGGGACAGAGTGGCAGGGGCCAGGATCAGGGGACCATGGTTTTGAGGGACATCTAGGTCAACTGCATAATAAAGTTCATTAAGAAAATTTCTGCATCCCACTTTGGTGAGTGGTATCTGAGGACTGAAAAGCTTTCAAGTGGCCATCTAAGATACATCAATTGGTCCCAAACCACCTGAAGCAAAGGAGAATGAAAAACATTAAAGACACAAGGAAAATATTAGCCTAAGAGAGAAAAAGGCCACATAAACCAGAGACTTCATCAGCCTGAGACTAGAAGAACTAGATGGTTCCTGACTACCATCAGTGACTGCCCTGACAGGGAACACAAAAGAGAGTCCCTGATGGAGCAGGAGAGAAGTGGGGTGCAGAGCTCCAACTGATGTAAAAAGACTAGACTTAATGGTCTGACTGAGAGTAGAGGAACCCCAGAGAACATGGCCCCCAGACTCTCTGTTAACCCAGAACTAAAACCATTCCTGAAGCCAACTCTTCAGACAGATTAAACTGGACTATAAAACATAAAATGATACTTGTGAAGTGTGTTCTTCTTAGTTCAAGTAGATACATGAGACTGAATGGGTAGCTCCTGTCCAGAGGCTGGATAAGAAGACAGAAGGGGATAGGAGCTGGTTGAATGGACATGGGAAACCCAGTGTCATGGATTGAATTATGTCTCCCAAAAATGTGTTTATCAACTTGGTTAGGCCATGATTCTCAGTATTCTGTGTTGTCCTCCATTTGTGACTGTAATTTTATATTAAAAGGATTAGGGTGGGATTATAACACCACCCTTACCCAGGTCACAACCCTGATCCAATGTAAAGGGAGTTTCCCTGGGGTGTGGCCTGCACCACCTTTTATCTCTCAAGAGATAAAAGGAAAGGGAAGCTAGCAGAGATTTGGGGACTTCATACCAGCAAGAAAGCACCACCAGGAGCAGAGCACGTCCTTTGGACACAGGGTCCCTGCACCTGAGAAGCTCCTTGACTAGGGGAAGATTGAGGACAAGGACCTTCCTCCAGAGCCAACAGATAGAGAAAGCCTTCCCCTGGAGCTGACACCCTGAATTTGGACTTGTAACCTACTAGACTGTGAGAGAATAAATTTCTCTTTGTTAAAGCCACCCACTTGTAGTATTTCTGTTATAGCAGTACTAGACGACTAAGACACCCAGGGTGGAAAGGGACTGCAACTAGGGTCACGTAACAATATGTGTATAAATTTTGTATGAGAAATTAACTTGGGCTATAAACTTTCACCTTAAGCACAAAAATAAAAAATTGGATTGACTGGATTTAAGCACTCACTTGGAGGTGAGCCTTAACTTGTTGATCAGGCTGAGGGATGTGTGCTTCGTCCTATCATGGCCCATCATGCCCCAGAAGTGCATACACATAATTGCCCATGGGAGCTTCCCCACCATGTTTATGGCTCACCAGTAATGAGAAAAATGCAAATAATCAATAGATGAAGAGTTCTGTGTAGGAGCTAACTCACAGCTCACTCTTGCTTTTGCGGAAATACTTAAGTATGTCTCCCTTGTCTTTGGCAAACTGATTGAACATAACTCTCTTCTCTTTCTTCTGAATGACCTAGAACTCAAATTCTTGTTGGCTTTCAGTCTGGGCCTGACCAGCAGCAGCCTGGCTATATGTCGTCACTGGTCCTAGAGCAAGTATACCCAGGGATGTAAAAGTGTGAGAGTGATCTGGTCTACTCACTGAACATGGGATGAAGAAAGCATAAACCATGTAAGGGTTGAATAAAATTAAATATTAAAGTGCTTGGTATCTTGCCTGGCACATTGTAAGGGCTCAAAAATGGTACCTGCTATCATTAGCAAGAGTATAGGATAACTCAAGAAATTCAGCTCATGAAATTATCACCATATCATCAACACTATGGAGGCCCTGGTGGCGTAGTGGTTAAGTGCTATGGCTGCTAACCAAAACATTGGCAGTTTGAATCCACCAGGTGCTTCTTGGAAACTCTATGGGGCAGTTCTACTCTGTCATATAGGGTTGCTATGAGTTGGAATCAACTTGACAGCAATGGCTTATCAAAATTGTAATATCTAGCCCATAGATACTTGAAGCTTCTTAAACAAAATAACATTCAGTCTACATTTGTAAGGAAGCATAATTGCTTCTGGTTTGCACACCCAAATCCTGCCCTTGCAAGCCACTTGGTGATGGACACACCTGGGATGCTGTCCATGATGGCTGCTCTGCTGCCCCTGCACTCTTGCCCTGATTTCCTGGTTCATGCCTCAGGACTATCTCGCACAGATTAATGACCAAGAAAGATCTGTTTGGTCCCAAACTTGGACAGTTCCTTTTCCTAGCCGTTCTTTCTTTGGTCATAGGATTCTTGATTTTCTTCTAATAAGAGAAAGTAAGGAGAAAGCACGGGCTTTGGAGTGAGGCAGACATAGATAAAGGACTTACACTGATGAGCACTGGGATGAGTCTGGGCACAGCTGCAGCCATTGTTCTAATTTTATTTGCAATGAAATCACAGGCAGGGTTACACACTACCATCGAGATTCCAGAACTTCTGCAAGAACTCCAGCAATGGTTCTAGTTTTGAAGATATTGATGGACTGCGGTGAGATAACCTAAGAAATATTATTGTTGTTGTTAGCTGCCATTGAGTCAGCCTCTAACTTATGGTGACCCCATGCACAACAGAACAAAATGCTGCCCGGTCCTGCACCACTTTCAGGATTGGTTATGGATGGAATTATTGTGATCCATAGGGTTTTTGCTGGCTGATTTTCAGAAGTAGATCGTCAAGTCTTTCTTTGTAGTCTGTCTTAGTCTAGAAGCTCTGCTGAAACCTGTTCTGCATAATAGCAACACACAAGCCGCCACTGACATACAGGTGGTGGTGGCTGTGCATGAGGTCCACTGGTCAGGAATTGAATCTGAGTCTTCCTCATCGAAGTTGACAATTCTACCACTGAACCACCACTGCTCTGATCTAAGAAGTAGCTTTCCTTTAATGAACTGGATATACCCACATCCTCTGATGACATGCTTTCCTGAGCCTCAGACTTGCCGAGGACCTCCCAGAAGCCTTGTGGGAGAAGGGGCCCTAGAATCCCCGGGATCTTTTGTGCTGATATAGCTGGGACCAATTTTAGCTCTCGCTTAGATTCTGGCTCCCTGGATCTGGCCCTGTTACCCAGACTTAAGCCTAGATCTCTCAGCTCACTACTTGAATGGCCAGAAATGCCTATAACTCTAGGCTACACTGATCACCATATACTCTGTACCTGGAATTCCTGCTAGCTGGAGAACAAGAAGAATGAGAGGCATATTATGCTGAGGAAACCTGAAGAAGAAATCTGTGGTTTGGTCTCCATAAAGGCAATGCCAGGGCTCAGGAGGCCTTTTACTCAGAATTTTGTAAATTAGTAATCAGCATTAAGTCAACAGAGTTAGTGTGGTGGTTGCTTTCCAGTTTGGGACTGGGTCAGTTGTAGTTCATGAAGTATGTTATGTGTTCAGGCCTTTGACAAGTTGGAAAAGAAAAGGTGAAGAGATGTGATGATCAAGGGATTTAGGGTAGGCTGGGGAAGCAGCTGTGTCCCGTTTCCCCTGTGGCCATGATCAGAAGGAATAGGTGGACATTGCAACAGGAGCACCTGGGTAAGTTGCATCCAGCAAGCCTAGCGAGCCTGCAGCTCCATATGCCTCCCTGTGTTCATGGCTCAGCTAATTTGCACACTCGCTGTATCTTTCTTCTGTGAGTCCTGCTGGCAGGGGAAGTGACAGGCATCCAATGTGAGGAAATGTCAAGGAGAAATTTGTAGCTTTCATGTAAACAGTTTCTAGGACTGTGGTGAAACTCTCTCCCAATTCAATATGTCAGTATCCATCACTTTGGAAGTGCCCAGGATCTAATGGGCAGGGTCCAATCAGACACTGGGTTTCTTGTGGGGCCCAGCAGAGAACGCCATGCCGTGTAGTAATAACCAGCTGTCAGATTGGGTTCTATACTGGTTATAAATTAATCTGTTCTAATTGGTTCTATTTCTAGTCAAATGTGGAGAATGGAGCAAGGGATGGATCCCAGTAGGGTTTCAGAGCATTTTATCTTACTCTATCACAACATACAGAAGAGTTACAGTAAAATAAAATGCAGATACCTCTCTCCCCTGAATCTGCCTGTGTCTTGGAGTAATAAACTTACCGTTTCAGTGGGGAATGAATCTATTTGTCAGTTCCAATGTCAAGAATGAATGTAATTCGAATTCTCCAGCCATTTACTTCAACAATTCCCTATTCTACAGCTGAAATAACTTAACATAAGAAATAGCTGTTCACTCAATGTAAAACTTGCAAACCTGGTTCCACAAGGCATATTTCTAAAAAAAAAATAATGAATCTGGAAAGGCTGTTGCCTAGGAAGCCTCATCCATCTTGGTGCAATGGTAATGCCCACGTCCACTGAGCACTTTCCTCCTCCGTCCTTGACTTGGGAGAAACATCCCAGTAGGCCGATCTCTTCACTTCACTCTTCATTACCATCATTATAATTGCTGCCGTTTCCTCATAAACATTCATGATTCATCATCTCTTCTCTTTAAACCTGATGTGTGATGGCAACCAAATGGCTCTGAATGGGGAACCTTCAATGACTGAGACATCAAAAAAAATTAGAAATAATGATAAAATTTTGCATTTCCCCACTGACAGTTCCCTCCTGGACACAGCTACAGATGAAAAGGCTGAGCCACAGCTCGCAGCAGGAAAAGGGCTTTGCATGGATGGTAGAGCAGGGAAGAATTCTTGAAAACCTGTTGATAGTCAGAACAAGCCCTCTATGTTCAGTTACTGTCCTTGAGCCTCAGTGTTTAAAAGTGTTTATACTTCTCCCCCTAAAGTCCCTTGCACCTCTTCTTCTCCCACTCACCACCCTCAAGGGAGGATTTTAAAGGTAAAGACTTCCAACAGACTGAAAAATGATGTTCAGTGAAAAATAAGTCTTAGCTTAACATTAAAAATTATAGCAGGGAAGACAGCTCAAGATGGTGGCATAGTCAGATGTCTCATAATGTCCCCCCTAAAACAAAGACTTGGAAAATAAGTGAATCAGATATAGCTGACAACTTTCAAACCCCAAGCATCAAGCGGAAGGCTGAAGGATTGGACCAAGTGCCGAGTGGAAGGAGAGAATGTACAAAAATAGCAGACACAGAGAATTACAGATCATTGGCACCCTGCCAGCCTGACCTGCCCAGTGTGACCATATTGAGACAAAGCAAGCAGTGTTCTCAACTGAACGTCCCATCACATGGTGCTGCCAAGCAGGAGCACCCTTGCACCCATGTCCGGAGCCAGGAAGGAGCACTCCACACCCAGTGAAACTTAGGTGTACTCATTATGCCCACTCTAGCCCCCCATGCTGAAGGCCTGTAGCCCTGTGGTGCTCCCCCAATTCTCTCATCCATCACCTCCACATACACCTGCAGACAAGCAACACCCCCCACTGCCCTGCCCCCTGTTCCAGGTGCCTTTGGACCAGTGGTGCATCCTCCCCTACACTGCACTCTAGTAGGCTGGGGGCATGTCCTCCAAGTGTGGGGCCATGGACTGGTGGCATTCCTCTGGCCTCACCCTCCACACCATCTCCCCACAACTGGAGACCACCCCTGGGCAGCCCCATCCCCCCAGAAACATGAGCTCCCATGCCACCCACCTGGTGATCAGTGACCTACGCACCCTTGTCCTGACCACCCAAGAACCAGCGGTGTGCACACACAGCACTCATTCCAGCAACTAGTGATAATCCTCCCTGTACCCACACCTAGGTGACAAGCAAGACAGACACAGCACTTCACCAGCAACACCAGTCACATCCTGACAGGCACGAACTACACTTCTGCCAAACAACAAGCAGGATACCTTAGTAGCTCATCTAACATCCAATCGACAACAACAGCACACATTCCAAACCCAAACAGTTCCTGCAGGCCATCTGCACTTGCACTGAAATCCCTAGATACCTCTCCACCTACTGAGATGCCAATTTGTCCATGAACAGCAGGCCTACCCCATCTATTTGGGTAGCACTCGCTCACAGTGGCTATGAAGAAGACCTGCCCTGATCTCCAGAGAACACACTAACTGCTAGCACCAAACTTAATGCCTTGGAGACAGCAGACAATAACAAATCATACAAAGAAACATGATAAGATGGCTCAAACCAGTGAGCAAAATAAAGGGGCAGAAAACCTTCCTGTGGAATAAATGGTAATAGAACTGACAAGGAATTCAAAAGACTTATATATTGGATCTCCAAAGAGGTTAAGAAAAACACGGACAAAACTCTAGAAGAATTCAGGAAAACAATGCAAGAACAAAATGTTAAAATAATCAATTGGAAACCATATAAAAACAATAACTAGAAATCTAGAAGATTAATAATAAAATATCAGAAATAGATAACTCAATAGAAGGACATAGAAGTAGAACCGAATCCAGGAAGAAAGAATCAGTGAAACACAGGACAAATCCCTTGATAGTAGTTTCTTTGAGGAACAGGAAAAAGAATGAAGAAAAAAAGAAGAAAGCCTAACAGTTATGTGGGACAATATTACAAGGAATAATTTACATGTAACTGGAATTTCAGAGCTAGAGCAGGAAAAAAAAGCAGAGAGAATTGTGAAAAATGAATTGGCAGAAAACTACCTAATATCATGAAACACAAGAAGGATTCCATCCAAGAAGCTCAATGAACCCCACACAAGATAGACCCTAAAAGAAACTCACCAAGGTATATTCTAACAAAAATTTCCAAAACCAAAGACAAAGAAAGAATTTTGAACAGAGCTCTTGAAAAAAAAAATGACCTACAAAGGGGCACCAATAGACTATGCTCTGATTTTTAGGCAGAGAACATGCAGGCAGGAAGGCAATGGGATGACATATATAAAACCCTGAAAGAAAATAATTGCCAACCAAGAATCACATATCCAGCAAAACTGTCTTTCAAATATGATGGTGAAACTAGGACATTCCTAATTAAACAGAAATTCAGGGAATTTGTAAAAACTAGACCAACCTTACAAGAAATATTAAAGGGAGTCTTCCAAACACAAAACCAACAACATCAGACAACAGCCTGAGATGAACACACGACAGCATCACCTAGGTACCAATTCAGATAAAGAATTCTCAAAAGCAAAATAAAGCTGCAAAGCTGAAAAAAGAGACCAGGGCTGTCAATCTGTAAACAATGACAAAAACAAAAAGGGGAAGTAAATGGTGTAGTTATACAACTTCCATATGGAGAGGAGAGGAAGTTAAGATGACATCAAGATATAACAGATTGTTTTAAACTTAGGAAGATAAAGGTAAATTTCAGAGTAACCATAAAGAAAATTAATCTACTCACCAAAATGAAGAAGAAAATCAAAAAGACTCAGCAAACACAAAATCAACAACAATGAAGGAAATGGAAAGAAAATTCATAAACAAAAAGAACTCAGCACACAATATTAAGCTGAACAAAGAAAATGTCAACACCATAAAACACAAAAACCACAAAACAAAAAAACACCAGTAAATTCATAAAAACAAAAAAACCCCACTGCCATTGAGTTGATTCCGACTCATAGCGACCCTGTAGTTGTTGATAATCATACTGAATGTAAATGGTTTAAATGCACCAGTCAAGAGACAGAGAGTGGCAGAATGGATACAAAAACATGACCCATCAATATGTTGCCTACAAAAGACACACCTTAGACACAAAGACATAAATAGGTTAAAAATCAAAGGATGGGGGAAAAAATCAAGCAAACGGTAACCAAAAAAGAGCAGGAGTAGCAATAATAATCTCTGATAAAATAGACTTTAAGTCAAAATCCCTTATGGGAAGCAAGAAAGGGCACTACATAATGATTAAAGGATCAACTCTTCAAGACGACAACTATAATAAATATTTATGCACCCAATGACAGAGCTCCAAAATACATGAAACAAACTCTAACAGAATTGAAAAGAGAAATAGACAATTCTACAATAATAGTAGGAGACTTTAACACACCATTTTTGATGATGGGCACAACTAGAAAAAAAAAAAGATGAGCAAAATACAGAAGATCTAAACAACACAATCAATCAACTTGACCTCATAGACCTATACAGAACACACCACCCAACAGCAGCACATTACACATTCTTCAGCACACATGGATCATTCTCCAGATTAGACCATATTTTTGGCCACAAAGCAAGTCTCAAAAATTCAAAAACATTGAAATAATACAAAGCATCTTCACTGATCATAATGCTATAAAACTAGAAATCAATAACAGAAAGAACAAGAAAAAATAAATAAATACATTGAAGCTCAATAACACCTTACTTAAAAACTACTGGGTAATAGAAGAAATAAAAAATTAAATTAAAAAATTCCTAGAATCAAATGAGAATGAAAACACAACATACGAAACTTTCAAAACACAACAAAATCAGTACTCAGGAGAATTTATAGCAATAAATGTTGTTGTTGCTGTGGTTAGGTGCCATCGAGTCAGCTCTGACCCATAGTGACCCCATGCACAACAGAACGAAACACTGCTCGGTCCTGTGCCATTCTTACAACCGTTGTTATGCTTGAGCTCATTGTTGCAGCCACTGCGTCAATCTACCTCCTTGAGGGTCTTCCTCTTTTCCGCTGACCCTGTACTTTGCCAAGCATAATGTCCTTCTCCAGGGACTGACCCCTCCTGATAACATGTCCAAAGTATGTAAGACACAGTCTCACCATCATTGCTTCTAAGGAGCATCCTGGTTGTACTTCTTCTAAGACAGATTTGTTCGTTCTTTTGGCAGTCCATGGTATATTCAATATTCTTCACCAGCACCACAACTCAAAGGCATCAATTCTTCTTCAGTCTTCCTTATTCATTATTTAGCTTTCACATGCATATGACGTGATTGAAAATACCATGGCTTGGGTCAGGCGCACCTTAGTCTTCAAGGTGACATCTTTGCTCCTCAACACTTTAAAGACTTCCTTTGCAGCATATTTACCCAATTCAGTGTGCCTTTTGATTTTTTGACTGCTGCTTCCATGGCTGTTGATTGTGGATCCAAGTAAAACGAAATCCTTGACAACTTCAGTCTTCTCTGCTTATCATGATGTTGCTCATGTTTACCTGTGTTTTATTGACTATGCAAAGGCATTCAACTGCGTGGGTCGTAACAAACTATGGATAAAATTGTGAAGAATGGGAATTCCAGAACACTTAATTGTGCTCATGAGGAACCTTTACATAGATCAAAAGGCAGTTGTTTGGAAAGAACAAGGGGATACTGATTGGTTTAAAGTCAGGAAAGGTGTGCGTCGGGGTTGTATTCTTTCGCCATACCTGTTCAATCTGTATGCTGAGCAAATAATATGAGAAGCTGGACTATATGAAGAAGAATGGGGCATCAGGATTGGAGGAAGACTCATTAACAACCTGCGTTATGCAGATGACACAACCTTGCTTGCTGAAAGTGAAGAGGACTTGAAGCACTTACTAATGAAGATCAAAGACCACAGTCTTCAGTATGGATTGTACCTCAACATAAAGAAAACAAAAATAACAATAAATGCATACATCGAAAAAGAAGAAAGGCTAAATCAATTGCTTAACCCTACAACTTGAGCAAATAGAAAAGGATCACCAAAGAAGCCCATAGTCACCAGAAGAAAAGAAATAATAAAGATCAGAGCAGAAACAAATGAAATAGAAAACAGAAAAATAATAGCAAGAATCAACAAGACTAGAAGCTGGTTCTTTGAGAGGATCAAAAAAATCAACAAACCACTGGCCAAATTGACAAAAGAAAAAAATGAGAAGATGCAAATAACCAAAATAACCAATGAGATGGGTGACGTTACAACAGAACCAACTGAGATAAAAAGACCATAACAGAATGTTATGAAAAATTGTACTCCAACAAATTTGAAAACCTAGGAGAAATGGACAAATTTCTAGAAACACACTACCTACCTAAACAAACACGAATAGAGGTAGAAAATTTGAACAGACCCATAACAAAAGAAGAAATCATAAAAGAGCTCCCAACCAAAAAAAGCCCTGGCCCCAGATGGCTTGACTGGAGAAGTCTATCAAACATTCAGAGAAAACTGACACCAGTTCTACTCAAACTATTCCAGAGCATAGTGAAGGAAGAAATACTCCCTAGTTCATTCTATGAAGCTCGCATAACCCTGATACCAAAGCCAGACAAAGACATCACTAAAAAAGAAAATTATATGCCAATATCCCTCATGAATACAGACACAAAAATTCTCAATGAAATTCTAGCCAACAAAATTCAACAACAGATCAAATAGCAATGCATCACGATCAAGCAAGGTTCATACCAAGGATTCAAGGATGGCTCAACATTACAAAATCAATCAACGTAATTTGCCACATAAGTCAATGAAAGGAAAAGAATCACATGATCATTTCAATCAATGCAGAAAAAGCATTTGATAAAATTCAACACCCTTTCCTGATAAAAACCCTTAGCAAAATAGGAATAGAAGGGAAATTCATCAACATAATTCAGTGCATATATGCAAAACAAACAGCCAACGTTATTCTCAGCAAAGAAAGTTTGAGAGTACTCCCCTTGAGAACTAGAACGTGACAAGGATTCCCTTTATCACCACTCTTATTCAGTATTGTACTGAAAGTTCTAGCTAGAGCAGTAAGGCAAGAAAGTGAAATAAAGGGACTCCAAATTGAAAAGCAAAGAGTAAAACTATCCATATTCACATAGATGACATGATCAGATACACAGGAAATCCCAGAGACTCCACAAGAAAGTTATTGGAACTAACAGAAGAATTCAGCAAGGTGGTGGGGTAAAAGATCAGCACACAAAAATCAGTTGGTTTTCTCTGCACTAACAAGGAGGATTCTGAAAAAGAAATCGAGCAAACAATACCATTTTCAATAGCCCCTAAAAGAATAAAATACCTAGGAATAAACTTCACTAGGGATGTAAAATACTTAGAAAGGAAAACTATAAAACACTACTACAGGAAACTAAAAGAGATCTACATAAATGGAAAAACATTCCATGCTCATGGATAGGAAGAATTAACACAGTGAAAATATCAGTACTATGAAAAGTAATCTGTAGATATAATGCAATCCTGATTCAAATCCAAACAACATTCTTCAGTGAAATAGAAAAACTAATCTCCAACTTTATATGGAAAGGAAAAAGGCCCTTAATAGTTAAAATAATATTGAAGAAGAACAAAGTAGGAGGCCTCACACTTCCTGATCTCAAAACTTACTATACAGCCACAGTATCAAAACAGCCTAGTATTGGCTCAATGACAGACATAGACCAATGGAATAGAATTGAGAACCCAGGAGAAAATCCATCCATCTACAGGCAGCTGATCTTTGACAAAAGGTCAAATTCCATTCAATGGGGGAAGAAACAATCTCTTTAACCAATGGTGCTCGCAAAATGGATATTCATATGCAGAAAAACGGAACAGAATCCTTACCTTATACCATGCACAAAAACTCAAAATGGATCAAAGACCTAAATGTTAAAGCTAAAACTATAAAACTCCTGGAAGATAACACCAAGTCAAAACTAGGGAACCTAATTTTTGGCATAAATAGCCTGTCAAACAAAACTAAAAATGCACAAACGACAACTGGGACCTAAAAATTAAATATTATGATCATCAAAAGACTTTACTAAAAGAGTAAAAAGAAAATGTACAGACTGGGAAAAAAAGCTTATTCAATGACATATCTGACAAGGGGTCTAATCTCTAATATATGTAGAAAACTTCAACAATGAAAAGACAGACAATAAATATTAAAAAAATGGGCAAAGGACATGAACAGACATTTTAACAAAGAGAATATTCAGGTAGCCAACAAATTCATGAAAAGATGTTCACAGTTATTAACCATTGAAAAACCAAAACCAAAAACCCATTGCTGTTGAGTCGATCCTGACCCTATAAGACAGAGTAGAACTGTCCCATAGAGTTTCCAAGGAGGGCCTGGTGGATTTGAACTGCTGACCTCTTAGTTAGCAGCTGTAGCACTTAATCACTACCCCACCAGGGTTTCATATTAGCCATTCCAAAACCAAACCAAACCCATTGCCGTTGAGTCGATTCCAACCCATAGCGACCCTATAGGACAGAGGAGAACTGCCCCGTAGAGTTTCCAAGGAGCACCTGGAAGATTCAAACAGCCGACCTTTTGGTTAGCAGCCTTAGCACTTAACCACTACACCACCAGGGTTTCCTATTAGCCATTACCACCACCACCAGAGAGGTGCAAATCTAAACTACAATGAGATACCGCCTGCAAAAGTGGCAATGATCAAAAGAAAAACCCGGAAAACAACAAATGTTGGTGAGGTTGTGAGAAGATTGAACTCACACACTGCTGGTGGGATTGTGAAATGGAAAACAGTATGGTGCTTCCTCAAAAGGCTAGAAATAGAAATACCTTATGATCCAGCAATGTAACTCTTAGGTATACATCCTAGAGATATAAGAGCAGTGACACAAATAGACGTATGCAAACCCATGAACACTGCTGCATTATTCATAATAGCAAAAAGATGGAAAAACCCAAGTTCCCATCAACAGAAGCAAACCGTACTACATATACACAATGGAATACTATGCAAATATAAAGAATAATATGGAGTCCACAAAACATTTTTTAGCAAGGAAGAATCTGGAGGACTTTATGCTGAGTGAAATAAGCCAATCACAAAAAGACAAATATTGTGTGGTCCCACTATTATAAAAAAAAAATCAAGGATACACACACAGAGGCGGAATCACTTTCTAAATAGTAGACACTTGTTACTTTTGGTGATGGGCAAGACAAGTCAGCACAATTTGATCAAGGTAAATGAAGACCTTAATAAGTACATGAGAAAAAGGGACAATTACAGTAAACGCTGTAACATACACAATTTTGCAACAATAGTAAACATAACCAAAAATATGCATACGGTAACATGGGTAAATATGGATGCATCTATGCGTGTAGTAAGGCATATGTGAATCAATGCACAGGCATGTATAGACATATCTGTAGTCATATCTATATGCATGTTTGTGTGAGCTGCATATATATCCACAAACCACATACGGGCCACAATTATGGAGGCTCGCTAAAAGCTCCCTAGATGTATCCAAACAACTTGTGGGATAAGTTTAGACCACAGTCTCAGGGGGACGACTTAGTCAATTGGCATAAAATAGCTCACGAAGATATGTTCTATACCCTAGATTGGTGAGTAGAATCTGGGGTCTTAAAAGCTTGCTAGCAGCCATCTAAAATACAGCTATTGGTCTCTTTCCATTTACAGTAAAAGAGGATGAAGGAAACCAAAGACTCCAAGAAACTAGTCCACAGGACTAACAGCCCACACAAACCACAGCTTCTTCTAGTCTGAGACCAGAAGAACTAGATGGTGTCCGGTTACCACTACCCACCCGTTCTGACCAGGGACACTATAGAAAGTCCCAGATAGAATGGGACAAAATATAGAACAAAACTCAAATTCCTAAACAAAGGCCAGACTTACTGGACCGATAGAGACTAGATGAACCCCTGAGTATATCACCTTAAGATAACCTCTGAACTTGGAATTGAAGCTAGTTCTGCAGGTCACCTTTCAGCCAAATAATAGATTGGCTCATCAAACAGACAATATCACCTGTGAGTAATGTGTTCCCTTAAATAATTAACTACATGAGACCAAACAGTCAATATTTACCCCAAAGCAAAGATGAGAAGGCAAGGAGGGAAAGGGAAACTGGATCAACAGAAACAGAACAAACAGAATGGAAATAACGAGAATGCTGATGCATTGTAAAAATTGTAACCAATAGCACATAACAATTTGTATAAAAACTGTTAAAGGGGAAGCTAATTTGCTGTGAAAACTTTCATCAATATATATATATATTATTTTTAAAAATAGTAGCAAATATTTATTTTTATAGTTCTTACTATGTGTCTTGTTTTATCATTCTGGTAACACGTTTACTCCTCATAACAATCCTAGGAAGTAAATGCTATCAGTCTCCCCATATGGGAAAACTGAGGCACAGAGAGGTTAGGAGGCCTGTCCAAAGGCACACAGTTTGCAAATCCTGGCGCTGGAATTACATCTCAGGTGCCTGCTCCAGAGTCTGTGCTCCTTACCAGCACATTGCATCCTCTCTCAAACATGCACGTATTACTAAAATTTCTAGAGTACATTTTCAGAGAACTGGGTGTTTCTGGCCATAGGTTCAGTGAGATTCTGCCTAAAGTTAGAAGATAATTCACAATTCCTTTTCCCACTTTAGTTTTTTTTATACATGTTTAAAACACTTTTCCAAATACTACAAAGGAACAAAGACTTGTCTTTCTTTTTCTATGCTTGTGTTCTTTAATTCACTTCGGGTAAAATTAGGGAAGGAATGAGCGGGATCAAGGGAGAGAGTTAAAGGCCAATGCCAGAATAAAGTAGCCAGAAAGAGAAGAGGCATTGCATAAGTGAGGAAGACAGTGAGGGGGGAAGTCTGCAGCACGAGTTCATGCAGGGAAATAGAAGGAGATAGAGTTAGGTAGAAAGATAAATTGCAACAAGCAACAGAGGGCCTTGGACATCAGAAGCAAGAGTCAAAGACGAGGGTTATCTGTGCACCAGTGGAGCAGGCAGGAGGAATAGGCAGGAACTGCGCAAGAACTATGTTCAGGTCTATGTCCCTGAAATTCCAATCCTGTCCTCCCAAGGCCCTTTCATTTTGCTCTTAGAGATCTTGTCATCTCTGCTGCTTCCCAAAGAAACCCAGAAGACATATCCTAAGTCCCCTGGTTCTCCTCTTACAAACCAAGTCTGCTCATTAAGGAAAATTCCCACAGCTGTTTGCATGGACCCAGCCAGAGCGGGGACCCAAATCAGAGCCTCAGTGCATAGCTTCTTGCATGTCTCCCATTTATGACTCCTGCCCTTCATAATGAATTTACCTCTGCTAGTGCCTTCTCGAATCCCTAGTGGTGCAGTGGTTAAGAGCTCAGCTGCTAACCAAAAGGTTGGCAGTTCAAATTCACCAGGCGCTCCTTGGAAACCTATGGGGCAGCTCTACTCTGTCCTGTAGGGTCGCTATGAGTCAGAATGGACTAGACGGCAATGAGTTTTGGTTAGTACCTTCTCATTTCCCAGGGATCCACCAGCTACAAATGCTGGGCACATTCATGCATCTTTCTCTCCCTTTCTCTCTCACTCTTTTTCTCTGCTTTCACTGTCCCCCCCTTTCTCCACCCTCTTTCCACTCCTCCTCTGCATTTTACTTTTCCCACTCTCCCCTCTTTCCTTAAACTCCAAAGAAATCTTTTATCCTTTGGATGATTAGTTAGTAGGCTGCTAAGGAAGTATATACAATGCAACTTGTCTCTTTGGTGAGTCAGTCTGTATATATCTGTATTTGGGTTAATCACTTTTTCAGTGGTTACCAGTTGTCTTGGAGTCTAGGGGACTGTGAAAGACAGCAGGAAGGTATCTCATATTTCCTCTTATTCAGTGAAGTTTTTGACCACTGCTCTCTGGGCCACATACAGGGAGACAGGGTGGGACCATGCACAAAGATGGGGAGAGGGTAAGAATGCGATAGTCTTCCTCTACCCATACTTAAACAAAAAAACTAGTTTACATTGAGCTGATTCTGATTCATAGCAACCCCATGTGTGCAGAGTAAAACTGTACTCCATAGGGTTCTCAAGGCTGTGACCTTTCAGAAACAGATCTCCAGGTCTGCTTACCGAGGCACCTCTGGTTGGGTTCTGTTTGCACCACCCAGGAACTCCACCCACAGTTAAGGGATGCAGAAATATAGGCATGTCACTGTCTGACAAAGCTAAAGATAATGAAGTCTCCATCACCCAGGCAATATTAAAAACCTAAATTCCGCCTTGTACTAGTTTAATGATAGACACACAGACCAATGGAATAGAATTGAAACCCCAGAAAAAATATCTATATATCTATGGTCAACTTTGAATCTACCAGGTGCTCCTTGTAAACCACATGGGGCAGTTCTGCTCTGTTCTATAGGGACTCCATGAGCCAGAACTGACTTGATGGCAACAGGTTTGGATTTTTTTTTTAGTTACAATCAACTTATTTTTGACAAGGGTGCTAAGTTCACTCAGTGGGGAAGGAACACTCTCTTTGATGAATGGTGCTGGCAAAATTGGATTTCCACGTGCAGAAAAATGAAGCAAGATCCACAGCTCACACCACACGCAAAAACTAATTCAAAATGGATCAAGGACCTAAATGTTAAATCTAAAACCATAAAGTTCTTGGATGAAAAT
Source organism: Elephas maximus indicus (assembly GCF_024166365.1). Classification (NCBI taxonomy): domain Eukaryota; kingdom Metazoa; phylum Chordata; class Mammalia; order Proboscidea; family Elephantidae; genus Elephas; species Elephas maximus. The sequence goes on along the minus strand of NC_064835.1, from coordinate 35,337,079 downwards.
ATACAGGCAAAGCTATGGAACCTAATTTCTTTTTTCAGTGATAGATTATCAAACCCAACCATGACTGTATAAACAGCAGAAGACAAAACAATTGGGACCTCACAAAAATTAAATACTTAGGTACATCAAAAGACTTTATCAAAAGAATGAAAAACAACCTACAGACTGGAAAAAAAAAATCTCCAGGAACAATATATCAGATACAGGTCTAATATTTAAAAAATATATAAAACTTCTATAACTTAACAATAAAAAGACAACTCTATCAAAAAATGGGCAAAGGACATGAATAGACACTTCACTAAAGATGATATTCAAATGGTCAACAAACACATGAAAAGATGCTCAATGTCTTTATCCATCAGAGAGATGCAAATTGAAACCACAAGATACATTTTCACTCCCATTAGGATGGCTAAGATTAAAAAATAAAAAAATGGAAAATAGTAAATGATGAGAATGAGGGAAAATTGGAACCAGTATACCATGCTAGTGAGAATGCAAAATGGTACAGCTGTTGTGGAAAACATTGTGGTGGTTCTTCAAAAAACTAAAAATAGAACTACCATATGACCCAGCAATTCCACTCCTACGTATATACCCAAGGAACTTGAAATCAGTGATGTGAACAGGCATATGTATACCAATGTTCACTGCAGCACTATTCACATAGCCCGAAATAGAAACAACCTAAATGCCCATCAACAAATGAATGGATAAACAAAATGTGGTACATACATACAATGGAATACTACTCAGCCAGAAAGAGAAATGAAGTCCAGATACAGGCTACAACATAGATGGAGCTTGAAGACATTATGCTGAGTGAAATAAGCCAATCACAAAAGGACAAATATTGTAGGACCTCATTTACATAAAAAGATAAAACCAAAACCAACCCGTTGCTGTTCAGTCTATTCTGACTCACAGTGACCCTGTAGGACAGAGTAGAACTGCCCTGTAGGGTTTTCAAGGCTGTAAATCTTTGTGAACGCCAACTGCCACATCTTTCTCCCACAGAGTGGCTGGTGGATTTGAACCACTGACCTTTCGGTTAGCAGCAAAGCTCTTTAACCACTGCCCCACCAGGGCTCCTATATAAAAAAATTAGAAAAGGCAAATGTATAGAAACCAAAGTTTATTAGTGGTTACCAGGGGTGGGAGGGAGGGGACATAACAGTGATAGAAATATCACACTGATTAAGGGTAGGGTTGCACAGCTGATTAATCTAATTGATGTCAATAAGTTGTACACCTGTAAAAAATCAAATTGGCAAAAGTTATGTGATGGGTATATTTACAGTAACAATAAGCTGAGCCTGCATATGTACAACCAAACACCTCATGGAATTTGGTGTTTTGGTTTGGAGGTTTGGGTCATGGTTTCATGGGACATCCCAGTTAATTGGCCTAATAATGCGTTTAGTACTTCTACCTCCTAGTTCCTTGTGTAGTGCCTGGGGTCTTAGAAGTTTGCAAGCAGCCATCCAAGATACAAGTGATCTCTATTCACCTGGAGCAAAAGAGGAAGAAGGAGAGTCAGGGATAGGAGGAGGAAATGTAATGTGTGCCTAATTGTCTCCATGAACATCTGTCTCCTTTGCCATGAGACCAGAACTGGATGGTGCCTGGCAACCATTATTGAACATTTTAATCAAAGATTCGATAAAAGAATCCTGATCTAAAGATGGAAAAATGCAGAACAGATTTTCAAATTCTCATGGAATCCAGACTTTCTGAAGCCATGGAGGCTGGATAAACTCCCAAAACTGCTGTCCTGGAATAATCTTTAAATCTGGAGCCAAAAAATATCCCCTTGAGCACCATGCTGTTTTGAAGAGCTATCCACATGGGATCAAACCAACAACAGCCAACTCAAAAAGTCAGACAGGAAGCTTAGGGCACAATCTGAGTTCATGTTAAGGAGGGAGGAACAATTCAGAAAAGGAGGGCGAGAATGGTTGCATAACTTGAAGAATGTAATGAAATTGTGCTTTGTCATGTAGAAATTATTGAATTGGTGTACGTTTTACTGTGTATACTTTCAACAACCATAAAGAAAAAAAAATAGCCTCCTAAAATAACAACAACAAAAATCTAAATTTTCAATTAACTAGATTTTTTTTTTCTATTATCCACTTTTGGAATAAAGAGGTAAATAGTCTAATTTCAGGATTGATATCAGAGACTTAAAATCCAATCCGCGGTATATCTTCGGCTTGAAACTAATTTCAGCCCATCTCTTACTCTATGTGTATCTGGAGAGCTTAAGTAGCCAGAACTTCTCTAAAAACTAATGCTCCTGAAGTTCTGACTCATGAAGAAGGATTAAATTATGACCAGGACTGGGGCAGCACATTGTCGAAAATCATACAATACTCATTTTTTTACTCCTTCGTTGAGTAGCATGCATTTCCTAGTGGGAAGCACTGGGCTAAGCTCTCAGGGTTCAAGAATAATTTAACGCTGACTTTGGCCTTGAGGAATTTACTGTGTAGCGGGAGAGACAAACGTGCAAGCAAACAATCACGTTGAGACTTAGCAGTACCTTAATGGGGTGAAGAAAAACTGCTGTGGGAGCACAGAGGAGAGAAGAACATTGGCCTGTAGGAGACTCAGTGGGCCAGTGCTCAGTTCACCATCATTCATTCGCACCTTCACGCTTGCACCAAGTGACAGCTACGCTGCGCATTGCACTGGATACTGGGGACATCATAGTGAGCTAGGCAGACACAGCTTTTGTGGGTGCAAAGATGACAGGTTAAAAGTCCCTATTTTAATGACTGAAGAATGTGTTATTTAAACTGAACCAGGGCACCCCACTTCCAAGAAGTCCAGTTAAGAAGATAAAAACTTGGAGATGCAAATAACAGACTCTTAGCATTAAGAGGTACTTTAGAGGTGCTCTTTACGGTGGTCTCAACCATAACTGCAAACTAGCACTGCATGGCAATCTAACACCAATACCCAGGGTTCTAACCAGGCTGATTCAATTAGAATACCTGGGGATTGGAACCAACCATTGGTGCTTTTAAAATCTTATTAGGTAGTTCTGAGGCATAGTTAGGATTGAGAATGCCTACTAAGTCCTGTCTTTTGACTGATTATGAAATAGTGTTATAAAAGGATGAGGTCTGAATTATAGAGCTAGTTAGAGGCTTAGAGTCAAGATCTCTCTCTCTTTTTTTTTCTGTATTATTTTTGAAGGTATTATTTAAATTTGTAAAATACACATACATCGTAAGTTATAAATTATAATATAATAAAATCCATGATCCACCATACAATTTAAGAATTATAACATTATCAGTATCTTGCACCTTCCAGCCCTATTCCCCTTGCCTGGCCCCATTTGGCAACCCCTATTCTGAATTTTTTGATCGCCTTTTCTATTAGTTTATTCCACATGTATGTACTATTGTCTTAGTTTCCTAGTGCTGCCTTAACAAAAATACCACAAATGCTGTAAAGAACAGCAATTTATAGTCTCACAGTTTTGAAGGCTAAGAATTTGAATTCCAGGTGTCCACAGGGTTAAGCTTTGTCTGCTCTAGGAGGTCATTCCTTGCCTCTTTCAGCTTCTGGCAGCCCCAGGCATTTCTTGACACTCCTTGGCTTACAGACAGATCCTCCCATGGCATCTTTCCCAAGGATGTCTACCTCTCTACATCTGTTTTCCCTCTTTATAAAACACCCCTTGGGATTAGATTTAGGATTTACCTTACTCTGGTACGACCTCATTAACGTAAAAGAAAAACCCTATTTCCAAACAGTGTCACATTCACTGGTGTAGGATAGGGGATAGGACTTCAGCATACCTTTTGGGGAGGCATAATTCAACCCATAACAACTGTATACCTAAATAATATATTATTTGCTTTAGCTTGTTATTGAGCTTCACAAAGAAGGTATCTACTGTACACAGTTTTCCGACCTTGCTACTTAAAATGCAATCCATGGACTAGCACCAGTGGCATAACCTGAAACCTTGCTAGAAATGCAGAGCCTGGGGCACCTGTCCAGATCCACTAAATCACAAGCTCTCTTTTAGTAAGATCCCCGTATATTAAAATATGAGATACACTCTTCTAAAGACTTGTTTTGTCACTGAGATTTTCCCACATTGTCACACATAGGTGTAGGTCTGTGACTGGGTATTCAGATTGTTCCCAGGTATCTCTTGACATAAAAAAATACTGCTATAAACATCTTGCGTGTCTCCTAGCACATAGGTGAATAGTGGGATTGGTAGGAAATAAACTACATAAACACTCGGTTTTACAATGCCAAGTCATTTTCCTAAAATACTTTAAAATTCACATACCCACTAGAGTGCACAAGAGTGTCTATCAATTCGTACTTCTCTAGCATTTAATATTATCAGACTTCTTAACTTTGCCTATCTAATTAATGTATCTTACTGTAGTCTTGACTTATATGTCCCTGATTTACTAATGAGTTTAAAAATCATTTAAAATATTGTTTAACATCCATATTTCCTATTCTGAGGAATGCTTATTCACTTATTTTGCCAGTTTTTCACTGGATTATTGTCTTTTTCTGTATTGATTTGTAGTTTTTCACATTTATAGATATGAATGTGTTTTCAGTTACAAGTCTTACAAATAACTTCTGCTAATATATAACCTATCTTTCCACTTTCTTCATGGTGCCTTATGATGAACAAAAGGTCTAAATTTTACTGTAATAAAATGTATTAATCTTTCTATATGTGTTAGTGATTTCTGTCTTTTTTAAGAGGCATTCCTCTACCATGAGGCCTGAAATATATTCTCCCACATTTTCTTCTAACCGTGTTAAAGTTCTGCTTTTCACATTTAAGTCCTTAGTCGATCTGGAATGGATTTTTGTGCTCTTCGTGTAGGGATTCCACGTCATTTTTTTGATATGAAAAATCAGTTTTTCCAAAACCATTACTGAATAATCCCTCTTTTCCTCTAGTTAATCCAAAAAATGTTTTTGGTCATATATATTCATCAGTCTGGTTCCGGGCTCTATGTCTTGTTTCATAGGACAATTTGTCTATCCTGACATCATTGCCACATTATTTTAATCATGACAACTTTATAGTAAGACTTGCTAACTTGTACGGCAAGTCCTTCCACCTTACTGATCTTCTCTCTTACTATTTTGACTATTCTTGGACTTCTTAATTTCCATATAAATTCTAAATCTATCAAGTTCCACTGAAAATCCTGTTGGGATTTTTATTGGAATTTCAATATAAATCAATATGGACAATTGATATCTTTATATTACTGAGACTTCCTTTCCATGAACATTAAACTTCAATCAAGTTTTGAAGTCTTCTCCACAAAAATTTTATATATGTTTGCTTAGATACATGCCCAAGTATCATTTGTTTTGTTATTGTCAGTTCTATTTTTTTAATATTGTTCTTCTAAATGTTTTGTTGCTAATATATAAATGTAAATAATTTCTCTGTAGTGGTCTTTTCAGCCAGTCACTGAGATAAACCCTTTCATTATTTCTAATAATTTGTCAGTAGATTATTTAAGGAGCCCTGGTGGCAAAGTGGTTAAGAGCTTGGCTGGTAACCAAAAGGTTGGCAGTTCAAATCCACCAGCCACTCCTTAGAAATCTTATGGGGCAGTTCTACTCTGTTCAAAAAACCAAACCAAATCCATTGCCGTCGAGTCGATTGAGAGTTATGAGCTGAGCACAAAAGCCAGTAACTAAGAGATTTGTTGTTGTTACTGTTAGGTACCATCACATCAGTTCTGACTCATAGTGGCTCTATGCACAATAGAACAAAACACTTCCCAGTCCTGTGCTATCCTCACAATTGTTGCTATGTTTGAGCCCATTGTTGCAGCCACTGGGTCAGTCTATCTCATTGAGAGTCTCCCTGTTTTTCACTGACCCACTACCTTACCAATCATGCTATCTTGCCATCCTCACTTCCAAGGAGCACTCTGGCTGTATTTCTTCCAAGACAGGGCTTGTTTCTTTTTCCGAAAGTCCAGAGTATGTTCGATATTCTTTGCCAACACCATAATTCAAAGGCATCAATTTGTCTTCAGTTTTCCTTATTCACTGTCCAGCTTCCACATGCATATGGGGCGACTGACTGAAAACGCCACGGCTTGGGTCAGGCACACCTTAGTCCTCAAAGTTGCATCTTTGCTTTTTAACACTTTAAAGAGGTCTTTTGTAGCAGATTTGTCCAATGCAATAATACATCATTTGATTTCTTGACTGCTGTATTCATGGGCATTGATTTTGAACCCAAGTAAAATGAAATCTGTGACAGCTTCAATCTTTTCTGTGTTTATCATTATATTGCTTATAAAAATTCCAAACTGAAGATTTTGGAATATGTTTACTTTTACATGGAACTAAAAAAAAAAAGCTATTCAGTTTGTGAGATATTATATTACTGAGGGGAAAAAAATCCTGGTCTTTAGAATCCTGAAATTATTCAATCCCTAAACTAAGACTTGGGTCCCCAAACCTGCACTGGCAGCAATTAGGTTGTGAAAACTGTGCAATCTCAGAAAAAGGCATACTCTAGAGGCAGGGCCAAAATGGCCAAATAATCAGATGCTTCCTGTGGTCCCTCTTACAACAAACACCAAAAATAAAAAAAATGAATTTATTATATATGACAATCTAGGAGCCCTGAACATCAAAAGATAAAGCCGAAGAGTTGGACTAAGTGGCAGAGGGAGGGAGAAACAGTTCAGAAGCTGCGAGGATTTGCCAGACTTGACCTGGCTGGTACCCTGCAGGTTGGATGGGTCAGTGTGCTAGGGCTGGGGCAAGCAGTAGCACTCGGGACACGTTTTCCACGTCAAGAGAAACTGAGAAGCAGAGAGTCTCCTCAATCCTCTGGAACCAGAGAGAAGCGGCTCTGAATCAGCAAAAGATAAGTACAAGCCTCTAACCTACCAAGCGGATCAAAAATACTCTTCCCCCTCTGGAAAGTACCTCTCTCCCATTTATCTGCGCCCTTCCCGCTTTGCTCTGGGTCCAGTACAGCTTCAGCTATTGCTGTGCCCTCTCGGCCGGAAGTAGGACCTGTTCCACACCTCAAGCTTTGAAGGGAGAACAAATGAACAAACAGGAAAAAAATAATCTGCCGGCTCCTAACCCCGGAACTCAGGACAGACACACCCCTTTGCCTAGGCACAGGCATAAGGGGTCTATGGACTTTGAATGCCTTTCACCCCTGCATAGACCTGTGTGGGCCCATTTCAACAGCTTAGGCCCACATCAGCACAGTATAACAGGATATATACCTGAAGTCTACTTTCAACTGCAGCAGCTATAAGGAGGAGTAGCAGATTCCTGACATTTGACACCTCACTACCCATTAAGCAGGGTCTTCACCTACCCACATCAGGGGTCTGAGGACTACTGGCTCCACCCACACCATCTAGCCACCCACAACAGGGGTCCAAGAATAAGTGCTATGTCCCAGTCCTTACAGTCAACAGCAAAACCAACCCACCTACACACTCTAGGCAACAGGGACACGCTTTCCACCCAGACACTCAGGAGCTGCCATCAGCCCCCTGCCTTGCTCAGCACATCACCCCATACTGCGGCCAGAAACCTGTGCCTACTCCAATCACTGCTGCCTGTCTAGGATGGAGGTGAGAGCCTGTACCACACATTCAGTGACCAATGACATGGAAACCTGAGCTGAATCCACATAAGAAAAGTAAACGGACTCCTAGGCCCACATGCTAACAGCTCTAACCTCACACATGTGCCAACAGGACGCGAGGGCTTGAAAGACATCAACAATCAAAGGAGCTCACACGACCAGCCTATTTGGGCATATCAAAACAAAACAAAACAAGAAGCTAGGACATGGTAAGCAAACATAAAATAAATAAATATAATAACGTATTGATGGCTCAGAGACAACAGTCAATCTCAAATCACATAAAGATGCAGACCATGAGGGCCTCAGCAAGTGACCAAAACAAATATTCAAGAAGCCTTCCAGAGGAAGATAACTTCTTAGGATTACCAGAGATAGAATTCAATAGATTAATATACAGAGCTCTACAAGAGATCAGGAAGGAGATCAGGCAAAATGCAGAACAAGCCAAGAAACACACAGATGAAGCAATAGAAGAACTTAAGAAGGTTATACAAGAGCGTAACAGGCTGCGAGAATCCACAGAAAAACAGCAAATAGAAATCCAAAAGCTTAACAATAAAATTTCAGGATTAGATAACTCAATAGAAAGTTATAGGAACAGAATTGAGGCAATCGAAGTGAGAATTAGTGAGGCTGAAAATAAAGCACCTGACACCAACTTATCTGAGGAAAAATCAGATAAAAGAATCTTAAAAAGTGGAGAAACCCTAAGAATTATGTGACACTTTATCAAGAGGAATAACCTACGAGTGATTGGAGTACCAGAATGGGGGAGGGAAGGGAAATAACAGAAAGTACAGAGAGAATTATTGAAGATTTTTTGGCAGAAAACTTCCTGATATCATGAAAGATGAGAAGATACCTACCCAAGAAGTTCACAGAACCCCACGTAAGGTTGATACCAAAAGAAAGTCACCAAGACATATAATCAAACTTGCCAAAACCAAAGATAAAGAGAGAATTTTAAGATGACTAGGGGTAAAAGAAAAGTCACCTTCGAGGGAGAATCAGTAAGACTAAACTCTGACTACTCAGCAGAAATCATACAGGCAAGAAGGCAATGGGATGACATATATAAAAACTTGAAGGAAAAAAGTTTCCAGCCAAGAATTATATATCCACCACAACTGTCTCTCAAATATGACAGCAAAATTAGGGCATTTCCAGATAAACAGGAGTTTAAGGAATTTGTAAAAACCAAACGAAATTACAAGAAATAATAAAGGGAGTCCTCCAGTTAGAAAATCAATAACATCAGATAACAACCCAAGACTAGAACACAGGACAGAACAATCAGATTTCAACCCAGATAAGGAAGTCACTAAAATGAATCAAAGCTAAAACACTGAAAATAGGGAAACAGAGACGTGAATATGCAAAATATGATAAAATTAAGACAAAATAGAGGGACTAAATAATGTAGTCATAGAACTTTCATATGGAGAGAAAGTCAAGGTAATATCCAGAAATAAAACACTGGTTTAAACTTAGAAAAATAGAAGTAAATATTAAAGTAACAATCCTACACATCAGAATAAAAAACATAAAGACTCTGCAAATACAAAATCAACACCAATGAAAAAGTTTAAAAGGAAATATATAAAGAAAAATGACCCAGCACAGAAAATTAAGTGGAACAAAGAAACTGTCAACAACACACACACACATACAAAAAAGACATCAAAATGACAGCACTAAACTCATACCTATCAATAATTACATGGAACGTAAATGGACTAAATGCACCAATAAAGAGACAGAGAGCTGCAGAATGGATAGAAAAACAAGATCCATCTATATGCTGTCTACATGAGACAAACTTTAGACTCAAAGACAAAAACAAACTAAAACTCGAAGGATGGAAAAAATATATATCAAGCAAACAACAGTCAAAAAAGAGCAGGAGTGGCAATATTAATCTCTAACAAAATAGTCTCTAAAGCAAAATCCACCACAAAGGATAAGAAAGGACACTATATAATGATTAAAGGGTCAATACACCAGGAAAACATAATCATAATAAATATTTACACACCCAATGACAGGGCTCCAACATACATAAAACAAGTTCTAACAGCATCGAAAACAGAAAGAGACAGCTTCACAATAATAGTAGGAGACTTCAACACAACACTTTCAGTGACAGACAGAATATTCAGAAAGAAGCTCAGTAAAAACACGAAAGATCTAAATGCCACAATCAACCAACTTGATCTCATAGACATATACAGAACACTTCGCCCAACAGCAGCCAAGTATACTTTCTTTTCCAACACACATGGAATATTCTCCAGAATAGACCACATATTAGGCTACAAAGCAAGCCTTAATAGAATCCAAAGCATCGAAATATTACAAAGCATCTTTTCTGACCACAAAGCCATAAAAGTAGAAATCAATAACAGAAAAAGCAAGGAAAATAAAAATCAAATACATGGAAACTGAACAACACCTTGCTCAAAAATACTAGACTATAGAAGAAATAAGGGACAGAATAAGGAAATTCACAGACTCAAATGAGAATTAAAACACATCCTACCAGAACCTTTGGGACACAGCAAAAGCACAGAGGTCAACTTCTAGTAATAAATGAACACACCCAAAAACAAGAAAGGGCCAAAATCAAAACATGACCCTACAACTTGAACAAATAAAAAAAAAAAATTAGAGAGCAGCAAAAGAAGCTCACCTGCACCAGAAGAAAGGAAATAATAAAAATTAGAGCAGAAAGAGATGAGAGAATAGAAAAACAACTGAAAGAATTAACAAGACCAAAAGCTGGTTCTTTGAAAACATCTACAAAATCGATAAACCACTGGCCAAACTGACTAAAGAAAAACAGGAGAGGGAGCAAATAACCCAAATAAGAAATGAGATAGGCAATATCAAAACAAATCCAACTGAAATTAAAAGAATCATAACAGAATATTATGAGAAATTGTACTCCAACAACTTCAAAAACCTAGAGAAAATGGACAAATTTCTAGAAACACACTACCTACCTAAACTAACACAAACAGAAGTAGAATTTAATAAACCTATAACAAAAGAAGAGATTGAAGAGGTAATTAAAAAACTCCAAGCAACAGCAAAAAAAAAAAAAAAAGCCCTGGTCCCAACGGTTTCAGTGGCGAATTCAACCAAACTTTCAGAGAAGAGTCAACTTCAGTACTACAAAACATATTTCAGAGCATAGAAAAGGATGGAATACTTCCAAACTCATTCTATGAAGCCAGCATAACCCTGATGCTAAAACCAGGTAAAGACACCACAAAAAAAGAAAATTACAGACCAATATCCCTCATAAACATAGACACAAAAATCCTCAACAAAGTTCTAGCAAATAGAATATACCAACATATCAAAAAAATAATTACTATGACCAGGTGAGATTCATACCAGGTATGCAGGTATGGTTCAACATTAGAAAAACAATCAATATAATCCATCACATAAATAAAACCAAAGATAAGAACCACATGACCTTATCAATTGATAACGAAAAGGCATTTGACAAAGTTCAACACCCATTCATGATAAAAACTCTCAGCAAAATAGCAAAAGAAGGGAAATTTCTCAACATAATAAAGGACATTTATATAAAGCCAAGAGCCAACATCATTCTAAATGGAGAAAGCCTGAGAGCATTCCTCTTGAGAACAGGAACCAGACAAGGATGCCTTTTATCACCACTCTTATCAACACTGTGCTGGAGCTCCTAGCCAGAGCAATTAGGCAAGAAATAGAAATACAGGGCATCCAAACCAATAAGGCAGAAGTAAAAGTATCCCTACTGGCAGATGATATGATCTTATGCACAGAAAACCCTAAAGAATCCACAAGAAAACTACTGGAACTAATAGAAGATTTCAGCAGAGTATCAGGATACAAGATAAACATACAAAAATCAGTTGGATTCCTCTACACCGAAAAAGACAACTTCAAAGAGGAAATCACCAAATTGGTATCGTTTACAATAGCCCCCCAAAAGATAAAATACTCAGGAATAAATCTAACCAGGGACATAAAAGACCTATACAAAGAAAATTACAAGACACTACTGCAAGAAACCATAAATGGAAAAGCATACCTTGCTCATGGATAGGAAGACTCCACGTTGTGAAAATGTCAATTCTACCCAAAGAGATCTACAGAGACAATCCTGATCCAAATTCCAATGGCATTTTCTAACAAGATAGAGAAACAAATCACCAACTTCCTATGGAAAAGGAAGAGGCCTCAGATAAGTAAAGCATTACTGAAGAATAAGAACAAAGTTGGAGGCCTCACACCACCTGATTTTAGAACCTATTATACCACCATGGTAGTCAAAACAGCCTGGTACTGGTACAACAGATACAGAGACCAATGGAACAGAATTGAGAATCCAGACATAAATCTATCCACATATGAGAAGCTGATATTTGACAAAGGCTCAAAGTCTGTTAAATGGGGAAAAGACAGTCTCTTTAACAAATGGTGCTGGCATAACTGGATATCCATCCGCAAAAAACTGAAACAAGGCTCATATGTCCCACCATGTACAAAAACTAACTCAAAATAGTTCAAAGACCTAAATATAAAATCTAAAACGATAAAGATCACGGGAGAAAAAATAGAGACAACGCTAGGAGCCCTAATACATGGCATAAACAGTATACAAAACATTACTAACAATTCACAAACACCCGAAGAGAAACTAGACAACTGGGAGCTTCTAAAAATGAAACACTTATGCTCATCTAAAGACTTCACCAAAAGAGTAAAAAGGCAACCTACAGACCGGGAAAAAAAAATTTGGCTACAACATATGTGATTGGGGTCTAATCTCTAAAATCTACAGGACACTGCAAAACCTCAACAACAAAAAGACGAACAACTCAATTGAAAAATAGGCACTTCGCCAAAGACATTAGGGCTGGTAACAGATACACGAGGAAATGCTCACGATCTTTAACCATTAGAGAAATGCAAATCAAAACTACAATGAGATACCATATCACTCCAACAAGGCTACCATTAATTCAAAGAGCACAAAATAACAAATGTTGGAGAGGTTGTGGAGAGACTGGAACACTTAAACACTGCTGGTGGGAATGTAAAATGGTACAACCACTTTGGAAATCGATTTGGTGCTTCCTTAAAAAACTAGAAACAAAAGTACCATATAATCCAGCATTCCACTCCTTGAAATACACACTAGAGAAATAAAACCCAATGCACGAATAGATATATGCACACCCATGTCCATTGCAACACCGTTCCCAATAGCAAAATAATGGAAACAACCTAGGAGCCCACCAACAGACAAATGCATAAACAAATTATGGTATATTCACACAATGGAGTACTATGCAATGATAAAGAACAATGATGAATACAGGAAACAACTCACAACACAGATGAATCTCGAAAGCATGCTGAGCAAAATTAGTCAGTCGCAAAAAGACAAACATTCTATGAGACCACTATTATAAGAACTCAAGAAAAGATTTAAACACAGAAGAAAACATTCTTTGATGGTTACCAGGGTGGGGAGGAAGGGAGGGAGAGGGGAATTCACTAACTAGACAGTAGACAAAAATTATCTTAGTTGAAGGGAAGGCCAACACACAATACAGGGGAAGTCAGCACAACTGGTCTAAACCAAAAACTAAGAAATTTCCTGAACTTAACCGAACACTTTGATGGACAAAGTAGCTGGGACAGGGGTCTGGGGCCATGGCTTCGGGGGACGTCTAGGTCAATTGGGATAACAAAGTTTATTAAGAAAATGTTCTGCATCCCACTTTGGTGAGTGGCATCTGGGTCTTAAAAGCTAGTAAGCGGCCATCTAAGATATGTCAATTTCTTCCAACCCAACTGGAGCAAAGTAGAATGAAGAACACCAAAGACATAAGGAAAATATTAGTCCAAGAGACAAAAAGGGCCACATAAACCAGAGACTCCATCAACCTGAGTCCAGAAGAACTAGATGGTGCCTGGCTATCACGAATGACTGCCCTAACAGGGAACACAACAGAGTACCTGAGGGAGCAGGAGAAAAGTGGGGTACAGAACTCAAATTCACAGAAAAAGACCAGACTTAATGGCTAACCGAGACTAGAAGACCCCATAAGACGTGGCCCCCAGACTCTCTGTTAACCCAGAACTAAAACTGTTCCAGAAGCCAACTCTTCAAATGAAGATTAGACTGGACTATAAGACATAAAATAATGCTTGTGAAGAGTGTGCTCCATAGTTCAAGTAGATACACAAGATTTAATGGGTAGCTCCTGTCTGGAGAAAAAATGAGAAGGTAGGAAGGGATAGGAGCTGGATGAATGGACATGGGAAATCCAGGGTGGAAAAGAGGAGTGTGCCATCACATAGGGATAGCAATTATTGTCACATAACAATGTATGTATAAATTTTTGTACAAGAAACTAACTTGAGCTATAAACTTTCACCTAAAGCACAATAAAAAAAAATTTTAAGGCATATTCTCTAGTACTTTCTTCAGATATATTTATGGAGAATTTTGGAAAAAGGAAATAACCCAGAGGGCAAAAGCAAGGAAGAATGAACAACGGATGTATTTACAGAGAGCAGAATTAAGGGTTGACAGATATGCTAAGCAAGCTACCTGCTTGCTGCCTGGGTAAGGAGTCTTCACAATTCATGCGCAGCAAGATTTGATGAGTATTACCCGGGGTGCGGCAAACAGTTAAGCACTAAACTACTAGCTGAAAAGTTGGTGGTTCAAACCCACCCAAAGGCATCTCAGAAGAGAAGCCTGGCAATCTGCTTCCAAAAGGTCACAGCCTTGAAAACCCTACGGAACAGTTCTACTTCGCACGCATGGGGTCACCATGAGTCAAAATCTTTACTTTTCAAACAAGGGTTTTTTATTGTGGTTATCTTTTTCCTATATAGTTATAATTAAAGATCTCAAGTTAGAAATTTAGCTTTTCCTGAGCTAATATTCCAGAGAATATGGATTCCCATAGGTAATCCAGGGTTTTAGGCTGGCAGGGCAGAGCTGCTACTTTTAATTCATGACTGTGGTTTCTATCTCTAGGTCTAAGTTGTTGTCAATGACTTGCTACCTGGAAGTCCAGAGTGAGCATCCTGTCCTTACTGAGGTAGCACAGAGGGCACACACATCACTTGTACTTATACCACATTGACCCAAACATACATATACCACGTGTCCACAGCTAGCTACAGGGAAGGTTAGAAATGTGTCTGTCACTGAGCAGTCATGTGGTCATCTAAAATGCTATTAGTACAATGAAGAAAGGAAGAATGAACACCTGGAGACAATTACCAAAAAACTAAATCTGTTACCATCAAGTTGATTCTGATTCATGGCAACCTCATGTGTTACAGAGTAGAACTACACTCCATAGAGTTTCCTCGGTTGTAATCTTTACACAAGCAGGTCACCAGGCTTTTCTTCCACAATATTTCTGAATGGGTTTGAACTTCCAAGCTTTAGGTTAGCAGCCCAGAACAGTTTGCACCACCCAGGGACCTTAGCAGTCACATGAATCCACTATTTTATATTGAGTGTGAAGTATTGGGACGAAGTGCTTTGCCTTCCATTTTTTCACCAGTAAACCACAGGAAGCTAAAGTAAGAGCTGATGGAGAAGAATAAGCATCAGCCAAGTATACTGTGTTTTGAACCAGAAGCATTAACCAAATGGACTTTGGGTTATTAGAGAAGAATTTTGCTCCATATGTAGAAAGAAAAGTGCACATGAGTATTTAGGTGACACAAGGGAGACAATATGGCTGTCTCACTCGTCTGTAAGGGAAAATGGACAAAGGTGTCATGACAGCATTATTTGGTGATAAGATGTTTAAGGAAATCTCCATGTTCACCTCTAGGAGACTAAATGCATGAATATGGTAGATGCATACGTGGTGTACTAGGTACCATGCATACAAAGCCATATGGATGGACCCTAAAGGCACAGTGTTGAGTGAAAAAAAAAAAAAGGGCTATGTCTTCGTACCATTTATGTAAATTTAAAATGTACATGAAAAACAGCAATACATACATACATTGCAAGAACCCATAAACAAAAAACACAAATTAACCAATTAGAATAGTTGCCTGTAGCGAGGGAATAAATGAGAGAAGTTGTCAAAAGAAAAAAAACAATATTACCTTCCATGAACCAAAAACAATGATGAACTCAACCCTCTGCGCTATCCTCACAATTCCTGCTATGTTTAAGCCCATTGTTGAAGCCACCGTGGAATCTACCATCGAGCAGTTCTACTCTGTCCTACAGGGTTGCTATGAATCAGAATCGACTTGACAAAAACAGGTTTGGGTTTTTTGTTTGGTTTTGTTTTTTGCTATACATATATATGGAATCAACTCGACGGCACTAATATATATATATATATACATACACCAATGCTCTTCAAGGCATTGGACAAATGATACAACAAAAGAAAGTGATACCTGAGAGGCAAGGACAAACACAAGACAGAGCTCGGAATATCTGCAAAGGATCCCTCTAAAACCTTCACCTGAGTATGAGTCAGTGTGTAGTACAATGAGGAAACTATCCAAGGCCAAGGAATGTCCAGTTCTCTTGTAGGTATGTGGTGAGTGTGGGCCTCCTTACCTTGTTCCTGCTCTCACGAGTAAAGCATTCAGTCTTTCACCATGAAGTAAGATGTTTGCCGTAGGTTTTTTGTCGGTGCCATTTATCAGATTGAGAAAGTTTCCATTTATTTTTAGTTTCTAAAGAATTTCTTATCAGGAACAAACATAGGATTAAATAAAATACTTCCTAATACTCGACAGCACTGGTTTTTTTTTTTGTTTTTTTTATACATCTGTTAAGATAATCATATGGTCTGTTAATATGTCGAATTATGTTGATTAAAGTTCCAATGCTAAACCAACCTTGAATTTTTGGGTTAAGTCCCCTTTGGCCATGATGTATTATTGATTTTTTATATTATTGGATTAGATTTGCTGAAATTTTATTAAGAATTTTTGCATCACTATTTATGAGGGGTGTGTGTATATATATACGTGAGAGAGAAAGCACTGTATGTTGCTGTAGTTTTCTTTTCTTGTATTGTTTTTGTCTCAGCCTGTTTCTCACATGCATGCCTTTGCCTACACTGCTGCCTCTGCCTAAAAGACACCCCTTTCCCCTTCCCCCTGCTCTCTCTACCCTACATTCACCTAGAATACGCTCACTGCTCTTTATTTTTCAACTCAGGGATAAACTTTCCCGCTAAGACTTTCTTGGTGCCATCCAGTTTCCTAATTGGCCCTCCCTCCTTTGTGTTCCCATCTTATTGTACACACTTCTGTTGCCATTATCATAACACATGTGATGATATTTAATTAAATTTATCTATTTATATGTCTCTCCTTTGACCAGAGTTTGAGTCTCTTAAAGTGAACTACTGCACCTTTTTTGTCATGTTATTCACAACATTCTATCACTATCCCTATGTTCTGAGAAATGGTAAGAAGGAAAGAAGGCAGGACATAGCAAGATGATGGTGATGGCCAAAGAGCCCTCCTCCCCTCACCACATATGTTCTCCATCACCACCACTACCACCCTCAATCCTGAGTCTAAGCTCATCCCGGTGATTAATCTGAGTTTGAGGCCTGCCCAAGACCCCTAGGAACTCCCGCCAGTCAAAATGACAAGTGCATTGGCATGTCCATCTGAGAGTCCCGCTTCATCAAATGCACTTAAGAATCAGGAAGGCAGTCTTGGCTGCCTCATTGCTAAAGACCATCTGGTTAGGTGGCACAGTGCCCACTGGCAAGGTCAGCTCCTTACTGCCCTGAACATTCCAGATTGTGCTACAGAGTAAACTTTCTCCAGAACTGACACTGAGAAGTCTCCTAATGCATCATTAGTCTTTCAATTTCCACTTACCTATTTTAGCTCCTGTGATGGCAAAGGTTGTATGTCAACTTCACTGGGCCATGATTCTCAATGGTTAAGCAGTTATGATGTAGTCTGGCAGTCGTATGATGTTGTGATCACTTCCATGATGAGATTTGATATAACGTGATCACTTCCATGATGGGATCTGCTGTGAGTAGCTAATCAGTTGAAAGGGCGTTTTCTTGGGCATGTAGCCTGCGTTGAATATAAGTGGACATTCTGGGAAGGCCCTTGGGCTTTTGTTCACTCTGGATACCACAGTTGGCTCCTGTTCATCTGACCTCCAGTTCCTGGGACCTGAGCTAGCAGCTTAGCTGCCATCTTGCTTGCTGATGTTGAGATTCGTTGATCTTCGAAGCCTGTGAGCAAGAGCCCTGCTGTCTGACCTGCCTATCTCGGGTTCATCAGCCCCTGTGGCTACATGAATCAAGAGAAGCCTCTATCCTGACCCACAGATTTGGGATGTTCCAGCCTCTACAACCACGTAAGCCATTTCCTTGATATAAATATATATATATAAACATATACACATATATTTGGAAACCCTGGTGGCATAGTGGTTAAGTGCTACGGCTGCTAACCAAAAGGTCGGCAGTTCAAATCCACCAGGCGTTCCTTGGAAACTCTATGGGGCAGTTCTACTCCATCCTACAGGGTCACTATGAGTCAGAATTAACTAGAACAGCAATGGGTTAGTTGGTTATATGCATATTTATATGCTTTACTGGTTTTGCTTCTTTAGAGAACCCAACCTAGGACAGTTCCCAACTTGGTGGCAGGCATATTTCTCCAGAGCATTGATGTGATCTTCTAACTGCCCCTAAGGACAATCAGAATGGTCTGGCAGGGCAAAGAGGGGCAGTGTCCACTTCTTGTGTTCCTTTTCTGTGGTGAGGAGAGCAACAGTGAAGTGGCCTGCCCCATGGAAACACTGACTAGCATTCTGGGATTTCAGGGGTATGCCCACTTTGCTTAGTGGACACTTTGACCCTAAATCAAACTGCTTTAGAAGTGATTAGTCTCATATTTAAAAGATGGTTACCTCTGCAGTCAGAAGACATCTTTGCTACAACAGTAGATGGAAGAAAAAGCTATATTGTGCTTCTCATTGGCACGGTTTTTTGTTAGGGTTTGCCTGCAGATCCCTTTAAACATCTGGGGAGTAATGTTATGATGATGAAAGGCAGCTAACAGCATAGGAATGCTGAAGATGAGCAACCTTGAGCAGCCCTATACAAATGATGCCTAAAAAGAGAGAGAGAGAGAAGGGATAGCTACATTGCTGACAGAGCTTTAGGGACCAAGGCAGGGATGGAAGCTGGCACACTCTTACACATGATCTGTGCTACCGTCAGATAGTTAATCTCCCTATAGGTAATTCTAGCTGATGGTGCCATCGTTATGCTTTTGGCTGCTAACCAGAATCCACCAGCCACTCCTCAGAAGCCCTATGGAGCAGTTCTACTCTGTCCTATAGGGTCAATGTGAGTCAGAATTAACTCAACAGCAACGGGTTTGATTTTGGTTTTTAGACAAATAAAGGCAAATCTATTCAAACTGAAAACAAACAGCACGTTCCAAAGCAAGAACATTAGAAACACATCTCTACCTCTGCCTTCCCTTCTTCTTGGGGGAGGACAGTGAAGGAGAGACAGAGGTGAATAGAAAGAAACTCTCACCCTTGAAGATTCTGCTTAAAGGATACCTTCTTGATGAGGTCCCTCTTAACCATTGCAACTTGCAGTGACCTTTCCAGCTCCTGAATACTTTTGCATTTTTCAATATCTTATACTGACTTGCATTATTGAATATCTTCACAATTATAGAATTCTCTCTCCAATTAGCCACAAATCCTTTGAGGTGACCTTGTGGCTAACTGGGGACATGACAAGAACGGCTATGTCTTTCTCCACAGTACTTACCAGCGTGATTTAACATAGCAGATGCTTAAAATATTCGGTTGCTTGGGTAAATAACCCCTAAATCACAAATTTGATTTTGTGATGCATTATTTAAGTTTATCTCCGTATTAATGTTTTATGGCTTGTCTTGAATACAAGTTAGGTGGGCTGAGGATTGGGAAAGGGTGGTCTTCTGGGGCAAGAGAAATGATGTTAAAATTTGTCATGCAAATGAAAAAATGCCCACATGGGATTAAAATAAACTGGATTATTGAGAGCTTGCCTAAACACTAAGAGGCGTCTGCAGATTTCACTTACTAATTAAGACGTGGGACGTGTTTTCAGGTGCACTAAAGGAGCTGTCCTTTTAAAGGAGCTGTCCTTTTAAAGGAGCTGTCCTTTTAAAGGAGCTGTCCTATAGGGTCGCTATGAGTCAGAATTGACTCGACGGCACTGGGTTTTTTTTTTTTTTTTTTTTTAAGAAGCTGACAGTCTGAAGTCACTGACGGAGGGCGGATCTCTGTTTGATACCACTTTGGGAACTGTACACGTCTTCGGGTTCAGAGCCCGGTTTCCGCTGACGCTGTCACGCTGATGCCTCTTCACCACTAGGTGGCGCGGGCAGAGCCGCACCTCCGCGAGCGCCCGCTCTCCCAGCATGCCTCTCTCCAGTGACGTCACCCCGGAAGGCATCGCCGGCGGCCGGCTGGCCCGGGACCCTGACAGGAACCGGGGCTGAGGGCGCAGTCACCCGTCAGCCCGAGCCGCCGTGGCTGCGGGCCGAGGGCCGGTGGAAAGGACACAAGATGAGTCCGCCACACTGCCGGTGTCCGATCGGGTCCTGGCCGGCAGCAGCCCTCGGGCATTTGTAAGTGTTGGGGGGCCCGAAGGTCCCTGCACCGCACTCCCCGAGGCAGCCAAAGGCCCCCCGACTGTGCAATGAAGGCAGCAGTGTTTCTCAAAAGCATCGTCGGGAGAGTCTGGTTTGGGGTGTATGTTGGTGCCGGTGAGGGAACAAAGAGCTGCCCCAGCCTTGCAGTATGAGGGCCCGACTCCCTGCCTGATTTCCTGAATAACACCCCAGATTTTTTCATTCCAGGACGCAGCTTAACGCCCCCTTTCTGAACTCTGAAGATCCTGTATTGTAAGTCATCTGAGGGAGCCACCTGGTCCTTTTCAGCCATGACGCCAGAGACTGTGCCCCCGAGCCAGGGGACCCCAGCTGGGTCCAGCTGTAGCCTTAATAACCTGTTGGGTAGCCAGAAGCTGATGGCTGTGGGGGTTGTGCTCGGCTGGCTCCTGGTCATCCACCTTCTGGTCAATGTGTGGCTTCTGTGCCTTCTGTCTGCATTGCTAGTGGTGCTGGGAGGATGGCTGGGCTCAAACGCCATTGTGGGTGCTACAGGTCGGCTGCACCTGGAACGCTTCATCCCAATAGCCATCTGCCCTCCAAGCCCTGAGGCAGAGAGGCAGCTGGAACAGGAGATTAACCACACCATCCAGATGATTATCCGGGACTTTGTGTCATCCTGGTATCGCTTAGTGAGCCAGGAACCAGCCTTTGAGGAAGAGATGGAGGCAGCCATGAAAGGGTTGGTCCAGGAGCTCCGAAAGAGGATGGGCATGGTGGACAGGCATGCTTTTGCCCAGAGAGTTCTGATTCTCTGTGGTTGCCACCTGCAGAGCTATATTCAAGCAAAGGCAGCCACTGCAGGAAAGCAGAGTGGTCCAGTTGAGCCCTCACAGCTCTGGGAGGCTTACTGCCAAGCTACAGCCCCACATCCTGCTGTACAGAGCCCCAGTGCTGAGGTCACCCATACGCGTGGCATTGTGGATGTGTTGCTTCGAGGACTAGTGCCTAAGCCGCACTTGGAAACCCGGACTGGACGCCATGTAGTGGTTGAACTCATTACTTGCAATGTAGTCTTACCACTGATCGGCAAGCTGTCTGATCCTGACTGGATCCACCTTGTCCTTGTAGGCATCTTTTCCAAGGCCAGTGATGATCCAGCAGAAGAGTCTGAACTGCTCCACCCAGCCAGTGCCCTGGAAGAGCCCTCGGTGCCCACATCTCTGCCACTGATTGTTGAAGTAGAGAGTCCACCAGAAATAAGAGCTCCTTCTCCAGTAGCAGCCCCAGCGCTGCTAAACTGTAGTGAACCAGAGGGGCCTTCAGGTTCCACCCCAGAGGTTGAAGAAGGTTATGAAGCTGTAGAGGAAGATTCGGGTGGCATTTCAGAAGAAAGAAAATTAGGAAGCAACTCATGTCATTTTCTACAGCCAGATACTCGCGGCCCCCTGTTCTTATGTGAAGACTCAGAGCTAGAGTCTCCACTCTCTGAACTGGGGAAAGAAACCATCATGCTCATGACCCCAGGCAACTTACTGTCTGACAGGATTCGAGATGCTCTATGTGCCCTAGGGGGCTCCCAGGCTCTGGAGCCTAAGGATGGTGAGGGATTGGAAGGAACTGAAGGAGCAGAGGCTGAAGAGGATCCAGGGACAGAAACAGAGACACGCCTCCTGGTCTCCATGCTGAACACCTGCCCAGAGATCCAGATTGACACAGCAGACAAGCCAGTAGAGCAAGGAGATGCTGCTTCTCTTACAGCTTTCCCAGAGGGGCCAGAAATGACCTGCCCCCTGCGACCTTCATGCTTAGAGAAGGATCTCACAAACGGTGTGAGCTCCCTTGATCCTAGTCTGCCACAGGTTCTGCTTTCCTCCTCTCCAACCAGCTCTCTCAGCTCAGCCACCTTCAGCTTTGAGTCCCTCAGTAGTCCAGATGGCCCAATTGTCATCCAGAACCTTCGTATCACTGGCACCATTACTGCCCGGGAGCACAGTGGCACTGGATTCCACCCATACACACTCTACACCGTGAAGGTAACAGGATTAGAGCTGTGGTCAGTGCTCTGGGCTGGGAATGGGTTCAGAAAGTAGAGAGACAGTGAAGCTAATGTTCCCAGGGAAAGAGACTACTCTTGGATTGCTGTGTTTAATTCAACAAGCATCTATATGGAGATGATCTGAAGCTAATTTGTAAGACAGAGTAGGCTCTTATCCTATACCCACACAAACAGTCCTGGAATCTCAGGGTTGTCAGGATACTGAAGGTCACATTTTTCCGTGGTTCCCAAAACTGGCTGCACATCAGAATCACTTGGGCTGCCTTTTTTTTTTTTTTTTTTTTGGTATATACATGAATACTTTTATTGATGAGGAATAGGATAAAAAAAATTGGGGGATCACTAGCTTAGGGGATATGAGCTCAATCTCTAGTGTGATGTAAAATGGGCTGCTTTTAAGATATACGGATTCTGACGTACTCTGAGAATTTCAAGAAAGGGCCCCAGGATTCTACATGTTTTTTTAAAAATGTACCTTTCCAGGTGATTTGGATCCAGCCTGTCCTTAAGCCAGTTTTGGGGAGCTACTACTCTAGTCTAACCAGCCTTCTGATGTTTGTACGCCCTTCATATCATCTCTGCCAAGTGGTTTCCAAGGCTTTGCTTAAATACATCCAGATATGGGGAAGTTAATACCTTCTGGGGTATTTATAGATAAATACTTACCTTCTTAATACGAAGTACAGAAGATATTAGTAGTTAAAAAAGAAATTACCAGGGAAGAATTTCAGAGAGGATTTCTGGGCAGGACCCTATCCATTGGATTTTACTTGCCTTCCCTTGAATTTTTCTTGTTCTGAGCCCAAAAGCTACCACCATCTACAAGCCTCAGTACTGTACTCCCCATTAAATCCTAATCCATGTAAATGGAAAAAGATCCTTTCTTTAATCTGCTTAACACAACTCGAGCATGAAGCTAGCATCTTGAAAAGTAATGTGAAATTTTCAAATAAGACGAAATGAAAATAATTAGAAACACACACACAAACTTCTTATAAAATAGATGAATTTTACAAGTGCAGATGTCTGGTCAGATCATAACTCAGCCTAGCCTCAAAGGACTGGTACAACTTTGTTAATGTCATTTGCCTGGCTTTTTTCCTCCTAATCCAGGGTCTCCATATGACAGGTACCTTTCTCTCATGTATTCATCTCCTATTTATGACATATTCCAACATGGAAATTAAAACAGTTTTTTCCTGCTTGTTAGCAGAAAAAAATTAACTTTTTCAACGGGTAGAATTTTTTAAGTTCATAGTCCTTCTTCCCGTATTTATTTCTTTTTGGTTTTTTTTTTTGTTGCTAAATTTTGATAATGTGTTACTACGTATCTCCAAGTAAGCACTGGAAAAAGGCAAGGTGAAAAATGAGCAAGAAAATGATATAGCCAGTTGTGTGTAATAATGTCCCTCAAGAACCACAGTATTCCACAGAAAGCGCCAGAACTTCAGGCGCTCCAAGTCTGAGAATCGCACCCTGAATTCCACCTGTATTTCTTACTTAGACCTTTCCTTTCAGTACTGGTCTGAGGAACACTTTGCTCCCATCAGCTTATAATGAATACCTCTTTCCCTCTGGCTCTAGAAATAGTTTAAAACACCAATCTCAAGTCCTGCCAACAAGGAGGTTTTTCTTTTTTTTTTTTTTTAAATCATTTGCCAACAGTATAAAACCTCAGCCAAACACCTGTAATAAGAGTGAGCACATGTATAGTTCTGCTGCAGGATTCATTATGTCTTTTTGAACTGCTCTGTCAGTGTTTTCCCATGTGCTGAGTTGTAGCCTTCATGTTGTTCAGGATGTTCACCGTCCTCTTCTGGAACATGAAGTAAAGTCGTCTTTTCCTATATACTAGCCCTTCAAGCATGTGAATACTGCAAACTTTCACCCCTTACAACGTCTTGGATCCTTATGGTGCTTAGAAAAAAAAATTAAGTTTAACTCTAAGAATAACCACTAGGAAGATGAGTTTGCCCAAAGCAAAACCAAAACACATGTCCCTTTAATGCATTCCAGACAAACAAATGATTTTTGTTCATCTCCTGTTTTGGATTGTTTGTTCTTCCCTCAACTAGCATAGATAATCAGTAGTTCAGTGTAGTGGCAAATGGTTATCCTCTTATAATGCCCAACCCTATAATTTAGGGGTGAAAGAGACCATATTATTTTTTATAGATGTTATGCCTTGTGTTTTATACTCTGTCTTTGGGATTTGAAAAATAGTTACGTAGCTATTTTTATAGGCAAGTGTCTGTGGTGGAGAGCTTTAGGACAGAAGTAGGGGTGGAGAGCAGTGGAACTTTCTGGGCCATGTATATTGGAAAGTGCATCTCATCTCTTAATTCAGCCACCACTGGAGTTTCAGGTATTTAGTGCAGCCTAAAAAAAAAAAAAAAATTTTTTTCTTTAAGGGAGCAATCATAGTAGTTTACAGAACAGAATAGGGATACCCCCCCCTTCTGTCCCTTCTTTACTCTTACTGTGTGGCCATTGAGCATATAGTCATTAAAGTCAGAGTGGGAGATTGCCTAAGCCTGGCTAATTCAGTCAACAAACTCATTCATTCAACAGTATGAGACATCCCTCGATGGTGAGAATGCCAGTGGCCTGCAGCAGTTGGCCTACCACACTGTGAATCGCCGCTACCGGGAGTTCTTGAATCTGCAGACCCGGCTGGAGGAGAAACCAGATCTACGAAAGTTCATCAAAAGTCAGGAGTTGCCCCAACCCTCAGCTGCCTGCTTGCTTTCCACAGGAAGCCACCCTGGCCTGAGAGCTTGGTGGATGATTGGTTAGAGGGAAGAGGTAGAAGAGGGAAACACAGCATGGAGGGTCCTCTGTTCCCTGGTTTGCCTCGGGAGTTTGGGGCTCAGCTCTGAACAGCACTGGTCACGTTTTTTCTGAGGCAGTCCTTTATTTAAAATAGACACGTTCATATTTCCACCTATGCCCATGAGGTATTATGAAGAGTTTAATTAATTTTTCCAGGTTCATAGATTGATCTCTCTTAAATATTAAAATATTATCCAGAAATCCTTGCCCCCTTTTTTCGTTTAACAACTAGGCTTTTTTGTCTGCTGTTGGACACCCTCTAGGGCACAGGGAAGATAAGAAAATGTGGAATTCTAGAAATACACTGGAAACCCTGGTGGCATAGTAGATAAGTGCTATGGCTTCTAACCAAAGGGTCGGCAGTTCAAATCTGCCAGGCGCTCCTTGGAAACCCTATGGGGCAGTTCTATTCTGTCCTATAGGGTCGCTATGAGTCAGAAGCGACTTGACGGCATTGAGAGAGAGAGAGAGAGAGAAATACACTAGTAACTGGCTGCAGTGTTTTAAAAAATGCTGATGAACACTCAAACATTTTAATATTATGTGGGCATATAGTCTGGATTCCAGTCATACATTTTATTTCTTAATAACAACAGCTAATATTGAACCAAACTTGGAAATATATTCCAGGTTCTCTTCTAGGCACTTTACACGTGTTAAAATTCTCATTTAACAGCCTGTGAGATAGATACAATCATTATCCCCATTTTATAGAAAAGAATGAAGTTAAAGAAAGACTGAGCAACTTGCTTAAGGTCATTATAATAGCAGGGACTGGACCCGAAACTTAAACTCAGGCAACTGGACTTCAGAGCCCTTGTTCATAGCCACTGTACTGCATGGCCTCTTTTACCTTAGTATTAACATCAGTAATGAGAGCAGGTGGTATGTATTATAGCCCTGGGGTATGTAGTCCTGGGTTGCAGAATTCCTGAAATAAAATATATCCCAGGGAAATAGATTTATCAGTTCTGTTTTCTTTATACGTATAACGTGTTTTATGTGAAAATCAGTAATATTAAGTGACTAAGCTTTTTTTTTTTTTTCTTTTTTAAGATGTGAAAGGGCCTAAAAAGCTCTTTCCAGATCTTCCCTTTGGAAACATGGATAGTGACAGAGTAGAAGCCCGTAAGAGCCTTCTGGAATCATTCCTAAAGGTCAGCATTCTCCTTTTTGGCTCTGCTATCAGTCTAACCACATCCAGACTCTTAAACCAAGGTAGAGTGACCTGAGAACTGAGTTTCTCTTGAACGTCTTCTTGTGTCTTTGTTTTGCAGCAACTGTGTGCCATTCCTGAGATCGCCAACAGTGAGGAGATGCAGGAGTTCCTCGCTCTCAATACAGATGCTCGGATTGCCTTTGTCAAGAAGCCCTTTATGGTCTCCAGAATAGACAAGGTACCAGCAGGGCCAGTGTGCTCGGCCTCAGTTTGTATCTGTGCAGATAGAGTCTTTTCAGCAGAATGGAGACAGTACTTAAAGGACCTGGGGGTTGACCACTGTACTGTACTGTACTGCAGTACAGAGGAGTCAACAGAACATGGAAGAGAATTTTCAAGACCTGTTGCCAAGTGTTGGCTAGAGGATCAACTTGCTGAATTAAGTGAGCACCTGTTAGGAAACAACACCCTAACCCTATATGTGTACACATACTCATGGGAGTATCGTGATAGCGTTATTCTCCGCATGTAAGGATCGATTTGTACGTCAGAGGCTAGGTGGGGGCGGGAAGGCCTCTTCTGGAAGTGAAGGTCCATTCCTGTGGTGGTCACTCAGGAAAGAGGGCCCAAAGACAGGAAACGAAGCTGGATTTGGATTGATGTAGTGATTCTCTGCTGGAGAAGAGAGGTGTGGAGAGAACTGTGCCTTCGCCAAAAGAGTATCTCAGAACCTTTGGAGGTAGTAGGAGAAGGACATTTGCGTTACATGTCGGAGAGCCTAAAAGCAATGATCACAGCTGTGTGTCAGAATATCCAGAGCAGAAGTATAAGATTCATGCTTATCAAAGGATGGCATGTGTTTTAAAAAGTTGAAAAACACTCATTGGCTGGAGAAGGTTCTTCCTTTTCTCCACTAGACTTCAGGGAATAAAATGGAATTTCATATGGTGGGTGTTAGGAGATTTACTGTCCTATGGAAAAAACTGCAAACTGGAAAGGCCTAGGTAAAATCGCCTGCGTACCATGTAGATTCATTGATTGGTTCCTTCAACATCTACTCCTGGATGCCTGTTTGGAGCCAGGTCTGCACTAGCTGCTGGTGATACTACAGAGAACAAGATAGATAAGGCCCCTCCCTGCAAGAAGTGCACAGACCACAGTTCTGCAAGGTTAGAGAGCAAGTTACATTTCCCGAGCTACATTATCTACATTCGCGCAATCCCCTGTGTTTTTTCCCTGGTTTATTATCCACTAGCCCTTACTAGGAAACCCTGGTGGCATAGTGGTTAAGTGCTACAGCTGCTAACCAAAGGGTTGGCAGTTCAAATCCACCAGGCGCTCTTTGGAAACTCTGTGGGGCAGTTCTACTCTGGCCTATAGGGTCGCTATGAGTGGGAATCGACTCGACAGCACTGGGTTTGGTTTTGGTAGCCCTTACTAAGGAGCCCTGGTGGCCCAGTGGTTAAAGCAATAGACTGTTAACTGAAAGGTTGGCAAAACCACCAGATGCCGTGTAGGAGAAAGATGTAGTTTGCTGCTGTAAATATTTACAGCCTTAGAAACACTGTGGGGTCACTCTGAGTTGGAATCAACTGGACGGCAGTGGGTTTCTTTATTTTCTTTTTTTTAGCCCTTTTTTTTTTTTTTTTTAAAGTCTGAGCTGACCGTTTCAGCCTTGTCTTAGCTGTGCTACTTGTGGAAGATTAACAGGAGAATGAGTTAAAGAAGGAACAGCGCTGCCCTGAGGCCCAAAAACCCATTGCCTTCGAGTATAGCCACCCTATAGGATAGAGTAGAACTTCCCCACAGGGTTTCCAAGGAGTGGCTGGTAGATTCGAACTGCTGACCTTTTGGTTAGCAACAAGGTGTTAACCACAGCACCACCAGGGCCCCATGGCTCTGAGGCCATGTGTTAATTAGCATGAGATGCCAAAGAAAAAAGTAAATGTTTCCATCTGTACCTTTGATATTTTAGGGTGTTGTTTGCTTACGTGTTTTCCTTTTTAGTAAATATCTGTGTGTCAGTCTTCCCATCCAGGAAATAGAAATAATTCATGTTCTTCAATGAGAATTTTTATTAGTAGAGAAGTGTTATATCAACTCCAGTTACCTTAATTTTGGTCTGAGTGATTTTTGTTATTGTGTATCTAAAGAAGAAAATTTGTCTCATAAAAGTAACACGCACATCCCTTTTGACTGAAAAGACTGAGTTCTTACTGTGTGAATTACTCTGAGTATATTTATATTATATATGCCTCTAGAATATGTTGCTCACTTTTGATAATTTTCTTCACTCTTTCCTCTCTCCATATGCTCCTACCTGTGTTACTTCTACTTATTCATACCTTGGTCGAGATATTATTATTTTGGAAACTAAAAACCACTCTTATAGAAAGAAAAAAATGGAAAGCACTTCCCCAGCCTGCAGACCCCTGATTTTCGTTTACCCCACTGTTTCTCCTGGCTTCTCTTCCCTTGGTGTGATTGCCTTACTGTGTGAGGTAGAAGATTTTTATGGCCACAGAAGAAAGGGGCTAGTTGCCACTAAGCCATTAACTGGTATCTTTGACTATTCTGATGGATAAGGCTGTGCTAGATAGCTTGGCTATTGATGTTTCCTGATACATAAAGCACTGTGAGACAGCTTGCTTGTTCAGCTGTTCCTGCTGGGGGTCTGAATGGCTTTGCTGACCCTGTACCTCTGGTCTCTGCAGATGATGGTGAGTGCTATCATGGATACCTTGAAGACAGCGTTTCCTCGCTCTGAGCCCCAGAGCCCCACAGAGGAGCTGAGTGAGGCGGAGACAGAAAGCAAGCCCCAGACAGAAGGCAAGAAGGCTAACAAGTGAGATGCCCAGGGACCCTTTCCCAATTCTTAGGTTGATCCCCAATCCTCAACCAAAGCCCATGCCCTCTGTCAGACCCTCGAGGAGAGGAGGTGAATTGCACATTCCAGTTTTATGCAAAACCGGACCCCGATTCCTCAGCACGCCACCAGAGGAGTCCCAGAAGCTGCATAAACAGGACTGCTGAATGTTTGCTCTTGTCAGTGGGAACCAGAATGACCAGGGATTTTTTTTACTAGAAGGAAAATTCTAGAATATGAATATTCCCTCTGCTCTGTTTTCCTTGGAAACTGAGGTGTTTCTTTCCTACTAAGAATTAAGGCTTATGACTGATCTCTCTTTGCCATCATTTCTGGAAATCTTGGCTCAGAAGTTGCATGTGGTAGCAATAAATAGGAAATAGCTAGAACTGGAACCTTCAGGGCCTGTTTGGGAAGCTGGTTGATTGCTGTTACTCTCCCCTGTACTAGGGTCCCAAATGATCCCAGGAAACACTCATAGCCAAAATGTGGAAGGGCAGTATACGTACTTATCCTTACTAAAGACTTCATCAATATCTAGACCATGACGAAGAGAGAAGAGTGTGTGTATGTGTGTATGTCCGTGTGTGGGTAAGGCTGTCTCCCGCTCTGTGCTCATGTTTCATTGGCCAGCGATAACAGACTCACAGTTCTTACCTTTTTCTTATGGGTCCATATTTAGAGGATAACGATGATGTCTGTCCTTATGATCACCCTCTCCTTGAAACACTGAGGTTATCATTTAATTTCTTCTCTGGTTTCATGGGGAACCCCAGAGGAACAATGGAGTTGCAAAAAGGGTGCGAACAAAGAGAAATAAACCCTTGGTCTCTAGCCCTGACAAACCGGTCCCTGTTTTGCGCTGGTAAAAGCCCTTTCAAATACGCACTGTGGGGACATAGTGTAAGGACTGCGTGGAGTTGCCAGGCTATACACTGTTTGGGCGACTTCAGGGCCAAGTGTTTCCTGGCAACTCTGACCACGGTAAGGTCTTTAGAATATGTTTGGGTGTACTTGTTTTGATGTATTAATGCTTGTCAGCCCTTTGTACGGGAATCAAGACCATGAATTACATTTTATTCCTGCTGTTTGTTTCTGTACCAGGTCCAGACTGAGGTTCTCATCCAGTAAAATTGCTCCAGCACTGAGTATGACTGAAGCACATGAGAAGGTCCTCTATTGTCTCCAAGAAGGCAATACGGTAAGAACCAAAGACTAGAGAGCTTCCGGAATTACTCACTGGGATGTTGATCCTACAATTGTAGGCACTTGAGACATTCTCCAGAGAAAGAAAGGACATAGGTACCAGTGTCTGTATCTCTAATTTTCATGCTGAGGATATTTTTTCTGTGTGAGCAGTTTGGAATTCCTATTAGTTCTGGGTTGGCAGGTTGGTCTTTCAAGAGCAGGGCATTGGGATAATAGATGACAGGATGAGAGAGAAAGACATCCCAGGTGAAAACAGATGACCCAAGGTGTTCACTGCAAGTGATAATCCAAAGACAGGCTCATTTTACTGGCACCTTGGATAAAGAATAAAAATTGCCCTAAGGTGGTCACAGAACCGATTAGGTTCTCTACCCATGACGGTTTTGCAGGGGAGGCCAGGGGAAGAACCTAGAGTGCTACATTGGCTCTCCTACTTTCTGTGTGCTCTATGTGATGTGCCGCTGGCTATTTCTTCAGGAATCGGAGATCCTGTCCCTGTCTGGAATGGAATCCTTTATTAAAAAACAGAACAAGTTGTTAGAAATGCAGCCAGAGGAAACCCCAGAAAAAGATTCTGAACAAATCCCCAAAATATGTGTGGATGGTGGCTTGTCAGACGCTGCCATGCCAGCCCGTGACCTCAGCAACAGTGATCCAGGTAAGTGACAAAGTCTGTGCTCCCACAGAGAACGGCTGTGATAATTCCAGGTCTGTCAGCACCCGTGTTTGTGGTACCGTGTTGGGTGCTGGGATACAAACACAAGTAAGACCAAGTCTCCAGAGCTGAGTCTAGCAGAGGAGAACCCAGACACAGGAAGTTCTAACCCAGCAAGATAAGACCCATGCGTGTAATATTTTTGTTTTGTTTCAGTTATCTTTGGCATACCTTTGGACTACTCCCTTTGTCTAGAAACTTTCTCCCTTAGTGTCTGTGATGCTGCCGCTCTCCTGGTTTTCTTTCTACCTCTCTTGTTCCGTCCCAGCCTCCTTTGTTGGCTCCCTTAGTAGCCTGCCAGAGCTTCAGTTTTGGCTCTCTCTTACTCTGCAGACTGTCCCTAGGTGACCCCATCCATACTCTTGCCTTCAGCTTTAACACATGTACTGATGATGTCTATAGAGATTCTTCCAGGTGTGTATATCCAGTTACCTACTGGAAATCTCCACGTGGATATGCAGCTACAGCAACTAATACAACATGCTCAGGATGGAATTTATTTATTTTCCTACACCTCTTCCTTTGTCTTGATTTACTATCACAGTAAATGATACCACCTAGTTACCCCAGGTACAGCAGAGGGGTCGCTACTCTCTCCTTAAAAGCATTTGAGGTGGGGCAAGTGAGTCGCTCCCCAGAAGAAGTATAGATGTATTCTGTGGAGGAAAAAGTAGGAGCCCTGGGCATTACCCAGTATGTTTTTTGAGCTAGAAATTACAAGAAAGTTTGTTGATCCCATCATGAACATATCACCTATCTGCTTCTCTACGGATTTCAGCTCAACTATGTGGAACATGGGGTTTATAACCCCTTCCCTACGCTCATACCTCACCGGTTAGGTACATGAAGTAGCATGAAAGCGTTGGGAACTGTAAGAAATTGTAAATAAGATGGGATGGGTAAAATCCTATCATTCTAACTGAAGTCAGGAAACTTTAGACAGCATATCTCCAAAGGAATAGTTTGTGCCTTCTGTCAACTCTGATAGTTTCAAAAGCCTAAAATGCCATAGAAAATTTACCATTTTCTTCAAGAGGGCCTGATGTCTTGTTTGCTCTTTTATTTTTACTGCCATGACTAATTGTCACCACATGGTGGCAGCTCTAGGCAAATGGTCCCAAAATGTAGACCTGAGAAAATAATAGAATTGAGGAGCATGACTAAGGCTCCGGATGCTGGTGTTTCCCAGGGAACTGAATATCCCGTCTTGGAACAAATGACTAGGAAGCAGGCAACACATCAGCTCCCATGCCCCCTTGAGCTACAGCACAGAAGAAGAAAACCTGTATTAGATAGGGCTCAGAAGGAAGGAGGGCTTAGTTCTGGCAGATCTGTCCTCATCTGAAGTCATTCATGTTCTAAAGAACCCTGAAGGAAGGAGACACCGGGCCGAGCTGGTACAGAGAACACTCATTCGTCGTAGACTACCAAAGATATCTGTTGATGGTTAATTATAATATTTATCACCAGCAGTAGCACCAGATATCTCAAAATTTATCCTAGAACATTATGTACTCTTAGGGAAGTCTCCTAGGAAGCAAATCAGAGATGACGGGGAACCCTTAAACAGAGCTAGAGAGCAGATGTTTCCACCCATAGAATAACACATCTGTTCAGAAAACTGAAGCTGAGCATGGGCATGAACTCATTGTGGCCTTTCCAGTCTTCAATAAGAAAAACTTCACTCATTTTCATGGCATTTACCAGAGGCGTGGTGCTCCTCCTAGCATCTGTGTTATTTACCATCAAACTGCAGCCTCCTGAATCCCAACCCTGCAGCTCTGTGTACAGGAGGAGCTTTCAAAGCAAGCTTTTGCAGGAGAGCAAAGCCCAAATCTTTCCCCAAACCTGCTGCCTATAACATTTCCATGCTGCTTTGTGGGGCTAAGTGGAATGTAAGGGTGCATGAGACTTGGCCTTGCCAATTCCAGTTACTAGTCACCAGTTTGAAAACTTAAATTTGGAGCAAAATGTAGTCAGCATCCTGGAGAAATACAGAAGAAGCAGAAGCTAGCTAGGCAAAATAATTATATGCAAAATATTTTAAAGACAATAAAAATACCAGGTGACAATATCTGGAACATGAACAAAAGAAATGTAAAGAATACAGAGCTTAGCCCTGAATTTTACAGATATGAAGGGGGCAGCTCTTGCCTGGATGTGAGTGCGGAGGGACTACAGAAGTACAAGACAGCCACTAAGAAGGTAGAGAAGACCCAGTGCCACCCATTGGGCACTGAAATATGCTCCTCGAGTGTGGGTCCTGTCTGGGTCACTTTCGATGTCTTTTCACCTTCCCCCAGGGGCAGAGACAGATTTAGCTGACACAGCCCTGGATCTGCTCCTCTTGCTGCTCATGGAACAGTGGAGATGGCTGTGTACTGAAAATGTGCAGAAGGTTCTTCATCTGATCTTTGGAACCCTGATTCAGAGGTAAGACTACTCAGTTCTCCTTCACATATGAGTCTCACATTGGACGGGAGTTGCATGTGATGCTGGATTCTGCACTAGAAAGGTAAGCATAGAGTTGGGGGAACCTGGGGCCATGAGGGAAGATGAACGTCCTGTTACAGGGCAAAGACTGCCTGGAGAGTATCAGAAGGTGTTATTAGTCACCTGGTTAGTTTGTGGCTGGTTCTGTAAGGTGTAATCTATAGAAAAAAAGTGATACCTGTGGTCTTAAAATCCTTGAACTGAGCTCTTCCTCCTCCAGGATCAGCTCTCCACCCACTTACACTCCCAAGCCCTATACCTTTCACCTTTTTACCACAGACATTTACTTCTTTTACCTGACAGTACGTAACCATTGTGACAATAAAAAGTGGAAAAGACAAGAAGACAACAGATCAGTGTTAGTGAAATAAAGATGGTTTTCTCCAAGAGAAGCATAAATATTCACAATTGAAAAAGGACTTAACACAGGATGGTAAAGAATACAAGGATGCTTGGATTTGAAACTTGGATTTTATAATTCAGGCTTTGTCATCCCAGCATCACTAGTATTTCCTGAGAGCTCTGTACACAGATGAAGTCTTTAGCTGCTACCTTTCTGACTGTGGAACGGCTGCAAGCTTCACTTAACTGAAGAAGGCCAGAGGCAATCTCTGCACCAGAGCCAATCTCTGCACCAGAGCCTTGGGCTTGGCCACTCTTGTTCTTTTCTCTCTCTTGTAATATGACATCCTAACAGATCCCAAAGTAAGAAGTCAAATCCTGACCTCTTCCACCAGCATGTGGCTCATGCTCACAGGTCACTCAAAAATAATGCCTTAAAAAAAAAATTATGCAGTTGTTGACAATGCATTGACAACAAACAACTTAAATCTCCCTTCCCACACTCAAGGGTACACAGGATCAGGGATACTTAATGGCTTTAATCCTAAAAAGACAAAGTAAAAGAAGAGGATGTACATTTACCAAGTGTTTATTATTTGTCAGCACTTGACCTCTGTTTACATTTTTTTATATTAACCAAATGAGGTGGGATCCGCATTTTACAGAGTAGGAAAGTAGAGCTTGGAAAGGTCAACCAAGATGCCCCAAGTCGTAGTGACACAGCGGAATTTGGACCTGGATGTGTATGACTCCAAAGACAACGTGTTTTTTCTTATGTATTATAGCCCTAAGAATGGTCTCTGAGTGAGATATCCATGTAAAATGCTGACAGATCTCTTGCCTGTAGGCTTTCCCCCTTGTCCCTAATCCACACTTAGCCACCAGAGGGCTTTTTCTGAAAATCAAATCTGATTATATATTTTTCAATTAAAATCCTTCAGTGGTATCCTATTGCCTACGAAAGTGATTTTTACAATATGTTCCCTGGAGTTCTAGGGATCCACAGAGGTGCTTCAGAAGCCAACTTAGAGGCTAAGGGAAAAACTGAGTGGGAATGATCTAATCAGAGCAGTTCTCCTTTGATCATTTTAGTATCCTGGGATCTGGATAAGGTTTTGTTTGAGAAAGGGGCTCCACTGTGTTAAATACACGCACATACATACATGCACACACGGCCTCTCATTTAGAGTATAAAGTCCCAACTCCTTTCTTTCTTGGCATGGTCTAGCCTCAGTCTTACTTCCCATACTCCCCACGCAAGCTATCTACCACTGCCTGAAGTTTCTGTGGTCTCTCTTCCTCCAGGCCTTCGTATAGCCTATTGTCTCTGCATCAGTGACCCTTGTCTACTCATTTATTCTGCTCCTTCGCTGTGGTCCTAGCTTTCCCTCTCTGTGCCTGTTTGGCCTACTCTAAGCATCTTTTAAAAACTGAGCATTAAATGTCATTTGGTCAAACTTTCTATGGCACCCTCTACCACTTTGCCTCAGAATTAAGGAGACTACTTCTCTATTCCAGGAGCCTTCGTGGCAAAGTAGTTAAAGCATTTGGCTGCAAACCGAAAGGTCAGCAGTTGGAACCCACCAGCTACTCCGTGGAAGAAAGATGTGGCAGTCTGCTTCTGTAAAGATTTACAGCCTTGGGAAACTTATAACCAAAAAAGCCCCACAAACCCACTGCTGTCAAGTCAATTCTGACTCATAGCAACCCTGTAGGACAGAGTAGAACTGTCCCGTAAGATTTTCAGGGAGCAGCTGGTGGATTCAAACTGCTGACCTTTTCGTTAGCAGCCAAGCTCTTAACCACTGCGCCACCAGGGCAGTTTTACTCTGTCCTGTAAGGTGGGTATAGTGTCACTATGGATCAAAATCAACTTAACAGCAGGTTTGGTTTTGGTTTTTGGCCTTCTCTATTCCCAAAGTTTTGGAAATAATACCACAGTGTATTCTAAATTCTCTGCCTATTTTTGTAGATCAGTGGCTCTCACCTGGGGAATGATTTTGCCCCCCAGAGGACATTTGGCAATATCCAGAGACCATCTAGTGGTTAGAGGCCAGGAATTCTGCTAAACATCCTATCATGCACAAAACAGCCCCTGCCCCACCCAACAATAATGAATCATCCTACCCAAAATGTCAGTGATTATAAATTCTAGTGATGGGGGGAGGGGGAGGAAAAAATAAAGCTGAGGGATGAGATTTAAAGAAGTGAGTATATTGTTTCGGACTCTCTAGTCTAAGTTAGGCTGTTTTGTAGCGTTCGTCTCACTTTGCCTTAAAACACTCATTTTTCTGTGTCCAACTGGGGAGTCATCTGGGCCTTCTTCTTTTATTCATTAAAAAATATATATATTATTAAGGACTACTCAGTAGTGAACGAAACAGTCCCTATTTCATATATTTAAGTTTAACAGAGGTGAGTACTGAAACCCAAGGCCTTTCCCTTGATCACAGAGCTACAATATGCTGTATTTAACCTCTCAGAGCGTTGGTTTCCTCATCTGTAAAAAAGAAATGTTAATGCTATCTCTCTCCTTAGGTCTTATCATATGCTCTTCAGAAAACGAAAGAAGGATAGAAAGTATTTTCTGTTTCTAATCCTCCAGCGAATGGACCCAAATTGCTCCACTTTTTATGTCTTCAGGATGCCCCGCCCCCTACCATCTACTCTGGCCAGCTGCCATCAACCCTATTGTGGCCGTCCCTCTGAGATACACAGAATAGGGCATCTAAACAATAAAGGCTTTGTGAGGCCTTTGAGGTGACTTCATGCAGTGGGCTCGTTTGTTAAAGCCAACAACCAGAACATTTCGGTCTCTCATGTCAGGACACAGAACACCTGGTATCTTTCTAGCACAGACAAGCATGCGTTAAGCCTATAGTCAGTAGTATTTTCCAGGTTATTGGTGCTTGGTTATGTGGGTGGGAAGTGCTGCTGGAATCAAAGCATCACTGTTCTAATGAAAAGAGCTGAAATCAGGCTACATTCCTCATCTTTCCATCCCTGCTCCCTGACACATACACTGGAACCATGCCTCTAGTTGGCTGGATAAGCTAGCTGTCCGGCAAATGAAAACCAGCAGACCCCGTATGCAGCCTATGCCACAGAAGAAATGAGGGAGAGGGCTCACAGCCGAATTTCCTTTGTCTTTCTTGTCTCTGCACTTTTTGTTTTTTTGTGGGGAGACATCTCTATTTGGTAGGGGAAATACTGGATGTATTTGGTGAGTTTAAATGAAGCCAATATGAATATTGTATAAGAACAGAATTTGTGTCCAGTTACTTTTAGAAAACTCTTTGTAACTGGTCTGTATATTCATTCGTCATAGATATTTCTAAGTGATGCTATCTTGCAGTTTTCTATTGTCTCATATTCCTTCCTGTCTAAAAGTTCTTATGTCTAAATCAGCTTTATCCTTAAGCCCATTTTGTTTTATCTGCAGTGGAAACAGGAATACAGCTAACTGGTACCTTTCTCACCCTAAGTCTTAACAGAGTAGAGTAAAGAAACACATCCTTCCCTGTTTAAGGCCTTTCATCTTTCCTATGAATCTTCACTCCCATTTAATGATATTCTTGGCCTTCTTTTCAGATATCATGGTGCTGGGTTCACAGTGTTCTTGAAGCCTCTTTAAGATAGGGAAAAAAAAGACTCATTGCTGTCGAGTTGGTTCCGACTCATAGAGACCCTGTAGGACAGAGTAGAACTGCCCCATAGGGTTTCCAAGGAGCGGCTGGTGGATTTGAACTGCTGATCTTTTGCCTAGCAGCTGTAGTTCTTAACCACTGTGCCACCAGAGGTGGGAAATCATGGGTTTCTGGAGAAAGAATCACAATTTCCCCCTCCAGAAGCTCCAAAGGTGTGATTCCTGTGGCCCATGACCTCACAGCAGCAAGGCCTCATGTGCATGGTAGACCTGGAAAAGATAGAATTTATTTCAGGATTCAGAGAGTAGACAGTGATAATCTTATTGGCTCACTGGGACCACATGGCCAGTTCCCTGAGTATAGGTAACTTAGGATTGCTATCCAGTAAACATTTACTGAGAAAGTTTACTTTGTGCAGATACTGTGCTGAGCACTATGAACATTTTATATCATGTAATCCTTCTCAAAAGCCCTGTGGACGAGTTATTATAAGCCCCATTTCAAAGATGAGTAAACAGGATTATCAAGCATTTTGATTATTTAATGAGCTAATAAGTATGTCAGGGAGAATTTGGATCCAAATCTGAGCTTGCACTATTAAATACTGTTAAACCCTAAACTATAATGACTCTCTAACTTTCAGGATCAGATCTCTGTCCTGTGACTTGGAGGGAGAAAACCCAGCCCAAACTACTTAGGCTCCGAGTGGTAGACAGCCCCTGAGAGGAGGTCATGTAAACTGCAGCTCCGTAAGTGCACACTCACATATAGCACAGGGCCCTGTGGCATCATAAAGTCAGCCCCTATTACTTATTCCCTTTTAAAAAGAGGTTGATGCAGTGCTAAGCGCTTTAATAAACAAATAAAGCTGGAAACTCGATATCTCCCCAAAACTGAAGTCCCCTTCTGCCCCCCACCCACTACATGAGGTGTGGTGTGAGGTCCCAGCCTAGTTCAGCGTTGAGCTCCCTGGAACTGTCCCTGTGACTAGTGCCAGGAGGCAGCATGTTGGTTCTCTGTCTGAAACCATAGTTATCTGAGCCCTGTCTTTTCACAGGATCCTTGGATCCTCTTCCTTAATGTTCTGTGCTGTAGGGAACAGGATCATTGGTATTGGTGCCACAGGGGGCTACTGCCACTTCTCTTATTATCTTGAACACATTGCAGTTTGGGCCTCAGGGATGGTGCAGCCACCTAGATTTAGGGCATTTCCTGCTAAAAATGTTCTCATTTTCCAGCCTCCAGCATTATTATCTCTAGGTAGGTAAGCTCAGTTCTTCTGCTTCCAGGTTCTTTTACACTTCTTGCTCCCTTAGAGACCTATACATCACTGTCGTGGACTCCAGGGACTTCTGCCAGATCGTAAGCTCACTCTCTCTAGTCTGCAAAGAAAGAAGAGTAAATTCAACCTCATGACCCTCTTTCTAAGCCAAGGTTGGAAGAGTTCTGATGTGAGCCAGACTTCATAAATCTCTCTTGATTGTTGATGGTGTGGAGGGAGTGGGGGAGGGGAGCTGAGAGAAGTTAGATGCCCAAAAAAGGCATTGTTAAGTCAAAGGGAAGCCTTGCACGCATGCGCCTGACCTAGTCTGTCAGCTTCTTTGCTGGGAACATCCCATTATGTAACAAGGAGCACTCCCTATTTGGAGTCAGAGACAAAGGGAGGGCAAAGGAAGTGGGGGTAGCCCTCCAAGCCAGGGAGCGAATCCAGCTTATGCAAACTCTGCTCTTGTCCGAAAACAGAAGAAACCTGACAGTATCCCTGCATGCATCAGAATCAAGTTTAGGGAGTTGGACAAGCACTCAGAGATAGACTGGGCTGGAGGGAAAAAGGAGAGATGTACTGTGCTCCATTGATGGTAGAAGTTTTGGGGCAGGAAGATCCAGCCAAGGTAAGGGGTAAGATTATTATAGAGTCTTGATGTAGGGTGAAGGAATGAGAAGAAGCTGGATCTATTCCCTACCTGGATGCCCAGAGCAACCCCATAATAAAAATAGGAGCCAGGCCAGCAGTAGAGTACACGAATGCCACGTCCCATGGCTCTGCCCTCCCCAAGGCCCTGAAGATGGCACCAGACCCTGTGTCAAAAGGGCAGCAGACACATTCCTGGCATCTGGGTCAGGATTTCTTAGTTAAAGAGGGAGGGAGTGAGTGAGTGTGTGTGTGTGTGTGTGTGTGTTGAGGGCACAGGGGAATGGAAATGGAACAGCCTGGCAGAGGGAAGAGAAGAGAAGGTTCTGTGATTTGGAGGCGGCGGAGAGTAGAAGTAAACGTAAAGTGAAGCAGTATATAGAGAGGAAGAAGAAAAGAAACAGTGAGGCAGGTTTAAGGCGCTCAACCAACAGCGGAGCCAGGAGAAAATTAAGTGGCAAGCTCTGGAACATACGCCAGCCAGGTCATGGAATGGTTTCCTTAGAAAAGAGTTCTCCCTACAAACCAGCTCCCAGGAGAGGTCGGGAGAGGGTCTGTGGCAGAGAACGTGGGACCACTGGAGGGTGCTATGCCCTGAGGTGGGAATGTTCACCTTCCTTAAGGACGATTATGATCTGTTGACCAGTACCTCTTTTGCCCCCCCATTCTTTTAACGTCAGAAGAGCCCTGGTGGCACTGTGGTTAAAGTGCTCAGCTGCTATCCAATAGATTGGTGGTTCAAACCCACCAGCCACTTCGTGAGAGAAAGATGTGGCAGTCTGCATCGGTAAAGATTACAGCCTAGAAAACCCTGTGGGTCAGTTCTGCTCTGTCCTTTGGGGTCACTATGAGTCAGAATTGACTTGGTGGCAGTGGGTTTGCTTTGTTATTCTCTTATGTTGCCCCAGAACCGTAGGTCTTCTCTGAGTGGAGTTCCTTTCCAGGGGCCTCGTTCTTGGTGGGCAGGTAGACAGAGCATCTTTCTGACATTGGTTATTTCATAGTGGAAACATTACCAAGAAGCCACAATAATTGCAACAGGAAAGGAACTAATATTTCCTAACTGTTCCTGCAAGGAAACCCTGGTGGCGTAGTGGTTAAGTGCTATGGCTGCTAACCAAAGGGTCAGCGGTTCAAATCCACCAGGCGCTCCTTGGAAACTCTATGGGGCAGTTCTACTCTGTCCTATAGGGTCGCTATGAGTTGGGATCAACTCGATGGCACTGGGTTTGATTTTTTGGTTTTATACCATGCAAACAGCTGTATAATTTATATACTAATGAGAAAATCTATGAGAAAGACATATTTTCCACATTTTACAGGTGAGAAAAAAGTGGTATTCAGATTCAGCAACCTTCCAAGAACACAGAGCTAGCAAGTGCTTCACCTAAGATTCCACTTACGTC
The DNA here is from genome assembly GCF_024166365.1 of Elephas maximus indicus. NCBI lineage: Eukaryota > Metazoa > Chordata > Mammalia > Proboscidea > Elephantidae > Elephas > Elephas maximus. Next base: position 35,296,107 of record NC_064835.1, on the reverse strand, counting down.
TTCCTGGTGTCAAAGCCCACGCACTTTGTACTGCTCTGCAGCGCCTGCCCATCTGTGCAAGCTTTTCCACAAAGCAGTGATCACTGAAATTGGCCTCACTCTTGTTTATTCCCATGTAATCGCTCTTGCGTCTACCTGACTGAGCCCAAGGACACATGCACTTGGTGGGAGCATACAAATTTATTTCTGTCTGCATATTCTGATTTTATTCTCAACGCACTCCTGAGCCAGAGATTTGTCTCATCTCCCATACATATCTCTATTCTACACCCCATTCCCAGCCAGAGTTAAATTCCAGCATTTCCCAGAAAACACAGATTCCGTTTTTCCATTTGCTGCGTAAGCTTCTCTCTCTCAGTTTAGCCCCGTTGCCTTGCTGTGTCTTACACCTGATCTTGTTGTAAACAGCTTCTGTTGAAAAAGGCGTACTTTTGCAAGAGGCCACAGTTAACAAAATTACCTGAAACTAAGTCTTCAGATTTCCCTATCGGGTTATTTCCTGGCCCTCTAGACTGTTTTTACAGGTGCTGAAAGTAGTGTTCTTCGGTGATCGTGTCTTTGCTCAGACTGTGTTGTGCTTTCTTGGGGAAAAGGAACTTGTCCCATGCCTCTTCCAATAGATCTTGACAAAGGGAAACTCTTGACTTCTGCAGAATGAACCAGGATGGGTCACAACAGCCTCTCCCAATGTCTGAGTGTTTCCGCCTGTCACAAATCTCCCCCCGTTGTGCCTAGAAACACCATACCTTTCATGTCAGGTACCAACAGTCTCTACTTGAACATACCTTAGGGTTGTAGCAGGCGGTGGTAGCTGTCTGGTTGTGTGCCCGTGTGTGGGTGTGGGTGTGCACATGTGTGGAGTGTATGTCCTTAAATTTTCATACCCTCAAACTGAAGTACAGAATTGGCGAATGTAAAAGTTAAGACAAAAGCAGAATATCATGGGATATTTAAAACTCAGTCTTTTTTCCAAATGAAGCTGCTGGTATCTCTTGTCCATCTAAAAGTACAAATAAGAAACCAAGTGCTTGATGTTTTGATACATGTTGGTAGCTGGGACTATGTCTTATTCACTGTTATACTTGAAGCACATAGCATAGCCTGCTATAGATAGAGCGCTGAATGAATTTCTGTCAAATGAATGAATGTCAAAGATCACACACCATACCACGTGTATCAGTCCCTCTGCTCATCCCTAGTGAGCATCTCAGGGGCTCCTTGGCAGAGTTGGGGCCAGGAAGCACAAATGCTGGTGGAATCTCATTTCTCTTGTCCCTCTACGAGGCTTGTGAAGCTCCTTAATTGCGTACCTCCAGTCCCCAGACCTTAGTTGGGCCTAAGCAAAGAGGTTTTTTTCGGACCCTTCAGGCCATCTCCCATTCTAGTGGTATTGTCCTTTTCCAGAAGAACACAGTGTCCTCAGCTATCTTGAGCCTCTACCACTATGAGGCCTCTAAGGAGTTTGCCCCTTCTGGAAGCAGCTCCTGCTTTTGTGCTTTCTCAACCCCTTTCCTTCCACCTGGGAAAGTAAGAATATGGACTTTGAAGTCAGGCAGATCTGAATGAAAATCCTGCCTGAGGCTTACTATCTGTGTAACTTAGGACAAGTTACTTAACCTCCTTTGTCTCAATTACTCCACTTTGCAAATGGGAAGGACAGTGCTTAGCTCATGAAGTTTTGTGGGATGACTGATAGTAACTGAAAGCCTCTTGTGCATACCTAGTACATGGCAACACATGGCAGCACTCGGTAAATGTGATTTCTCTTTCATATTTACAAGCCCCTTTTTCCATTTCCTCAGCCTTTTATTTACTGTGACATTAACATATCTATCGGATGTAGACTAGATGATAGGTTTACATTTTAATGGTGTTTTGAAGAGGTCTTGATAGTGAGTTTTTCTTGCTCTGTGGTCTGTTAGACAGAAAGTCATTTTTGCATCCTTCAGATCAGGGCATCTTCCTTCATAGTATGGAGCCCTTCATATTATGGCACAAATGGTTAAGCACTTGGCTACTAACCGAAAGATTGGTGGTTTGAATCCACCCAGAGGTGCCTTGGAAAAAAGGCCCGAAAGTCACTGAAGCTCCTCTAGAGCACTGCTCTACTCTGGCACACATATGGGGTCACTATGAGTCAGAATCGACTCAACAGCAACTTCTTTTTCCCCTTCGTATTATCTGCATATACACTCCATCCTTCCTCATTTACTTACTTAGAACCTCCCCCAGTTATATCCAGAGCAGACACTCAGAGTTTCTAAGAACCAGGGAATTACCCCTTAACCCAGGTGCTCCAAATGTTCTTTCATTGCTTTCTAGGAAACTAACTTTTTCCTTGTTATGGTGACCCCTTTACAGGTAATTTTTGAAAAGTGCGTGTAAGATGTGATGCTTGTGCGCTGGCCACCATGTATTCCTGAGCATACACCTGTCATGGGCTAGGTCTTCTGACATATATGACAATGTGAGGTCAGGTAACCCAGCACAAACCATAAATGGTGAAAAAACGTAGAAAGGATTCTTGGATAAATATTGTTGGGAAGGCTTTAGAGAGGAAGGTATGTCTTTAAAACTGAATCTTGTAAAATAGGTATCATCGTGACTGGTTTAGGCTAGAGTATTCCGGGTACTGAAACATTTTTTAAAAGGGGAGAGACATTATTTCTACTTTTAAATGAAAAGTAACCCTTGAATGCATTTTGAGTTTCTTCCACTAGCCCTTTCTGTGCACACCTGAGAGAAAGAGAGAGAGAGTGTGTGTTTGTTTTGCATTTGTTTTTTTTTTTTTCAGTATGCTATTATGGAAAGACTACCAGGCAATTGTTGCTGCCTCGGTAGTTGGTACAGGAATTCTTCATTTGGGCACCAGGTGGTGCTGCAGGTTAAGGAATCCCCGTTCACCTTTGAGGGAGGCATTTATTTTGCCATTATAGATTCCTTGCCTTGGTGGTGATAGTAAATTAAAGCCATTTGTTGTCTTGTTCCATGATTCAGGGGCCGCTCATGACCCTCGTTAGTCCCACTGATTTTTTGACATGCCCGCTTTCTCTCATCTTGCACCCTTCTCTCCTCTGTTGCAATCAGTCTTCAGCATGTGCAGGCTTCTCTGAGCCATGTGTACTGCTAGAAGTTGCCCCTTTGAGTGCATTCCACCCCTCAAGGATTCCGTGCTGGAGCTGACTCATCAAGAGTGTTTTGACTCAGGAACCCAGAGTGGACCAGATGATGAAACCAGCTGGACATCTGAAACTGAATTTTGTCAGTACTCTCTATAAGCTAGTTGGCCTCACACTCAAGGTCTTTTTGGACCCCAAATTTCTAGATATAGTCCATCTCACTAAGGTACAGATCATGAGTGCTGGTTTGCCCTGATATTGGGAATCTTATTATAAGCAAGAGCATTTCCTATTGCTTTCAGCCATGGATGGACATAGTTTGGCTCTATCCTATTAGCTTGGTTTTAGAGGAGCAACTACATGCTAATGCCTCAGTTTGGGTCTTCGCTTCTGTTCCTTGGCAGAAGCTTCACCACATGCCCTGTGGAGGAGCAGACCTGTTGGGTACAGGAGCAGGGAGGAAGTAGAGTGAACTTCTGGGAAATATCCTTTAGTCTATCTCTGAGGTAATGATGGCGCCAAAGGATTTCTTGGGGGAATTTAGCCCTCCCCCAACAAACATATACTCCGTATAAAAACAGTATGCTTGCTATGGAAATGCATCTGTAACATAGGTCTCTTAACAGCCTCCTCTTTCCGATGTTTTCTAGCCAGAGTTGGTGCCTCCAACATCCCTACTACATGGAGAGTCTGAAGTTGCCACTGCTGTACCCTTATATCCTTAGTATCAGGATAGCCTTCTACTTGAAAAGGTTTTGAAATTCAACCTGTAGGCAGGAGACTGGAAAAAAAAAAAAAAATACCTTTGGATAGCTCTTCTATCCCCAAGATGATTCTGTTTATTATAATCACTTTTCCTTTTCCCCAAACCAAAAAACCAAACCCATGGCCTTGGTCAATTCTAACTCATAGCAACCCTACAGGACAGAGTAGAACTGCCCCACAGGGCTTCCAAGGCTGTCATCTTTATGGAAGCAGACTGCCACATCTTTCTCCCAAGGAAAGGCTGGTGGGTTCAAACTGCCAACCTTTTAGTTAGCAGCTAAGCACTTAACCACTGTGCCACCAGAGCTCCTTCCTTATCTCCACTTTCCCAGTATTTTTCCTGCTTTCTTAATTGACATAGTTTCTCAAATTCATCCTTTTTTCTCCTTGAGGCTAGTCTTTTCCAGCCGGCTCTAGCCATTTTCACAGCCTCATTTGGAGCCACACAGTATCTGGTAATTTAAATACAATCCCTGATTCTCCTCCTCTCAATCAAGGCTGAGCGGCTCTAAATCTATTACCTATAAAATTTGGAGGAGTTTGGGGGTTGGTCTCATCTAAGTAGGAAAAAAAAAAAACCAAACCCATCGCTGTCCTGTCAATTCTGACTCCTAATGACCCTATAGGACAAAGTAGAACTGCCTCATAGGGTTTCCAAGGAGCTCCTGGTGGGTTCAAACTGCTGACCTTTTGGTTAGCAGCCAAACTCTTAACTCCTCATGACTTCTCATCTACCAGCCCTTTCCTTCCCATGGGCCTCTCCTGTGGTGGTGGTTGTATGCCCAGAGCAGTGCATGTGTGAGGTAAAGTCACCGTGAACAATGGGCCTTTCGTTGTCAAGACAACCACTAAATGACTGCCTTCTCCCCTCTGTGTTCTGCCTTTCTTTCCAGTGCTCCAACTCTGAGGGTTTGTCTCTTTCTTCTTGGCCTTTCCCCTCTACTAGACTCAATTTTCTTCTGAATGGGTGGCCATTTTAATTAGCCTTCCCATTCTCCACCCCACCTCCCTGCCCGGAGGTGCCGAGAAAGGAAAGGGTCAGAATAACCACCTGGCAACAGACTGAGCCAGGCTTGCTGTTCACACAGGACCAAGGAAAGGCAGAGAGAGACATTTTAGAACCTGTGCTCTTAGAGCAAAAATCTCTTTGTTTATCGCAGAGAGGTCTTGTTTTAGGAAGGGTTCAGAAATAGTCTTTAAATTACCCATAATGCCACAGGGCCCCTCCTCAGTCCTTGTAAACACTCAGGAGTAAATGATCCACTGTCCCAATACTTACTTCCCTGATGTGCCAGGAGGAGAAGTTTTTCAAAAGGGAAAACAGACACAGGAAATGCAAAACTCACTCAAGATCCAGCCCCAGTTCAGTTCCCTGGACCTGGTGGAATTTTTTAAGAGGGTCAGACCTGCATGAACACACATGCACTTGCAAAAATGATTTCATTTTTCTCATTGGATCTTGACGAAACCTTTGTGAAGAAGGCAAGGCAAGCATTAGCCTATGTTATAGAGAAGGAAAGAATTCAGAGTTCCTTCAGGCTTTAAGTGGTCAGGCCAGGTTCAGACCTGTGGGAGGGTTGTCTTGTGTTTCTCCCACTTTTTACGGCATACTGCCTGTGTGGACCTTGAGGCTTTTCTGGCTGCAAGCACGTCTGTTCCCCAGAAGAAGTACGAGATGTGTGCCTTCTGTGAAGCTTATTTTGTGTGTCATGCTTTAAGATCAGTATTTGTCTCACATACAACATTACTTATTGACTGATATTTACTCATTACCTACTCCGTCCAAGCACTTTGTTAAATGATCAAAATACAAAAATGACTCAATACCTCTACCATAAGATATTTAAGATTCAGTTGGAAATGCAAACTTATAAATAAGGAGTTCTAGTATAAAATTGGGGCTTTAAAAAGAACTCTAGGCATGATTCAGAGAGGAGACTAAGTAATCAATTCTGAGGAGTTCAGGGAAGGCTGACAGAAGAGAAGACATTTGAGATGGGATTTGAAGGACGGGGCGGCAGGGGAGGTTCGACCAGCAGACATTGGATGATGGAGCATCCAAGGCAGAGAGGTAAAACTGTATAGCAAGTTGGTGGTGCTTGAAGAAGAGGGGTGTGATCAGGAATACAAGACATAAGAAGAGTGGCCGAAGATAACACTGAAGAGTTGAGTAGCCAATTTATACAGAGCTTTGTAAGCCCCTCAAAGAACATAGGGTTTGATCTCCATTTGGTGGGAAACCATTTAAAAAATTTAAGCAGGTGATGACATGATCAAATATGTAGTTTATAAACAGCACTTAAATAGTGCTGTATAGGATTAGTTGGAGGAGGTAAAGTTGCAATCAGGGACAAGATGATACAGAGGAATAGCTAACTCTGTAGCTGGTACCAAGAAGTTTGTCAGTTTTCTGTACTATGACATAAGACACTTGCATGGTAGACTCCTGACTACAGACAGAGTGCAACTCAAGCATATTAGAAAGAATATGTTTGGCAGGAGGCTTATCAATCTAGCGAAAAGGAACAAGCTGGAAAAAAATACTCTAATAAAGTTAAAATTGAATATTGTAGAGAACAGCTGGCACAGAAAGGAAAGCAGAGGTGAATGAGATGTACTTTAATTCACAAGAACATAATAGAGAGTAAGAATGAGATAAAGAATAATAGTGTTTTTAATGCCATAATAATAAAGGAGCTTAGTTTTAACACCATAAGGTATCAGAGTTTTAGCCTAGAATTGGTTCATTCCGTAGATGTTTGATGACTTTTTGTGTAAAACACACTGTGACTGTACATGCTGAAGGAGATACCAAAGTGAATTAGATAAGATCCCTGCACTCAAAACCTTACAGTCTTAGTCTTTTGGCACATAAAGGAACCTTGATCAGTAATATACTAAGTAAACGAATAAACGAATTAAACACATAATTCCAATGAGAAAGAAAAAGAATCAGCATCAAGTGAAATCAGGGTAGCTCACCGAGATTAGAAGCTAAATGAACATTTACAAAAATAGGGGAGACACACACTCAGTAACGAAAAATGGTAACAATAGAGCTGATAAGAATGGTGTCCAACAAACTTAAACTCAGAAAGAGGTGAAGCTATGGGCTAATATTAGGGAAACAACTTTTAAAAATAATAAAAAAATAATAAACATGCTAAAAACAAGAACAAAGAAAATTTAGGCAAATTGTTGGAGACGGTGCAGTATTAACTGGCTACATCGAGAAAACATTTATTTCTTCACTCAACAATGAAGGAAGGGGTCTACTGTTTGTCAGACTACTTCATTTTTGTTTTCTCTATCAAGAAAAATGGTCTAACAAGAAGAGATGAACAAACATGATTAAACAAGAAGACTAAAATAGGAATGAAAATAATAAGAGAGCATTTAACTGTTTTAAATAAATTCATATACCTGGCCCAGATGAATTATATTCCATGGAACTTAAAGAATTTGTGTGTGTATATATATATATATATCAGTTTTTTTTTTTAATATTAGTGAAGGTCTAAAATCATTAAGAAACATTGTGACATGAAAGTGTATTGGACTGGAGATGGGCAGATAGCTTGCCTTTTACCATGGGATAAAGGCATTTTTCTCTGGAAATTCCTAAAACAGGTTATTAAGTAGATGTTTTGTGACTGCTCAGGAAGGGAAATGGTGAGCCTTGGAAACTGGTAGGGGTTCAATAAAATGTTTGCTGGCTGACTGTCTCAGTCATCTAGTACTGCTATAACAGAACTTCCACAAGTAGATGGCTTTAACAAAAGAAATTTATTCTCTCAGAGTCTAGTAGGCTACAAGTTCAAATTCAGGGTGCCGGCTCCAGGGGAAGGCTTTCTCTCTCTGTCAGCTCTGGAGGAAGGTCTTTGTCATCAATCTTCCCTTGGTCTGGGAGCATCTCAGCACGGGAACCTCAGGTCCAAAGGATGCGCTCTGCTGCCAGCACTGCTTTCTTGGTGGTATGAGGTCCCCATGTCTGCTCGCTTCTGTCTTTTCTATCTCAAAAGAGATTGGCTTAAGACACTACCTAATCTTGTAGACCTCATCAGTGTAATTGCCACTAATCCATCATATTACATCATAGTGATAGGATTTACAATACACAGGGAAATTACATCAGATGATAAAATGGTAGACAGTCATACAATACTGAGAACCATGACCCTAGCCAAGTTAACAGACATTTTTGGGGGACACAGTTCAGCCCTTGACACTGACTAGCACAGTTTCTTTCTTTGGTGTGGTAATGCAATGGTTGTTTATTATATATGGATTTCAACAAGGTTTTGCCATATTTTTATAATATACACATGGACAAAATGAATAATTGTGGCCTGGATTATAATACTTTCAAGTGATTCATAGTCAAATGTCTTTAGCCCAAGAATATTAATTACTAAATTGATACCACTTTAGAGGGAACTTTCTAGTGATAGAGTACAGCTCTTGGTCTTATTTTATTTCGTTTAGAATTTTCGTCAGTAAATTTGTAAGTATATTTAATCTTAGAGGTATAATTAATAGCCTGGATGACAAAAATCAAGACTTAAAAAGATTTAGGAAGGTCAATTGAGTGGTACTCTAAAACCAACAAGATGGAATTTAATAGGAATCAATATTATACATCAGGATATAGATTTTCTAAAAAATTACACAGGTACGGGAGGGCAAGACTAGGTGTAACAGGCGTGTGATTTTTTTTTTTTAATGCACATACATGGACCTACAGTTTTAGAAACTGCAAACTCAATATGAGTCACTGCTTTGATGAATATGCCAAAAAAGCCAACATCATCTTAGACTACATCAATAGAAGTATAGAGTTTAGCTCAAGGAAGGCACCAATCCTACTGTTTGCTGTGCTGGGCAGATCACATCTGGGGCTTGTGTTTAGTTTGGACACTCCATCCTAATAGAGAATAACAAAGCAGAACACACCCAGAGGGTGGAACCAGGATGGGGAATGGTTCATTTCACTTCCTTCATTCAGCAAACATTTATTGAGGGTCTGTTGTGTGCCCAACTTTGATGTGGACAGAATAAAAAATATATATATATATATTTCTGTGTGTGTATATATATATATATTTTTTGTATATATATAGCTTGTAGAAGAGACTTAAGAGTCAAATATATATGTTTAGATATATATTTTTATGTATAAATGTTTATATATATAGCTTGTAGAAAAAGAGACTTAAGGGAGAAATAATAGCAGAATTTGAAAATGCTAAGTGTTGTGTCTTGAAAGAGAGATTTGACTTATAGCTGTAACTCCAGGGAGTGTAACTAGGACCAATGACTAGAATTTACAAGGAAGCAAATTTTGGTTGCCAATATTTAAGAAGCATCGCTAATGAATTAGAGTTATCCTTTTTAGGAATTAAGTGATTTCCCCAAGGTCACATCGCTAAGTGGTAGCAGAGGTAAGAGAAGAGCCTAAGTTTCAGGTTTCACAGGTCAGCGCTCTTCGCTATGCCTTTATATTATAGAGGGGATTTCTGCTCTGGGAGGCAGTTAGAGGACATAACCTCAAAGTTTTCTTCCAGCTCTAAAATTGTACGTTCCTATACAGCCTCTTGCTATGAACTGCTCCTTTTTGATTCTCAGTGTTTTCATATGTGAATTGATGAGATTGGAAAAGATAGTCTTTAAGGTTCACATATGTGATCTCTTGAGTGCCCTTTTTTGATTAAGAAGCCTTCTTAATTCTTAGTGCTCATTGATTGTGTATCTGTGACTTGTAAATTACTAATCAAAATCAAAACCTGTTGGTGGCTAAATATAAAAGCATGCAGCTCAGATTCTAAAATTCTGTTGTGTAGACAGTGTTTAGTTCTTTCTTTGAAGCACATGCTTTAAAGATGTGGATCCATGATTTAGAACATGAGAGAAAATACCAAAGAAGAAATTGTGCGGATTCCATGAGCCATTTGAGATTTTGCAGAAGTGACTGGGAGAAAGAAACAGGAGTTTCTTGCCCTTAGAGTTCATTTCCTCTTCATTCTTCTCCAGCACAGGGCAGGAAAGAATGGTGACCTAGATACACAGTCAGAGGGCAGCAATGTTGAACTTTCTCAGACACAGCTTAGTAATTTGGGTCTGGCCAGCTACAGGGCTGAGAAGCTATAGCTGAACGCTGACAGGGAGGAACTGCCTATAAACACAAGAAGGGGCTATGGGCAGGAAGGCAAGAGCCTGGGAAAGGAATCAAAGGGGAAAAGAAGCTGCTTTTATCAGGTGTGAAATTGGCAGCAACAACTTGTTTGATGAGAAATGCCCTGAATTTACCATCACCCCTAAGACTTCCTTTCTCTCCCACCCAGTAGATTGGGGGTACTGATTGGATGAGCAAATACTCGTGGTAATGTGCTAAGAGTCTCTGGGTACAGGACACAAGATACATGGTTTATGCCATTATAAACATTTTGCAAGGTGCTTGGGGGCGGGTAGGGGCAGAGATTGTTTCCAGGAAGCTGAAGATGTGGTTTGGACTTTTCTCCCCCATCTCTTGGATCCAAAAGAAACCCAAACCCCTTGCTGTCGAGTTGATTCTGACTCTTAGTGATCCTATAGGACAGAGTTGAACTACCCTACAGTGTTTCCAGGGAGCAGCTGATGAATTCGAACTGCCAACCTTTTGGTTAGCATGCTCTTACCCACTGTGACACCAGGGCCCCTGTAGAATTCCTAATTCCTTATATTGTATCAGTGTTTTTTCATTTTATTTTTAACTCTAATCCACAGTAAGAAATACATTTTACATTGTGACCCAGTACGAACACACACACACAAATACATATCCCATTGCCATCCAATCTATTTCTACTCGTAGTGACCCTATAGGACAAAGTAGAACAGTCCCAAGGGTTTCCAAGGCTATGATCTTAATGGAAGCAGACTGCTATGTCTTTCTTCTGCGGAGTGGCTGGTGGGTTCGAACAGCCAACCTTTAGGTTGGCAGCCGAGCACTTAACCACTGCACCACCAGGGCTTCTACAAATACATATATACATACATAGATAAATATGAAATAAGTGTCCCCAAACCACAAAATTGATTACATGATCTCTAAGGAAGTACCTGTGTTTTATTGACTATGCAAAGGCATTCGGCTATGTGAATCATAAAGAATTGTGGATAACATTGCAAAGAATGAGAGTTCCGGAACACTTAACTGTGCCCATGAGGAACCTGTACTTAGCCCAAGAGGCAGTTATTAGAACAGAACAAGGGGATACTGTATGGTTTAAAGTCAGGAAAGGAGTGCATTAGGGTTGTATCCTTTCACCACACTTATTCAATCTGGATGCTGAGCAAATAATCCAAGAAGCTGGACTATATGAAGAAAGCAGGGCATCAGGATTGGAGGAAGACTCATTAATAACCTCTGATATGCACATAACACAGCCTTGCTTGCCGAAAGTGAAGAGGACTTGAATCACTTACCAAAGAAGATCAGAGACCACAGCCTTCAGTATGGATTATACTTCATCATAATAAAAAGCAAAAATCCTCACAATTAGACCAATAAGCAACATCATGATAATCAGAGAAGAGATTGAAGTTGTCAAGGATTTTATTTTACTTGAATCCACAGTCAACGCCCATGGAAGCAGCAGTCAGGAAGTCAGAAGACGCATTGCATTGGGCAGATCTGCTACAAAAGACTTCTTTAAAGTGTTAAAAAGCAAAGATATCACTTTGAGGACTAAGGTGTGCCTGACCCAAGCCATGGTGTTTTCAGTTGCCTCATATGCACGTGATGTGAAAGCTGGACTATGAGTGAATAAGGAAGACCAAAGAAGAATCAGTGCATTGACATGATGATGTTGGCAAAGAAAGAACAAATCTGTCTTGGAAGAAGTACAGCCAGAATGCTCATTAGAAACAACAATGGCGAGACTACGTCTCAGATACTTTGGACATGTTATCAGGAAGGGCCAGTCCCCAGAGAAGAGCACCATGCTTTGTAGAGTAGAGGGTCAGTGAAAAAGAGGAAGACCCTCAGTGAGATGGATTGGCACAGTGGTTGCAACAGTGCACTCAAGCATAACAATTGTGAGAATGGCGCAGGACTGGACAGTGTTTCATTCTGTCATACCTAGGGTTACTATGAGCTGGAACTGACTTGATGGCACCTAACAACAACAGCGCAGTGATGTACAACTACCACCCATCTGTCAGCTTGTTGTACTGTGTTGGCTTGATGCTGTGCTGTTATGATGCTAGAAGCTATGTACTGGTACTTCAAATACCAGCAGGGTTACAATGCTGGACAGGTTCTAGTGGAGCTTCCAGACTAAGACAGACTAGAAAGAAAGGCCTAGCAATCTTCTGAAAATTAGCCAGTGAAAACCTTATGAATCACAACAGAACATTGCCCAACTCGCTTGCTTTGGACGCATCATCAGGAGGGATCAGGGTTTCTGAAGTAGAGGACCAGTGAGGGTGAGGGAGACCCTCGGTGAGATGGATTGGCAGAGTAACCAACAATGGACTCTGACATGTGGGTGCTTGTGAGGATGACAGAGGACCAAGCAACGAACCTTTCATTCTGTGGTACATGAGGTCACCATGAGTCAGCATTGCTTGATGACAGCAATCACGTACAGCCCACAATTTGGTGAAAAATATTGTGCTATGACCATCAGTTGTAAAATGACCAAAAGTAGACTTTTGAATCCAAGAGATACTAAGCCTAAAGCGGTATTTCTTAACCAGAAGCACTATGGGTAGGGGCCGGGAATGCGGCTAAACATTTTACAGTGCACAAGACATGCCCCACAACAAAAAATTACCAATCCAACATGGCAGTAGTACAGAAGTCGGGAAACCCTGCTGTAAGGGTGATGAGGCAGCACTTCTCATCTACTGTAGATCTATTTAAAATGATAGAAACTTTAACCTGATCTTCCTTTCCTCTTTTTCTTTCAACTGTGTTTGGTACCTTAAGATGAGATTGGAGCATACCTAATCACTGTTGGGTTGTTTATTAGGTTTAGCCTAGTGAATGAACAGAAAGGCCCCAAGGAATGAGTCTCTTGTTTTTGTTGTTTTTTTTTCCCCGTTAGACTGCACTTGCATTTTGTTAGAATATCATATTGCTCCTTTGAATATTTTCTGTTTTACAATTTTAATATCCTTCTCCGCCACCCCCTCCTCCTCCACATTAAGCCATACTGATGCAGCTGTCTTGGAAAAGAAGCCATAGCAGCTCTCTTGGAAAAGAAGTGATGAGAATTTGGCTAATTGGATTAGACATGATCCCTAAAGCCCTCTCCCTTTACTCATGAGATTTCTTGATTCTGCTATTTTGATGGGAAATGACCTTCTGCCGACTTTGAAGTGCCATCTTAAGCCCTGGTATTAAGTTGTCTCCCATTTAGCTACGACTTCATTCCTTTATCTGCAGCTATTGCAGACCAGGTTCCCTTCAACATAGACTAGATGTCCTCTCCCCGTGTAATGGCTGGTCCTGATCTCCAGATCCTGTCTCCTTCCATGCCGAGCATGAGAGATGCTCTTGAATGTCATCGTGTCAATCTGTTGGTGCTTTTTTTTTCTCATTTTGCTGCCTATTTCTGGATTCCTTAGTAAGGCTTCCATGTACTCTAGATCATTCAGAGATGGCCTTACAAAACATACCTAGGTTGCTTTTGTTTTTGGTCTTTTTTTTTTTTTTCTTTGTTTTGTTTTGGGAAGAAGATAGGACAGAAGAAGGGAGTATCTCTGAATCAAATGTCAGAACTGGAGTACTGGTAGAAAAATAAAACCAGTGCCATTTGACGCTATTCTCAATCATATTTATTTTAGCATGTTTACCTCATGCTTCTTGTATTACATAAACAATAGCATTTGTGTTTAGTAAATGATTTATTAAAGGAGCCCTGTTGGCGCAGTGATTAAGCGCTCGGCTGCTAACCAAAATGTCAGCGGTTCAAAACCACCAACCTCTGCATGGGAGAAAGATGTGGCAGTTTGCTTCTGTAAAGATTACAGCCTAGGAAACCCTATGGGGCAGTTCTGCTCTGTCCCCTAGGGTCACTGAGTTGGAATTGACTCAACAGCAATGAGTTTTTTAAATGATTTATTATAAATACTCTATAATAAATAGTGGTGTGTGCATGTCCGTCTACTTTGAAACTTTAGGTTTCTATTAGTGTAATTGTAAGTGGTACCAACGTAAGTGGTACGAGATGGATTGACCCAGTGGCTGCAACAATGGGCTCAAGCATAACAACAATTGTGAGGATGGCGCAGGACCAGGTAGTGTTTCACTCTGTTGTACATGGGGTCCCTGTGAGTTGCAACCGACTCAACAGCACCTAACAACAAGTGGTCCAATAAATTCCAGAAACTACTGCTGGAAAAGCTCCTGTGATACATTGGATATCAGACACATAAATCCCATTTCTTTGCTTCAAGACAGCTCTAGAGATACAGATGTATTTTAACCTTCCTACTGCTAGGTTGGAAACCCTGGTAGTCTATTGGTTAAGAGCTATGGCTGCTAACCAAAAGGTCGGCAGTTCATATCTACCAGGCGTTCCTTGGAAACCATATGGGGCAGTTCTACTCTGTCCTGTGGGGTTGCTATGAGTCAGAATCAACTTGATAGCAAGGGGTTTGGTTTTTTGGTTTACTCCTAGGTTGAGGAGCTCTGGTAGCTCAGTGGTTAAAGTGATTGGCTGTTAACTGAAAGGTCAGCTGTTCAAACCCACCAGGTGCTCTGTGGGCGAAAGATGCGGCAGTCTGCTTCCATAAAGATTTACAGCCCTAGAAACCCTGTGGGGTCTCTATGAGTCAGAATTGACTCGGTGGTGGTGGGTTTGGTTAAGAATAGGTTAAGATCTAGGTTAAGAACAGAAAAACTACATGCAAAATAAAAAGATGAAGGGAACTAAGGAGAAGTCCAGGGTTTTTTTCTTTCTTTTAGCACCCATAAACCCAAATCTTGGCTTTCCATGCTGTAGTTCAGTTTTAGAATAAACCAAACAGGACTGGAGAAATTAATAAAGTTAGGTGATGAAATGTTGGTGTATATGGGTGGAGCTTTACTGTAGAGAAGAATGATAGAATAAAAGGAAAGGAAGATTGGGATAGAGAGGAGAGATGAGGTCATTGGATGAACAAACCCCATCCACTTTATTGTTGTCGAGAATCTATTGGCATTCAGCTCTATGCCAGGTGTTAGGCAAGGCACATTATGCTGAATCCCTGAAACTGGCCATTTATAAATCATATCTTCGAAGCTGAATTACAGGTCACAAATTTTTAGAGATTGTGTTGGGTAAGAAACAGGGTAGTTCAGGCGGCGGCTGCAGTGGTGGTGATTTTCTTGGTTTTGGCTCTGTCGTTGTTTCCTCCCAGATAGAAGCATTCATCATTCATTGCCAGATAGCATACCTCAGAAGTTCTGTGGGCAACAAAGATTGGGAGCACTTGGCCTTTCCCACAGGCTGCGTGGGGCTGGAAATGACACCAAGCTCATCCCGAATGTCTAGGAGCAAGTCTCTGTGTTCTTAGAGGTTGAGAATTAGGAAGATCCTGGACAAGACCGGAACCCTGAAAAGGGAGTGAGAGTTTAAGTCATGGGGGGTGCAAGTGTTTTGTTTCATTCATCTCCAGGGTACGAAGAAGAGAAGGAAAACTGAAACTCTGCAGCACCCCCAAGTAGAAGCCACTTTTTACACTCGTCCCTCTTCTTAGACCCGAAATTTATTTTATTTCTGCCAGTTTGTACAAGTCCTGTTTCTTACATTCCTAGGCTGACTCTCCCAGGGCCTTCTGTTGGTCAGTCCTGTGCCTCAGGGTATGTGATGATCAACAGCATCCCTGTTTTATCAGCAGCTGACCTCTGACTTGGAGACTTCAGTCCTCTTTGTCAGTTGCTTTTGCTCAGCTTCCACACCTTTATTTCACTCACCGACCCATTCTCGTTAAGTGCTTCTTTTTACTTTTTTATACTTTGCTTCGTCTCCCCAGCATGCATGCCCATTTAGAGTTCGATGTAAGTTGTGATGCATTTATAAATTCCTGTTTTACCATGTATTAAAATGTGTTTCGCATTTAGCATACGTGCATTAGATGCTGAATCACCGTGGAGAAGGGTGAGGAGGACGCCCTTGCCATAACGAGCGTAAGGCCCTGTCCCCATCAGATGAATTAACATTAATTCACAACACTCAGATACACTTATAAGACATGCCCAGAACATGACTGCAGTACAGAGATTTCTGTTGCATATTATGCTTAGTCTGGGAAGGGTTGAATGAACTCTGAGATACTTTGAAGGTTTTGCACCACAGGCATTATTAGCTCCAGAGGACAGAAATAAGGGCAGACTGGCTTATCGCATGCAAATGTAAATAAGAAACTGAACCAGAACTAATTCCAGCTCAAGGTTTCTTGTTCTGGGATTCTCCAGGCCCTTTGGAGGACTTAGATTTTGGTTTGTAAGACCTTGTCCATTTCCCTCATATCACTTAGGTAAGACCCTCGTCCACATCATTGACCTCAGCAAAAGTCACCGAAGCAGATGTAGCTTGAGGGGAAGACGGGAGACCTTGGGTTAAGAACGTTGGGTCATTTGATCCCCTGCAGAGAACCTGATCAGGTCACTGCATCTACCTCCCTTTGGTGACCCCTTCTATAAACAGGAATAGGAATTCTTGCTACTGGATCCCTTTCATCAAGCGTCTTAGGCTCGCTGAATGAAAAGCCCTATAAAAAGGAGATGCAGCCCTAATAATAACAGATACAATCTTGATAGCTATTTTTGAAGAGCGGCTTTGTGCCGCTCTTGATCTCCATCAATGTCTGCCATACTTGCCCTGCTATTACCTTTCAGACTTCCTATTCTTAGAATCATTTGTGAGCCCTGGGCTTGGGGGACTGTAGCCCCCAGGGCTGGAATGCCTAGCTTGAGTGGAATGCAGACTGTCTGGCAGGGTGGAGGTTAAATAAAGTTTGCCTTGGCAGCCCCCTCTGCTCTTGGATGGGGACAAGTAACTCAGGCATAGGAGTGATGGCATGAGCTGCCATGTGTTGTAGTACTAAAGGCGGTCCTCCATGTGTGCGTGGAAGTGGTTGACCAGGTGTTCCACCCATGGCCAACATAACCATGCCATCTCAACCATGTGCGTACTAAGGAAGCCTTGGCCATCTTGAACCTCATGACCATGTCACTCTGGAAAAAAATGCAGGAACAAATCAAGAATAAATAACATAGAAACTGAGGGATCTTCAAGCCAAGGCCTCCCGATTTGGTGTATCTGTTCCCTCAGAGTTATTGACTCATTTTTGAAAGATGAAGGGGGAAAATGCCAATGTAATAAGAACGATTGCAAATCAATCAACAAACATAAGACAGGGTTCCTACTCCTGTGGCGCTGTGATTTGGTTGAAAAAGTAAAGCTGCAAACGCATAAGAAAACAGTTAATATTACAAAGTAAAGTACTAGTTCTCATCGGTGCTATACAACTGAGTGCTAAAGAGTTCTAAGGGGCGGAAGAGCACCTCTAGCTGGAATGGTCAGGAAGGACTTCATGGAGGAGGTTGCTTTAAACAGGTCTTCCGGAAGGGAAGGCTTCAGCCTGTTGGAGACGAGAGGCCATGCCAGTGAGAGGACAGCTGGAAGCAAAGGGAAGACCTGGGCAAGCCTCAGCACAGGGTGTGGGGATCTGAAGACAGCTGGATGCTGTAGGAGTGGCTCAGGAGGGGGATTTGCATGCAGTTACCGACTCTTGGAAACCCTGGTGGCGTAATAGTTAAGTGCTATGGCTGCTATCCAAAAGGTCAGCAGTTCAAATCCACCAGATGCTCCTTGGAAACTCTATGGGGCAGTTCTACTCTGTCCTATAGGGTCGCTATGAGTCAGAATTTACTCGACAGCAGTGGGTTTGGTTTTTTTTTTTGACCGACCCTTAACAGTAAATGCTGTGCATACAGGCTAATGAGGGTGTTATAATGCTTCCTCCTTGAGGAGAGGGGAAAGTTTAGGTGCAGCCTCACCCAGAGACAGGGGTTGAACTAGAGGCCCTTTTAGTGTTGTGTTCTGTAAAACAACATGTAGTTCCTAGTGGGCACTCAGTAAGTAACATTATTATTATTATTATTATTATTATTATTATTATTATTATTATTATTATTATTATTATTATTATTATTACTACATAATCTTCACATGCTGTGATCCTGAATTCTTGGATTGGCTTGGTTTCAATTACAAAGGTTTGTGCAAACTTTGCTTTCTCCTATCCTGATTGCTCCCACGGCTCATACCTTGCCATGCCCTTTCTTTCAGGTTTATCTGAGCTTTCTTCTCTCTCTCCCACCCAGGTGGCTGGAGATACAGATAGACAATCTGACTTGTCCACAGCACTGGGTGCAGTACCTCCGACTTCTTCAGGAGTCCATCTGGCCCGGGGGAGTCTTGCCTGAGTCACCGCGGCCTGTAAGGACCCAAGAGCAAAAGGTGGCTGCTGAGAAACAGGCATTACAGAGCTTGATGGGAGTCCTGCCAGGTAATTAGACCACTGAGGTTATGTACACTAATACCCCTTCCCTTCCTATCCTGCTTTACCACCCTTATGCTACACTCTTCCCCA
Source organism: Elephas maximus indicus (assembly GCF_024166365.1). NCBI lineage: Eukaryota > Metazoa > Chordata > Mammalia > Proboscidea > Elephantidae > Elephas > Elephas maximus. Next base: position 35,277,595 of record NC_064835.1, on the reverse strand, counting down.
TTTTTTAAAGGGCCTTGAATGCGGCCCGGACTAAAAACCTGTTCACCTACCGTTTCTTGGGCTAATAGGAATATGATTGAGGGCGAGGTTCTTATATCCTTCACTCTGGTGATGCTGAGGCAGTAAAAGGGATCACTATGGCCAGACCTTAAATCCTAGAGGAGAATCCTGCAGATATTGGGTAGGTAACTTTTGGGAGGGTTGGGGAAGCTGTGCCTGCGCTGCAGGGGTAGGTCTCAGAGCTGTTCCCATCAGATGAAGACTTCAGGTTCTATGCCAACCCTGATGTTTTGGGGCCAGGGAAGAAAATGATACGTCCTGCAGAAGCTGCAACTTGATAAGTTGGAGCCATTGAGTAAAGTACACAGTCTTTAGCAATAGGTAAACACAAAGCCTAAAGAGGTATTATTTTTTTGCTTCGTGTTGTTTTTAGCAGGGAGGGAAGGCAGCCTGTGGCTGTGGTAACCGGGAAACAGTAGTGAACTCTTAGCCTGGATAATCAATTTTAAATTCCTCCTTTCAGTTTTTGCTGTTATTAACCTCTGTTTTCAGAAGAAGTAGCAGCATTACAGTGACAGGTTACAAAAGTATTTCTTGAGGCCCATTTTTACTTAGACACTGAACTTAAGAAGAATACTTTTCTTAATTTTTCCGTGTTTTATGAAGATCGTAGTTGGCTGTGTTGTTCAGAGGTAAGCCAGAAATACCCAATTTTTGTCAAGATATCCTGGGATGGGAAATGGGAATATCTCAGATATCCCTAAGGAGGCAGTTTTCTTAGAATCTGAGGCTTAGATGGTAACACTAAAATCCCATCTGTTCTTCCTCATTAGATATTATAGTAGAAATCCTTGGAGTGAACAAATGCCGGCTGAGCTGGGGTCTAGTCTTAGAGTCACTGCAGCAGCCCCTCATCAACAGGTAGGCTAAAAAATGTGTCCACAACATCAGCATAGTAAAAACCATCTCAGATCTCGGAGTCCAAGGTTTCTAATGGCAAAGGCCATATTCAGAGGAGTGAGATGGTCACCTTTACTTACCCTGGGCCCTGACTGCACGGCCTGATGCCTTGTCTGTACACACAGAGTAAAAGCCACACTGCCAGCCTTCTAATGGTTGTCATGTGGTAGTCAGCTGCTGTTGGACCAACTGCTGTTTGTATTTGGAAGAACTCAATGCAGGCCCTCACACGAGTTACTGAAAGTGCCCTGATATCCTCTGAGGTTATTTGCAAAACCATGACTAGCGTTATGATAAAAGGCCCAGTGAAGACTAGAATAATCCACAAGAGGTAGATGTTGTTCTCTGGTACCTTGGGAGTGAATGCTTTTGGAAAATACTGGCTACTCTTCCACTCATTTCTCAAACCCTCTGCCAGAGTAGACTGCATATAATAACTCTCACTCCTCCATGCCCCGGATGTTGCCTCATTGCCTGTAAGTAACCTGTAATCTGTAGTGGTTGATTGTGAGAAACAGCAATAGTCAGAATCTCTGAAAATCCCTGGTAACCTGATTTCCTCCCGTGAGAAGTTTTCCCTCACAGGTCTTCAGCAGTGCTGATGTGCTAATGTGACTGTGTGAGTAGGAAATGGAATTTTCCCAAATCCACTGTCAAGTACTGTTTCTGGTGTTGTAACCTCCGGTTATTCAGCAGACATTTATTTCATGGCAGAGGCTTCATCAACTGATTGCAGTTTAGGGTCTGCTAAGGATAGCAGTAATGGGTGAGAGAGGGAAGGGAAAAGCAAATGTCATAAACAGGATCTGGGGTCTCTTGACTGAGCCAGTCCCTCCTCTAAGTTGTTTTGTCCTTTTGTTTCAGGCATTTGATTTACTGCCTTTGGGACATTATCCTGGACTTCTTGGATCTCAGAGCCTCAGCGGAGGAGTCCACCGCAACCACCTCTGCCTCAGATACTCCAGGCAGCCCCAAGAGGATGGGTGTCTCCCCTCAACTCTAGGCCGTCCACTTCTTGAAGTCCAGGAGAGTTGTCCAGCCACCCAGGGACAATTCAGGAAGCCTGTGCCCCCCTGAGACTAGGCTGTATGTCAGAAGACCTAGGGTCACAGCAACACAACTCTTCCCCGGCTCTCCTCCATTTGTAGCAGGGGACAGGCGGGATGTATGAACCAATTACATGTCAACCAATTTCCATAGCTTTTCTGTGGTGTTTGGATTGTTGCTGGTGGGTAGATACTGGATCCTTAAGAAAAGGAAGCTGTGAGGAAGAGGAATGAGCCCTCATTTGCCTCTCCCTTCACCCTCCTTGTTGTTTGCCTGTAGCCTGGTCCCATGTACACACAAGATCTAGATAGAAGAGGAGGAAACTATAGACAGATTTCCTTTGAGGAAAAGACAAACTTCTGAGCCCTCTGTTCCCACCATGAACTGAAAATGCCTTCAGGACCACTGTTGAAGACCAGACCTCTGCATCCTACCTAGTTTCCCAACAATTCCAGGAGAAGAGGGTAGGAACAGATTTCTCAAGGGACTTCTTGCTCATTGGCTATTTTCCAATACCTCAGCCTGTGGAGGATGTCATGAAGGCTGGTTACCTAGTAGATCCACTTTCCTGCTCAGAAGCCTTCAAAGCAGTCTGCCCAGGCTTCTGGTAAATCCATCCACCATTCACACTCTTGCCTGAAGGGAGTGGCACCACAGATTTTATTTATTTTCTTCCTTTGAGCAGTTGAGTTTTTGCCTTTGTGACCTTCTCTACCTTTCTTCAACAAAATTGCCTGGCAAATTCCATATTCAACCTCAGCCTCTCCAGAAAGAAAAGAAACACTTGCCCCACAGCTAAGACTCCCCAAAGAGTAGGGAGCCCTGGGGGACTGAGGTGGGCTATCTTCACAATTTCCTGGCAGGGAACTCATAGTCTGAACAAATAACTTTAGCAAATGTGCAGGGGATTAGTTAACAACGAAAAGCTTTTTGTGCCCTATTTCATAAGAATCTAGTTAACCTTTAAGAATCAGTAATGAAGGCAAAGGTGCTGGGTCAGGCTGTACCGTCTATTAGAAAGATGGAATAAGGAAGAATTGTTGGAAAAAAAAGGAGACAGAAGGAAAGTCATAAGGGAAGTGCTGCAGATTAAAAGCATGCAGCTAGCTGTCGAAAGAGGTTTAAAGGGGGGAGACCTTTGCTGTCCTCCAGCCTCCAGCTTCAGCCCTGCCTGTCTGCACCCTACTTCACTGAGTTGTGAGACTCTACCACTTGGAGGAGGGTCTCGGAGGTGCACTGATGAGAATGGAACTGGCAAGAAGAAGAGGCAAGGTCTCGTGACTCTGAAGTAGGTGATGACCACACAATTAAACTGGTTTGTAGAAGCAATTTGTGATGTCTTTTTACCCTTATTTTTCTCCTCCCATGGCTTTTAACCACAAAATATGTTCCTATGAAATTGGGGTGCTTACCCTAGTGGTACAGTAGTTAAGTGCTCAACCATTAACTGAAAGGTTGATGGTTCAAACCCACCAGCCACTCCTAAAGATTTACAGCCTTGGAAACCTTATCAGGAAGTTCTATTCCATCCTGTAGGGTCACTATGAGCCAGAATAGATTGAAGGACAATGGGTAGGTGTGCTATTATTGCTCAAAGGCAAGGAGATGAATGAGATAATGTCCCATGGCCCCTTCCTGCCTTAAGAGAGGATTATACAGTGACTTCATGGCTCTGAAGTATCTCCAAACATCTCCCACCTGAGACTTTCACAGGCAGGAAGAGGTTGGTATTTCTACCTTTGGTGAATGCTTGCAGGGGGTGGGATTGCAGGGAGTCCAGCCCTGTCTGTCATCTGGGGCTGAGCTGATGTATGGATTGGGGTGGTGGCCAGCCCTGTTTCCTGCTGCCATTCTCTCCCCATACTTTACCCTCACACATACTCTGGTACCAGTTCTGCCTCAGATATTGTACCATATCAGTTAGTAACTTAATGTACAGTAAATTCCCTGTGGCTATAAATTCCAAGGAATCTTTTGACACTTTCAGCCCAAAGTAAACTTCTTTATATTTCATGTTATATAAGAGATCCCATCTCTGCTCCACCTGCCCCCAAAAGATAAGCTGTCCTTACACTGTCCTTCTACCCAGGAGAGAAATAATGGATATTGCCAAGGAAACAATCAACACCCATCCGGCTTTGAGAAACAACCTGCCAAGTTTGGGTGCAGGTTCAGACCACAAGAGAAATCAGCATTTGGGAAAGATGCCACAGGTATCAGGAAAAGATAACTCCCGGCTGAGAGTGATTAAAGGCAAAGAATTGGATCTGCACTAAACCAGAACATATTGAGCCTTCCTTTGCTCTATTCATTTCCAAGTATCACTCCATTTGCTCATAGCACCCAAAAATGGTTGTTAAGTCCTGGGTGGAATAAAAATATGTGTAAACATGATCCCTGGCTATATGAGTTAAGATGCTTTGGACTGAAACTTAAACTACTAGGACATTTTCTTTCCTACAAACAGTACATAGGTAGGTGAGCCCACAGGTTGATTGATGATTCAGCAACTCTTTGACCTCATAAAGGGCCCAGATTCTTTCCATCTTTCTCCTCTGCCATTCAAAACATGTTAACTAAGTTCTCAGACTACCTGCCTTCGTGGTTGCTGCAGTTCCAGGCATCACATCCAGATGTAAAAACATCCATAAAAGAATAGGGCAACTCTTCCATGTTTTCTTTTAAAGAATGAGGAAACCATTTCCTTTTCTCTTGATTTATTGACCAGAACTGCCCACCCCTAAGCAAATCAGCTGGCATTGAGAATGGCATTAATATGATCAGTTTGAAATAGTGTTTATGCCTGAGGAAAGGTCACCCTTCATGAAGATTAAAAAAAAAAAAAAGATTAGGTACCTGAAAAAATTAAGTGGATGTTAGCGAGGAAGAAGCAGAGATGGGTGTGGATAGGCAGTGTCTTAGTTATCTAGAGCTGCTGTAACAGAAATGCCACAAGTGGATGGCTTTAACAAAGAGAAGTTTATTTTCTCACAGTAAAGTAGGCTAAAAGCCCAGATTCAGGGTGTCAGCTCCAGGGGAAGGCTTTCTCGGTCAGCTCTGGAGGAAGGTCTTTCTCATCAATCTTCCCCTGGACTAGGAGCTCCTCTGCGCAGGAAACCCAGGTCTAAAGGACTCACTCTGCTCCTGGCACTGCTTTCTTGGTGGTATGAGGTCTCCCTGGCTCTCTGCTTGCTTCTATCTTTCATATCTCAAGAGATTGCCTTAAGACACAATCCAATCCTGTAGGTTGAATCCTGCCTGGCTGACAACTCCCGCCCATGATCCCTCATTAACATCACAGAGGCAGGATTTACAACATATAGGAAAATCGCACAATACCAGGGAATCATGGCCCAGCCCAATTGAAACACACATTTTTTGGGGGGACATAATTCAATCCATGACAGACACTGTCTGCCATGGGCATCATTCTGCCAACATTCAGCAAATTCCCAAGGGTGCTCTAATAGCATCAAGTATCAGCTGAGAGTAGCACTTCGCTTATATTAATTTAACTCATAGATCAACCCTGTAAGGTAGGGTCTGTTACACATCCTTTCTTTATAGATGGGGAACATGAGGCATGGACAGGTGATGACTTGCCCACAGTCATTCGCAAGGAAGTGGCAGAGCCTACTGTCATTCTACCTCCAAGATTACGTGCATAACTACTATACTAAACTGCCTTTCTATCTTACAAAGTAATATAAGGCCAGTTTCTTTTAAGGAGCCTGTAACCTATAACCAGGAAACCCTGGTGGTGTAGTGGTTAAGTGCTACAGCTGCTAACCAAGAGGTTGGGAGTTCAAATCCGCCAGGCACTCCTTGGAAACTCTATGGGGCAGTTCTACTCTGTCCTATAGGGTTGCTATGAGTTGGAATCGACTCGACAGCAGTGTGTTTGGTGGTGTTTTTTTTTTTAATAACTCAAAACCCATTGCTGTTGAGTCGATTCTGACTCGTAGCGACCCTATAGATCAGACTAGAACTGCACCGTAGAGTTCCAAGGAACATCTGGTGGATCCAAACTGCTGACCTGGTAAGCAGCCATAGCTCTTAACCAATACACCACCAGGGTTTCCAAGGATCCAATAGGCTAGTATAATCCCTGGGTGGTACAAACGATTAATGGACTTAGCTGCTAAAGTAAAGGTTGGAGGTTGAGGTCTACCCACAGGCACCTCAGAAGAAAGACTTAATGATCTACTTTCAAAAAATCATCCATTGAAAATCCTGTGGAGCACACTTCTACTCTGACACACGTGGGGTTGCCATGAGTCAGAATCAACTCAATGGCAACTCATTTACTGGTATAGCGCTAGTATAAAAAAAAAAAAAAAAACCATTGCTGTCAAGTCAATTCTAACTCATAGTGACCCTATAGGACAGAGTAGAACTGCCCCATAGGGTTTCCAAGGAGTGTCTGGTGGATTCAAACTGCCGATCTTTAGGTTGGCAGCCGTAGCTCTTAACCACTACACCACCAGGGCTTCTGTAGCCTAGTATAGGAGTTGGCAACTTTTTCTGTAAAGGACCAGATAGTAAATGTTTTAGGCTCTGTGGCCATATGGTCTCTATTGCAACTACTCAACCCTTTGTTGTAGTGTGAAAGCAGCCATAGACAATATGCCAGCAAATGAGTGTGTCCAGTAAAATGTTATTTACACAAACAGGCTGCAGGCAAGATTTTGCCCATGGGTCATAGTTTGTTCACCTCTGGCCTAATGGGTTAGAACAGTGCTTCTCAAACTTTAATGTACATGTGAATCATCTGGGATCTTGTTAAACTGCAGGTCTTCCACCAGTAAGGAGTTAGAACACAAACACTTCCAACTGGGTGTGATTAATGCACTACTTAATACATAGAAAGGGCACTGAATTGAGACTGGGCGACCATGGAAAGATCTGAGGTGGTACTATCTGAAGGGTTAATAATTAGTCATCGAGAGCATGGGGGTGGGCATCCAGGCAAATGGAGCGACATGTGCAAAGACCTGGAGTGTGCAAGTGGTCCAGCAAAGTGGGAGCATAGAAGGAAGGAAGTGAGGGAAGATGAGGCTGGAAAGCTACGCTGAGTCAGGTCAGAGAGGGACCTGGTTGACAGGGCATGTTAAGGAACCTAGAATCGTGTTCCCTCTACACGTGGGCAGTCATTAAAGAATCTTCCCGAGGAGTATTTTTTCATCAAGATTGACAACTCCTACTTCTAGAAGATAAAGATGTTGGATCAGACATGTGAACAGCCCTTCTTAGTCTTACTATAGTGGACTGGATTCCTGTCTCAGTCACTTTTTTACTGCCTTTCATTTCTTCAGACCTATTTCCACCATTTCTTATATATGAGAAGGCCTTAGGGGTCTGTAGAGTAAAATGAACAGATTTCAATCCTAGCTTTGCCACTTAATCACCATGAGAGTGTAGACAGGTGACTTAGCTTCATTGAGGACTAATTTTTTCTCTTAGCAAAATGGACAAATACCCACCTTACAGAACCATTGTAAGAATTGAATGAGAGATATGAACTAGCTTTACAAAGTACAAGTGCTGTGCAACAAACGCATCAATGGTGTTAGTACCCTGCTCCTCTGCTGTTTTGAGGGAGCCTTGCCTCAGGAACCCCATTCAGCCAAGCTCCTACTTGACAATCCTCGGGTTCTGTGGCCTGCTCATGCCTGCTGTTTACCCAGTCTTCCTTTGCACTGGGGCAAGACGCGTTTTCCCAGGAAAAGGAAAGGAAGCCTGGCCCATCCTGCTGCATATGAGTGGGAATGGGAACCAGGGAAGAAGTGGAAACTGGGGAGGGAGGGAAACCTAGATATTTTTGTAGTTCAAGGCCCAACTGCGCAAGCTCTGCCATAACCTGGTACCTCTGTTTCCTTTCCACGGAGGGTGCCAGGAATCAAAGTACAGTGGTCACTTACACTGCCTTTGTGCACAAAAGAATGAAACCACTGATGGGTGGATTGCAGCCAGTGGATCACCATCATGCCTTTGTGGCAGTAAGAATGGGAGATGCTGCTACACGCAAAAGAGGATTTCTTTCTTGAGAGAGCCAGTGAGGGTAGATATTGCCCAAGCATTACTACCACATCCTAAAACTTGTCTGTCATTTCTTGTTACACAAAGACAACACTGGCTGTTTAAAATATATAATATATATATATAAACCCAGAAGATGGTTTAAGCGTCAAGCAAGAAACAAGCAAAATTATCAGAACCTTTACCACTGTAGCCCAGTAGCAACAGTGTTTGAGGCCACTCTAAGGTGGTTGAGACAATATGGGCACAAATAGTCACCTTGATGGACACACCACACTCTCCTCAGCCTTGCTAAGCGTCCTTGCTGCCTCCATATCACTTCTTACCTGTCTGCTGTCTTGGAAATGGAAACAAGCACGTCATGGATACAGAGAACCGCTTCTGGCTCCCATGTCCATTGACCAGCATGATGAAGTCTGGTTTCCACACATACCTTGATTCCTCAAACCTCAACTACAAGTGCTCCTGTGTAAGTCACCAGCACATTGTTTCTGGGGTGTGGAGGGGTGGGAGGAAAAACAAAAAGAAAGCAACAGTATCAAGATACAAATTTAAAATTAGAAAATATTTCTTAAAGTGAGATTAGCTGCTCTTTTTAACCCAAAACAGATCTCATTGCCACCAGTCAGTGTTTGTTTAGGTAATGCAAAGTAATTTTAATATTAAAGTGTTATAATGATTTAGAAGGCAAGTCTGTGGTCCAGATATGTAAATAACCCACACTTTGACTACTCCTTCCTTTATGTTCCCTGTCACTGCTGCACTCTGTTATTATAAACAATGGAGAGTTGGCTGTAATTACTCCCAGAAATTTGGATTAATCCATGAGGGTAAAGGCCACACTAGGTAAACGCAAAAGTCTGTGGTTGCAGATAAAGGTACTAACACGTCTATGGAAGCTGTGACTTGTATGTGCTTGGCTGAGTTGGATTTGGTGATGTATAAACCTGGGTAATAAACCCCATTGTCTGTGCCTGTTGTTGAAGAATCATCCTGCCCCTGTAGCCATCAAGAAGATTGTGATTTAGCAAAATGGCTGCATTTCATATCTTGCCATTAGGGAGGATAAAGCTTATTAAGGAAAAAAAAAAAAAAAACCCTTTTGGAGTTTACATCCTTCACTGATGTTGCTCATATGCCGTCCAGGTTCAACAAAGAGGATGGCAGGCCAGTTCCTTTCCAGCTTCGTGTGGTTTGTTTTCAATGTTTGTCTTCTATTATCTATAAATGCAAGTGACTCTTTCATTTGCATTTGTAGGTACATGCATAAGGCTTCATATGTCTCTAGGATCATCACTTGGTCCTGGTTGACACTAGAACTTTTACTTGGGGGCAGAATGTCTTATGGAGATGGTTTGGCATGAAGTTGGATGAGGTAGTTCCATAGAGCTCTAGGGATTTGCATTCTGCCCCCAAACCTCTATGCTCTTCCCTGCTTCTGTCCTTTGGTTCATGCTCATCCCTCCACCAGGTGGATTCCCATCCCTCCTCTAGATAGCTCATGCTTGTCCTTCCACCAGGTGTATTCCCATCCCTCCTCTAGCTGGCTTATGCTGGTCCTTCCACTAGGTGGATTCCCATCCCTCCTCTAGTTGGATCATGCTGGTCCTTCCACCAGGTGGATTTCTGTCCCTCCTCTAGCTGACTTGTGTTCTTCCTTCCACCAGGTGGATTCCCGTCCCTCCTCTAGCTGGCTCGTGCTCTTTCTTCCATGAGGTGGATTCCCATCCCTCCTCTAGCTGGCTCATGCTGGTCCTTCCACCAGGTGGATTTCCGTCCCTCCTCTAGCTGGTTCATGTGAGCACCCTCTATTTGTCAGGGCCAACTCAATGTCCACCTTCTCCTTGAAACTTTATCCGATCATACCAGCCAATACTCTGTCTTCTTCCTCTGAGTTATGCATACTGCCTCTTAGATCAATGTGCCCATATATGGAGTCTTTAGTAAGAGATCATAATTCTTCAAAGGCAATGAATACATCTTGTGTCTTTTATTCCCATTATATCCCAACACCTCCCAAACTCCCTGTACATATATATAATGCATACTCAAAAAGCATATTAGGTATAAAATAAATACTGAATACCATTAATTAAAGAAAACTTAATTAAAGATGATGCTTACTAGCTTTTAAAAGGTAAAACACGTGAGTAAATCCAATGACATGACAAAATGCTAGGGACAAGAGATGGCAGGAAGGAGGAGGAGGCAAATGTTTATCTTTAGGACCTTATTGTATAGTTATTCAGCAGAAACTATCAAATGAAAGAACTTTGCTTTTATGTTTCCAATGCCAAAATCTACACAGTTTTATCACCATAGTGGTTGTAGTCTAAATATGTGGACTGTAAGGTTCTGTAATTGTAAGCTTCTTTAAAAAAATTGTTCCTGATTTCAAAATGGCTCTTAAAATCATCCAGTTACAAAAATACCCAGCATACCCTGTCTGCTCTCCAGTCCTCTATCTTCACCTACCCCTCATCTCACGGTGATCAGAAAAAAAAAAAAATCCCCCCCCTCAAAAAATATTCTCAACAACCCCCTGCTTCCCCAGACACATATTTGTAAGGAATTCAATTACCATGAAAAGAAAATAAAAGACAACTTTCTCTTCTACTTACTATCTGACTTCTTTAAAGTTATCCTTGAATTCCTTTGGTCCCAGGTGCATAAGTTAATTATCTCACACTGACAGCTTATCTAAACTATGTCTTAGATACCACAAGGAAGGCTCTTCAAAGACAAAGTGATAGTCTTGAAGAAAAGAAATGATATCATAAATACCCCACTCTTATAGGATAGTTGTTATCTTCCCCACCACTTTCGCTACTGCAACAAAATGCCAAAGGCCAACAGATCAAAAATGGGCAGCTCTCATAAGAATGAAAACCAAGGGATTGAAGACGGAGGTTAGCTGCAGGTCAACATGTTGGCCCCATGGGGATAGAATCATTGTTTCAGGACCCACAGAACGAGCCACTGGCCATGATGGGAAGGAGGACAAGAAGAGGCAGAGGAGCACAGGAGGAAGATGTTCAATCTGAGGATCAAAGTCAGGATGTATTTCATGAAAAGAAGGAAATGCTAGACAATGTAGTGCTTGGGTCATGTATTTTGTTAGAGAAGGCCTGCATAAGAAGGATCCCATCTGCTGTGGAATGAAATCTGTGACTTGTGCCAGCGCACATTTACCCAACACATGGCATGGAATAGACTCTGGAGCCAAGACTGGTTCTGTATCCATCCTGGAGCAGGTTGGTCAGTCTCCAGTAAAAACCCTCTTGGGATTAACCACTTATTCCAGTGTAGAGCATAGTGGGTAATTAATACCAGATCTGTTCCAGACAGCTTTGTGCATTCTGCCTATGAGTGAGGACCCCCAAAGAGCCCTTTCCAGTGGATCTGTTTGGATGAGGAAGAGAAACCTGCTGCCCTGATGTTTGTAAACAGAGCTCTCTCCAGGTACAGGTGTGTCCTTGCGTAGATGTGGGCTTGTGAGTGGCATATGGCAGTTACAGAGCAAGAGCTTGTCTGGACAGTAAAAAAAAAATAAGTATGTATGTGGATACAGCAAAAATATCCTAGTGGTGGCCTTTGTGCTTGCAGGGCAAGGTTGTGTGCCTCCTTTTAGCAGTCCAGAGAGTATTGAGGTAAGAGCTGCGTTTCAGCAAGCTCTGCCAACTGAAGTTTTGGAGTTGAACGAATGCCCATTCTTGGGGTAAATTACCTAAATTCTTTATAGGATTAGAGTTTCTGTGCATTTTTCCCAAGTGATAGAAATTCTCCTGATCTAGTCTCTTTCGTAGCACACCCAATTCCTTCTCTTTGTTTTTGATATCCTTTTCTTAAAAACAAAATCAAATAAACAGCAACAGAAAAAAACTTTAAATAATTCTTCATATTTCTGTCATTTCTCCTTTTTCTTGTGCAGCTCCAAAAGTGCTTTCTCTTTATCCCTCATGCTTTTGTTTATTTGTTTGTTTTCCTACATTCGCTTTCCAGTTTTCATGAATAACTTGGCAGCCCCACAAGTCTAATTGCCTTCTTAGTAGTTAAATTAATATGTACCTCAATTTGAGGTTACACGTAAAACTCGTTGTTAGTTGCCTTCAAGTTGGCTCCGACTCATGGTGACCCTGTGTACAATAGGACAAAATGTTGCCCAGTTCTGCACCATCTCATGATCATTGACATGTTTGAGTCCTTTGTTGCAGCCATTGTGTAGTGACTTCCAACCTAGGGGGCTCATCCTCTAGCACTATATCGGACAACATTCTGTTGTGATCCATAGGGTTTTATTGGCTAACTTTCAGAAGTAGATTGCCAGGCCTTTCTTCCTACTCTGTCTTAATCTGGAAGCTCCACTAAAACCTGTCCACCATAAGTGACCCTCCTGGCTCTTAAATACTGGTGGCATAGCTTCCAGCATCTTAGCAACATGAAAGCTACCAAGGTATAGCAGTGTGGCAAACTGACAGATGGGTGTAAACAGCTTGAAGGCAGATTGTCTTGTTTACTGTAGTTGCTCCACCATTTAGGACTATACTTTGGTACCTCACTATTTCACCTTTGTATATTCTCTCCCGTCACAAGTTTTCTGAAGCCCTGGCTAGTTCCTTGTCCTCTCCACAGGGACTAGTGCAGGCTCGTAGCAGACTTTGCCTGCAACACAGCACTTGCTCCATAAACAAAGTTGGTAGCCTTCCTGGGCAGTCAGTAATGGTCGTCTTTCCTACCAGTGAGCTTGGAAACCTTATCACGGTCTAGCAATTTCCTTTCTATTCTCCAACAAACAATAGAGCCGCCCACACCCCGGGAAATCCCTTTGACTAAACCAGATGACTGCAAGAAGACCAAGTTCCTAGCAAGCAAAGGAGCAGCTTGAGGCTTTGCCTCCCCCAGACCACCCATCTGCTGTGAACATAAACCCAAGGCAGACACTTAACCTCAAGCTGAGAAGAAGAACCGAGAGAGGGTAATCCGAGTTACATGGCTACAACAAACTTTCTCAGAAACCTGTGGAGCTCTGTCAGGCCTGTTACCACAGTAACCAGCTAGCTCCTCACTCTAATGTCTCTTGAGACTTACTGTCTAATTTGAGGTAGAAATGTCCGCAGAAGCAGACCCCAGACTGGCGACTCTTTGCTGTGGCCCACCTCAGAAGCATGTATCCCGCTGCAGCCTCTTGGTCGCTGAGGTGAAAGGGCACCCTTACCTCCACAGGAGGAATCTGATGAATTCTGCACTCAAAAAAGAGGGTTGTTTTTTCTTCCCCTTAATAGACTTACTCTCCATCCCCCAACTCAGCCCCTGATGAAAGGGCTTTTCCCCCTTTTTATTAATTATAGGCTGTTTGTGATGCTGAGCTGAAGCGGGAGGGAGCAATAATATCAAAGGATTTGAGTTATCTTCTTGTCAGTAGGGGAGAGCATCTGGCACCAGTGTGAGAAAAGGAGAACGGTGGGGGGGGCGTACCTAAAAGTCAGCTTCATGGGAATTTGTTGACACTATAACTGATGGTCTCAGCTCACAGGAGCACAAAGACACAGCACCATTAGTAAGTACTGATTTTCAGTCCTAAAGGAAGCACTTCCTTACAACAGGAGAATAGTGGATTAAGAGTATCCATGAGACCCATATAGATTTATGAGACCCATATAGATTGTATCTAGCTAACTCTTTAAAAAAAAATTAAAGGCATTTCAGAGATGAGCTTTAAAAAAAAAAAATTATTTCATTCTTTGGAATTGTCACAGTCACTCAGTATGGATCTTGAACCAATTCCCACACACTCCATGCCCACCCAGAAGTGGGGAGGAATACACATTTGCCTGGGCATCAGAAGAGCTGGCTTCTAGTCTTGGGTCAATAGTGATCTTGGAAAAATCACTTCTCTCCTTCCATACAAAGAGGTTGGGCTGGATAATAGGTAAGGCCCTGTCCAGGTTTCTGACATCAGTTAGAGAGCAGAGATGGTGTCTCAGCTCTTGGCTAGTTTCTTTCTGGAAGAGTGATGCTGCTCTCTGAATGTTTGTCATGAAAATGAATGATTATATTTTATCCTGGCTTTTATCTCAATAGAGATTTTCTTCTACTTCATTTGGGTCTTGATTTAAGGGAGGAAGAAAGGAAGCACGATAAAAGTGTGGAAGGAAGAAAAGAAGCCTTGAGAGACTCTCTGAGAGGAATGCCCTTAACTTCCTCTGGGCTCCTAGGATAGAAAGTTTCTATACTACATCTTTTCTCTTAAACCTGCAAAGTTAAAACAATTAAGGATACCATACAGATTAGAAGAATAAGCTGTATCTGCAAATTTTCATGAAATCAAAGAATCTATTCACCACCAGTTAAATTAGCCTTTCCAAGGATGGCGGTGCTGGTTATAATCAAAGTACACACTTTTATTTTTCATTTTCCAGATTATTTTCCATCAACCATCTCATTTTATCTTTTCATCATTCTCCTGAGGAATAATACTTTATACATGTTTAAAAGACTTTCTTAAAAGACTTTCTGAATTATAAAGTATTTCATATCCAGGTCCTGACAATCACTTTTAAAGGTAATTCAGGAAGTTATCGCTGTCCTCATTTTGCTGAAGAAGAAACTGAAATGAAGAAACCACTTGCCCAACTATCAGAGGCAGCGGCACACAGGTTCAGAGCATAGGCTCTGTGGACAGACAACTCCATGTGAATCCCAGCTCTGCCGCTGATTAGCTCTGTGTCCTTGGCTAAGTAGTTAAAATCTCTGCACCTTAGTTTCATCATCCATTAAATGGGAATAATAATGGTACTCTCCTCATAGAGATTGAGTGGAGAAGGAGGCTAAATGAGTTAATATGTAAGGACCTCCAGCACACAATGCTTAATAAGCATTTGTCATTATTGGCAGAGTCAAGGCTAGAACCCAGATCTTTTGACTGCTAGCTCATTGCCTACACTGATATTATCCTTTTTATATAGATGAGAACCTAAAGCCTTCACAATTAAATGAAAAGTTCATCCAAGTTCTTTCTGTTAATTAGATCTAGAGCTAAGGTCTGCTGGCACTCCCTTTAATCTTTTCACCATTAAGCCACGCTGCCCTCTGTTGCTCTGGACAAAGTGTCAACCCTCTTAAATTTATAAACAAGGCAATCTCATCCAATATTACTGACAGCCCAAAGACAGACTCTCCCATGCTTCTGGGGAAAGGGTCTTAGGAGACCTTAGGTCTTAAAGATATAAAATTGCAGGTGACTCACTGCTGTGGGCACGTGCTCATTAAATCTGCAGGCTTTTCTCATGTAATTTGTCCACTGGAATGGTCTCTCTTCTTTTCCTTCCTCTGCAATTATCATCAGTACCAGGTCATTGAATATTTGACTGTTTATGGCTCCCTGAGTACATGTCTTATTTCTGGACACCTTCATTATGTACGCCTTGAGAATATACACTATGTCCTATGTTGGTTTTTATTTCCCATTGCACAGAGCCACGTGTTTGGTTAATCTAAACCAAAACTCACTACCATTGAGTCGATTCCAACTCATAATAGAACTTCCTCCAGAGGGTTTACTGCCACATCTTTCTCCTTCAGAGTGCCTGGTGGGTTCAAACCACCGATCTTTGGGTTAACAGCTGAGTACTTTAGCCTCTGTACCACCAGGGCTCCTGCTTGGTTAATAGGTTCATAAATATTTCTTGATTCATGAATTGATTGATTGTTTGATGGACTGATGGTGGCCTCTCAGAATAGTTAACAATTACCCCTACCTCTTAGTTGCAAGTTCAGGGTGGTCAAAGAACTTGCCTAAGTGGCACTGAACACCAGAGTGCCAGAACAAGCATAGAAGCTTCAGGAATTGTACATGAGGGTGGGTGAGAAGGAGGTAATTTTTGAAGAGGAGGGAAGCTTTTCTTGCACTCACACCATGTCATCTGCCAAACAGTCTTAGAACCTGTTGTGTACCCCTGCTGGACTGAACACTGTGTGCACAGAGAGATACAGACCCAAATCAGTGCTCACCCTCTTGCCAGCATCTGTGCCCCATGTAGTACGCCTGAACCAATTGTGACCTTATTCTACAGCTAAAAACAACTGAGAGTCATCTGCCAGGGTCACTGGCACCCAAGCCTTACTACAGAAGGGGCTCTACTGAAAGGGCAGCTCAAATCCAGGACGTTAAAATAACCCGAATGGTGTCATTTTCTGATCAAATTCCTTTCCTTGTCGGGTTTGTGATTTTTGAGCCTGGGAATGTCCCTCATGGCTCAGGTTTCCCTGCTGCCACCCTGGTCTCAGGCCTGGAATGTGAGCACTGCCGTTGAGGTCTGATGTAACTATGTCACAGTCCCGAAGTGGAAAGGCATTATCTCATAGAAAGTGGCAGCAGGCCGGCACCACTGAGTTCTGGCAGCTCAGCTCCAGTTCAGACCTGGAGCATCCCTCATCCACCGTCCTCAGTGGACAAAAGTCTGATGCCCCAGACTCTAATCTGAGCCCTAGAAAACCAGGGTCTTGCAAATCAACATACCCAGACATGGAGACAGAAAACCATAGGCTGAGATGGAGACAGGCTCTTCTCTGGACAAGCCATGCAGGTGTGCAGAAAGGAGATCTCTGTTCTTGAGGCCCTTGAGCACTTGGGGTGCTTAGGCAGAGTGCAGGGAGCCGTGGTTCACATGACAAAAGGCATGGCCCACATGGTTCTGCTGAGGTGCCATCCTTCCTTAGTGGTGCCCTTGGGGACAGGATTGCTTTACCAAGAGGGCAGGTGGGGCCAGGTGGCCTATGAGGTAACCATCCCTTTCAGCTCTTGGACAGCATGAGGCCTCTAGAGGAAACAATGAACCCTCTCACAGAGTAATAGACAGCAGCAGAGCCCCAGCCATTTGCTCTTGAAACATTTGGAATTAAGAGACGCTCTTCTTATCTAACTTTAGATGGAGGGGTCAAGACCCTGCCTTCTTCCTGGGTTAGCTTGTTGAAACTACCCATTTCCCACTGCTCTGCTATAAGACAGACACTCTCTCTGTGTGTGTGAAATATATGCGTAACAAAACATTTGCCATTTCATGTGAAGAGTTCAGTGACATTATGTTGATCATGTTTTTCAACCATCACCTTGTCCATTTCCAAATTTCCCCATTACTCTTAACAGAAGGGTTTCCCCCAAGTAATGATGAGTACCCCTTTTCCCTTCAATGTCCCCTAAGTAATGAGTCTTCCTTTTCCCCTCCCTCGTCTCTCCTCTGGTAACCGCTAATGGACTTTAGTCCCTATACACTTGCCTATTCTTGTTATTTCATATAAATGAGATCATATATTTGTTTTTGTGAATGGCTTATTTCCCTCAGCATAATGTTTTCAAGGCTCATCCATGTTGTAACATGTACCAGGACTTCATTTCTCTTTATGGCCATGCAATACTCCATTGTATGCCATGAGACACTTTCATTTCAGCAAAGCAGTGTGCCAACTCCTTTCTTAATTGAAATACTTCCTCTTCTCCATTTGCCTTTGTTATGGATAAATTGTGTCTCCCCAAAATATGTGTCAACTTGGCTAGGCCATGATTCCCAGTATTGTGTGGTTGTCCTCTATTTTGTGATCTGATATAATTTTCCTTTGTGTTTTAAATCCTACCTCTGTGATGTTAATAAGGCAGAATTAGAGGCAGTTATGTTAATAAGGCAGGACATAATCTACTAGATTAGGTTGTATCTGGAGTCAGTCTCTTTTGAGATTTAAAAGAGAAACAAGCAGAGAGACATGGGGACCTCATTTACCACCAAGCAGGAAGAACCAGGAGAGGAGTGCATCCTTTGAACTCAGGGTACCTGCACTGAGAAGCTCCTAGACCCAGGAGAAGATTGATGACAAGGACCTCTCCCCAGGGCCAATAGAAACGTTTCACTGGAGCTGGCTCCCTGAATTCAAACTTCTAGCCTACTAGACTATGAGAGAATAAACTTGTTTGTTAAAACCACCCACTTGAGGAATTTCTCTTATGGCAACACTAGATAACTAGGACGATCTGGCTCTTTTTCTTCAAGGTGCAGATTAAATTCCACCTGATCCGTGAGGCATTACAGATTTCCCAGCTTCCTAGCTCCGGAATACCTCAGAACTTAGTATCTGCACCATGCATTTGACAATTAGCAGGCCCACCTCCCACCATCACTACCTTCACACTTAGAGTAGCACGTGTTGGTTAGTAGGGTCCTCCAGGGCAGAGACTACATTTCATCGCTTGTGCTCCCAGTACTTGGCAAAGTACCTGGTACACAACACTGACTCTTCAGATACTCCTACAGAGTACTAAGTCTTGGCTTCCCATTATTTACACCCAGAATAAAAACCTAAGTTCAAATTCAGCTGACAAACTCTCATTTCCTAACTTTCTATGGGGCTCCAGCCACACTTCCTTGAACACACCAAGCACGTGCCTGTCTCAGGGCTTTACATGGGCTCTTTCCTCTGCCTGGAACAATCTTTCCCTAGATATTCAAATGGCTTACTCCATGACTCCACTAAGGTCTCTGCCTAAACACCACCTTCACAGAGAGGATGTCCCTGACCACTTATTCTAAAAACTAGCATTCTCTCTCCCGCAATTCTTATTCTACTTTATTTTTCTTCATAGCACTTTTAATTGATTTATATTGCATTAAATTATGTTTATATTATATCCTATTCTAGGAGTCCCTGGATGATGCAAATGGTTAAGTGCTAGGCTACTAACCAAAAGGCTGGTGGTTCAAACCCACCCAGAGGTGCCTCAGAAGTAAGGCCTGGAGATCTGCTTCCAAAAGGTCACAGCCTTGAAAACTCTATAGAGCAGTTCTACCCTGCACACGCGGGGTTGCCATGAGTTGGAATTGATTCCTCAGCAACTAACAACAACTGCATACTATATTACATATTTTTTAAATTTTTTATTGTGTGTGACCCCCAAAGAATACCACCTCCATGATGAGGTCTAAGACCCTGCTTTATTCACAACATGTCCTTGATGCCTACAGCTGTACCAAGAATATTGTAGGCACTCACTATTCATTGAATGGATGGATAGATAAATGAATGAAGGAAACAACACACCTAGATGTCTCTCTACAAAGTAAGGACCGCTCTGTGTGGTAATGTGACATGCAGTCAACCATAGGAGGAAATAAGGCTTCCTTTCTCAAAGAACTAAAGACCATTAGATTTGTAAAAGTCCAAGGAGCATCAACCCTGTAATTGTACAGAATAGGAAATTGAGTCTCAGAGAGGAAAAAATGAATGGACATGAACACTTGGGAAGTTAATACCTTTGACTGCTAACTAGTTGACACTCCCTGGAGCATGGTTTGATGTCGCAATTCACCCGGACAGATTCCAAGTTATCAATCTTCTGCTGGTTTTGCATTAGGATATTTTTATCATAATCAAAAGCAAAACAAGCAAGAAAGCAAGTCCAGTAATATAAAAGTTCACCTCTTCTTGCTTCAAACAAGTATCTTGAGAAGCATTTCTGAAAAGGAAGCACCTATGCTGACTTAATTCAGTGTTTTCAGTAGACTAGGTACACACAGTTCTTCCAAACCTTTGTGTGCTAGGCAGTGTCCTGCAGGACCGTCTGCATTTGGAATGAAGAGGAAATTCAAGTACATGCCCAAAGCTAAGCCACAATTGGGGTTGGATGTCTTCATTTGGCCGGTAGTTCTAGTTCCCTTCTCCATGGACAAGCGTAAAGTGTTGATTGCATGTTCAAAGATGGACTGCCCCCATTCAGTGCACTGCTGGTGAATAGGGGTGTCTGTGTTAACCAAACAAGAGCCATTCTCCTTAGTCCTCTGTTTTTATCTTCCAGGGGCCTCTAGGGAAGTCATGCCCAGTCACGACCCTTCTCTCCCAGTTGTCCCTTGATGGTGACTGCCCCTTGCTCTCCTTGTCAGATTGTGTCTGACAGCAATGAAAACCAACAGTTTAAAGGCAATAATTTCTTGGCAGGACAGATTGGCATGAGATTTGTCCCAAAACAAAATATGCCTTTCAGGGAAGTGTATTTTAAATTGATTTAGTGTTCCCAAGACACTGAGATTCTTATATGGCTGACATGAGAGAGAGAGAGACTGGCCTGAGACAAGGGCCTTGAATGATTGCCGGTAACAGGAGAAGCCAAGGGAAGATGCAGGGCTGTGTATATCACTGCATGGCCCAAAGTGAGGGAACAGGAGTGCCATAAACATCTTCTGGGGAAAGGCTGTGGTACACCCCAGCCTGCTATTTAAATGGCCTGGTTAGTGATTTCTGTCCTGGAGGCAGAATGTGTGAGTCAGAAGAACATCCATCTTCCCCTCCTGGGCTGTATAAACAGTTCGCATTCAACTACTAATCTAAAGGTTGGCATTTCGGACCCACCCAGCAGTGCTGCAGAAAGAAGTCCCAGTGATCTACTTCCAAAAAATCAGCCACTGAAAACCCTACGGAGCACAGTTCTACTCTAACACACGTGGAGTCACTATAAGTCAGACTGACTCAACGGCAATGGGTTTAGATTTTTGGTTTCTTTTCTTTCTACTTTTTTTTAATTCCCCAATTCTGTTCCCTCATTCTCCAAAATACTTTTTCATCACCTACCACCATGTTCACTGCTATGTTTGCCTCCTAGAAGAGCTCCCTGGGCATTTTGTCACCGAGGAGCATGACATGCCATCCATGGTCTCAATGTATTACATTATATGCCTGTGGCCCCCCTGCCCCTACATTGTTATTAAGCCTTGGTTTCTGGGCTCATTCCAGTGTACAGAATAACTCAAACATAAGAGGTGGATGCCACTGTTGTTGTTGTTGTGTGGTGTCAAGTCGATTCCCACTCAGGAGCCCTACGGGACAGAGTAGAACTGCCCTGTAGGGTTTCCAAGGCTGTAATCTTTACAGAGGGCTACCACATCTTTCTTTCTTGGAGCCCCTGATGGGTTCAAACCACTGACTTTTTGGTTGGCAGCCAAGCACTTAACCTCTGGGCTCCTTGAACGCTGCTAGAAGGGGTCAATTTTAGTTGTGGCCAAGTTGCTTTGGTGGCGTAGTAGTTAAGAGCTACAGCTGCTAACCAAAAGGTTGGCAGTTGAAATCCACCAGGCTTTCCTTAAAAACCATTTGAGGCAGTTCTACTCTGTCCTATAAGATAGCCATGAGTCAAATGGACTCACCGCACCGGGTTTGGTTTTTGGGGTTTAAGTTGCTTTTGTGCTTCATCTTCTGGAAGTCCACCAGAGGGGGCCCAAGCTCTCTCAAGTGAAGCCACAACTGGTGGCACTGACGCCAGCAGATGGCACTCTTGCTTTAGCCATCAAGAAGGGAGCTACTCCAGCGTCGGGTGGGGTTTTGAGCCTCAGGCTGGGAGACAGTATTCCTAAGTACAGGGTGATCTAGAGGAGTGCTGTGTTGTCCCAGCTAAATAGTCCCCTTTACCATGAGAAGTACAGCTGAGCCTCAAAAGCCAGGGGTGGGAAAGAGCCAGCCTGGGGAGATGGCAAAGCCTAGCAAGAAACCAGGACTCTCAGGTTCTAATTCTGACTGCACTGCTACTTTTCTGGGAGCCTTGGCAGGAGCTTGTTTATTCTTTCTCCCCCCCCGCCCCGACCCCCCCAGCTTCCTCAACCTTCCATGTGTTCAACAAACGTAGATTAAGAGCATACTCTAGTTGCCTGGTGGACTTGGGATTCAGGAATCAAAAAGACAAAGCCCCTGCCCAGGAGGAATTCATAGTCTAAGGGGTGGGGTGGGGGAGGCAGGGTGGAGGGACACAATCCAAATGGTACCCTGTAGGAAGGGAACTATCAGGATGGAGATGTACACAGAAGCACCCAGGAAAAGTACTTAAACCAGCCTGGGGTGGGCTGAGGAGGCTCAGGTGGCTCTGTAAAGGCTTCCAGGGAAAGGGGAGATTCCAGATGGAGTCTCAAAAGCCAAGTAAGTCACCTGGGTAAAGAAGATTTGGAAAGGACAATCTAGACAGAAGGATGGCCGTACCAACAACAGTGAGGCAAGAACCAGCTCTGTAGATGAGTAGAGATTCTCGTATGGGTGAGCAGTGGTGAGAAAGAGAGCTGGGAGAGCAGGCAGGAAGCAGCAGAGGGGACCAGGTTTGCAGGCCACATTCAGGTTCCTCTACAGGTTTTTTGAGGGGATAAGTAACTGTGGTCACCGTGCACAGAGTGCTTTGCTGACGTCTGTGACAGCATCACAGGGAGGGGCATAGTGAGTGCCTGTGACTTGGTGTACCCTCAGTTTAAAAGGGCATCTTTCCCATATGCTCAGACTCCGGACAAAAAGAGCCTGCAGTCTCATGTTTAGAGTTTCTGCTGCAGAGAACCATTGCCGGTGTTCATGGAGAGAATGTTTTTAATCAGCAAAGTCTACTAAAGTGGCGTGCAAAGTTCAGGGAAGGAGTAAAGCCCGCCAGTGAGGCTGAGAGAGTGGAAGTCAGGCAAAGAAAGACAAATGAAGACCCCAGTACCTGATTTCCTGGAAAGAAGGACTTTGACGGGTCAGACCATGAAGAAAATAGCAGGCGAAATTCCTGAGGACAGAAAAAATGGCATGCAAATAGTCTGCAGGGTGGTGCAGTGTGTAAATTAGCATCAGTTTCCAAAGAAGCTTTGAGTTGAGACAGTCCAAAGACATCATCTCTCCAAAGCTCTCATCATCATCAGTGGATGAGGATGCTAAATTGCAGAGAGGTGAAGAAACAGCTTGCTCTAACATAAATTTAAAAAAAAACGTAAAAAAACATAAATAGTTAATGTTAAATACTATCTGGAGCTCCGGGTGCAAATGGTTAACACACTCTGCTGTTAACTGAAAGGTTAGAGGTTTGAGTCCACCCAGGGGCTCCTCAGAAGAACGCTCTGGCAACCTACTTCTGAAAAATCAGCCATCGAAAACCCTATGGAGCACAGTTCTACTCTGACACACATGGGGTCGCCATGATTTAGAGTCACCTCCACAGCAACTCGAACCGAAAAGAGAGCCCACAAGGCATCAGGCCCTGATGTAAATGCTATATATGAATGAACTCACTTAATCCTCCTAAGAACTGCATAAAATAGGAAGTTTTCCTCCTCCATGTTTACAGATGGGGAAACTGGAGCTCAGACAGGTTAAGTAGCTTGCCCAACATCACCGAGTTAGTAAAGGGTAAAGCTGGGATTCAAACCCAGGTATCCTCATTCCCAAGGCCATATTCATAATCACCTTGCTATATTGCCAACTCCAGTCTCTACCAGTAGCAGAGCCAGGACTGAAGCCCAAGTATCCCAGGCTTATGTTCCTGCTCTTCCCACCATCCCACTCTTTCCTCAAATAGTCCCAGAAGGCAGAGCCTTGGCCCTTGCCCTTCTCCTACACAGCCACAGTGCCTGTTCCCTCAATTCCTTTTCCAACTACCCTAAGTAAAATAGCAACACCATCCCAGCTCCTGCAGCCACGGCAAGCCCTATGCCCCTTACTCTGCTTTATACATCTGTCACGGTTATCACTATCTAAGCCAAAATAAAAAAGTTGCTGTCTAGTTGATTCTGCTTCATGGCGACCCCATGTGTGTCAGAGTAGAACTGTGCTCCACAGGGCTTTCAGTGGCTGACTTTTTGGAAGTAGATCATCAGGCCTTTCTTCTTAGGCACCCCTGGGTAAATTCCAGCCTTTTGGTTAGCAGCCAGCCAGGGACTGCAAGCAGCTTCACACCAAAAAACCAAACTGCATTGCAATTAATTACTTTTGTCTGTGGCCTTTCTAGCCATGGGCTTGTAATGCCTACCCAGGTGATTATGTGATAGGTACTTGTGGCCTACTAAGGGAACTGGTCAGTTTTGCCTTAAAGGAGAGCCAATTCCAGAGCAGAGAGGAGGAACAGCCTCCTACCACCAACAAGGAGGAACAGCCAAAAGCTGGCGCTGGGAGGCTCATAGGACCAGGAGACAGAGAGCGAGCTGTAATCCTGAAGACAATGAGAAGCAGTGGCAGGAGAGACCAGGTAGCAGGAGACGGCACAGTGGGCTTCCTGCCCCATGGAGAGAGAAACCTAAGTGCCTTTGGACAGAGACTGAGGGCCAGGGAGAGGCATGCCTGCAAGGACAGCTGAGAAGAGGCTGTCCTGCTGGAAGAACTGTATCCTGAGCGTTACTGAGCCTAAATTGTAACTGTTACTTCCCTAATAAACCCATAATCGTGAGTACGCTTTGTGAGTTCTATGTGTCCACTGCAGTGAATTATTGAACCCAGGAGAGGAGTATAGGGTGCTGTGCAAGGGACAGTTGGAGGAACAGTTGGTGTCAGAATTAGTAAAGATGATGGAGAAAGGAGGCTTGTCTGGCCTCCACCTCATGGGAGTCAGCCTTGTGCTGTCGATCTTGGTTCTCCTTCTGCTTTGTGGGGTTGGAGAAGGTCAGACAGTGCCCCCACGCCATTTTTACACAAACCAAACACATGGCGACTGTCATGGATTGAACTATGTCCCCCCAAAAATGTGTGTATCAGTTCGACTGGGCCATGATTCCCGTTATTGTGTAATTTTCCTATGTGTTGTAAATCCTGCCTCTATGATGTTAATGGGGGAAGACGGGTGGCAGTTGTGTTAGTGAGGCAGGGTTCAATCTACTAAACTGGATTATGTCTTGAGGTAATCTCTTGAGATATGAAAGATAGAAGCAAGCAGAGAGCAGGGGGACCTCATACAACCAAGAAAGCAGTGCTGGGATTACAGTGTGTCCTTTGGACCCAGGGTCCCTGCTCAGGGAAGCTCCTGGTCTGGGGGAAGATTGCTGAGAAGGCTGACAGAGAGAGAAAGCCTTCCCCTGGAGCAAACGCCCTGATTTTGAAATTTTAGCCTACTTTACTATGAGTAAATAAATTTCTCTCTGTTAAAGCCATCCGGTTATGGTGCTTCTGTTATAGCAGCACTAGACGACTATGATGGCAACCCTGTGTGACAAAGTAGAACTGTCCCATATGGTTTTTTTGGTTGTAGTTTTTACAGAAGCAGATATCCAGGCTTTTCTTCCATGGTAACACTGAGTAGATTTTAACCTCCAACTTTTCAGTTAGCAGCCGAGATCCTTAACCATTTGCACCTCTCAGGAACTCCTATCACCATCTACTTACTCTTTTTTATTCATTTATTTGGTCAGTGTCCTCTACTAAAATGTAAACTTCATGAAGCTAGGATCTTTGCTTTCTTCACTGATATATCCTCAGTGCCTGGCACATATAAGCATCCAGTAAACATGAGTAAGTAAATGAATAAACAAACAAACAAGCAAATAATAAATCCCTAGGCCTGAAGCAAACAGCTCAGGCACTGGTGCTGTGTGTTGAAAGTCCTTGCTCATTATTGAGATGCTGCATAGGCCTCTAAGTCCAGTCCAGATCATATCTCTTCTGTGGGACCATCCAGATCTTTCCACCTAATGCGTTACTGGCTGAGATTCATTTCTTGGGTTTTAATATCATGACCCCAAGACTCTTATATTTAAATGTAGGTACTTCTGAAAAGAAGGACATAGTACATTAATTATCAGGCATAGACATTTTCAAATAGACTAAAATAATACATATACATTTTATGTATAACAGATCCAAACTAAAATACAGCTAGCATGTATTATGCACTTACAGCCTGCTAGCAATTGTCCCAGATTCTGCGTGGTTGGGTGGTACCAAGTGACCAATTCTAGCCCATCAGATGTATGTGCACCTGTTACCCATTGAAAGTGTTAATGAGAGGCCCTCAGAGCTCTCTTCCTTTTAGCGCAGTCAATTCACAACCTACAAGGTAGAGTCCCTCAGTGGATATAATGAACAGAGACCCCATGTACCCAGTCCTATCCCAGCCAAAGTGCAATGAACTTGTAGTTTTATTGAGAAATAAGCCTTTGTTGTTTTAGGCTAGTGAGGTTTTAGGATTGTTACCACAGCATAGCCTAGATTGATACTCCTACATGTACTTCACTTAATCAGCACAGCAATCTGCTGAGGTAGTTAGTGCTATCATTGTTTCACAGATTAAGGCACAGGCTCTGAGATGTTGAACAATTTGCCCAAGACCACACAGCTAAAGTGGTAGAGCCAGGAGTAGAAGTCAAGTCTGTCTGATTTTAGGACACACTTTTACCTACTTTTACACTCTCTCAAATCTTTAACGAATAAATAAGCAATAGAAAAAATGGGAATACTAGCTGTTCCCTAGAAAACAGAAGCATCCTAGGGGCCCCACGGCTTTGGGCCCTGGGAAGTCAAGAGGACACTGGGTTCCTGGGAAAACGGTTGTGAAAAACTAGTGGTAAAAGAGGGGAGGCACTGTTGACAACATTCTCCTACTTCGTATTTTTGCTTGTAGGGGAGTTAAAAAGTCAGTCTTTAGCTTGATTCTTTCTCATTGTAGATTTATCAATTGGTAAGTCAGCAAATAAATGCTGAGTTCTCACTGTGTGCCAGACATTATCATGAGGGCACCTTGATGAATCCACATCCATAACCCTTGCATTCAAGATCGTGTGGGCTGGTCAGCTAGTTCCCCTTCTCTGTATCTCAGGTAGGGCTCTCACCTGCTGACAACAATGGGATACATGTTTGCTCTGAAAGTTATTGGTTCAGAGATTTCAAGCGAGAGGGTCTAAGATCAAATTGAAGCTCACCATCTATGGTCTGACACAACTTTTAAACTTCTGCGTGGTTCCATTCCTCATCTGTTCAAAGCCCTACTTATTTGTGTGGTTGTTTGATGGATGCAGAGATGGGAAAGTGCATCTGAAAATACAGTATGTAGGTATGATTTTGTAAATGAGGAAATGGGTATTGCGACTAAGAGACTTTCTGTTCTACTTATATTTAATTTTTGGAAGAGGGAGGATATGAATATATTTTCAACAATGTTGAGATTCATTAAGAGGAAGAGGTGGGAAATAAGACATTGAAAAGGAGCCACCATAAATACTGTGACCAAGCAAAATTATGGCTGATGACCCTTGAGAATAAGTTGTTGGGTTGGATGTAATCACACCTCCTCACCACACAGGATGAGCTAATGTGGGTGAAGCACTTTGAGTGCTTCTGAAGAAAGTGAAGAATTGTTATTATTAGTGTTAGATATGTCCCTCTTGAGAGTCTAAATGGTCTTGTTCAGTGCCTGCTTGGCTAGTTCTTGCATCTCTGCTTCCAAAACTCAGGAACAAGTTCTCCAGATCAGACTGGCTCCTCTCCTAATTTCAGAACAAATATTAGAAGGTACTGGTGCTGAAGATGGAGATGCAGACTGAGGAGGAGGAGAGACAGGGAGAGTAGAAACAGAGAGTCTCTTAGTCCCAATCCCCAGAAGGTAACAACAGGTCTCAATTCTCTGTTTCTGCTTGAGGACCTCATTCAATCATTCCATTTGTTTAGGAGAGCAAATGGTGTGTCATTTTTTATAGACAGTGAATCTTGAGGGTCTCAAGATAAATAGCCTGTAATGAGCAAAATTCTTGCCAGTCCAGAAATAAATAAACAAGCAAACAAATAAATAAATAAAGTACCCTAAAGAGAGAAAGAACATTGAATATAGAGAACAGACCATTACTATAAAAATGATAAGGTTCAAACCACTCTCATGTTTGGCATATATTTCTCTGTTTTAGGGAATTCAACTGTCCCAGTTTGCTGGGGACTCCTTGGTTTTAGCACTGAATTCCTGCATCCTGGGAAACCTCTCTGCCCCGGAAAACCAGGATGGTTGGTTACTGTTGGATTGAATTGTGTCCCCAAAAACGTATGTTAAAGTCCTAACCCATAGTACCTGTGAATGTGACCTTGTTCGGAAATATGGTTTTTTGAAGATGTTATCAGTTAACATGAGATCATGCTGGATGGAGTAGGGTAGTTCCCAATCCAGTATAAGTTGTGTCCTTATAAAAGAGAACAGAGAGAGAGACACATAGAGGGAAGACAACCATGTGAAGATGGAGGCAGAGATTTGGAGGGCAGCATCTATAAGCTGGGGAACTCCAAGGGTTGTCAGCTATCATCAGAAATTAGGAGAGAGACATAGAACAGAGCCTCAGAGCCCTCAGAGGGGATCAACATGGCCAACACCCTGATCTTGAACTTCTAGACTCCAGGACTGTGGGAAATACATTTCTGTTGTTTTAAGGCACCCAGTTTGTGGTACTTTGTTATGGAAGCCCCAGGAACCTAGTACAGTCACCTCACCTCTGCCTGAAATGCCCTCCTCCCATGCCTTACCTCCTACCCTACCTCACCTCACATCCCTCTTGAAGAAGGTGACACTCTACTACTCAAACATAGCCTCCTCCATGACGCTTTCCAAGATCCCTCAAGCAGAACAGGCTCTTGTCTCTATGTTCCCTTGAAAACTTTTACATAATTCAACAATAGCACTTATGAGTTGTAGTGTAATTTTCTGTTTGCCACTAAAATGTACTTCTTTCTGATAGTGTAAATTCTTCAAAGGCAGGAACCATGTCTTATGCACGTTTGAATCTCTGGTAACCAAGTAAAGAAATGTTTGCTGATTATATGAATGAATAAACTAAGGAACTAACAAATTTGGAGAAAACCACGTCACCACTAAACCAGTTGCTGTTGAGTTGACTCCAACTCATGGTAACTCCATGTGTGTCAGAGTAGAACCTCTGTATAGGCTTTTCAGTGGCTGATTTTTTGCAAAGAAGTCTCCAGGCCTTTCTTCAGAGGTACCTCTGAATAGACTCAAACCGCCAAACTTTTGGTTAACAGCCAAGCACTTAATATCTATTTGTGCATAAAAAATTGCTTGAAATATTTCCACCTCTGCCAAACTACAAGAATATGATAGAAAATTCTGAGGCTTCGTATTATACCTGGAAAAAACAGAAATATGTGAGGTGGGGCCAAGATGGTGGAATAGTCAGATGCTTCCTGTCATCGCTCCTACAACAAAGACCCCCCCAAAAAACAAAAAAACAAGTGAATAGATTATATATGGCAACAAAGGAGTCCTGATCATCCAAGACAGAGCTGAAGAGTAGGACTGAGCAGCAGGGGGAAGGACAGACAATTTAAAAGCAGCGAAGTAGTGTCAGTTGCAAGGTTGCCAGCAACCTGCTGGCTGGGTTGGCCTGCACATACTGGCTGAGGTGTGCAGTAGCATTTGGGACATGTCTCATCACGTCGGGAGAGGCTGGGTGGCAGCATGTCTGCACAAGCCTTCAGAGCCAGGTGGCAGCGGCGCTGGATCAGAGAAAGTTAAGTGCAAGGGTCTACCCTTCCACGCAGGGGCAAAATAACCCCTCCCCCTCTGGGAGTTTCACATCTAGAGGTGCTTCCTTCCCCCTTACCCACCCTCCACCCCACTCCATTCCAACACCAGTCCGGCAGTATTCAACAACTGCCACATCCCCTAAGCCAGAACTCAAGGCTATCTGCACTCACACCAGTTTCTCAGATTTAAAAAACACCACATCCCCTAAGCCAGGGACTCAGGGTAGGTCAGGAGATGCTGCCCTTTCATCCAGTCACTGGCATAAGGGGTCCACAGACTTGCAGTGCCCTTTAACCCTGCCTAGACTTGTGCGAACTGATTAAACACTGTATACCCTCATTAGCATAAAACAACAGGGCTACACCTGAAGCCCATTTTCAACTGCAGCAGCCAAGGACATTTTGTAGATTCATGACATTTGACACCACACTGCCCATTAAGCAGGGATTGCACCCACCCATATCAGGGGCTTGAGGGCTGGCAGTATCGCCTACTCCATCTAGCTACCCATTACAGGAGTCTGAGAATAAGTGATGCCTCCCAGTTCCTCCACCCAACACCACCAGCTGCATAAGGATCAGCTGCAATACCCCACCCACTAAGAGGCCTAGGAGACAGGGACACACCCTCTACACAGGTACCCAGGGGCAGCCGTCAGCCCCCTGCCTTGCTCTACACTACTACACCCAGATACCTGTGTCTTCTCTGAACACCTCTACACAGCCCGACCCATCTAGGACTGTAGGTGAGAGCCTGCACTACACACTTGGTGACCAATGACCTGGACAGCTGTGTTGCACCCACACAAGAAAAGTGAACACACTTCTGGGCTCACAAACCTAGTAGCTGCTCTTACCACCTGGAGACAGGATGTGAGAGCTTCAAAGATGCCAATAACCAAAGTAGCTCACGCTCCCAGCCTACCTGGGCATATCAAAACAAAACAAAACAAAACAAAAAGCTAGGACACAGTAAACAAATATACAATAAATAAATATAACTTATTGATGGCTCAGAAACAACAGTCAATATCAAATCACATAAAGAAGCAGGTCAAGATGGTTCCAGCAAGTGATCAAAATAAAGAATCAGGAAACCTTCCAGAGGAAGATAAGGTCATGGAATTACCTGAGTTAGAATTTAAAAGACTAACATAGAGAGCTCTCCAAGAGATCAGGAAGGAGATCAGGCAAAACTCAGACCAAGCAAGGAACACACAAAGCACTAGAGGAATTGAAGAAAATAAAGAACAAAATGACAAATTTAACAGGCTGCTAGAAACCATGGAGAGGCAGTAACTACAAATTCAGAAGATTAACAATATAATTTCAGAATTAGACAACTCAATACAAGGTCATAGGAGCAGAATTGAGGCAATGGAAGTCAGAATTAGTGAGACTGAAGACAAATCCCTTGACACCAATTTATTTCAGGAAAAATCAGAAAAAAGAATTAAAAAAAATGAAGAAAGCCTAAGAATTATGTGGGACACTATTAAGAGGAAAAACCTACAAGTGATCATAGTACCAGAACCTGGGGGACAGGGATAACAGAAAACACAGAGAGAATTGTTGAAGATTTGCTGGCATAAAACTGCCCTGGATATCATGAAAGATGAGAAGATATCTATCCTAGAAGCTCAGCAAACCCAAAACAGGGTAGAACCCAAAAGAAAGTCACCAAGACATATCATAATAAAACCAGCCAAAACCAAAGACAAAGATAGAATCTTGAGAGTGACTAGGGATAAACGAAAAGTCACCTACAAAGGAGAACCAATAAGACTAAGCTCTAACTACTGAGCAGAAATGATGCAGCCAAGAAGGCAATTAGGTGACATACATAGAAAAATAAAAATATATATATATATATATATAAAGTTTGAAGGAAAAAAATTGCCAGCCAAGAATTATGTACGCAGCAAAACTGTATCTCAAATATGATGGTGAAATTAGGTCATTTTCAGATAAAGAGAAGTTGAGGAAATTTGTAAAAACAAAACCAAAATTACAAGAAATATTAAAGGGATCCTCCAGTTAGAGAACCAACAATATCAGACAACAACCCAATACTAGAACACAAGACAGATCAACCAGTTACCAACCCAGATAGGGAAGTGGCAAAAACAAGTCAAAGCTAAAAGACTGAAAATAGTGAACCTGAGACATCAATATGTAAATGATGACAGCATCAAAACAAAATAGAGGGAATAAACAGTGTAGTCATAGAATTTCCATACAGAGAGGAAGTTAAAGCAATATCAAGAAATAAAGGATCAGTTTAAACTTAGAAAAATAAAGGTAAATTTTAAAGTAACCACAAAGGAAGCTAACAACCCTACCCATCAAAATAAAAAAGAAGAAAAATATAGATTCCGCAAACACAAAATCAACAATAATGAAAAAGATGAAAAGAAAATATATAATGAAAAACAACTCAGCACAGAAATTTAAAAGAAACTGCCAACAACACGCGCAGACACAAAATACATCAAAATGACACCACTAAACTCATACTTATCAATAATTACACTGAATGTAAATAGACTAAACGCAATAAAGAGATGGTGGCAGAATGGATTAAAAAAAAAGGCCTATCTGTATGCTGCCTACAGGAGACACACTTTAGACTCAAAGACACAAATAAACTAAAACTCAAAGAATGGAAGAAAATAGATCAAGCAAACAACAACCAAAAAAGAGCAGGACTGGCAATATTAATCTCTGAAAAATAGACTTTAAAGCAAAATCTGCCACAAAGGATAAGGAAGGACAGTATATAATGATTAAAAAGGGTCAATATACTAGGAGGACATAACCATAATAAATATTTCCACACTCAATGACAGGGCTCCAAAATACATAAAACAAACACTAACAGCATTGAAAAGAGAAATAGCTAGACAATAATAGTAGGAGGCTTAACATACCATTTTCAGTGAAGGACAGAACAACTAGAAAGAAACTCAATAAAGACGTAGAAGATCTAAATGCCACAATCAATCAATTTGGCCGTATAGACATATACTGAACATTCCACCCAATAGCAGTCAAGTATACATTATTTTACAATGCACATGGAACATTCTCCAGAATAGACCACATTTTAGGCCACAAAGCAAGCCTTAGCAGAATCCAAAACATCAAAATATTACAAAACATCTTTTCTTACCATAATACCATAAAAGTAGAAATCAGTAACAGAAAAATAAGGGGAAAAAAATCAAATACATGGAAGCTGAACAATACCTTGCCCAAAAACTACTGGGTTATAGAAAAATCAAGGACAGGATAAAGAAATTCATAGAATCAAATGAGAATGAAAACACATCTTACCAGAACCTTTGGAACACAGCAAAAGTAGTGCTTAGAGGTCAATTTAGAGCAATAAAAATGCACACATCCAGAAAGAAGAAAGGGCCAAAATCAAAACATTAACCCTACAACTCAAACAAGTAAAAACAGAGCAGTGAAAGAAGCCCTCTGGCACCAGAAGAAAGGAAATAATAAAGATTAGAGCAGAAATAAATGGAATAGAGAATAGAAAAACAATTGTAAGAGTCAACAAGACAAAAAGTTGGGTCTTTGAAAAGATCAACAAGATTGACAAACCATTGGCCAAACTGACAAAAGTAAAACAGAAGAGGAAGCAAATAACACGAATAAGAAATGAGATGGGCAATATCAAAACAGACCCAACTGAAGTAAAAAGGACCATAACAGAATACTATTAAAAATTTACTCTGACAAATTTGAAATCCTAGAGGAAATGGACAAATTTCTAGAAAGACACTACCTACCTAAACTAACAAAAACCAAGGTAGAAAAACTAAATAAACCCATAACAAAAGAAGAGACTGAAGAGGTAATTTTAAAAAACTAACAACAACAACAACAACAAAAAAGTCCTGGCCCTGGGACTAGGAGGCAGGAGGAAACAGGAAACCTGGTAATAGGGAACCCAAGGTTCAAAAGGGAGAGTGTTAACATGTTGTGGAGTTGTTAACCAATGTCATTGAGCAATGTGTGTACTGACTAATGAGAAACTAGTTTGTTCTGTAAACCTTCACCTAAAGTACAATAAAAAAAAGAAAAAGAAAAGCCCTGGCCCTGACGGCTTCAATGGAGAATTCTACCAAACTTTCAGTGAAGAGTTAACACCACTACTACTAAAGGTATTTCAGAGCACAGAAAAGAAACGGATACTCCTGAACTCATAAAAAGCCAGCATAACCCTGATACCGAAGCCAGATAAAGACACCACAAAAAAGAAAATTACAGACCTCTATCTCTCATGAACATAGACACAAAAATCTTCAACAAAATTCTAGCCAATAGAATTCAACAGCATATCCAAAAAATAATTCATCATGACCAAGTAGGATTCATACCAGGTATGCAGGGATGGTTCAACATTAGAAAAATCAAGCAATGTAATCCATCACATAAATAAAATAAAAGACAATAACCACATGATCTTATCAATTGATGCAGAAAAGGCATTTGACGAAGTCCAACACCTATTCATGATAAAAAACTCTCAGCAAAATAGGAATAGAAGGGAAATTCCTCAACTTAATAAAGGACATTTATACAAAGCAAACAGCCAAGGACATACTAAATAGGGAGAGTCTGAAAGCATTCTGCTTGAAAACAGGAACCAGACAAGGATGCCCTTTATCACCACTCTTATTCAACATTGTGCTGGAGGCCCTAGCCAGAGCAATTAGGCTAGAAAAAGAAGTAAAGGGCATCCAAATTGGTAAGGAAGAAGTAAAAGTATCTCTATTTGCAGATGGTATGATCTTATACACAAAAACCCCAAAGAATTCACAAGAAAACTACTGAAAGTTATAGAAGATGTCAACAAAGTATTAGGATACAAGATAAACATACAAAAATCAGTTGGATTCCTCTACACCAACAAATAGAACTTCAAAAAGGAAATCACCAAATCAGTAATATTTACAATAGCCCCCAAGAAGATAAAGTACTTAGGAATAAATCTAACCACAGACATAAAAGGCCTATACAAGGTAAACTACAAAACATTGCTGCAAAAAACCAAAAGAGGCCTACATAAGTGGAAAACATACCATGCTCATGGATAGGAAGACTCAATATTGTGAAAATGTCAATTCTACCCAAAGTGATCTACAGATAGAATACAATCCCACTCCAAATTCCAATGGCATTTTTTGTTTTTCTCGAGCTGCTTTCAGGATTTTTTCTTTGTCTTTGATTTAGCAAGTGTGATTATGACATGCCTTGGGTGATTTTCTTTTGGGGTCTATCCTATATGGGGTTCTTTAAGCTTTTTGAATGGCCAGTTTTTCATCTCTCATGACATTAGGGAAGTTTTCCATCAGCGATTCTTCAATGATCCTCTCTGTGTTTTCCATTTTCAACCCCTATCCTGGAATTCTGATCACTTGCAGATTTTTGCTTTTGATTGTATCCCACATCATTCTCAGGGTTTCTTCATTCCTTTTTCTGATTTTTCCTCAGAGTTGTATCCATGTATTTGTCTTCAATTTCACTGATCCTGTCTCCCATCGTTTCAAGCTTACTCCTCAGCCTTTCTTTGACACTGTCCGTTTCTGAAACCTGGTTGTTTATCTTTTGGATTTCTAATTGTTTTTGTATGATTTCTAGCTGTTAATTAATTTTGTTCCTGTGTTATCTTCCTGAATTCTTTCATTTTTTTGGTCTGTATTTTCCATGAATTTGTCTGCTTTTTCTATAAATTTGTCTATTTTCTCCTCATTTTTGTCTGTTTTTTGGATAGCTCTGAATATTAGAGATTAGAATTCCCTGTCAGATAGTTCTAGTGCCCTTTCTTCTATTGAAAAGTCATCTGGTGTTTTATTTTTGATGCCTACTGGAACCATCCTGTCCTGTTTTTTGTATGTTTTGATATTGTCTACCAATGGCATATGTTAATGAGATGGAGAAAAAAATCACCAACTTATTATGGAAAGGGAAGAGGCCCTGGATAAGTAAGCATTACTGAAGAAGAACAAAGTTGGAGGCCACACACTACCTGATTTTAGAAGCTATTATACAGCCATGATAGTCAAAACAGCCTGGTACTGTACAGCAACAGATACAAAGACCAGAGGGATAGAATTGAGAATGCAGAAATAAATCCATTCATCTATGAGCAGCTGATATTTGACAAAGCCCCAAAGTCCATTAAATGGGAAAAAGATAGTCTCTTTAACAAATGTTGTTGGCATAACTGGATATCCACCTGCAAAATAATGAAACAAGATCCATAGTTCACACCACACACAAAAACTAACTCAATGGATCAAAGATCTAAATATAAAATCTAAAACAATAAAGATCATAAAAGAAAAAATACAGACAACGCTAGAAAAAATAGACAATACATGGTACAAATAGTATACAAACCATAACTAACAATGCACAAATACCAGAAGAGTAACTAGATAACTAGGAGCTCCTAAAAATCAAACACTTATGCTCATCAAAAGACTTTACCAAAAGAGTAAAAAGAGAACCTAGAGACTGGGAAAGATATTTCACTACGACATATCTGCTAAGGGTCTAATCTGTAAAATCTACAAGACACTGCAACACCTCAACAACAAAAAGACAAATAATTCAATTAAAAAATGGGCAAAGGATATGAACAGGTACTTCACCAAAGAAGACATCTGGACAGCTAACAAACACAGGAGAAAATGCTCCCAATCTTTAGCCATTAGAGAAATGCAAACCAAAACTACAATGAGATACCATCTCACTCTAACAAGACTGGCACTAATCCAAAAAATACAAAATAATAAATGTTGGAGAGGTTGTGGAGATATTGAACACTTATGTGCTGATGGTGGGAATGTAAAATCATACATCCACTTTGGAAAATGATTTGGTGCTTCCTTAAAAAGTAAGAAATAGAAGAACCATATGATCCAGCAATCCCACTCCTAAGAATACATCCTAGAGAAATAAGAGCCATCACATGAATAGACATATGCACTTTCATGTTCATTGCAGCATTGTTCGCAATAGCAAAAAGATGGAAACAACCTAGATGCCCATCAATAGACAAATGAATAAACAAATTATGGTACATAACACAAGGGATTACTATGCAACAATAAAAAAGAATGATGAATCCTCGAAACATCTCACAACATGGATGAATCTGGAGGGCATTATGCTGAGTGAAATTAGTCAATCGTAAAAGGACAAATATTGTATAAGACCACTATTATAAGAAATCAAGAAAAGGTTTAAACACAGGGGGGAAAAGCATTCTTTGATAGTTATGAAAGTGGGGAGGGAGGGAGAGGGGGAATCACTAACTAGATAGTAGACAAGGATCAACTTCGGTGAAGGGGAAGACAACACACAATACGGGGGAAGTCAGCACAACTGGACCAAAGCAAAAGCTAAGAAGTTTCCTGGACACATCAAAATACTTTGAGGGACAGAGTAGCTGTGGCTGGGGCTGGGAGACTATAGTTTGGGAGGACATCTAGGTCAATTGGCATAACAAAGTTTATTAAGAAAATGTTCTGCATCTCACTTTGGTGAGCGGTGTCTGGGGTCTTAATTGCTTGTGAGTGGCCATCTAAGATGCATCAACTGGTCCCATCCCACCTGGAGCAAAGGAGAATGAAGAAAACGAAAGACACAAGAAAAATATTAGCCCAAGAGATTAAAGGACCACACAAACCAGAGACTCCACCAGCCTGAGACCAGAAGAACTAAATAATGCCAGATTACCACCAATTACTGCCCTCACAGGAAAAACAAAAGAGCCCTGGATGGAGCAAGAGAAAATTGTGGAGCAGAACTAGAATTTACATAAAAGCACTAGACTTAATGATCTGACAGAGACTGGATGAACCCCCTTAACTACGGCTCCCAGACATACTGTTAGCCCAGAACTGAAACCATTCCCGAAGCCCACTCTTCAGACAAAGATTTGACTGGACTATAAAACACAAAATAATACACATGAGGTGTGTGCTTCTTAGTTTCAGATCCAGGAGACCAAACGGGCAGTTTTTTTCTGGAGGCTGAATGAAAAGGCAGGAAGGGACAGGAACTGGTTGAATGGACACAGGGAATCTGAGGTGGAAAGGGGGAGTGTACTGTCAAAATGCGGGGATTGCAAATAATGTCACAAAACAATATGTATATAAATTTTTGTATGAGAAATTAACTTGAGCTGTAAACTTTCATCTAAAGGATGATTTAAAAAAAAAAACAAAACAGGAATGCTTGGAAGGCAGTAATCACTTGCACAAAGTCTTTCACCCACTGCTAACATGGTACCTAAAGTTCCCACCATTAAAAATCTATTCCTTTGGGTTAAAACAAATTTCTCTTCTTGCCTAGTACTGGCCCAGGCTGTTCTATAAAATCTAGTCTGATTATGCATCTAGATGACTGGACTAAAAAATGATAATAATCACTCCAGCATTAAGATCTTGCTCAAATAGCTCAAAGAACCTGGCAACATAAGATTTGCAATGCTTTGAAATGAAGAATATCTCAGTTATGAGGATAAATATGTTCTCCAGGGCATTCTCTTTATAAGTGGCTTGTTCCCAAAATAACTGAAGTAGAGGGTTTATTATTGTTCGTTTGCAATTTGGGTGGCAGGTGGGGGGGAGGGCAGACAAAGTCCTGTCCTCTCATGATGAACAAGTTGATAACAATTATTTCTGTCCTCAGTAGAATACATATTACCTATAACTGTACCTCTATGGGCTCTGGGAGCTAAATGGATTCCCTAAGCTTGTGATTAAGTTGTTCTGTGTGTTCCTTTCTCAAAATCAATGGCAGGTGGAGTGGTGGGACCCATGTTGGGCACCTTTATGGACAGAGACAACAGTGGACCCATGGAAGTGTCAATAATGAAAAGATCTAGAAAATAATGGAGGCTTAGAAAGGAGGAGTAAAATATCTGAGGGAAAGGGAGGTTTGTTTGTGGGTAAGTGAAGGGAAGTCATTAGAACTCAAAGAGAGAACTCTTGTGAATACTGGAAAAAACCCACAAAGACATTATGGAGATCCCAAGCAGAGAGGAGAGGCAATGTGAGAATGCATTTGTAAACTTAGCCATGACATGAAATTGTGAGAGTCCTAATTTGTTTTGAATGTTCCTGCCTGTTTGGTCTCTAGTTTATAAGCTAAGACCATCTTGTGAAATACTTTGAACCCAGATTTAAGCTGAACATGAAAAACAGCTGAATGTGAAAAAAAATGACTGTTCTACAAATTCAGATGAGAAATAATTTAAAATAGTTCAATAAAACCATAACTGGAACAATATGTGAAAGGGGCAGAACAAAATTTCAAAGCTAAACTTATCTAGATGCCAGGCAACCAGGGAGCTGGGTGGCTGGGGGTAAAATCAAGCCGATGGAGTGGGACTTTGATTCTACTGGTTTAATGGAACATATTAGTTAATTTACCTAGTAACGTGTTTAGTGCTTCTGTTCTAATTCCTGGTTTGTTGTGCAGTGCCCGGGGTCTTAAAAGCTTGCAAGTGGCCATCAAAGTCACAACAGTTGGTCTCTATTTGCCTGAAGCAACAGACATAGAAGGAGAGTCAGGAAAGGGAGAAGGAAATGAAATGTGTGGTTACGTATTTTAAGAAAATAACATGTACCTTCCACGTTGGTTTGCCAATCACACCGTAAAAGAAGTTAGCGTAGTGAACTTACAAAATTACTTTGCAGGGAGAGGATGTGCTTGGCAAGCAAACATAGAAGGTGAGCATTATTTGCAAAAAAATATAGTAATTGCCTCAATGAACAACTGCCTTGTTTGCCATGAGACTAGAAGAACTTGATGGTGACCAGTTATCATCACTGAATAATTTGATCAAAGATTCTATAAGGAGAATCTTTGATCAAAAGGAGTAAAATGTGGAACAGAATTTCAAATTCTTGTCAAATAAAGGCTTTCTGGAGCCACAGAGGCTAGATGAACCCCAAAACTTTGCCCCTGAAATGATCTTTAAACTTTAAACCAAAAATATCTCCTAAAGTCCTCTTAAAACCTGACAATAGTTTAGCTTAACTAGTGAAGAATGCCTCCCTTGGGCATTGTGTTCTTTAAGATCTATATATATGGAATCAAACTGACAACAACAACTCAAGAGATTAGATAGGAAAACTAGGGGGCAGTGAGTTTATGTTAATGGGGGAGGAAGAGCTCAGAAAGGGAGGGTGAGAACGATTGCACAACTCCACGAATGTAATCAATGTCACTGAATTGTACATGTAGAAACTGTTGAATTGCTGTATGTTGTGTTGTGCACATTCTCAACAAAAAAACAAAAATGAAATAAATTATTCTTAAAAAGTATATCTTTCTGTTTATTTAGATCTTGTTCAGATTATTTCAACAATGTTTTATAGTTCTCAGTGTATAAGTCTTTCACCTCCCTGGTTAAATTTTTTCCTAGGTATGTTATTCTTTTAGATGCTATTGTAAATGGGATTATTTTCTTGATTTTTTTTTTTTCAGATTGTTCATTGCTGTTGTATAGAGGCACGATTAATTTTTGTGTGTTGAACTTTTACCCTGAATCTTTGCTGTGGTCATATATTAGCCATAGTAGCTTTCTTGTGGATTCTTTGGGATTTTCTATACGTAGGGTCATGACATCTGTGAATAGATACAGTTTGACTTCTTCCTATTCATTCTGGATACTTTTTATTTCTTTTTCATGTCTAATCTCTAGCTAGACCTTCCAGTACAATTTTGAATAGCAGTGGTGAAAGCAGGCATATTTGTCTTGTTCCTGATTTTGGGGTAAACTTTCACTCTTTCTCCATCGAGTATGTTAGTTATGAGTTTTTCGTAAATGTTCTTTACCATATTGAGATATTTGCATTCTATTCTACTCTGTTGAATGTTTTTACCATGACAGGGTGTTGGATTTTGTCAAAGGACTTTTCTGCATCAATTCAGATGATCACGTGCTTATTTTCCTTCATTCTATTAATGTGATATATTATATTGATTGATTTTCTATTTGAACCATCCTTGCATTCCTGGAATAAATACCACTTAGTCATGGTGTATAATACTTTTAATATGCTGGTTGTTGGGCTCTATTTGCTAGTATTTTGTTGGGGATTTTTGCATCTATATTCATAAGGAATATTGGTCTTTAATTTTATTTTCTTATGATGTCTTTGTCATTGGTATTAGAGTAATTCTGGCCTCACAGAATGAGTTACAAAGTGTTCCTTCATGTTCTATTTTATGGAAGTGTTTGAGAAAGATCAGTGTCAATTCTTTAAATGTTTTGTAGGATTTCCCAAATGAAGACATCTGGTATGGGACCTTTATTCTGTGGGAGGTTTTTGATTATCGATTTAATCTCTTTGCTTGTTATGCATCTGTTGAGATGTTTCTTGAGTCAGCTTAGGTAGCTTATGTGTTTCTAGAAATTTTTCCATTTCATCTAGGTTACATAATTTGTTGGTGCACAATTGTTGACAATATTCTCTTATAATCCTTTTTATTTCTACAAGGTTGGTAATAACACCCCCACTTTCATTTCTGATTTTATTTGCATCTTCTCTTTTTCTTTATCAGTGTAGCTAAAGATTTGTCAATTTTAATAACCTTTTCAAAGAACCAACTTCTGATTTTGTTGCTTCTATTTGTTGTTTTTCTATTGTCTATTTCATTTATTTCCATCTGATCCTTATTACTTCCCTCCTGGTATCTTTAGGCTTAGTTTGCTTTTCTTTTTCTAGCCTCTCAATTTGTAAAGTTAGGTTATTGATTTGAGATCTGTCTTCCTTTTTAACATAGGCATTTACTGCTATGAACTTCCCCCGAGCACTGCCTATGTTGCATCTTATAAGTTTTGAAACTTAACACTTTGAAGAGTACTGGTCAGTTATTTCATAGAATGTTCCTCAATTTGGATCAGTCTGAAATTTTCACATGATTACATTGAGATTATTCATTTTACAACAATACCACAGAAGTGATGTTATGTCCTACTCAGGGCATCATATCATGATATAGATATAACCTAACACAGGTGATATTAATTAATATTATCACTTGGTTAAGATGGTATTTGTGAGAATTCTCCACTTTAAAGTTTCTATTTATCCTTTTGAAAATAGTAAATATCTTGTGAGGAGATACTTTAAGATCAATAAATATTTTTAAACAAATTAATGAATATTACAGCACAGGGATGAATCAAAAGAAAATGCAATTATAAGGATTGTAAGTATAAGTTCTGCACTTGTATTCAAAAAATATAGCATTAAGGATAAAATGGAGAAAATGAGACAATAAGTGAATTAATAAACAGTACATATTTAGGCCAATAGTCAATGAACTTTCAGGGAGCATTCACAGAGCTACAGTCTCTGGGTCCAGAGACAGATTTCTGTTAACTCTGTGCTAATCAGACCACCCTGGTATAGTACATTAAGATCTGGAAGCCCTGGTAACACAGTGTTTAAGAGCTTCATTGCTAACCAAAAGTTTGGTAGTTCGGATCCACCAGCAGCTCCTTGGAAGCCCTACGGGGCAGTTCTAATCTGTCCTATAGCGTGGCTATGAGTTACCACTCTTAAAGTTGGATGTAGTCACATTGCATCAGAATGCACTTAACTTACTCAAATTCTACCATACAACTTCAGCAAAAGAGAAAAATAGCCATCTATGTAATGTTGACAAGAGAGTAAGCCTAGTTATATGTTTATGCAACCAGCTCATCTTTATCATCTCACTGTATATACTTATATTTTATGAGCAATCTAAGAGAATTCCAGAGGCGAGATACTCAACAAAATCTTCACCTTATGCAAGAACACAAATCCCATGAAATGTATGACTCCATGTCTTTGGCTGTGTTCTCTGTTGTTGCTGTTAGGTGCCGTCAAGTTGATTCTGATTCATGATGACCCTATGTACAACAGAACAAACCACTGCCCACGCCTGCACCATCCTCACAATCGTTGTTATGCTTCAGCCCATTGTTGTAGCCACTATGTCAATACATCTCGTTGAAGGTCTTCCTCTTTTTCACTAACCCTTTTTTTTTTCTACTCTACCAGGCATGGCATCCTTCTCTGGGGACTAGTCCTTCTTGATGACATGTCCAAAGTATGTGAGACATAGTCTCACCATCTTCGCTTCTAATGAGCATTCTGGCCATACGTCTTCCAAGACAGATTTAATTTGTTCTCCTGGCAGGCCATGGTATAGTCAATATTCTTCACCCACACCACAATTCAAAGGTGTCAATTCTTCTTTGGTCTTCCTTATTTATTGTCCCACTTTTGCACACATATGAGGTGATTGAAAACACCATGGCTTGAGTCTGGCACACTGTAGTCTTTAAGGTGACATCTTTGAATTTTAACACTTTTAAGAGGTCTATTGTAGCAGATTTGCCCAATGCAATGGTCTTTTGATTTCTTGACTGCTGCTTCCATATATGTTGATTGTGGATCCAAGTAAAATGAAATCCTTGATAACTTTAATCTCTTCTCCATTAATCATGATGTTGTTTGTTGGTCCAGTTGTGAGGATTTTTGTCTTCTTTATGTTGAGGTGTAATCCATACTGAAGGTTGTGGTCTTTGATCTTCATCAATAAGTGCTTCAAGTCCTCTTCGCTTTCAGCAATCAAGGTTGTGTCATCTGCATATCACAGGTTATTGATTAGTCTTCCTCCAATCTTGATGCCACATTCTTCTCCATATGGTCCAGCTTCTCAGATTATTTGATCAGCATACAGATTGAATAAGTATGATGAAAGGATACAACCCTAACACACATCTTTCCTGACTTTAAAGCATGCAGTGTCCCCTTATTTAGTTTGAACAACTGTCTCTTCATCTATGTACAGGTTCCTCAAGAGCACAGTTAAGTGTTCAGTAATTCCCATTCTTTGCAATGTTATCCGTAATTTGTTATGATCCACACAGTCAAATGCCTTTGCATAGTCAATAAAACACAGGTGAACATCTTTCTGGTATTCTCTGCAAGCCCCCACAGTATGACAAACTGACAGATGCATGGTGGCTGGGTTCTCTAGAGAGGCAAAACCAGTAAAAGCATGTAAATATCTATATAAAGAGATTTATATCAAGGAAATTGCTTATGTGGTTGTAGAGACTGGAATGTCCCAAATCCATAGGTCAGGCTGGAGGCTTCTCCTGATTCACATAGACTCAGGAGCTGACAAACCCAAGACCAACAGGTCAGACAGCAGGATTCCTGATCACAAGCTGCAAAGACTGGTGAATCCCAAGATCAGCAGACAAGACCTCCAGTAAGCTGCTAGCTCAAGTCCCAAGAACCAGAGGTCAGACAAACAGAAACTAGTTGCAGGATCCAAAGCAAGCAAAAGTCCACGAGCCTTGCCAGAGAGTCCACTTATATTTGATGCAGGCCACACCCCCAAGGAAACTCCCTTTCAACTGACTGGCTACTTACAGTGGATCCCATCACAGAGGTGATCACATTATATCAAATCTTAGCATGGAAGTGATCACATCATTATACAACTGCAAAACTACATCATAACTGCCAAATCACTGAGAATCATGGCTCAATCAAATTTACACCCTAACTTAACAATCACACTCCACTATGTACACAAACTAAAGCCCATTCAGAGAGTGAGCAAAGAATTTCTAGTCCTGTTGGGAAAGGCTAAAGGAATGGAAGATGCTCAACTTGGAAGAAGTAAGACTTGGGAAAGTGCATAGTAGTTGTCCTTGAATGCTTGATGGTCTGTTATTTGTATAACAAGATGTTAAAATGAGAATTCCCTGTTGTCTCAGTATCTACTGAAGCATCAACACTAAGAACAATAGGTATCAACTAATCCCAAATTTAAAGAAAGGTGTTATAGCCCAAGAATTCATTCTGTTTGCATTATCCTAACACTCAATTCCAGATAATCTAACAAAAGATTAAGAATTCATTAGGAGGAAATGGAAAGGAAAGGGCATTAGACAAATCTACACATGGGTAATAAAAAAAGAGAGAGAGAAATCACCTTTAAAAAATACACAGAAGGAAGTAAAAAAGGCTAATCACAAGAAAGCAGCCAAACACAAAAAATAACAGAAAAATGAGAATAAAAAGACAAAGAAGATATAAAACACTAAAAAAAAAAAAAGGAAAATGAATGAAGTAGACACTTCATTTTCAGTAATAATCTTAAATGTAAATGGTCTTAACTTCCAATGCAAAAGGCAGAGATTGGCAGAATGGATTAAAAACAACAACAACAACAAAACCATGGCTTATCTTTTTACTGGCTACAAGAAATACACCTTAGACATAAGGACACAAACAGACTGAAAGTAAAAGGATGGGAAAAAAAATTCCATGCAACTAGTAAACAAAAAAGAACAGGGGTGGCCATACTGATACCAGATAAAATAGACTTTAAACCAAAATCTATTATAAGAGATA
The DNA here is from genome assembly GCF_024166365.1 of Elephas maximus indicus. Classification (NCBI taxonomy): domain Eukaryota; kingdom Metazoa; phylum Chordata; class Mammalia; order Proboscidea; family Elephantidae; genus Elephas; species Elephas maximus. The sequence continues at coordinate 35,232,818 of NC_064835.1, read as the reverse complement.
AAAAAGTCATTACATAAATAATAAAAGGGTCAATCCATCAAGAAGATACAACAATTATAAATATATATGCACCTAACACCAATTTTCCAAAATACGTGAAACACATACTGACTAATATGAAAGGAGAAATAGACAACTCCACAATAATAGTTGAGAACTTCAGCACACCACTTTCAATTCTAGACAGAACATCTAAAAAGAATATCACTAAAGACTTTGAGAACTTAAAACCATAACCCAATTTGACCTAACAGACATGTAGAGAACACTCCACCCATCGTCAGAACAATACATATTTTTTCCAGTGCACATGGATCATTTTCCAGAATAGACCACACACTAAGATGTAAAACAAGTCTCAGTGATTTTAAAAAGTTTGAAATCATACAAAGCGTCTTCTCTGAAAAATTTTGATATGAAACTAGAAATCAAGAACAGGAAAAATAAGGGGAAAATTTACATGGAAACTAAATAACAGAGTACTACTGAGTCATAAAAGAAATCAAAAGTGAAATTAAAAAATACTTAGAATCAAATGAAAACACAACATATGAAAAACTTTGGGTCACAGGAAAAGAAATTCTCAGAGGGAAATTCATAGCTATAAATGCATACATTAAAAAAGAAGAAAGCCCAGATTGAATAACTTAAACCATCAACTTGAATAAATAGAAAAGGAAGAGTAAAAGAAGCCCAAAGCTACCAGAAGAAAGGAGATAATAAAGATCAGAGCAGAAATAGGTGAAATAGGAAAATCAATAGAAAAAATCAACAAAGCCAGGAGTTAGTTCTCTGAAAGGATCAAGAAAATAGACAAACCACTGGTTAGACTGACAAAAGAAAAAAATGAGAAGAGGCAAATAACCAAAATAAGAAAGGAAACAAGAGACATCATAAGAAATCCAACTGAGGTAAAAAGGATTATAACAGGATACAATAAAAAATTGTTCTCCAACAAATTATAAAACCTAGATGAAATGGACAAATTTCTAGAAACACACTATCTACCTACACCAACAGAAAAAAAAAAAAAAAAAACAGAGGTGGAAATTATAAACAGATCCATTACAAAAAGAAAAGATCAAAGACGTCATCAAAAAACTGCCAACAACAGCAATAAAAGTCCAGGACCAGATGGCTTCACTGGGGAATTTTACCAAATGTTCAGAGAAGAGATGACACCAATTCTACCTAAACTCTTCAAAAACTCTCTAACTCCTTCTATGAAGCCAGCATCACCCTGATACCAAAACAGGGGAAAGACATAACAAATAAAAGAAAATTACAGACCAATATCCCTGGTGGCACAGTGGTAAAGTGCTCGGCTGCTAACTGAAATGTTGGCAGTTCCAACCCACTAGCCACTCCATAAGAGAAAGATGTGGCGATCTGCTTCTATGAAGATTTGTGGCCTTGAAAAACTTATGGGAAGGTCTACTCTGTTCTATAGGGTTGCTATGAGTTGGAATCTACTCCACAGCAATGGGATTTTATTTGTTTGTTTGTTTATCACTCCTGAATATAGATGCAAAAGTTTTCACAACATTATAGCCAACAAAATTCAACGAAGTATAAAAAAAGTCATACACCACAATAAAGTGGGTTTCATAACAGGATTTCAATGGTGGTTCAACATTAAAAAAATCAATCAATGTAATTTACCATATAAATAAAACAAAGCAAAAGAACCATATGATAATATCAATTGATACAGAAAAGGTGTTTGATAAAATCCAACACCTTTTCCTGATAAAAACTCTCAGCAAAATAGGAATAGAAGGGAAATTTCTTAACATAATTAAGGACATATATGCAAAACCAACAGCCAGTATTATTCTCAATGAAGAGAGACTGAGAGCCTTCCCCTTGAGAAAGGGAATGAGATAAGGATGTCCATTATTGCCACTCTTATTCAGTATTGTACTGGAAGTCCTAGCCAGAGCAATAAGGCAAGAAAGAGAAATAAAATGTATCCAAATTGGAAAGGAAGAAGTAAAGGTATTCTATTTGCAGATGACTTGATCCTATACATAAAAACCCTACAGGTACCAGAAGAAAACTGCTGGAATTAATAGACGAATTCAGCAGTGTTGCAGGGTACGAGATCAATACAAAAAAATCAGTTGGGTTCCTTTACACTAATAAGTAGAACTCCAAAAAGGAAATCAAGAAAATAATACCATTTACAATAGCCTTCAAAATGATTTTTTTTTTTTTCAAAATGATAGAATACCTAGAAACTAACTTAACCAGGGACGTAAAAGACTTAAACAATAAAAATTATAAAACACTACTTACTACAAGAGAATAAAATAGACCTACATGAATGGAAAGATATTCTGTGTTCATGGATTAGAAGACTTAATATAGCAAATATGTCAGTATTACCTAATGTGATCTGCAGATACAATGCAATCCCAATACAAACCCCAAAACATTCTTTGCTGAAATGAAAAAGCTGATGACTAACTTTATATAGAAAGGAAAGAGGCCCAGAATAGTCAAAGCAATACTGAAAAACAAAGCAGGAGGCCTCACACTTCCTAATATCAAAACATACTATACACCCACTATACTCAAAACAGCCTGGTATTAGTTCAACAATAGACACAGAGAAGTAGAATAGAATTGATAACTCAGAAATAAATCCATCCATTTATGGACAAACTGATTTTCAACAAGGGGTGAAAGTCCATCCAATGGGAGAAAAACAGTCATTTTAGTAAATGGTGTTGGCAAAACTGAATATTCATTTGTAGATAAATGAATCAGGACCCATACCTCACACCACACACAAAAACTAACTCAAAATGGATCAAAGACCTAAATGTTAAACCTAAAACTATAAAGTTCCTGGAAGAAAACTATGGAATATAATCTTTTGTAAAAATAGGATAACAAACATAACAACAAATGCACAAAGAGTAGAAGACTAATTAGATAAATAAAAACCCACTACACGTTGCCGTAGAGCCGATTCTGACTCATAGTGGCCCTAAAGGATAGGGTTTCCAAGGAGTGTCTGGTGGATTCGAACTGCAGACCTTCTGGTTAGCAGCTATAGCTGTTAACCACCATGGCATCAGGGTTTCCAATCAGATAAATAGGACCTCATAAAAATTAAAAACTTATGCTCATCAAAACACTTTATCAAGAGAATAAAAAGACAACCTCCAGACTGGGAAAAATCTTCAGAAATGACATATCAGATAAGACTCTAAACTCCTAAATTTATAGAAAATTTCAACAACTTAATAACAAAAAGACAAAAAATCCAATTAGAAAACAGGTGGAAGACATGAACAGAAACTTCACCAAATAGGACATTCAAGCGGCCAACAAACACATGAAAAGATGTTCATGGTCATTAGCCATTAGAGAGATGCAAACCAAAAGTACAATGAGATACTATCTCACCCCAGCTAAAATGAAACTGATTGAAAGAAAAAGGAAAAAAAATAAAAGATAACAACAAACGTCAGCAAAGATGTGATAAGATTGGAACCCTTATCCATTGCCGATAGGACTGTGAAATGTTACAATCCACTATGGAAAATGATATGATGCTTCCTCAGAAAATTAGAAATAGAACCACCTTACAATCCAGCAACCCCACTCCAGCAACCCCACTCCTAGCTATATAACCTAGAGTCCTAATAGAAGGGACATGAACAGACATATGCACACCTATGCTCATTGCAACATTGATCACAATAGTAAAAAAAATGGAAACAATCTAAGTGCCCATCAACAGATGGATAAGCAAAATATGGTGCATATATACAATGGAATACTACCCTAACTATAAAAAACACTGATGAGTCCGTGAAACATGTAGCATGGGTGGACTTGGAGGACATAACGCTAAATGATGTAAGTCAATCACATAAGGACAAATAATGAATGACCCCACATTTATAAGAAAATAAGTGTATATATTTATATATATAAAGACCAATGTTCATTGGTGGTTACCAGGGACAAGTGGGGGGAGGGGGAATTACACTGTAGGAATCACAGTTTGAGGGAAGTAAATGATGTTACTGAGGAGCACTCAGAGAAAGGGGTGATTGTACTAAAGAATTTGACATATATAACTTGGCAACAACACTGACAGTGACCAAAAAATGAGTGTATGGTCATATACACATATAGGTATATGGTTAAAAAAAAAAATTCAAAAATACCAAACCAAACCCACTGCCATTGAGTTGATTCTGACTCATAGTGACCCTATGGGACAGAGTAGAACTTCTCCATAGGGCTCCTAAGGAGCAGCTGGTGGATTCGAGCTGTTGACCTTTTGGTTAGCAGCCGTATTAGTCATCTATTGCTGCTATAACAGAATACCATAAGTGGATGGCTTTAACAAAGAGAAATTTATTTTCTCACAGTCTAGTAGGCTAGAAGTCCAAATTCAGGGTATCAGCTCCAGGGGAAGGCTTTCTCTCTCTGTCAGCTCTGGAGGAAGGTCTTTCTCGTCAATCTTCTCTTGGACTAGGAGGTTCCCTGAGCAGGAACCCTTGGTCTAAAGGACACTCTCTTCTCCTGGCACTGATTTCTTGGTGTTATGAGTTTCCCCCCTCCTCCCCAGCTCCCCTTTCATCTCTTGAGGGATAAAAGGTGGTACAGGCCACACTCCAGGGAAACTCCCTTTACATTGGATCAGGGATGTGACTTGGTAAGGGTGTTACAACCCCACCCTGATCCTGTTTAACATAAAATTACAATCACAAAATGGAGGACAACCACAGAATACTGGGAATCATGGCCTAACCAAATTGATACACACATTTTTGGGGGGACATAATTCAATCCGTGACAGCAGCCAAGCTCATCAACACCGCACTACCAGGGCTCCATGGTTAGGTACAGGTATATACGTATGTGTACACAGTTAGAAAGTATCTTTGTGTACAAGTAGAGTTGTATGTGCAGGCACATATATTCATAGAAGACACAACTACAGATACTCCTCAGACATAACCAAAAATCTTGTGAGACTGGTTTTCTAGGTTTGAAGGCTTAGGACCTTAGTCTCATAGGACAACTCAGTCAACTGGCATAAGTTCACGAAGTTCATGTTCTGCATCCTAGTAAAGTGAGTAGCAACCAGAGTCTGAAAAGCTTGTGAGCTACCATCTAAGATAAAACTATTGGTCTCTATTCTTCAGGAGCAAAGAGTAAAAGGGAAACCAAAGTCTCATAGAAGAAACGAGTCTACAGGCTAATAGCCTACACTAGCCACGGACTCATCTACCCTGAGACCAGAAGAACTAGATAGTGCCCAGCTACCACTACGGATCATTCTGACCAGGGTCACAATAGATGGTCCCAGATAAAATGGGAGAAGAATGTAGAACAAAACTCAAATTCTTAAAAAGGGCCAGGCTTACTGGACCAGTTGAGGCCAGAAGACTCCCCAAAACTATCACCCAGAGAAGCTTTTTAAGCCTTGATTCAAAACTCTTGCCCGAGGTCATCTTTTAGCAAAATAATAGAATGGCACACAGAATAAAAGATATTACCCATAAATAAGGTGCTCTACTGAAAAACCACCTATGAGACCAAAATGTCAACATTTACTCTAAAGCAAAGATGAGAAGATAAGGAGGCAGGGAAACTGCGGCACTGGAAATGGAACAACAAGAACACAATTAAAGAGAAGAATGACACATTATGAAAAATACAACCAATGTCACTGAACAATTTGTGTAGAAATTGTCAAATGGGAATTTACTATGTAAATTTTCACCAAAAACATAATAAAATATTATTTAAAAAAAAATGAAAGGATATCTATCCAAGATTCTCATCGAACCCCATTTAAGAATGATCCAAAAAGAAAAACACCAAGACATATTATCATCAAACTTGCCAAAACCAAAGATAAAGACAAAATTGTAAAAGCAGCCAGGGATAAAAGAAAGGTCTCCTTCAAGGGAGAATCAATAAGAATAAGTTCAGACTACTCAGCAGAAACCATGCAGGCAAGAACGCAATGGGATGACATATACAGAGCACTGAAGGAGAAAAACTGCCAGCCAAGGATCATATATCCAGCAAAACTCTCTCTCAAATATGAAGGCGAAATTAAGATATTTACAGATAAACACAAGCTTAGAGAATTTGCAAAAACCAAAGCTACAAGAAATATTAAAGGAAATTGTTTGGTCAGGAAACCAATAATATCAGATACCAGCACAACACAAGGTCACAGAATAGAACATCCTGATATCAACTCAAATAGGGAAATCACAAAAACAAATTAAGATTAATTAAAAAAAAATGCTCAAAACCGGGAATCATTGAAGTCAATATGTAAAAGATCACAATAATCAAAAAGAGGGACTAAATACAGGTGGCATAGAACTGCCATATGGAGAGGGACACAAGGCAATATAGGACAATACAAGTTAAGTTTTTACTTAGAAAAATAGGGGTAAATATTAAGGTAACCACAAAGAGGTATAACAACTCCATAACTCAAAATAAAAACCAAGAAAAACGTAACGACTCAGCAAACATAAAGTCAAATACTATGAAAATGAGGATCTCACAATTTACAAAGAAAAACGTCTCAGCACAAAAAAGTAAGTGGAAAAATGAAATTGTCAACAACACACATAAAAAGGCATCAAAATGACAACACTAAACACTTGCTTATCTATAATTACGCTGAATGTAAATGGACTAAATGCACCAATAAAGAGACAGAGAGTCTCAGACTGGATAAAGAAATATGATCCGTCTATATGCTGCCTACAAGAGACACACCTTAGACTTAGAGACACAAGCAAACTAAAACTCAAAGGATGGAAAAAAATATATCAAGCAAACAATAAGCAAAAAAGAAGAAGAGTAGCAATATTAATTTCTGACAAAATGGACTTTAAACTTAAATCCACCACAAAGGATAAAGAAGGACACTACATATTGATAGAAGGGACAATTGACCAGGAAGATATAACCATATTAAATATTTATGCACCCAATGACAGGGCTGCAAGATACATAAATCAAATTTTAACAGAACTGAAAAGTGAGATAGACACCTTCACAATTATAGTAGGAGGCTTCAACACACCACTTTCGGAGAAGGACAGGACTTCCAGTAAGAAGCTCAATAGAGACACAGAAGACCTAATTACAACAATCAACCAACTTGACCTCATTGACTTATACAGAACTCTCCACCCAACTGCTGCAAAGTATATTTTTTTTTCTAGTGCACATGGAACATTCTCTAGAATAGACCATATATTAGGTCATAAAACAAACCTTTGCAGAATCCAAAACATCGAAATATTCCAAAGCATCTTCTCAGACCACAAGGCCATAAAAGTGGAAATCAATAACAGAAAAATTAGGGAAAAGAAATCAAATACTTGGAAACTGAACAATACCCTCCTGAAAAAAGACTGGGTTATAGAAGACATTAAGGAGGGAATAAGGAAATTCATAGAATCCAACGAGAATAAAAATACTTCCTATCAAAACCTCGGGGGCACAGCAAAAGCAGTGCTCAGAGGCCAATTTATATCGATAAATGCACACATACAAAAAGAAGAAAGAGCCAAAATCAGAGAACTGTCCCTACAACTTGAACAAATAGAAAGTGAGCAACAAAAGAATCCATCAGGCACCAGAAGAAAACAAAGAACAAAAATTAGAGCTGAACTAAATGAATTAGAGAACAGAAAAACAATTGAAAGAATTAACAAAGCCAAAAGCTGGTTCTTTGAAAAAATTAACAAAATTGATAAACCATTGGCTAGACTGACTAAAGAAATACAGGAAAGGAAACAAATAACCCAAATAAGAAACGAGAAGGGCCACATCACAACAGACCCAACTGAAATTAAAAGAATCATATCAGATTATTATGAAAAATTGTACTCTAACAATTTGCAAACCTAGAAGAAATGGATGAATTCCTGGAAAAACACTACCTACCTAAACTAACACAATCAGAAGTAGAACAATTAAATAGACCCATAACAAAAAAAGAGATTGAAACGGTAATCAAAAAACTCCCAACAAAAAAAGCCCTGGCCCAGATGGCTATACTGCAGAGTTCTACCAAACCTTCAGAGAAGAGTTAACACCACTACTACTAAAGGTATTTCAAAGCGTAGAAAATGACGGAATACTACCTAACTCGTTCTATGAAGCCACCATCTCCCTGATACCAAAACCAGGTAAAGACATCACAAGAAAAGAAAATTACAGACCTATATCCCTCATGAACATAGATGCAAAAATCCTCAACAAAATTCTAGCCAATAGAATTCAACAACATATCAAAAAAATAATTCACCACGACCAAGTGGGATTTATACCAGGTATGCAAGGCTGGTTTAATATTAGAAAAACCATTAATGTAATCCACCATATAAATAAAACAAAAGACAAAAACCACATGATCTTATCAATTGATGCAGAAAAGGCATTTGACAAGGTCCAACACCCATTTATGATAAAAACTCTCACCAAAATAGGAATTGAAGGAAAATTCCTCAACATAATAAAGGGCATCTATACAAAGCCAACAGCCAACATCACTCTAAATGGAGAGAACCTGAAAGCATTTCCCCTGAGAACGGAAACCAGACAAGGATGCCCTTTATCACCGCTCTTATTCAACATTGTGCTAGAAGTCCTAGCCAGAGCAATTAGGCTAGACAAAGAAATAAGGGCATCTGGATTGGCAAGGAGGAAGTCAAATTATCTCTATTTGCAGATGACATGATCTTATACACAGAAAACCCTAAGGAATCCTCCAGAAAACTACTGAAACTAATAGAAGAGTTTGGTAGAGTCTCAGGTTATAAGATAAACATACAAAAATCACTTGGATTCCTCTACATCAACAAAAAGAACACCGAAGAGGAAATAACCAAATCAATACCATTCACAGTAGCCCCCAAGAAGATAAAATACTTAGGAATAAATCTTACCAAAGATGTAAAAGACCTATAGAAAGAAAACTACAAAGCACTACTACAAGAAATTCAAAAGGACATACTTAAGTAGAAAAACATACCTTGCTCATGGATAGGAAGACTTAACATAGTAAAAATGTCTATTCTACCAAAAGCCATCGATACATACAATGCACTTCTGATCCAAATTCCAATGTCATTTTTTAAGGTGATAGAGAAACAAATCACCAACTTCATATGGAAGGGAAAGAAGCCTCGGATAAGCAAAGCATTACTGAAAAAGAAGAAAGTGGGAGACCTCACTCTACCTGATTTCAGAACCTATCATACAGCCACAGTAGTCAAAACAGCCTGGTACTGGTACAACAACAGACACATAGACCAGTGGAACAGAATTGAGAACCCAGATAGAAATCTATCCACATATGAGCAGCTGATATTTGACAAAGGCCCAGTGTCAGTTAATTGGGAAAAAGATAGTCTTTTTAACAAATGGTGCTGGCATAACTGGATATCCATTTGCAAAAAAATGAAACAGGACCCATACCTCACACCATGCACAAGAACTAACTCCAAGTGGATCAAAGACCTAAACAGAAAGACTAAAACGATAAAGATCATGGAAGAAAAAAATAGGGACAACCTTAGGAGCCCTAATACAAGGCTTAAACAGAATACAAAACATTACCAAAAATGATGAAGAGAAACCAGATAACTGGGAGCTCCTAAAAATCAAACACCTATGCTCATCTAAAGACTTCTCCAAAAGAGTAAAAAGACCACCTACAGACTGGGAAAGAATTTTCAGCTATGACATCTCCAACCAGCGCCTGATCTCTAAAATCTACATGATTCTGTCAAAACTCAACCACAAAAAGACAATCCAAGAAGTGGGCAAAGGATATGAACACGCACTTCACTAAAGAAGATATTCAGGCAGCTAACAGATACATGAGAAAATGCTGTCGATCATTAGCCATTAGAGAAATGCAAATTAAAACTACAATGAGATTCCATCTCACTCCAACAAGGCTGGCATTAATCCAAAAAAGACAAAATAATAAATGTTGGAGAGGCTGCAGAGAGATAGGAACTCTTATACAGTGCTGGTGGGAACGTAAAATGGTACAACCACTTTGGAAATCTATCTGGCGTTATCTTAAACAGTTAGAAATAGAACTACCATACAACCCAGAAATCCCACTCCTGGGAATATACCCTAGAGAAATAAGAGCCTTCACACAAACAGATATATGCACACCCATGTTTATTCCAGCTCTGTTTACAATAGCAAAAAGCTGGAAGCAACCAAGGTGTCCATCAACGGATGAATGGGCAAATAAATTGTGGTATATTCACACAATAGAATACTACGCATGGATAAAGAACAGTGAGGAATCTGTGAAACATTTCATAACATGGAGAAACCTGGAAGGCATTATGCTGAGCAAAATTAGTCAGAGACAAAAGGACAAATATTGTATAAGACCACTATTATAAGATCTTGAGAAATAGTATAAACTGAGAAGAACACATGCTTTTGTGGTTACAAGGAGGGGAGGGAGGGAGGGTGGGAGAGGGTTTTTTACTGATTAATTAGTAGATAAGAACTGCTTTAGGTGAAGGGAAGGACAATACTCAATACATGGAAGGTCAGCTCAACTGGACTGGACCAAAAGCACAGAAGTTTCCGGGATAAACTGAATGCTTCAAAGGTCAGCGGAGCAAGGGTGGGGGTTTGGGGACCATGGTTTAAGGGGACTTCTAAGTCAAATGGCAAAATAATTCTATTATAAAAACATTCTGCATCCCACTTTGAAATGTGGCATCTGGGGTCTTAAATGCTAGCAAGCGGACATCTAAGATGCATCAATTGGTCTCAACCCACCTGGAGCAAAGGAGAATGAAGAACACCAAGGTCACACAATAACTAAGAGCCCAAGAGACAGAAAGGGCCACATGAACCACAGACCTACATCATCCTGAGACCAGAAGAACTAGTTGGTGCCCGGCCACAATCGATGACTGCCCTGACAGGGAGCACAGCAGAGAACCCCTGAGGGAGCAGGAGATCAGTGGGATGCAGACCCCAAATTCTCACAAAAAGACCATACTTAATGGTCTGACTGAGCCTAGAGGAATCCCGGTGGTCATGGTCCCCAAACCTTCTGTTGGCCCAGGACAGGAACCATTCCGAAGACAACTCATCAGACATGAAAGGGACTGGACAGTGGGTAGGAGAGAAATGCTGATGAAGAGTGAGCTAATTATATCAGGTGGACACTTGAGACTGTGTTGGCATCTCCCGTCTGGAGGGGGGATGGGAGGATAGAGAGAGTTGGAAGCTGGCAAAATTGTCACGAAAGGAGAGACTGGAAGGGCTGACTCATTAGGGGGGAGCAAGTAGGAGTACGGAGTAAGGTGTATATAAACTTACATGTGACAGTCTGACTTGATTTGTAAACGTTCACTTGAAGCTCAATAAAAGTTAATAAAAAAAAAAAAGATTCCTCTAGGAAGAAGCAATAAGACCTGAAGTTTCTTTAGAAAGAGGGTTATATGCTGATGCTATGAATTGAATTGTGTCCCCCATAATATGTGTGCAAATCCTAGCACCTACACCTTAAATGTAACACAATTTAATGTAATGCAATATAACACAGCGTAATGTAATCACCTACCATAATACACTCTAATGTTACATTAACTAGGTCATACCAATGTAGGGTGTGTCTTAAAACCTAATCTAATCTGTGTCTAGTCACTTCTGAATTATTAAAAGAGCAGATTAGACATAGACGTAGGCACCAACTGGCCACGGGGCTATCTCCAAGAACCAGGGAACACCCAGGGCTATCTACAAAGAAGGGTAGAGACCCTGATTTGTACTTTTAGCCTCCAGACTGTGAGAAAATAAATTTCTGTTCTTTAAAGCCACCCATGTGTTGTATTTGTTTTACAGCAGCACTAAGAAACTAAGACAGCTGGTGTCCACCACTCAGGCAAGTTGAAGTGAGCTTCCAAGAACTTCCCAGAGGGTTTGAAATGTGTCCTTTGGAATTTGGGAAGATTCTGGAACTGGTATCTGACTCACACTTGAAAGAAAGCCTGGAGGAAAGAGACTGAGACTCAGGAGACCTGTGCTGTCGGCATGAAGAGAAAGCTGTGTTGACGTGAGCTACGCCAAAAGCAAGGCAAAAATATACAATTCATAAAGTCCAAATACAGATGCTGAGGAAGGAAGCCAGCCATGAAGCAACTGGAAAAGTTCTCTGCCCAAGAGGACCACCTGAAGTGGGCGGGCGGTGGGGAGGTTGGAGCTCATGGGTAATGGCCCAGCAGAAGACCCAGCCATGGGTTGGGACAATATCATATACAGTCAGCCAAAAGCAGCATCACACACATCAGATGACTACAGTTGAAAGTCCCCAGAAGGAGGATCTCAGAGGAACCCACCAAAGTGCCCATGAGAGAAAGAACACCAGGGTATCTTCAACACAGAGGGTACTTATGCCAGACAACATCTGTACAGTCAAGTATAGAAGATCTTTCCTGTCCATTGCCTTTCTCCCTCTCCCCTTCAGCCAGCCCTGAAGGAGCCAGTGGCAACATGAAGAGTGGAAAGAGAGCATAGACAGCAAGGAGAACCACAAGAGAAAAAGTAGTATCTCTGCAGGTTTCCCAGCTCCAGCCAGGCCTAGCAGAGGGGGCACAACGTTAATGATTAGATGAGAGTTCGGGGTTTGATAAAAGACTGCACTAGATTTTTTAATACCTGTAAGTGACAAGAATGTTCTAAGGGATCTGCAGGAAGGGAGAAAGAATTGAAAAAGAATATGATAAGGAGTGAAGAAAATGTGGAGTTTCTTTGTGTTTGCATTCTACCAAATCCAGTTCATTCAAAGACAAAACGCAAGGTGTTACATACAGGTCTGGTTCATCAATGTGCAACTTATACAGCCTCACAGGGCCATGTGATGGGGAGGGCTCCATGCTGGGTTTAATTCTCTGCTGTCCCTATCTTGAAGTTATTAACAGTTTTTAACAAAAGGTTCATATTTTAATTTTGCATCAAAACAAAAGTTGCCATCAAGTCAATTCCAACTCATGGTCACCCCATGTGTATCAACCATAGGGTTTTCCATGGTTTGTTTTTTAGAAGTATATTGTCAGGCCTTTCTTCCAAGGCACCTCCAGATAGACTTGAACCTCCATCCTTTTAATAAGCACCTGAGCATGTTAACCATTTGCATCACCCAGGAACTCCTTCATTTTGCATAGGGCACCGCAAATTAGGTAGCCAGTCCTGGTTACATACAATATAATGGGGACTTAGGCACATTCTATATGACACCAAAGGGCAGAACGAGTCCAATCAGGAGGAGGTAGAAAGAAACAGATTTTAGCTCAGTGTTAGGAAAGTGTTTGAGACCCACGGCTGCCCAAATCTGAACAGGCAGCGTACAGAGGTGAGCTTCCCATCCCAGAAGCCTTCGAACAGAGGCAGGTCAGCTATTTGGCTGGAATATCAGAGACACAGTTCAAGCTTTGGCCTCTATGGCCTCTAAAAACCCTTCCAACCCTGGGATTATCTAATTATTTAACGAATGAATCTTCTTCAAGGCTCCTGCTTTAACGATGTTTACATTTACCAGGAAGTGAACTCACTAGTTCTGTGACCCAGTGTTGTTGAGTGACCAGGTAAGAGTATTTTAAGCCCAGCCTAGAACCCTAAGTGGACAGCAGTTTCGCTGACTCCCTTGGTTTTGGTCCAAATCATGAACCGTTGTTCCCCTTTCTGAGAACATCGTTGCCATTACTTACTATACTTTTAATCATTATTTAAGTTGGATCTTCTTATGGCTAGCACATGTGACTTCTTGCTTCTATGAAAAAGGCCTTTAAAAGGTCCCAAGAAGTATCTTGGGCTTACAGCCACTTTCATGAATCATCATTTTGACAATGAAACATAACAGATCTGACAAATACTGATTAATTTTGTCATTAAAAATCTATACATGTGCTTTGGTGATTGTTGTTGTTACTAATTGGGGTTGAGGGTGGTTCTAGGAGAAGAACAGAAAGCCGCTTTCTGAGACCTCCTGCATGGAACTTCGCAGGCTGCAAACCTCATTCTCTCAACTCTGACTTCATGGGACTAGTCTCTAGGAAGACTCCCCAATGGAAGCTCCACTAGAGAGACTCCCATTGACCACAGCCCTCAGGCTGGGTGCCAGCAGGAAACGGTATGCTCAATCATGCTCAGTGAACATATTTCCCTACAACCTACTCCAACATATTGGAACACTTGGAGCTTCTGTCGTGTCATATTTTGGCCTTGGCCTTTATAGCATTTAGCTTCCCTACAATGGATTCTATGTCTCTCTATATCCTCAGAGTGGGCCCTAATTACAGCCATCCGTTATGCTGTCAGGAAGAAATCCACAACTCAATCACAGCTTTATCAGACTCTGGCTGCCAAGGGGGTCAAGTTGACCATCAAGTCTGACCTGCCCAGCACCCTGCTATGTGTGGGTGCTAACACTTACTGGGGCCTTTGTGACTCTGAGGGCCAGGCAGCCTCCTGGCTGCCCCAGCTGAGTCCCCTCTTGCACTGTACTATCCAGACAGGGCAAAGCCGAGAGACAGCAGGGGGCCCAGACAATGGGGCTGGCACAGTGTAGCGGCCTCTCCCTAGCTTTATCTTTGGGGAATTTTGTGTGCTGGACTTGTATGAGGTTGCCAAAGTCCTAAATTTGAAATGGGGACCCTATTGAACAGGGAGGTATCTGGTTTCAGGGGAAAATACTTCAGTATGGATCTGTTTTCAGAGATTGGAGAATCAGAATTTCACCACTGCTGAGCTTTTTTTTTTTTTTAAGGAACTTAGTGATCATTTGCCTAACCTTTTATTGCACAGATCAGTGCAAATGTGGCCAAGGGACTTGGGCTTTACTTTCATTGTTGAGTCTGGTTTTCTTTCTCTTTCAGGTGAGTGATATTTAAAGTGAGCTCTAGAAGAGAGGAAATCCCCCAGGGTTTTTCTGACGTGTCCTGATACTACTCTCTAGTTGTTTCACGAAAAATTGGCTTTGTCTCCTAGAGGAGATCATGCCATTTCTCAAGGACAATTGTTGTTTCTTCTCTATTCCCCATGGTGCATAGCAAAGAATGTACTTTAAAGTATACTCTGAGTGTTAGCACATGCTCTTTACTCGTTTTTCTGTGTTTGAGCATATGTATGTGTACACTTCCGTGTGTCTGTGTCCCCCTCCCCCCATAAACACTTTTTGCAAATTGAAATAGAACCACCAAATTATGTCACTAGTCCAACCACCCAGTTTTAAAAATGAGAATGCTGAGATCCAGGGAAATAAAGCTGTTTGTACAAGCTCACTCAACTAGTACGTGATTTAACCTCAGATCTACTTCCTGCGCCTCCAGTGTCCCTCCCATAATTCCAAGTGACCTCTCATTATAACATACTAATAGATACACATTGAAGGTACAAGGTAAAGAAGGCATCGGAGCAGGTGAGATACATCAGCCCTTAGCTGATACAATCATTGAGATATGTAGAATTGTCTTCGAATTTACAAAGATTAGCAACTAGTAGTTTCTTCTATATTCTTCAGTAAACAAAAAGCAAAAACAAACCCTTCCCTAGGTATGTGTGTTTTGACTTAGACAAGACAGTTACCATGCACACTTATCTTCACGTTGCTTTTTACACTTAGTGATATCCCTGAGAGACCTTCCTGTAGCAGCATATACCGATCTGCTTCACTCTTGGAAACCCTGGTGGAGTAGTTGTTAAGTGCTACAGCTGCCAACCAAGAGGTCAGCAGTTCAAATCCGCCAGGTGCTCCTTGGAAACTCTATGGGGCAGTTTTACTCTGTCCTATAGGGTCACTGAGTCGGAATCGACTTGACGGCAGTGGCTTTTTGGCTTTCACTCTTCTCAAAGGGCACTTATGGTTGGCTACACCAATCCTTATTTAACCAGTCCGCTACTGAGGGACAGTTAGGCTCTTTCCAGCTTTTTGAGAAGGAATCTGTGTTTTTAACAGCCTCCCCTGGGGCGGTGTTAAGTAACTATCTTGACACCAGATCAGTATTTTGGAATAACCAGTAATCGTATACCTTTATTTTTACAGATGATAAAATTGAAGTCCAGAAAAGTGTGGAAGCCTCAACTGTTAGTGTCAAAACCGTAACTAAAACTGATTTTTCCTGAATCCCCTATTCATTCCACTGCCCCTGAGTCACTTAAGGGCACCAAACACACTTGCTTTGGCTATTTGTAAAAGAGGTCAAGAGCCACCAACCAATCTCATCACACAGGAACATCCAATGTCTGCCAGCCCTCAAATCCCAATAGAGTCTTTGATAAAAGAACCTATTCATCAAAAGATTCTCATCATGGTTTGAATTTTACTAGTCCAAAGATCACTGACTTAAAATTCCCATTTCAGTATATGAACCAAAGAGCTTTGAAGAAAGACGTAATTCAATAAAAATGTAATCCTCTCATAAAGTTGAATACTCTCTGGCTCCCCAATGAACTCCAAGCCTTATTAGATTTCTTCTGCGGATGATGTGAAATGGTTTCTTTTACCCAAACTAACCCCATTATGCCTCTAAAAAACATTATTATTTAAAAATTTACTTTTCTTTTATCCTGCAAATGTAAAATTGAGCAAGCAATGCGTTTCTGAGAAAGAATTAGCTGATGGGGGAAGATGTTAAGTGCTATCACTTGGGGAATTTTACATTGTTTGTTAGGAATTAGGGACAAAAAGCAGCTTCGGGTAGTACACAATCAGTTCACACACTGTCCGGAGCAATCGGCTCCCCCTACAAACTGCCACATGCGGAGTTCACCCTGGAGAGAGGGAGAGAGCGAGTGTCATTGGGACAAGGAGATTCCAGAGGTGAGGATCAGAAGCTACTCTGACTGTTTAGACTGTGTGCTTTATACTTGTTTCAAAGGGAAAAAAAAAACAGAATTTCTTTATTGAACAGCAACAAAGATCAAATTTTCTCATGCTTCATTTCAACAATGAAAATAATAGCTCCCATTTATTGTAATAACTTACCTGTCAGTTTGTTGTAGTGTAATGGTTTGTGTGTTGGTCTGATGCTGGAAGCTATGCCACAGGTATTTCAAATACCAGCAGGGTCACCCCTGGTGGACAGGCTTCAGCAGAGCTTCCAGACTCAGATAGGCTAGGAAGAAAGGCCTGGCAACCTACTTCCAAAAATTAGTCATTGAAAACCTTATGGATCACAACAAAATATTGCCTGATATAGTGCTGGAAGATGAGTCCCTAAGCTGGAGGGCACTACACAGTGGTTGCAACAATGGACCTGAGCACACAAATGATTGTGAGGATGGTCAGGAGTGGGCAACATTTGTTCTGTGTACATGAGTTTGCCATGACATGGAGCCAACTGGGCAGCAACTAACAGCAACCACCACCATTTATTGAGTACCTACTTGGTCTGCAGATACTGTTCTCAGCACTTTACATGTATGAACCCCTTTGATCACTATCATACACCTTAGAACAACCTAACAGAAGATAAATGCCCTAAAACTTTTCGATATCAATTTATTAATGACATCCTAACAATTACCATGTGCTCATAGAAGCACTCTTAGTTTTGGGAGAGATCTAGAGCTGATGCCATCCACTGCCCCTCGCCGTCAACCCCCAGCCCCCGTACAGACACTGGGGTCTTTTCCTTTCGTACTAATTCCAATCCTACAGTGGCCCAAGACCCACTCTCTGCTTATACAGGCCCTCAGCCTTTGAGAATGGGGATTGTGAGGGGCAGTTTGGAAAGGGATGGTCAAAATTTTAGGGCACTGGTAGTCATCCATTATTTCTGCTAAATGATCAGTGGGGAACAAGAAGGTCACCTAATACGATGCTTTGGGCCAGGAGAGTGGATACTCATCAAAGGGCAGTGGGATCCTGGCTCAACTCTTGGATGGCTCCCTGTTGTTTTTGTTGTTGTTATTTGCCATTGAGTGAATTCTGACTCACGGCAATCCTATGTGTGCAGAGTAGAACTGCTACATAGGGTTTTCAAGGCTGTGACCTTTTGGAAGCTGATAGCCAGGCCTGTCTTCTGAGGTGCCTCTGGGTAGGTTCAAACCACCAACCTTTTGACTAGTAGTCGAGTGCTCAACCAAAGACTGTGCTCTTGGGCCAAGGCTGAGCCATTTCCCGATGCTAACCTTAACCCTGCACTTGTCCCTCCTGGCCTGCTCTCTCATTTTGAGCCAGAATAACCATTCTCCCTTTATTTCTCTCCCTCTCCTAGGTGATCTATCAGAGCAATTTTGTTTGACCTTTGAAGTGCTGCTTCTGGACCTTTTTCATTTTCTTTCCCTTCTGTTTAGTCACTCCTTTCTTACAAATAAGTCTTAAGATTATTTTCTCTGTTACAAGTTTAAAGAGGCAATGTTAGAATTAAAGACTGGGTACTCCACCGTACTCTTATTTGAGTGTGCTAACTCTCGGGTTTAAAGAAAAGAATTACTGAGAACAAAAATTGTATCTGTTAGCATGTGCAGCTATTTTCTTGCGGCACAAGCTCCATGCCCTCTCCATATTACACCTCAGGACTCAGGAATAGGAATTTCTATCTTAAAAACATAGCTTAAGAAACACTCAAAGCCCTTAGAAACAATGCCCCCTGATTCATTCGGATTTCTCTGGCTTTCTTTTAAGCCAAAAAGTTCTCCATTGTTCTTTCTCTTTAAGTCACTTTTTCAGTTTCAAAGACCCTGCCTTTCTCTTTTAGCATTTGTTCAGGTCTGCCTCTAAATATACTTTGAAAATCTATGAAGAAACAATACCCGTTTGCTTCAAGGGATCACTGAAACTCTTTAGTTTCTCCTAGTCAAAACTGTGATTTCCTGGAAATTTCATCTCAAGAAAAGCCAGATTTGCTTGCTTCTAGAGCAGGGATCAGCAAACTTCTTTTGTAAAGGTTCAGATAGTAAACATTTTGGTCTTTGAAAGCCAGATGGTCTTTGTCACAAGTACTCAGCTTTGCCATTATAGCATGACTATACGCAAAAGAATGAGTGTGGCTGTATTCCAGCAAAACTTTATTTACGAAAATTTGTGGTGGCTCATAGGTGGTACGAATGGTTAAGTGCTCAACTATTAGTTGAAAGATTGGAGGCTTCAGTCCACCCAGAGGCACCTCGAAGAAAAGCCCTGGAGATCTACTTCTGAGAACTCAGCCGCTGAAAACCCTACAGAGAACAATTCCACTCTGACACACCTGGGGTCGCCATCAGTTGGCATCAACTCAACTGCAACTAGTTTGGTCTTTTTTGTTTGTTTTCAGTTTGAAAGCAGATATGGTTTTATTAAGTGACAATATTACAAAAATCATCAGTAGACAACTTAGTTCATTCTTCTAACAAGCCTGTTGACCTGGTCTTCCCTGTTGCCAGCAACTCCACCTTCTACAAAATGGATGGCCTTTTTCCTCATTCCACCTCATGGGGAAGATAACTGAAGGGCCACAGGGAATTATTTGCTTCTCAGAAGCATTTTACAACATGAATCAGATCCCCTATGCAGATAAATGTCTTATTTAGCAAGAAATTGTGCAGTTGAAGTGTTATGTATCAAGGCAATTTGCTTCTTTTTGATTTTGCCATAACCACACTTAAAGATCAGTTCATTCACTGACATCAGGTTTGGGAACCCCCATGCAATATATGGTTCCACAATCCTTAGCTTGTTAACCGAAGTCTCGTTGAGCTTAACAGAAGTGCCGTTGAAGACTTGGCAAAGGCAAAGAAGCTGCAACATCTTTTACATCTTTGAACTCACACCACTGACACTCTTATCTGATGACGAATGCCAGTTTGGATTCTGCAGGCACATCATAGAAGACGCCAGCTTTCCTTACCATCCTAGCCATTTGAATCTCAGTTCTTCACATCTGCCTACATTCCTTGTGATAGTGCTTAGCTTTTCCATAGATAAGCTTCCACCTTTACTTTGGAAGCATCTTTTGGGCAAACTCCTTTCTCAGGTGCTTGATCTTCAATTCTGTGAAATTCCTTTGCTTTTTCTTATGGGTTTCTGGCACAGCAGGAGCCTTCTTCTCTTTGATACCCTCCACAGTCCCAGCCAGAAAAGACGAAGTTGACAAGATGATGCATACACCTGGTTTGGTTCTTTATTCTAGGTGTTGATACTGGAGAGGAAGAAGATGTAGACAATCCACTACAACTAACATTGATGGCTTTCTCTGTGCAAGATACTGCGCTAAGTACTCTGTGAGTACAGTCTCATGTAACCTCCATAATTCCATAGGATAGGTTCAGTTATGACACCCATTTTATAATAGAGAGAGCTAAGTGTTAAAGAAGAAACAACTAGAATATAGTGGAGCCAGAAACTCAGATCTGATGCCGAAGCTTATGCTTTCAATCACTAAGCTATGGTGTGAAGCATATACATTCACTGTTTTAAAGTCTTTGGACCAACTTCTCTTGAAAACTATATTTAAACACAATAAAAAACTTAAACTCATAGAATTTGACTTCAATAGAAAAATTGAGCATGGTTTTAATTTGCTTAATCCAAGTAAGTCTACTTGGGTCATTGAGATATTTAGTTGAATCAACATTTATTATTCCACTTCTGTGAACCCAGCACTAACTGGTGATTTGAGGAAGGTGGAGATAATAGAATATATTTGCCTTATCCCAGACACGCATACAGCCTTTGGGGGGAAGCCTCTACTTTTTTCTCCTGGAGTCCATCTTGGTTTGAGAAGAGCAGACTCACAGCTGGCATTGCTTAAGGAAGGCAACCAAAATTTATTTGCAATTGTCCACAACCACAAATGTGTTTGCCCTTCCAAACTCATATGAGTAATGTTTTCACACAAATTTCTGTTGTTGTTCCCTGTATTATAGTGATAGAAACAGTTTCCAGGGCATTTTAAATGATCTTTCAAAAATCTTCTCCCAAGTTTTAAATCCCTAAACGCTGACAATTTTTCCCAGAACATTTTAGCCTAGACGTCAACCATAAAATATTGAATTCAAATAAGAACCCCAAACTCCCTAACCCAGTGTTCCCAGTTGTCTTAAAAAAGGCACCTCTCCTTTAAATCCCTCTCCTTTTACATAGCCACACTCTTACAACTACAGGGATTTTTCTGTATTCTAGAGCTGTGGGTTAGAAAACTGTTACATATTTATTGTAAACCAATTCACTGAAAGAGTACAGAATCCCATAAAGGAAAAAGTGAAAGTTTCTACTCTCGTAAAGCTAGTGACTTGTAATAGTTTATACCCGTCAATTCTAGAAAAGGTCCTCTCAGCAGTCATCCATAAAATTTCTTCTCTCCTCTATCCCCTCTCCTTAGCCCCAACAAAATGTCTTTCTAATTTCCTTCTCCTGAAAGTATATCTGTTTAATTGTTATGATGCCCCATTTGCACTAAATGCAAGTGGAAAGCAGCCCATGGTAGTGGGATTTGGTGTTGCTTTTTTTTTTCCCCCCTAAGGTCAAACCTCACACAGCTGTTCATCATGAGCCATCTCCAGCTCTCAGCAGCTGCTCAACATTTATGTTATGTTAGTGATGTTCTGTAGTTGCAGAGCCCAGAGAGCTTGCTGTTCAGCCAAAAAAGATCCTGGAGGGAAAGAGAATGAATGGCTGCATCCAGGTTTCTGGGCACCCCCGTTAAATTTATTTCCCATACAGAAGATAATGGAGACCTGGGTAGATGCACCACTAGACCCAGAGCTTCTGGGGGAACCCCTGACTCTTTGGTTCCTCAACACCCAGAAAAGAGTACAAGTCCCTGAGTGGCACAAATGGTTAGGCACTCAAATGCTAACCTCAAAGGTTGGATGTTCAAGTCCACCCAGAGGTATCTTGGAAGAAAGCCCTGGTGACTGAGTTATGAATGATCACAGCCGTGAAAACCCTATGGAGCAGTTCTCCGACACACATGGAGCCAACATGAGTCAGAGTCGACTTGACAGCAACTGGTTCCTCCCCACCTCCCCCCCACCCTGGGATTGAGACATAAATCTCTCATTACCAGCCACTAGGAAACTAGGAAAACAAAGGGACAACTTCTATAATGGCAGTGACTTGGAAAAGCATGGATTTACACTTGTATTATTAGGGTGCTGTGACTATTTTTAAATGGATGAAATTTAACAAGAAAAGAGAGCAGAGGAAGAGATTCTACATGTATATGTAGTGTTGAGTTCTCTTTGGTAGAACCCAGTACCCAGTGCCGTCGAGTTGATTCCGAATCATAGCGACCCTATAGGACAGAGTAGAACTGTCTCGTAGAGTTTCCAAGGAGCGCCTGGCGAAATCAAACTCCTGACATTTTTTGGTTAGCAGCCGTAGCACTTAACCACTACACCACCAGGGTTTCCCTATTTGGTAGAGCAACACAAATATATGCTTATGAGGCTGCAGCATGATGGCCATGCTGGGAACACCTTTGACTGAACACCCATCTACATCCCCAGTTGTCAAAGAACACCATGAAGCCAGCTCACACACAGCCATGAACTATGCCAGGGCCCACAGCTGCCCTCCTTTCAGCACAGTACCTCAGAGACAGACAGGAACATGTATAGCAAAGAGGTGGAGGGGGAAGAGGGGTTAATGCCACCAGGGAAGTTAATGTCCCCAGGGGTAAGCCTTTACCATTGGGAACAGAGGCCATTAATAAATACTTAATGAGTAGTTCCTGGGAAGAAAATTCTGGGAGCCATTCTGTATGCTTCTTAAGGTCCAGCAGAATGGTGCCCCCAATGTCCACAGCAACAGCATCAGTGCGAGACTCTTATATTTGATCTTCCTGCTTCTGTTTCTCACTCTCTCCCATCCATCATTTCTGTAACCTGCAGTTTTCTCCCATATAAATCCCCAGCTTAAGTGCCCCTGTCCCAGGCTCTGCTTTCAGGGGAACCCAAGCTAAGGCAGTCAGTGTTTTCACAGCTGCCTTTCCAGATGAGACATGCTTTGGAACCAACCATGGTAAAGTCTTCTCCAGGTTCAGTTGTACCAGGAAGAGACTGTTGATTTTGGGAACAATGTTTGGAGGAGTTGGTTTTCTTGAGGTCTCTGTCCACTCTGATCGCTCCTCATAGTCTGTTGCTCCCGACAGCAAGGATGCTGATCATGAGAGAAAGCCATTTGTTATAACATGTAACAATGCGGGGGGGAGGGCATAGATTTTTACCCTCTTGTCTGCCATACCTTTGACCTCTCAAGGATATCCAGCAGCCAGGGTGTCTTAGTCATCTAGTGCTACTACAACAGAAATACTACAAGTGTATGGCTTTAACAAACAAAAGCTTATTCTCTCACAGACTAGTAAGGTAGAAGTCTGAATTCAGGGCACCAGCTCCAGGGGAAGGCTTTCTCTCTCTGTCAGCTCTAGAGGAAGGTCCTTGTCGTCAATCTTCCCCTGGTCTAGGAGCTTCTCCACTGAGGAACCCCAGGTCCAAAGGATGCAATCTGTTCCCCGCACTGCTTTTTTGGAGGTATGAGGTCCCCATGTCTCTCTGCTGGCTTCTCTCTTTTGTATCTCAAAAGCAATTGGTTTAAGATACAAACAACATAATCTTGTAGATTGAGTCCTGCCTCATTAACATAAATGCCTCATTAACACCATAGCGGTAGGATTTACAACACACACAGGAAAATCACATCAGGTGACAAAATGGTAGATGATCACACAACACTGGGAATCATGGACGAACCAAGTTGACACATATTTTGGGGGGACATGATTCAATCCAGAATGGAGCCATAGAAATGATAATGGCAACAGCTTATGCGCCAAGGAGACCATGCTTTTCCCCCAACTATGATCTACTCTGGCTTTAACTATCACCTCAGTCTTCTCCAACCCATGCTTCCAACATCTTTCAGGATATTTTCACATGAATACTATGTTCCATGTGTCCAAAACTGATCTCTTCCCCTTCCCTCTGTGGTTCAAATCCCAAGCCACCAAGTCTTCTCCAGCTCTTCTCTCTCACTTTGCGTCCCCCAGCCCCACACCAAGTTGGGAACAGGCCCCCCTGCATCACTCATCTGTCTCTATCACCACACCACAGCTCACACTCTGGCCCTCAGTGCCCCTCACTTGGGTACTGAAATGGCCTTCTACTGAGCTGCCTGCTTCCTACACCGTCCTGGGAAGAATATTAAGTGATAAGAGCATGAGTTCTGGGGCCAAAATCTAAGACTTGTATCCTGGTTCTACTGCCGACTGTTGACTGACTTTAGGCAGGTCACCAAGGCTCTATGTGCCTCATTTTACTCATCTGTAAAATGGGCTATAATTGTATGTACTTTGTGGATTGAAATGAGGATGAATTAATTTATGTAAAGCAAGCAATAGTAGTTTGCATATAGCAGTAATTCAATAAAGGTTGACTACGATTATTACATTGTAGCCACAACTATCTTTCTAAGTCATAGCCCTGATAAGGTCATTTCATGATCAAAAATAGCAGTTCCCTACTGCTTGAGGAGTGATGTCATGGTTCCTTAGCTTCCTAGTGCAAGTCTGCCTTTATGGCCTTTTTTCTGACTCTGCTCTTCCCAGCCTCACTGGTCTGTTTGATGTTCCTAAAATTTGTTTATGTGTCCACCCTATTAACTATGCTCAGGTTGTTCCTTTTGACTGGAGTCTTTTCCCATCACTACTCATCAAGTCCTAGCTGTATTTCAAAGTTCAGGTGAAATATTACTCTCTCTTTCTGAAGAAGCCTCCTCGGACTACACCAGTCATAGTTTATTTTTCCCTCCTTGGTACTCATACTTTGTGTCTTTATTATAGCAATTGTAACACTCTTCTTCATTGTACAGTTAGTTGTGTATCCTAATCTCATGTTTGCAAGCCATCCTTGAAGGCGATGATCTTTTCCACTTCCTCTTTGGACACCCCAAGAACCACAGTCTCTAACACAGTCATACCTCACTTTTCACATATCTGACATTCAGTGATTCACAAGGGTGCCTAATATATACAGAAGTATTTTTCATTTCCCAAGACTTGTATTCATAGGGTATGGATTGAGAGTGGAGAGAGGACTGGTGTTGATAATAAAGTTCTACATTAAAATGGGAAAGCACTTTCCTCTTACCCGTTACACCTGGTAAGCCTTAAAAAGAAGAATAGCTTAGAGTTCTACTATAGGACTTTGATATTTTCATACCATCTTGTCCTGTGTTTTGGGAATCTCTAGTTTTGTCACTGAAGAGTGACTAAAGGAGCTGATATAGTTAGTGAAGAAATTGATTTTAGAAGCTACCTACTAATTTGCACTAACTTACTAATGCTCAGAATGAAAAGATAAATCTTAATGATCACATTCAGCTCCACTTTACTTTCTGACAAAGCTAGGTAGAGTTAACTGGATTCATCCTAAATCCAAAAAGAATGGGCAGCATTGTGTCCCTTTTACTGTCTTTATATACTCCATTTCAAACTCTTCACGAGAACCTCCTATGGTCAGACTCTGTCCTGGGCCTTGGAAATACCAAGATGAATGCCAGTTACTGCTGACCTCAAGCAGCTCTCAGTTTTGTAGAGGCAGAGATTGGCCACGTATGAGCAGAGCTAGCAAGTGATGAGTCTGACGATAGAGATAAGTACAAGATGTTCAATGGCACAGAGGAGAGACTGGAGAACAGCTGTTGGTGGTCAAGGCTCATGGGTAGGGAAGGCCTGAGGATACGTTATGTTTGAGCCGAGTCTTGAAGGATTAACTGGAGGTAAGGGACCAGAGAGATGGAGTATAAAGAAATGTATAGAACAATGCATGGGTTTGAACGTGTTTAGAATAACTTCAACTAGTTTTGTATTAATCATGTTTTTATAACAACTACGAACACATTATTAATATAACAGCCACATGAGGTAGGAGGTATTATCATCCCCATTTCACAGATGAAGGTGTTGAGGGCCAAAGAGATGAAGTAATTTGCCCAGCGTTACATTGCTAGGCAGTGAGAGCACTCACAGAGTTTCCAGTCTAGGAGGAGGGGTTTGGATATCTGCCCTGATAGATTTTTGCTCAGAGCAAAAAGAGAGATCTTTTGACATATCAAGCAGCTCTGCTGGAAAATCGCATTTCCTCTTGCGAACCCAAACAACACTCGGAGCTGAAGTTAGAAGGCTTCACACCTCCCCAACCCCTTTACAAGACATGGTATCTTGTTTCTAAAGAGGAAAAAAAAGCTTATAAACAAGATTGTAAAGGCATCTTAAGACAACAAATCACTCATAAAAAAGGGGAACATTCTGATGAGTTAAGTATAAATGAATCAGAAACATATGGATTCAATCTACTTAAAAAGACCCAGTAGAGTTCCAAGTGAAGGGCAAATCCCTTAGAGGGGATTTACATTTAAGAACTTTTCCAAACCCAGAACCATTAGTTTGGGGGAGGCCCAGAGCTAGGCTGGTATATGGATCCCCAAGGAAACACACAGGACCAGCGCCTCGAAGAGCTGCAAGGATCAATTTATCCCCATTCTCAAGCCAAGTGTTGGAAGTTTTTGAAGGAGTATGTCTCCTAGAAACACCTTTCCTGAACATTTAAATCTGAATAAGGACTGGGCCACCAAGTTGAGCCAACAATTTTTTCTCTAGAAGCTCAACCACAACTCCAAAAGGGTACAGAAGATTGAACTGCAACCCTTAATCTTTCCAGAAGGTTCCTCCCTTTGGATTGAGCCTTTGACTATGAGCAACGAGACCATACTTTCTATCAACTCATATGAGTCCTTGGGCTCCCGATCACTGGCCCTGGAAGATGAAATAGAGACCATGGCCCTCTGAGGCAAAGTCAAATGAAACATGAATATGCACAGAAATCTTGAACACATCCAACCTAACAGGAAACACCCTAAGAAAAAGAGGAAGATCCAGATTCATCAGTCTGGTTGGGTTACATCAGCCATAAAAATAAACACAGGCCACTGGGCCTAGACCCCAAAGAGATGAGGCTTGCCTAATGGAAACCAGGCAATGAACAGGTGTGTGTCTCTGGGCGGAGTCATCTTTGGTGCTGCCCTGCGCCCGTGCCTTCTCTAGTGTCTGAGGTCCCACCCTGAGACTATGCCGAGTTCAGAGCCTGGCTCTGTGCTTGCTGGGCCTCCATCTCTTTACTCACCCCTGCGCCCTCTTCCAGATGAAACCCAGATTGCTCTGTGTGGCCGATTTGTCTCTTATGGTGGAGTTGCTATGGAAACAGGTCTTTCTCCTCCACCACTGATAGAATGAAGTTTAGGAAATGGAGGCGGGGGCACTGAAAACTGAGCAAGTGGAACAGAATTCTCTCCAAATGCTCTGTTAAATTAGAATCATCTGTCCCACGGCCCTGTCCCTCTCGGCCGCACCCAGGCAGCTGTGCTATTGGGCGGGGCAGTCTCCTTCACAAGAGGAGGCAGCTGGTGTAAGGGGATATGCTGAGAAGAAATGAGCTCTTGGCTGCGTTTTTCAGCAACCCCTGTGCCCTGTCACCAGCTTTCACACTCTGCGTGGGCCTTGCTGGGAGCCTTCTCCCCCAGAACCACTAGGAGGAAAAGAGGAAACTCCAAG
This sequence comes from Elephas maximus indicus, assembly GCF_024166365.1. Taxonomy (NCBI): domain Eukaryota; kingdom Metazoa; phylum Chordata; class Mammalia; order Proboscidea; family Elephantidae; genus Elephas; species Elephas maximus. Next base: position 35,205,228 of record NC_064835.1, on the reverse strand, counting down.
TGAGGCTGGCTGGCCCCGTTGCTCCCCCAACCCCAGCACCTAAGACAGGCCTTCACCCTTGTTGGTGCCAGAAATGCCATCTTAGAGTTTTGTTTAAGAACTTTTTTTTTTGTTGTTGTAAAAATATAGATAAGACAACATTTGCCATTTCAATATATTTCATGTGTACAATTCAGTGAAAACAATCATGTTGTGCAGCTATCACCAATCCCAAGCTTTGCTACTTACAGTGAGTATCAAGGAGAAGAAAGAATATGACCCCCTTCCATGAAGAAGGGATTGAGGAGGAGAGAGGAGAGGACAGTGTGGTAACTGGGTGGCCAGGGCTGTGGGCAGCCCCATGGGGAGAAGGCAGGAAGGGGGACAGGAGGGGAGACTTGGGACCTGGAATACACCACATTCATTTCTCAGGTCTCTACCCTCAGCCCCAGGGCCATTCTGGAACTGGAGCTGGAGCCAAAAGGGCTCTCAAGCTCCTGAAAGCCGCCTTTGCTCCTGCCCCAGTGATGTGGGCAGACGATGGGCACCAGCCGTCAGGGAGCCTAGATGTATTTACTGAGAGGCACAGCTGTAGACACTAGGACACAGCTGGGGAAGGACACTGTTCAGAGGAGTTAGGGAACCAAAGATCACCTTACCATCCCCTCTCCTGGTTCCACCAGTGGGGTTCCAGGGCCCCACAGTCCACCCTAGCTCTAATTCCTTCAGTCAGTTCTGCCTGTGCAGGCAGGCCCCAAATCGTCTGAGGCATTGCTTATTGATTTCAGTGTTGCCGTGACTGTCACTACCGTGCAGAGCCTGGGGCTGGCCTGGGGACCTGGGGATGGCCAATCTGCTCACAGGTTCCCTCAGCTGTGCCTTAGTTTCCACCTCTGCTACCATAGTGCCCAGAGTGCGGCAGCCTAGAGAGCAGCAAGGACAGCTCCAGCAAAGCACGCTGCTTGGCAGTGTCACCCACACATAGATGCTGGGACTCTGGCTGAATGTGCCCCAGAGTCCAGGGGTGCAGCATGATCCATCCAGATCCAGTTTACCCTTCCTCAGCATCTCCGAGCCACCAGGTGTGCCGGCCTGAGTGGGTAGATTTGGACCCAGTGCATTTTTGGCCGATGTCCTGAAGTGGCCTGAGGATGGCCAGAAAAGGTGACTAGGAAAAGGATAAAGAACAATGAGCTGAGGGCGGAAAGGGGGCGGGGAGGATTTGGCAGTGGGCGTCCTGCCCAGTTGAATTGTTTTCATCCTCCGAATGATTCTGAACAGCTGGGCCAGTGATCATCCTGCTCGTATTCCACCAGTGACTGAGGGCGGAGGGAAGCCAAGGGACTTGGCAGAGCAGCTGTGAGGCCCGAGCCCGAGCCACAGATGAGCTCAGTGCAGGCAAGGAAGGGCTGAGAGAGGCACAGCTCTGCATCCATGCTCTGAGCTTTGTTGGCAAGCACGTTTAGATGGAAGGGTTGGTGATGGCCCATGCTGATGGTGGGCTCTTGGTTCAGGGTCTCCACATGATGCCCAGGCCAGGTCACCTTCAGGCCCATCCCTCCACATGCCCTCCCAGCCCTGGGGCCTTCCCTGGACACAAGACCTGTGACACAACCTATGACTTCCTGTCACCTACAGCCAGCAATCTCAGTGGCCAGAGTGTAGGGCCTGGGACACCAAGGGCTATCTATGTACATGTTCTCAAAAAGATAAGTTAGCTGCACTCTAGTCCACAGCCCAGGTGACAGTTCTGAGCCTGCCTCTGGCCCCAAGGGGAGCCAGATGAGGGGGCAGGGGTTAAGCTTCCAGCCCCACCCCTGCTGCTGGGAATTGACTCAGAGCCACTGTCTGGGCAGCTGCAGCTTAGTGGACTGAGAGAACAGCCCCTCAGCCCCTGGGTGCTGAGTTGTATAGTCTGTGGCTGCAGCAAATCCCTGGTCCCAGAGAACTGCCTCATGTGAAGAATTTTCAGTGTACGTGCTAGTTTCTTCTGAGCTATCTTGGTTAGATTATTTAAATAATTAAAAAACGCCCCAGTAGGTAAAATACATAGAGTCGCTATGAATCAGAACCAACTCTATGGCACCAAATAACAAGGTAAAATAATTGTCAAATACCAGGGTAAGGGGGAGTGCTAGAGATAACGGGCCGCAGACTAAGAGCTTGGCTATCCTACAGTACAATTCCACCTGAACTTCAGCCAATTTGTTCAAGCAATGCCTATTGTGTGCTTAGTAATAGCTGATATGCCAGGCACTGTTCAAACTGCTTATCGTCTCATTTAATCCTTGCAACAATCTTATAAAGTAGGCAATATTATCATCTCCATCCAACAGATGAAGAAACTGAGTCACCAAGAGGGCAATTAACTTGCCCAAGTCACATGGCTGAGTAGCAGAACAGGAGTCAGACCCACAGCCTCTCGACAACTGTGCTGACCTGGGTATTGTATGCAAAGTACTGTGTTGTGTTACATGAGGAAATTCAAATGCACGTATGATGTGGCTGACGTCCTCAAGGAACTTACCTTCGCTATGGAGTTATCTACACAACTTAAGTAGTTTCTCCAGGCTGGTTAGGAAACCCTCTCTGCTCTAGCTGAGTTCCAGTCCTCCGTACACTTCCTTGAGTCTTTGGTCTCCACTGGTGCCACCAGGCCATCCTCAGCTCCTCTCCTTTCTCTTCACATGGAGCTCACATACCTACTCTTCCAGACAGGCTGGCCAGAGCTCATTCCTCCCCCGGCCTTTACCCTGAAGTAACAGAGGATTTAGCAGGCCTTTGCCAAATTTCATGACAAAGCCCTTGTGCTGAGGCCAGGGGACACAGCTGAGTCTGGCCGACTGCCTGGGCTCCCACCCCCAGCCAGACGTGAACCAGGTCAAATGGCAACATAGCCCTCTGGCAAGGTCACCCACCCCTTCCACTTGCAAATAGGTCACTTGGCATTCCGGAAACTTCCTGAATACACAGGCCTGTGGGTTTGGGGTTTGGAGCTTGGTCAAAACCAGGTCGATCTAGGACCCAAGGGCCTTGGGTAGTGTGCTGTAAGTGAGCAAATGTCAAAGAGAGGATTTTATTAAGAACTTGAGCATGAAGGCTCCAGCCAAAGTTGAGCCTAATGGGGCTAGAAAGGGCCTGACATCAGGGCGAGGAGGACACTGAAGAGGGCTGCCCTGGGGATAAAACCCCTCTGGAGCATTGAGACTGCTGATGAGTCAGACACACTACAGGTAATGACTAAAACTTGACCTCCTTCTCCAGGACCATTGGAGAAGGTGACTTCTGTCAGTCCAGCCAGCCACTCCTGTCTCCAGAGTCACTGAGAGTCCTCATAAAAGGCCAGTGTCTCTGAACATCCCTTCTTCTCCACTGTGGGCACCTACCTCACAGGAACACTGGGCGTGGGGACAACTCGAGGCCCTTAGGAGCAGGATGTGACAGTGCCTTGCTCTGGGACAGGAAACACTGGTTGGGAAAGATAAAGAGGCCACAGTGTGCATGAGAGGAGGGATGTGATCAGTCAAAGATGACATGAGGACATCCCCACTCCTACCATCTGGCTTGGCTCTGTAAATCCCCAGGTTGTTCAAGTCTACTTGAGGATGGGAGCCCGCTGATACCTGGGCAAGGCTGAGAGGATATGGACCCCTACAGACACTCAGAACAAAAGCTACCCCTGGCATCAGGCTCCTGAGTACCAAGGATGGAACAGTACGCCATCAAAGACCCCCAGCGGCTCCCTTACCTCTTCCTGCATTGTTGTCTGCACATGTACAAGCCCAATCTGGAAGCTGCTCTGTTTGGCAAGTCCCAGGAGGTGGCAGCCGTGTGCAGTCTGTGAGGCAACCTGACTATCTCATAGTCAGGATTGGGAAGGGAAGCCTCAGGAAAAATCACCATCAGTCACTACCCACCCTCAGGCAGACAAAGAGAGTCAAAGATCAAGTTCATGAGCCACACCCTCCCCTCTGCCCCAGATAGACAACATGCCCTTAGTATATGAGCACAGGGCCTTCATCCAAGGGGCTCGGATCTGTGTCCCTGAGTGGCTTCCAGAAAGCCAGGCAGGGTCTTGGGGTCCAATACACCACACCTACCACTGCCAGCAAGGCCATTCCAGGCACCACCCACCTCGCTCCTGAGATCTTAAGAGCCGGCCAGTTCTGCCCACAGAGACTATATCTGAGGGACCTCAGGTCCCACCCTGATTATGCACCTTTCCCAGAGAGCAAGCTATACAGTTCTTGTTGCCACTCACCCACTGCCGTTTAATTCCCGTCTTTTCAAACTGGGAAAGGGAAATCAGAATTAAAATCTTAGAATACATCCTAAAATGAACCCGGAACCAGGAACAAGGACAGATAGGGCCTTCCTGAATCTCAGAAGCCTATGCAATTGCCTTGTGTTTACAAGGCACCGGGCCCTGTTTGCCCGGAGTTACTAGGGTGAAGCACTCATGGAAAGAAATAACCTGTGGTGGGTTTTCAGCAAAGAGGGGACAGGTCTGGAAAGGTTTTTCCCACTCAACAGAAAACCTTATGAGAAAGGAATCCCCAAATTAAAAATAAGAGCTCACAGCTTTTAAAATGAAATGGCTCAGTGTTTCATAGAATCACAGAGCATTGAACTAGAAGAGATGTTGGAAATTGCCTAGGCCCACATCCAGGCAGCCACCTCTCCTGCAGCTTCACCACCAGGGCCATTCAGACACTGCTTGTCTGCCTCCAGGGACTGGGAACTCATTACCTTGGGGAGCAGCTCATGCATTTTGGAGTGGTTCAATTTTTTAGATAATTTTGCTTTACATTAAGCAAAAATTATTTTCCTATAACTTCTAGCCAGCATTGCAGACTTTGTCCTCTGGAGTCACTACAAATAAATCTATTTCTTTTTCCCTATAGCATTCATCAGAGTCGCTGGGTGGTACAAATGTTTAAGGGTTTGACTACTAGCAGAAAGGTTGGTGGTTCAAACATACCCAGAGGTGCCTTAGAAGACAGGCCTGGCAATCTGTTTCTGAAAGGGCACAGCCTTGAAGATCCTATGGAGCAGTTCTGCTCTGCATACATGAGGTCGACATGAGTTGGATTTGACTCAACAGCAACAACAACAACATGGCATCCCTCCGACATGTGAAAATAGTGATACATGATGTGTCTACCTGACTTCTTCTCCTCCCCAGGTTAGATTTTTTTTGGTTTGTCAAACAACCTAATTTAATAAGCCTTTGATTGCCTAAGTCTTTTTCATTTAAGGCCTGTTTTTGGCAGTCACTGGTCCTATTGCTCTGCTTTGTCAGGCCCTCCTTCCTGCTGTCTGCTGTGTCTCAAGTGATTGCATGGGTATAGAGGAGTGCCCTCTCCAAACTGCCACTGTGCACTCAGCTCCCCAAACCAGGAAGTCCCCATTAGATGCCAGGTGTGGAATGACTCACTCTGCTGCCACTGCCCTTTCTCAGGGAGGCAAAGAGGATGGTACCAGACCAAAAGCTTATTGAGGAGACAATAAATGCTGTCTTATAACTGCTGTATTCCCAGTAGCTGTTGTTATGTTGTGAGGTGCCTTCGTATTGACTCTGACTCACAGTGGCCCTATACACAACAGAACACAACACTGCCTGGTCTGCACCATCCTCACAATTGTTACTATGCTTAAGCCAATTGTTGCAGCTACCATGTCAATCCATCTCACTGAGGGTCTTCCTCTTTTTTGCTGATCTTCTACTTTACCAAGGATGATGGAGCTGACAACATGTCCAAAGTATTTGAGATGCAGTCTTCCCATCCTTGCTTCCAAGGAGAATTCTGGTTGTACTTTTTCCAAGGCAGATTTGTTCATTCTTTTGGCAGTCCGTGGTATATTCAATATTCTTTGCCAACACCACAATTCAAAGGCATCAATTCTTCTTTGGTCTTCCTTATTCATTGTCCAGCTTTCACATGCTTATGAGGCGATTTTACACACCATAGATTGAGTCAGGTGCACCTTAGTCCTCAAAGTGACATCTTTGCTTCTTAACACTTTAAAGAGCTCTCTTACAGCTGATTTGGCCAATGCAATGCATTCCTTGATTTCTTGACTGCTGCTTCCATGCGTGTTGATTGCAAATCCAAGTTAAATGAAATCCTTGACAACCTCAATCTTTTCTCTGTTTATCATGATGTTGCTTATTGGTCCAGTTGTGAGGATTTTTGTTTTCTTTATGTTGAGGTGTAACCCATACTGAAGGCTGTGGTCTTTGATCTTCATCAGTATGTGCTTCAAGTCCTCTCCACTTTCAGCAAGCAAGCTTGTGTCTTCTGCATAATGCAGTTGTTAATGGGTCTTCCTCCAATCCTGATGCCCCATTCTTCCTCATATAGTCCAGCTTCTTGGATTATTTGATCATCATACAGGTTGAACAGGTATGGTGAAAAGATACAGCCCTGATGCACACCTTTCCTGACTTTAAATCATGCAGTATCCCCTTGTTCTGTTTGAATGACTGCCTCTTGGTCCATGTACAGATTCCTCATGAGCACAATTAAGTGTTCCGAGATTCCCATTCACCGCAATGTTACCCATAATTTGTTATGATCCACACAGTTGAATGCCTTAGCAGAGTCAATGAAACACAGGTAAACATCTTTCTGGTATTCTCTGCTTTCAGCCAGGATCCATCTGACATCAGCCATGATATCCCTGTTTCCACATCCTCTTCTGAATCTGGCTTGAACTTCTGGGAGTTCCATGTTGATATACTGCTGTAGCCACTTTTGAATGATCTTCAGCAAAATTTTGCTTGCATGTGATATTAATGTTGGAAACAAAGAAGAAGGGTTGCTAGCTGGAAAATTTGGCATTGGTGATAGAAATGATGCCAGAGATTGCATGATTGAGTTTTGCAAGACTGATGGCTTCTTCATTGCAAATACCTTTTTTCACCGATATAAACAATGACTATACAGATGGACCTCATCAGACAGAAAACACAGGAACCAAATAGACTACATCTGTGGAAAGAGACAATGGAAAAGCTCAATATCATCAGTCAGAACAAGGCCAGGGACTGATTGTGGATCAGACCATCAATTACTCATATGCAAGTTCAAGACGAAACTGAAGAAAATTAGAACAAGTTGACAAGAGCCAAAGTACGACCTTGAGTATATCCCACCTGAATTTAGAGACCATCTCAAGAATAGATTTGACTTGTTGAACACTAATGACCAAAGACCAGATGAGTTGTGGAATGATATCAAGACATCATGTATGAAGAAAGCAAGAGGTCATTAAAAAGACAGAGAAAGACAAGACCTAAATGGATGTCAGAAGAGACTCAGAAACTTGCTCTTGGACGTTGAGTAGCTAAAGCAAAAGGAAAAAAATGATGACTTAAAAGAGCTGAACAGAAGATTTCAAAGAGTGGATCACAAAGACAAAGTAAAGTATTACAATGACATGTGCAAAGAAAGAGCTGGAGATAGAAAACCAAAAGGGAAGAACACGCTCAGCATTTCTCAAGCTGAAAGAACAGGCGAAAAAATTCAATCCTAGAGTTGCAATACTGAAGGATTCTACAGGGAAAATATTAAATGATGCAGGAAGCATCAAAAAAAGATGGAAGGAACACACAGAATCACTATACCAAAAGGAATTGGTTGACATAACCATTTCAGGAGGTAACATATGATCAGGAGCCCATGGTACTGAAGGAAGAAGTCTAAGCTGCACTGAAAGCATTGGCAAAAAACAAGGCTTCGGGAATTGACAGGATACTGATTGAGATGTTTCAACAAAGGGATGCAGCACTGGAAGTGCTCATTCATCTATGCCAAGAAATTTGGAAGACAGTTACCTGGCCAACTGACTGGAAGAGATCCATATTTATGCCTATTCTAACCCCAGTAGCTGGTACATAGTAAATGCCTGTTAGGGACTGAAGTGTGTACCCCCAAAAGATGTGCTGAAGTCCTAAAACCCAGTACTTGAGAATGTGACCTCATTTGGAAATAGGATCTTTGATGATGTTATCAGTTAACGAGAGGTCATACTGGAGTGAAAAACAAACAAACTTGTTGCTGTTGAATTGATTCTGACTCATAGTGACCCTATTGGACTAAATCTGATCTGAGTGGTTCCCTTATACAAGAGAAGAGACACAGAAGGAAGACAGCTATGTGAAGATGGGGACAAAGATAGGAGTAATGATAATGATTCTATAAGCCAAGGAACACCAAGGATCACTGGCTAGGAGGGATCAGAAGCTAGGAGGAGGCCTGGAACAGATTCTCCCTCAGAGTCCTCAGAAGGGATAAACATGGATGATACCCTAATTTCAAACTGCTCATCTCCAAAACTGTGAGAAAATAGATTTCTCTTGTTTGAAGTCACCCAGTTTGTTATGGCAGCCCAGGAAATAAACACAATATTCAATAAAGATTTTCTGAGGAATGAATGAATGAGTAAAGGAACAAATGAAAGCAAGTTGGGATCAAATGTAGAAAAAGACACTTCTGTAGATTGAAAATTTTTACCTCTAATGTACTGAATTCCCTGTTCCCATCCAGAGCTTGTCCAAATCCAACATACCAGTCTCAAAGGATTTTTTTGCCCTCATCTATACACTCAATCCCACCTTATTTTTTTATCACTCCTCCTCTTCCTCTAACCTCTTCCCATTTCCTCTTCCTCTATTGCCTCCTCTCCCCAAAGTCACAACCTGCACGCCGCATCTGTAAATCTCCCAAGATATTCCTCTCAGACACAATTCCAAAAAATGTCAAGCAAGAATAAAAAATTTGAAAGACTTTTATTGCCTTTGGGGGTGCTGGTTGATACCCTTTGGCCCTGGACTGAACTGGGAGGGCCCCACAATCGTGTCCATTGTCATGGCCAAGTGGACATAGACCTCTGCATGGTGGGCTGCCCGGGCTGCGGGGGCGGGGCTTGTGCAGCATTTGCGCAGGAACTCCAGGCTCAGAGGCATCTGGCCCGAGGGCCTTGTGTTGTTGAATAGCAGAAAATGGAATCGACCTGTAAAGTTGTCAGTTGCTGTCAAGTCAACTCAGTCTTTTGGCAACATTATGCACAACAGAACGAAATGCTGCCCAGTCCTGCATCATCCTCATAACCGCCAGCATATTCAAGTCCAACATTGTGACTATTGTGCCAATCCATCTCTCCAAGGGTCTCCCTTGCCCTCACTGGCCCTCTACGTCTCCAAATCTGATGTATTCCTCTAGCGATTGATTCCTCCTGATGATCCCAAATCAAGCGAGTCAGATCCATAGGGTTGTCATTGGCTAATTTTCAAAAGTAGATCACCAGGCCTTTCTTCCTCATCTGTTTTAGTCTAGGAGCTCTACTGAAACCTGTCCATCATGCGTGACCCTGCTGGTATTTGAAATACCAGTGGTGTAGTTTTCAGCATCATAGCAACATGCACACCACCATAGCATGACAAACGGACAGATGGGTGGTGAACCTGTAAAGCAGGTAGCTTTATTTTTTTATGTTTTCCTTTGGAGGAAAAAGGTCTGTCATTCAATGTTACAGAAATTCTGCAAACTTCGGGACTGAGTCTATCTCATACATGGAAATTAATTCCCTAGGTCTCCCTCCTGCACCCTCACCTCTGGAGATAAATGACAATAAAATATTAACAATTGGCTCTGCTGTTCTGACAGAAAAGGTATGACTCCCTTTAAAAGGTCTATGTGTACCAAACTTTCAGAGAAGAGTTAACACCACTACTTCTGAAGGTATTCCAAAGCATAGAAAATAACGGAATACTACCCAACTCATTCTATGAAGCCACCATCTCCCTGATACCAAAACCAGGTAAAGACATTACAAAAAAAGAAAATTTTAGACCTATATCCCTCATGAACATTGATGCAAAAATCCTCAACAAAATTCTAGCCAATAGAATCCAACAACACATCAAAAAAATAATTCACCCTGATCAAGTGGGATTTATACCAGGTATGCAAGGCTGGTTTAATATCAGAAAAACCATTAATGTAATCCATCACATAAATAAAACAAAAGACAAAAACCACATGATCTTATCAATTGATGCAGAAAAGGCATTTGACAAAGTCCAACACCCATTTATGATAAAAACTCTTACCAAAATAGGAATGGAAGGAAAATTCCTCAACATAATAAAGGGCATCTATGCAAAGCCAACAGCCAACATCACTCTAAATGGAGAGAACCTGAAAGCATTTCCCTTGAGAACGGGAACCAGACAAGGATGCCCTTTATCACCGCTCTTATTCAACATCGTGCTGGAAGTCCTAGCCAGGGCAATTAGGCTAGACAAAGAAATAAAAGATATCCGGATTGGCAAGGAAGAAGTAAAGTTATCACTATTTGCAGATGACATGATTATATACACAGAAAACCCTAAGGAATCCTCCAGAAAACTACTGAAACTAATAGAAGAGTTTGGCAGAGTCTCAGGTTATAAAATAAACATACAAAAATCACTTGGATTCCTCTACATCAACAAAAAGAACACCGAAGAGGAAACCACCAAATCAATACCATTCACAGTAGCCCCCAAGAAGATAAGATACTTAGGAATAAATCTTACCAAGGATGTAAAAGACCTATACAAAGAAAACTACAAAGCTCTACTACAAGAAATTCAAAAGGACATACTTAAGTGGAAAAACATACCCTGCTCGTGGATAGGAAGACTTAACATAGTAAAAATGTCTATTCTACCAAAAGCCATCTATACATTTAACGCACTTCCGATCCAAATTCCAATGTCATATTTTAAGGGGATAGAGAAACAAATCACCAATTTCATATGGAAGGGAAAGAAGCCCCGGATAAGCAAAGCACTACTGAAAAAGAAGAAGAAAGCGGGAGGCCTCACTTTACCTGACTTCAGAACCTATTATACAGCCACAGTAGTCAAAACAGCCTGGTACTGGTACAACAACAGGCACATAGACCAACGGATCAGAATTGAGAACCCAGACATAGATCCATCCACGTATGAGCAGTTGATATTTGACAAAGGACCAGTGTCAATTAATTGGGGAAAAGATAGCCTTTTTAACAAATGGTGCTGGCATAACTGGATATCCATTTGCAAAAAAATGAAACAGGACCCATACCTCACACCATGCACAAAAACTAACTCCAAGTGGATCAAAGACCTAAACATAAAGACTAAAACGATAAAGATCATGGAAGAAAAAATTGGGACAACCCTAGGAGCCCTAATACAAGGTATAAACAGAATACAAAACATTACCAAAAATAATGAAGAGAAACCCGATAACTGGGAGCTCCTAAAAATCAAACACCTATGCTCATCTAAAGACTTCTCCAAAAGAGTAAAAAGACCACCTACAGATTGGGAAAGAATTTTCAGCTATGACATCTCCGACCAGCGCCTGATCTCTAAAATCTACATGATTCTGTCAAAACTCAACCACAAAAAGACAAACAACCCAATCAAGAAGTGGGCAAAGGATATGAACACACATTTCACTAAAGAAGATATTCAGGCAGCCAACAGATACATGAGAAAATGCTCTCGATCATTAGCCATTAGAGAAATGCAAATTAAAACTACGATGAGATTCCATCTCACACCAGCAAGGCTGGCATTAATCCAAAAAACACAAAATAATAAATGTTGGAGAGGCTGCGGAGAGATTGGAACTCTCATACACTGCTGGTGGGAATGTCAAATGGTACAACCACTTTGGAAATCTATCTGGCGTTATCTTAAACAGTTAGAAATAGAACTACCATACAACCCAGAAATCCCACTCCTCGGAATATACCCTAGAGATACAAGAGCCTTCATACAAACAGATATATGCACACCCATGTTTATTCCAGCTCTGTTTACAATAGCAAAAAGTTGGAAGCAACCAAGGTGTCCATCAACGGATGAATGGGTAAATAAATTGTGGTATATTCACACAACGGAATACTACGCATCGATAAAGAACAGTGACGAATCTCTGAAACATTTCATAACATGGAGGAACCTGGAAGGCATTATGCTGAGCGAAATTAGTCAGAGGCAAAAGGACAAATATTGTATAAGACCACTATTATAAAATCTTGAGAAATAGTAAACCTGAGAAGAACACATACTTTTGTGGTTACGAGGTGGGGAGGGAGGGAGGGTGGGAGAGGGTTTTTTATTGATTAATCAGTAGATAAGAACTGCTTTAGGTGAAGGGAAAGACAACACTCAACACATGGAAGGTCAGCTCAATTGGACTGGACCAAAAGCAAAGAAGTTTCTGGGATAAAATGAATGCTTCAAAGGTCAGCGGAGCAAGGGCGGGGGTCTGGGGAACATGGTTTGCGGGGACTTCTAAGTCAATTGGCAAAATAATTCTATTATGAAATCATTCTGCATCCCACTTTGAAATGTGGCATCTGGGGTCTTAAATGCTAACAAGCGGCCATCTAAGATGCATCAATTGGTCTCAACCCACCTGGATCAAAGGAGAATGAAGAACACCAAGGTCACACGACAACTAAGAGCCCAAGAGACAGAAAGGGCCACATGATCCAGAGACCTACATCATCCTGAGACCAGAAGAACTAGTTGGTGCCCGGCCACAATTGATGACTGCCCTGACAGGGAGCACAGCAGAGGACCCCTGAGGGAGCAGGAGATCAGTGGGATACAGACCCCAAATTCTCATAAAAAGACCATACTTAATGGTCTGACTGAGCCTAGAGGAATCCCGGTGGTCATGGTCCCCAAACCTTCTGTTGGCCCAGGACAGGAACCATTCCGAAGACAACTCATCAGACATGAAAGGGACTGGACAGTGGGTAGGAGAGAAATGCTGATGAAGAGTGAGCTAATTATATCAGGTGGACACTTGAGATTGTGTTGGCAACTCTTGTCTGGAGAGGGGATGGGAGGATAGAGAGAGAGGGAAGCCGGCAAAATTGTCAAGAAAGGAGAGACTGAAAGGGCTGACTCAAGAGGGGGAGAGCAAGTGGGAGTAGGGAGTGAGATGTATGTAAACTTATATGTGACAGACTGATTGGATTTGTAAACGTTCACTTGAAGCTTAATAAAAGTTATAAAAAAAAAAAAAAAAAGCTTACAAGTGGCCACCCAAGGCACAACGATTGGTCTCTATTCTTCTGGAACAACAGAGGAAGAAGAATCAGGGATAGGATGAAGAAATGGAATGTGTGGCTAATTGCCTCCATGAACAACTACCTCACTTGCCATGAGACCAGAAGAACTCAGTGGTGCCAGGCTACAATTACTATTTTGATCAAAGATTCCATAGAAGAGTCCTGGTCAAAAGGGGGAAAATGAAGAACAGATTTTCAAATTCTCATCCAACCTTCCTGGAGCCACGAAGGTTGGATAAACCCCTGAAACTATTGCCCTGAGATAATCTTTAAAAATTAAACCAAAAATATACCCTCAAGTCTTCTTAAAATCTAATAATATTTTAGTTTAACTAGTAAAAAATGTCTGCCTTGGGCATTATACTCTTTTAAGAGCTATCTATATGGGATTAAGTTGACAGCAGCAACTCAAAAGGTTGGATAGGAACCTCAGGGAGCAGTAACTTTATGTTATTGGGGGAAGAACTCAGAAAAGGAGGGTGAGAATGGTTGCACAACTCAAAGAATGCAATTAATGGCACTGAATTGTACATGGAAACCGTTGAATTGGTGTATGTTTTGCTGTGTATATTCTCAACAGCAACAAAATAAATAAATAAAATTTAAAAAGTAAAAAAAAAAAAAGGGCAGTCACTAGTGGCTTATCTTCCTGAAATGCCCACCTGCAGATGGATTTCTGTGGAGGGGGCGTCATCCTCATCTGCTTCTGGTGGGAGCCATGGAAAAGGCTTCATATACCTGGGCACAGGATTTGCAGTTGGGCCTCAAGTGTGCCAGGTTGAAAGTGTCTAAGAGCATTGGGGCAGACGAAGCCTCCCCACCCTGCCTAAACAGCCCCAGTGCAAGCTGCTTGTCGCTGCTATTTGGAACGCTGCCAGGAGCACATTCAGGACCAGTAGAGAGCAGAGCTGGGGCCTGAAATATCCAGAATTCCTTGGGAAGAGAGATAGGAAGGGGCAAAATGCTTAGTGATGGCTAAATTCTCTTCTGTTCCCTTTCCAGTCTTCCACATTGCTGTAAGCATTTGGGGTGGTGAAACCTAAAGGAGGGAAGCTTGTAGAAGGCGTGTGAAATGGGTAAAGGAGGGAAGCTTGTAGAAGGTGTGTGAAATGGGTGGGAGCCAGAGAGAGATGGAGAAAAAGGTGAAGAAGAGAGAGTTAAGGAGAAGGAGAGAGAAAAGAGAATGGAGAGAAGAAAAGGCTGAGTAAAAAGAAGGAAGAGAGAGGAAAAGGGAAAGGAGAGACCACACAAGGCAAAGAAGAGTCAGGGCGACAGAAAGTAGAGTGCGGTGTCTGAGAAGAAGAGAGCTGAAAAGCAGGCACGCCGGGAGAAGGAGATGACGGAGTGATTAGAGAAGACAAGCTGGACCTCTGGAAAGTTGAAAATTGGCAGCTTTTCCTGAACCTATGAAACACAGTCACTTCTGGAAGTAATTTCTCCAAATCAGAGAACTTTCCCTTCTTTTGTTTTAGTTGCCAGAGTTTAAAAGTCATATTTATTGCCTAAGTTTTGTGATTTGTTTGAATCAGGTGACTGAAATATCTATATCTGTTTTTTTGAAAATTTCCTTAAGTTTTATCCTCACACATCTTACCCTACATGATGTTTCCGGCTCTCAACCACCTCAATCCCTTAAGAAGTAGATGGGGTATAAATCTTGAATAAAGGGCAGCACATATACTCAAAGAACCAGGAGATAAGCCCTCCCAAATCAGTCTGGTCTCCAGAAGAGAAAAAGATACTAGCTTGAATGTGAACAGATGAAGAAGAGTAAGGAGGCTTAGTTACGGCAGGAGATCTAGGAAAGAGGGATCTTCCAGAAAAATAACTTAATCAATTAGGACTTCTGCATTTGTGTTATTAGTTTTGTTTGTTTCTTTTTATCTAATATTTTTAGTTGGTAGCACAAGAGCATGGTCTAAATTTCTAAAGGACCTAAATGGTGTACAGTGAGGAATAAGTCACTCTCAGTCTTGTCCTCCAACTATACAGTCCTCACACCACCCAGCCCCTACAGGCCAATGCTGACACTAGTTCCTTGGGTCTAAAGGTGGGGGATATGGTTATTTAAGACACTTGACAAGGGACCCTGGCCTAGCCTGGAGATGAGATCATAAAGTCTCCTCTGTGAATGTGAAACTTGAGCTGAGAGGTGAAGTACAAACAGGAGTTTACTGGTGAAAGAAAGAATTGCATGTGCAAAGGCCCTGTGGTCGATGTAGGCACAGCAGTTTGACTAAACAGAAAAAAGGCGGGGTAGCCAAAGTGTAAAGAGTAAAGTTCGGGTACGAGGAGAGGAGGTAGGAATGGTGGCAGAGTTGGGCAAGGCTGAGATGAGGCCAGGTCACCTAGGCTTTCTTAGCACTGTGATCTTTATCCATAGAACTGACTTATGCCCTGATGGTTGACAGAGTATCTGTGACAGACCCATTTTACATTTTGAAACAAAGAAAAAAAAATCACTAGAGCTACACTGTAAAGTCATAACAGCAAGGAGCCAGAGTTGATGAGGATAGACCAGTCAATGTACCTGAGCAGCCTCACCTTAAATGTCAGCCATGGCTAGGGTGGACACGTCTAAGTGGGCCCCAAAACACCTCATTCTAACCTCAAGTACACTAACCTCAGAACGTTTTCCCCCAGGGCTCCTCCATGCACAGAGGCCAGTGAAGACTGCTGGTGCCTGTGCATGAATGACGGGGGTGTGTAGGGGAGTGGATGCTGCAGGAGCAGCCCTCGGACAGTGGAGAGTGGGAGTAGGGGCAAGCCTCAGGGGTTAGGTATGAGCGGTACTCCATATACTCCTCTGAAGGCCCAGGTGAGACCCAGGTGCTCGTAGTGGTGACCTCAACCACACTCCCTTGCATTGGCTTTCCTTCTTTCATGCTGCAAGCTGCTCACCCTCATTCCTGGGATCAATCTCTAAATAAACTACCAGTCCAGAAGGCTCTGGCTCTGCTTTCTGTATGTATCCTAAGCTAAGACAGAGTCAATTGCTGTTATCAGGTGAGAAATGGTTGGCACTTGGACTAGGGTGGTAGCCATAGGAATGGGCAGATGTGAAAGACGTTTGGTAGGTTAAACCAAGAGTCTCTGGGGCAGTCACATTCGCTGGTGCCTCTCTCTTTTATATCCCTTTTGGCATGCACTGCAGCCAAGGCCAGGTTCACAGCTTGCAAATCTTGAGTTAAAGAGAAATGTCCCCTTCCTTCATGGCACAAGGAAACCCTGGTGGCATAGAGGTTAAGAGCTACAGCTGCTAACCAAAGGGTCGGCAGTTCGAATCCGGCAGGTGCTCCTTGGAAACTCTATGGGGCAGTTCTACCCTGTCCTATAGGGTCGCTATGAGTCGGAATCGACTCGATGGCACTGGGTTTGGTTTTGGGTTTTCTATGGCACAAATACAGTTGTGATAAGCCTGGGATGTCAGAGATGTGATGTTGTGCTTTACAACCGTGGATATGACCACCATAAATCAATTTAGAACTCAACAGTCATTGCAAAACTAAGGTTGTAGGAGATGAAGATGGTATTTCCAGGACGGTCCTAAATTTAGTTGAATTTGTAATGGGAACTCTCTGGCAGATATCCTTGGTGTTAGTGTCTCCTTCAGACAAGACCACACATCCAGGGCCACTGTAGCAGAAGTAAAAGGAATAGTAATAATGGAGGGAGGAAGAGGAGGAGCAATGATGGCTGTTACTGACTGAACTGTGCATATGTATGGCTCACACCATCTCCTGTTTTACAGATGAAAAATGGAAACTCAGAAATGTAATTTTCCCAAGGTTGCCAAACTCATGATAGAGCAAGGATTCACACCTTAGCCTGAATTACTCCAAAGGCCATGATTTTAACAATTACTATCTCCTAAAAAAGGAGCCCTGATCATGCAGTGGTTAAGTGTGTGGCTGCGAACTGAAAGGCCAGTGGTTCAAACTCACCGGCTGCTCCATGTGAGAAAGTTGTGGCAATCTGCTTCCATAAAGATTTCAAACCAAATCCATTGTCATCGAGTTGATTCCGACTCATAGCGACTCTATAGGACTGAGTACAACTGCCCCATACTGCTTCCAAGGATGTAATCTTAACAGAAGGAGACTACCACATCTTTCTCCCGTGGAGCGGCTGGTGGATTCAAACCACAGACCTTTTGGTTAGCAGTCAAGTGCTTAACTACTGTGCCACCAGGGCACCTGTAAAGGTTTCAGCCTTGGAAACTCAATGGGGCAGTTCTATTCCATCCTACAGGGTCTCTATGAGCCAGAACTGACTCAATGGCAATGGGTTTTTTGGATCTCCTGAAATGAGTCAGTGGTGGTTTGGTGGGAAAATTCTCACCTTTCATGAGGGACACCTGGATTCAATTCCCAGCCGATACACCTCATGCGCAGCCACCACTGGTCAGTGGAGGCTTGCATGTTGCTGTGATGTTGGACAGGTTTCAACAGAGCTTCTAGACTAAGACAGATTAGAAAGAAAGGTCTGTTGATCTACTTCTGAAAATCAGTCAGTGAAAACCCTATGGGTCACAACAGTCAGATTCATAAGCGATCATAGGGATGGTACAGGACAGGGCAGTGTTTTCCTCCATTGTGCATGGGGTCATCATGAGTCGAGGGTTGACTCGATGGTCGCTAACATCAAAAATATCTCCTGACAGCCCCTTTTCAATGTATCTGTGCTCCGAAGTGGGGTAAGAACCCTGGGAGAGAGCAGCCATCTCTCTGTGCTAGATTATTAGGTTAGTTGATCGCCAATTAGATTCTGTTACTGACTAGATGAGGCAGAGGGTGCTTTTTGTTGGAAGTGGAGGCAGATGAGGAAAGTGAACTCAGCATGCTAGATGACTGGCGGCAGCACTGGGAGCTTCTCAGTCATTTGGTTAACAAACAATTTATGTGAACTCATTCAATCCTTGTAACAATTCCATGATGGGGGTCCACTATCAACACCTTTTATAGCTGAGAAACTGAAGCCAAAAGATGGGTTAATAATTTTCTCAGAGAGACACAGTAAGTGGCAGAATTGGGGTTTTAATCCAGGAATTCCAAAGTCTGTTTTAAATCACTATTCTATGTTACTTCTCATTCACTAATTCACTCCACAAACATTTTTGAGTGCTTGCTCCATACCAAGGATCATGATAGATGCTCAGGGTGGAGGCTAGAGGAAATACAAAAATGAATCAAACAGGAACTCAAGTCCTCAAGGAATTTATTCTCCTGAATACGTTAGATGTTTCCATAAATGACCGTAAGAAGTAGAAACTGACAAATGACTAGTGAATGATACTGATAAAAATGCATGAGAGTTCAAAAGAGGAACCAGAGTCCAACATGGGGGAATGGGAAGGAATGGTGTTTCAGTTAGTTTTTGCCTCCTAACAAACTGCTCCAAAATTTAGTGACTTAAAACAAGTAGTTATTCTTTCCCACAATTCTGTGGTTGGCTGAGCATTCCTCTGTTTGGGGTTGGCTCAATAGGGCTGGGTAATCTGGGATGGCCTTACACACATCTGAAATGGCTAGGGTGACTGGGAAGGCTGGCACTTCTCTGTTACGGTCTCTCCTCCTCCAGAGGATCATCTAGTCTTGTTCACCTGGTAGTAAAAGTGTTCGTACCAGCAAGAGAAAGGGCAGTGCTGATTCAGTGGTAGAATTCTCATCTTCCATGCAGGAGACCTGGGTTCAATTCCTGGTCAATGCTCCTTAAGCAGAGCCACCATCCACCTGTCAGGAGAGATTTGCATGTTGCTACGATGCTGAACAGGTTTCACTGGAGCTTCCAGACAAGGATGGACCAGACAGACAGGCCTGGCAATCTACTTCCAAAAATCAGCCAGTAAAAACCCATGGATCACAATGGTCTCATCCAGAATTGACGATGGGGATAGTGCAGGACCAGACAACATTTGGTTCCATCATGCATGAGTTGGGGGTGGATTTGATGGCAGCTAACAACTAACAGCAAGAGAGAGTAGCCCTAATGCAGTAATACTTTACAAGCTCCTGCTTGTGTCACATTTGCTAATGTTCCATTTGACCAAAGAAAGTCTCACAGTCAAACCAAAGATTCAAGGGGTAGAGAAAAGAACTCCATCTTTTGATGAAAGGAACTGCAATGTCACATTGCAAAGAGATGTGCATACAGGAATTGGAGGAACCTGTAGGCAATTTTTTTTCAGTCACTCAGAATCAGGGGCAGCTTTACAAGAAGATAGACTTCAAGATATGGCTGGGCTGAGAAATAGGTTGAGAAGTGTATGAGCAAAGACACAGAGGCAGGAGAGCCTGTGGAGTACGTGAGGACAGCAAGAACTTCGGTGAAGGATGGAACAGTAAGTTGAAATGAACCATAAAGGTGACTGAGGGTTGGTTTAAAGATCTTGGAGAAGTATGTTCAATGGCCTGATACAGAGGCTGACCTCCACTTTCCTGGGCCACAAACCTGTAGGACTGCCGCACAGCAGCTGGTTCCCTTGATTCTGCAGTGACCCGCCACACTGACATGTCTGAGTGGCAGGTAAAGCACACATAGTTGCCAGTCTGCAGGCTGCCAAAGACCCACTATGGCCTGGCCTGAGCAGGTGAGTTGTGATAGTGTAAACTGGGTGTAGGGAATCTGGCAGACTAAGACAGTGGCAGTAGAAATTGAAAGAGCCTCAAGCTATGTCCAAATAGATCACGTGGGTGCTGGCAGAGAGGGGACAACCGACAGGGCTTCCCACCTGTTCATTCCAGTTCACACCCTGCTGAGAATTTGCATTTCCACCCCAGAAACAATGACTCAATCTACCGCTTAACAGGATCCCCAGGTGCTTCTGATGTATAATAATTTAATACAATAATTTTTGAGGACCTTTTTACTGTAATAGTGTTTCCCAGAATCGGTCCCTAATCAGCAGTATTACCAATGCTTTGGAACTTGAAAGAAAGGCAAATTCTCAGCAGGGGTTTGAACCAGAAAAAACTAGTTCAAAGCCCTGAAAACTGAACAAATGGAAAGAAAGAAACAACAAAGAGAGAAGGACAGATACCCGGAGCAGCCTAAGGTCCTGATGACTTTCCCACCTACCTGTAGGTTTAGAAGCATTTCATTTGCTTTTCAGATTGTGGATGGTCCTTTGTCTACATCAGAGTGTGAACGATTCTGTCCCTGCATCAGGAGGGGATGATTCTGTCCCTGCATAAGGCAAGGATGGCTCTGTCGCTGCATCAGGTGGAATAGTTCTGTCCTTGAATCCAGTGGGGTTGGGTCTGTCCCTGCATCAGGTGCAGATGATTCTGACTCTGAGTTAGATGGGGATGGTTGTTTCCTTGCATCGCATGAAGATTTCTTTTCCCCCCTGCATCAGCTGTGGATGATTCTGTCCCTGCATATGGTAGAGATGGTTCTGTCCCTGCATCTGGTGGGGATGGTTCTGTCCCTACATCTTATGTAAAATTTTTTTTCCCATGAGTCAGGTGTGGATGATTGTGTCCCTGCACCAGGTATGGCTGTCTCTGTGCCTACGTCAGGTTTGGATGGTTCCATTCCTTCATCAGGTGGGGATAGTCTGCTCCTGCATCAGGTGGGGATGGTTCTATCTTTGCATCAGGTGTGGCTCATTCTGTGCCTACATCAGACGTAGATGGTTCTTTCCCCACATCAGATAGGCATAGTCTCTGCCCGTATCAGGTGGGGACAGTTCTGTTCCTGCATCAGATGAGGATGGTTTCATTCCAGCATCGGGTGGGAATTGTTCTTTCCTCACCTCAGGTGAGGAAAGTTCTATGCCTGAATCCCGTGGGGATGGTTCTACCCTTGTATCCTTTAGGGATTGTTCTTTCCTCTGCCTCAGGTGGGTCTGATCTCTTCCTGAGTTTGGTGGGGATGGTTCTGTCCCTGCAATAGTTGTGGACGACTCTTTACCTGCATAAGTTGGGGATGTTTCATTCCCTGCATCAGAAATGGATGGTTCTGTCTACGTATCAGTTGGGGATAGTTCTGTATCTGCATCTTGTCTTGATGGTTCTGTCACTTCATCAGAGTGGGATGATTTTGTCCCTGCATCAGGTTTGTATGGTTCCCTTCCTGGATCAGGTTGGGATGGTTCTATCCCTGCATCTGTTGGTGATGGTTCTGTCTTTGTGTTAAATGTGGATGGTTGTGTCCCTTTGTTAGGTATGGATGGTTCTCTCGCCTCATCAGTTGTTGATGGTTATGTCCCTGCATCAGATATGGATGATTCTGTCCCTTCATTAGGTAGAGATGGTTCTGTCTCTGCATCAGGTGGTGATGGTTAGCCTCCGTGTCAGGTGTGGATATTCATAATCCTGCATCAGGTGGGGATGGTCTGCTTCTGTATCTAGTATGGATGGATACGTCCTTGCATCTGGTGGGTTATGTATACCGCTGCATCCGGTATGGACAGTTCTGTCCTACATCAAGTGTGGATAGACTGTCCCTCCACCAGGTGGGGGTGATTCTGTCCCTGCATCCAGTGGAGATGGTTCTGTCACTGCAGAAGTGTGGATGAACTGCCCCTGTATCAGGTGTGGATGATCCTAACCCTGCATCAGGTAGGGATGGGTCTGTCTCTGCATCAGCTGGGGATGGTTTTATCAGTGAATCAGGTGGGGATGGTTCTGTCCATGCATCAAGTGGTGATGGTCAGCCCCTGTATCACATGTGGATGGTTTTAACCCTGCATCAGGTGAGGATGATCTGTTCCTGCATCAGGTATGGATGATTCTGTCCTACATCAGGTGTGTATGGACTGTCCCTGCATCAGATGTGAATGGTCTGTCACTGCACAAGATGGGAATGGTTCTGATGATCCATCAGGTGGGGACGGTCAGTTTTGGCACCAGGTACACATGGTTCTGTTCCTGTGTCACAAGGTGATGGTTCTGTTCATGCATCATATAGCAGTTGTCTATCCCTGCATCAGGTGGGGATGGTCTGTCATTGCAACAGGTGGGGATAGTCTATCTCAGCAACAGGCACAGATTGTTTCTGTATCAAGTTGGGATGGTTCTGTCCCTGCATCAGGAGGGAATTGTTCTTTTATCAGGAGGGAATTTTTCTGTCCCTGCATCAGGTGTGGATGGTTCTGTTCCTGCATTACATTGGAAAGCTTCTGTCTCTGCATCAAGTGTGAATGGTTCTGTCCTTGCACCAGGTGAGGATGATCTGTCCCTGCAATAGGTGGAGATGGCTCTCCCCCTTCCTCAGGTGGAAATGGCCCTCTCCCTTCATCAGATGTGGATTGTTATGTCCCTGCATCAGATATGGATGGTTCTGTCCCTTCATAGGTACAGATGGGCCTGTCTCTGCATCAGGTGTGGATGATTCTGTCCCTGCATTATATTGGGATGGGTCTGTCCCTGGATCAAGTGTGGATGGTTCTATCCCTACATTAGGTTTGGAACATTCTGTGCCTACATCAGGCAGGCATGTTTCTGTCCCTGCATCAGGTTGGGATGTTTTGGCCTTGCTTCATGTGGGGATGTTCTGTTCCTGCAATAGTTGTGGATGGCTCTGTGCCTGCATCAGGCATGGGTGGTTCTGTCCCTCATCAGATGGGGATGGTTCTGCCCCTACATAAGGTGTGGGGATAGTCCTGTCCCTGCATCAGGTGGGGGATAATTCTGTTCCTACATAGGTGGAGATGGTTCTTTCCCTACATCAGGTGAGGATTATCTGTACTCTGAGGCAGGTTTTGGATTGTTCTGCTCCTTCCATGATGTTTTGGATGATTTTGTTCCTCGTAGCTGGATATGAATAGTTCTTTATAACAGGTTATGTGTGATTCTCTGCCTTGCATCTTTGGCTATAACATTGGTTGGAGTAAAATCTTTAAAAGAGCATGGGTACGAGGATGTAAGGATATTTTGGCAATGTCACAAAGAATGTGTGACCCCAAATGGGGTGCCTTCTGAATAAGAGTTGCTGTTTCTGAAGATTAGCTAGTCTTTCTCTATCTCTCTCAGCAATGAGGTATACTATAAGGTGGAAATCAAAGCCATCAGACTTTCATATGCTGATTAGATGCATTCTTGAGGACTTAGGAGTGTTAGTTTGATGTAAAGTTATTCACTCAGTTATGATTTCTTTTAAATATTTTATCATTTTTCACTCTAGCCATTAAAGAAGGCAATACCCCTTTTTGGGAACATTTTCCATGTATGTCTCAGCAGTGGAACAGGAAAATATATTTCCCTGGAAACCAGAAGTCACACAACAGTCCCAGCCCTCCAGAGTCCCAGGAGGTTGAGAAATTCCTGTTACAATTAAAATCCAATCATTCAGCTTTCATGTCACCTCCTCTGCTGTAATGAGGGCCCGTCCAGCTGCCTGAGCACAGATGACACAGATACAGTGAGATGTGTCAACCACTTGTGTTTCTGTCTTATGAGATCAATTTTTATAATTTCGTAGTCAGCCCACTGACAGATCATAAAAGCTTACCTTATTGGAAACAGACACATCAACGAGGCATCCCTTGTCAAAGATGGATTCCAGCCTCTTCTGGACATGAGTTCATCCTTAGAGAGAAAGCCATTGGGAATGGAAGCCTGAGTTTTACCTAAAATGTGCTGGCACCTGTCTGGGGTCACCTTACGTACCTTCTGAAAAGCACCCACTGTCATGGATTGAATTATGTCCCCCCAAAAAATACGTGTATGAATTTGGCTGGGCCATGATTCCTGGTATTGTGTGATTTTCCTATATGTTGTAAATCCTACCTCTATGATGTTAATGAGGGAGGATGGGTGGCGGTTGTGTTAGTGAAGCAGGACTCAATCTACAAGATTGGATTGTGTCTTGAGGCAATCTCTTGAGATATAAAAGAAAGAAGGGAGTAGAGAGACAGGGTGACCTCATACTACCAAGAAAGCAGCACCAGGAGCAGAGTGTGTCCTTTGGACCTGGGGTCCCTGAGCCTGAGAAGCATCTTGACCAGGGAAAGATTGAGGACAAGGACCTTCTTCCAGAGCCGACAGAGAGAGAAAGCCTTCCCCGGGAGCCAACACCCTGAATTTGGACTTTTAGCCACTATACTGTGAGGAAATAAATTTCTCTTTGTTAAAGCCATCCATTTGTGGTATTTCTGTTACTAGATTACTAAGACACCCACACTGGGTTCTCTCATAATTTGCATGATTTTATTTATTTGTTATGTGCCCAGATCTTACTGCTTTTGAATCTTACTCCAGCAGAATTTAGAGTCCATTAAATCAGCCAGATATTATCCTCAAAAGCATTCTCTAGTCTGTTTGTGGAAACAAAAGCATCTCTTCTTCTGGAAACCCAGATGCAGGATCAACATCAGTGGCCAGTTTACATTCATAGGAAGTGTTCAAAGCAGATGCCTCTAGGGATGACATGAGCAGCAGTGGGAGGAGTCCCACATACCCAGTCTTCATGTTTATTATAGCCCACCTGCCTCTGCCTCACCTGTGCTTCATCCTTAGAAACCATTCTGCTTCCAAATCGGTCCCCTTATGTACAAATAGGTGTGGGACAAAGAACTCAATTTGGCCTTTCTCTCTGGTTTCTGAAAATAGCCCTTCAAATTTTCGAGCAATCAAGGTGCCATTTGTTCTCTAAAAAAGTCAGGCAACACTTAAACATGTGAAAATGAGTTGGTTCCCAACTCATCACCTGGCAACAGGCCCCAGGAAAGGTAATGGGCATGAAGATGCCTTGGAGCATACCACCACCCCCCACCCTCTGAGGCCTGATATTTATCAGCAAGGTTAAAGAGATACCATTCCAGGTTGGTGCCAAAATGTCTAACCAACCCACTCCTTGGGTAGTCAGGTGGAAAATCTCACTGTGCTCCATGTAGCAAATCACAGGCTTTGGGATATGAGGGACTTTTGAGGTCCCTCGCCTATGGTGCCAGGTCGGAACATGTATATCAGCACTTTCCATCCCACCTAACTAGCCTACCTAGCCAAGGGGGATCAGCAAAAGGAAAGCCCTTTGAGTCCCTCACCTACAATACAAAGTGGGGTACACATAGAATTATCATCATCTCTACCCAGACAGCATTTGAGTTGGGGGGACCAGTTTGAAAATGGATCCATATTTGTTCTGGTGTGCTCTCTGCTTCTTTTTGTAAGTAACAAAAGTTACTTTCCATGTTGTAACATTCTGGCAAGGTCTTGTGTGTTCAGGCTCAGATTGAATGAACATGGCACCCATGGAGTGCTTGATGCCACTAGGTGGACTCCTCACCCTAGCAGTCTTATTGCTGCTTATAATTTTGAGGCAACCTGTGAGTGTATCATAATGGGCCTTTATGATCCTTAGATGGAAAGGGCTAGGGTCATCTGCTTGTTGCAACAGCTTTGCTCTCCTTTAGGGTGTGTCCTGGTTCTGTGCATGACGCTCTTCCCCCAATATCCAGCTCTCAGCTGCAGATGAGAGGCAACTTGGTGAAGTTTCATGATGCAGGCACTGCTGGGAAACATGTCTCCATGGCAACCCCAGGGTTACCTCATCCAACAGCATTCAGATGTTACTGACTACAAAAGAATTTTTTAAATGTAAGAAAGGTCAGCTATGTCTAAATAGCCAAGAAGGATTTTTGTTTTGTATCGCTCTGTTCAGAGCTCCTGAGGTAACATCGTATGTTTGAAGAGCATTCTGTATGTAGATGGCATTTTCCCCCATGCCGCTGCCTCAGTGCACACAGATTTTTTTCCTACAGAAATAAGAGGGTTTCTTCTATGGTAACAGTCATTATTAATCTCTGGTTCAGTCACTGCCTCTTGTCAAAGAGTTGTTTCAATGTTTTGAATCCAAAATTCGTATTTTCTTGCAGCCTCAGCAGGATCTGGCACACTTAG
This sequence comes from Elephas maximus indicus, assembly GCF_024166365.1. Classification (NCBI taxonomy): domain Eukaryota; kingdom Metazoa; phylum Chordata; class Mammalia; order Proboscidea; family Elephantidae; genus Elephas; species Elephas maximus. The sequence goes on along the minus strand of NC_064835.1, from coordinate 35,179,273 downwards.
CACTTGATTAGGGGTTGTTCATGGGAAACTCAGGTACTCAGGTGGGAGTGGATTGGGTGTTGTCATAACGACCCTTCACCTCTCCAGTCCAGACTAGAATCATTAACTCAGAGCAAACACATGGTTAGAGCTTCTCATTTCCATTAGCCTTCTGGAGATTAGCATTATTGAGAATGATGTCTCTGTCCCTCTGCAACTCCCTAAAGAGCTAACTTAATTGTTGGGAAACACTGAAGAAAAAAGATGTCATTCTTCTACATCAGTGGTTCTCACTGGGGAGAGAGGGGTGTTTTGCCCCACAAGGGACATTTGGCAATTTCTGGAGACATTGTTTCTGGCTCTAACAACTCAGGGAGGGGCACTACTGGCATCTAGTGGGGAGTGGAGGCCAGGAATGCTGCTCGGTGTTCTACAATGTGTAAGACAATCCCTTACAACAATAAATAATCCAGCCCCAAACATCAGTAGTGCTGAGGTTGAGAAACCCTGATCTACATAACCAAATTGGAAATCCATTAAGGTGGAGATTCACAGCATTTCAGATCACTATTATTATCAATGGAAGGGAAAGCAATGGGTTATTTATTAGCTGAGTGAGTAAATGCCTGTAAGTACATTCACAAGAGAACTCTAGCACACAGAAGTGCTTTCTCATGACTGGGAGAGTGTGGAGTGTATGCTGATCCCTCCTGAAAATCCTTTCTTCTCTGAATTATGACCTCGGCCTACGTCTTCTAACACTGATTCCCTATTATTAAAATTCCCTTCTGCACAATTCATATGAACGTAAATCCTTCCTTTAAAGTCATACCAGTAAGACTTACGGAAAGCTAGATTCTTCGTATAAAAAATTGTTTAACTTAAAAACAATGTGATTACTTGTAATAATTGTCTCTTTCTGGAAGTCTTAGGACAGGTAGAGCCAGGAAAATGGATGGTATTACCTTTAGAGTCCATTTCATTACCACACCTATATAATCTACTCTTCATGCTTAATTGGCATTTCTTTGCTCTCGGTATTCTTCTGCCATATGTCCTCAAATTATCACTTAAAATATGTTTCATATGCTGTATAAATATGGCCAACATTTGTATGTTTTCCTTATTAATGGAAACATGAGGGGAGTATCGCACAGGGGATCCCCCAGTGCACAAGCCAGGAATAGAGATCACACCAGATAAGTGCTCAGAGGTCATTGCTTCACTCTCCATTGCTAGCTTACCAGGACTGCTTTTGTCAAAGCATGTGTGGTTAAGTCACACCCAGGCAAGCTGAGGTCAAGAAGACAAACATCTAGGCCCTCTGAATGTCACACCTGCTTGCCCACTGCCATGGGGGCAAATGGTTTAAAGGAACAAAGCCTAGTCAGCAGCCTCTCACTCAAGAGAGAATGGATGGGGCTAAGCATCTATTGGTTTTAGGTTCTATGTCAAAAGATAGCAGTTCTTCAAAAAATACTACTGACTGGAGAGGATGATCTAGAATATTGTATGGGTTTTTTGCTCCAGTTCCTGGTAGCTGTTACATTTAAGAAAACATTTAAGATATTAAAGCTAAGAAAGCATTTTAGAAGCTGACATAGATACATTAGCAAGTTAAGCATATATGTAAATACATGTAAATACATACAGATGAGCATGATCTCAAGAAACTACAGTGGATGAAAGATCTATGAGTGGACTCTAAATTGCAAGGATGCTTTCTCCCTGATTGCCTTTGAGATGAGGTTTATGTTTATGTATGGATACAGGAAGAGCTGGAACAGTGTGGGAAAGCCTCTGAGCATCTGCGCAGCTCTCTGGGTTTCAGCAAGTCCTTGCCTGGGATGAGCAACAGGCTTCATGGAGAACTGGAAGAGCAGCCTGCTGCTGTTCAGAATAGAGTTTGGGCTTGACTGACCTACTCTCTCTGCATCACAGGCTCTCATGTTTGATTGTTTTATTTCATCACTACTCCATTGTCACTGTGGAGAAGAATCTGATTCTTGATCCAACTGTGACCCAGAAAGGAGGGTTCATTTCACTCAGCCCCTATCCCCCTATAGCCACTTCCTACAGAAAGAACTGCCTGGGGGCACTTTCCTAAGGTGGGAGCCAGGAGTGGCCTGGCTCTTAGGGCTGCATGGGCTTCCCTCTAGAGGAGGCCTAGCTCAAGGTCTGCACAGCTCAAGCCCCTTACTGTTACCCTGAAATACTGTTACCCTCATCCAATACTTGGCAGCCTAGATCTGGAAGGATAAAACCAGTACCAGCTGCTGCGGAGTAGATCCTGACTCATGGTGATCTCATGTGTATCAGAGTAGCACTGTACTCCATAGGGTTTTCAGCGGCTGATTTTTGGAAGTAGATCATCAGGCTGTTGCTCTGAGGTACCTCTGAGTGAATTCAAATCTCCAACCACCAAGTGCGTTAACCGCTTTCACTACACTGGTCTGGCAGAATAGAGCCTATGTTTAATGGAGGGAGAAACTTCTTGTATTTCCTTCCAGGGTATATCAGTAAAGTTACTTCACAAAGCCCTAGAAGAGGAGAACAGGCCCTTATATGAAGGAAAACTGGCAAATGCATACAGATGTTTTTCTGAGAGCTGTTGAGACCAGGGCTCAGGGATTTAGCCCTGCCTGATGTCACATAGGAGCCTTGGTGGCGGAGTGTTTAAGAGCTCAGGCTGCTAATCAAAAGGTTGGCAGTTCAAATTCATCAGCCACTCCCCAGAAATCCTATGGGGCAGTTCTACTCTGTCCTACAGGGTCGCTATGAGTCGGAATTGACTCAATGGCATCAAGTTTGGTTGGTATCATATAGCATGGAGAGAGGCAGTAGGGAATTTTCTTTGAGGAGCAGGAAGTATATTACATGAAATCAAAATGGAAATGTGCTCTTTATGGATTAGGTGGTGCTTTACCTTTTTTTTTTTTTTCTTTATATAATCTCATCACCTAGTCTCCTTTTCCTTTCTTCTCCTCCCCCTCCTTGTTCCCCTAGCCAAATTTGATTTTGCCAGGTGGACTCAGAATTCTGGGCAGCTCAAAGCCTGTAGCCACCATTCACCTCAGCCTTGTCTGGTAAGCCTCACTAAAGGGCTTTACTGACCTCATTTTCTTATCCAGTGAAGAAATGCTACTGCACCCAGATCTGCAGATTTTAAGAGCCCTCTGGTTTACAATACTAGAGGCCAGAGAGAAGAGGGCACATAATTCCCCAGTGCTGGGCACAACTTTCCTGGTTCCTGACGCTTCACTTCCTGATGGTCAGCACTGGCCTCCCTCCCATTCTGTCTTCTCATTCTGGGTCTGCCTTTCAGACAAGCAGACAAGTATCTAATAAGATTTAAGGGGTGAAATAGATTCTCCACACCCAGTATTCTTTTAGTATAGTATAAGGAAACCCTGGCGGCGTAATGGTTAAGTGCTACAGCTGCTAGCCCAAGGGTTGGCAGTTCAAATCTGCCAGGCGCTCCTTGGAAACTCTATAGGGCAGTTCTACTCTGTCCTATAGGGCCACTATGAGTCGGAATCAACGGCACTGGGTTTGTTTTTTGGTTTTAAGGCATTTCATTCCATAATTAGAGATGAAACTCTAAATGCAAGCATCCCTGCAAAAGGAATACTGAACTAAACTCCCAGTAAGACATAAATAACTCAGTCTTTCCTCAAAGCAGAGATGGTGTTTGTTTACCACCATGCATTTTTTGGTTTTTAGCTTTGGGTTTCTCTGGGGTATGAGGAGCAGCTCAGGAGGGTATATTCCTGTCAGTTGTCATTGAGCCGACTCCAATTTATGGTGACCGTAGGTTCAATAGGATGAAATGTTGCTCTGCCCTATGCTGTGTTCATGATTATTGGTATGCTCAAGTCCATTGTTGTGGGCACTGTGTATTCTGAGTACTTTCCAACCTACGGGGCTCTTCTTCCAGCACTATATTGGACAATATTCTGTTGTGACTCAGAGTTTTTACTGGCTAATTTTCAGAAGTAGATTGCTAGGCCTTTCTTCCTAGCCTGTCTTAGTCTGGAAGTTCAGCTAAAATCTGTCCAGCATGGGTAAACCTACTGGTATTTGAAATACCTACAGCATAGCTTCCAGCATCATAGCAACACGCAGCCACCACAGTAGGACAAACTGACAGACAGGTGGTAGGTGGAAGGTATAGAGTTGAATAAGAGAAGAATATAGAAGCACTGGATGCCTAGAAAAAGAAAGGCCAAAGGAAGACCCATTGCATATTCTGAGTGGTTTTTATAGAGTCTTCCCTCCTCAGCACTTGTTCCTTCCTAATCTTTACCTGGTTCACTTCCTGAGCCAGCCTGACCCATGCTGACATGTGACTGGTAGATGGATGAACACAGGGTCTTTTACATGGAGGCAGTTCTCATCTTTCCCATCTCTGATGCCAAGGTCCCCCATATGTCAGGTTGTTGTACTGTGGGGTCTTGCATATTGCTGTGATGCTGGAAGCTATGCCACTGGTATTCAAATACCAGCAAGATCATCCAGTGCGAACAGGTTTCAGCTGAGCTTCCAAATTAAGACATCCTAGGAAAAAGGACCTGGTATTCTATTTCTGAAAAGAATTAGCCAGTGAAAATCTTATGAATAGCAGTAGAACATTGTCTCTTATACTGCTAGAAGAGGAACCCCTCAGTTTGGAAGGCACCCAAAAGACAACAGAGGAAGAGCTGCCTCCTCAAAGTAGAGTTGACCTTAATGATGCGGATGGAGTTAAGCTTTTGGGACCCTCATTTGCTGAAGTGGCATGACTCAAAATGAGAAGAAACAGCTACAAACATCCACTAATTATCAAAACTTGGAATGTACGAAGCATGATCTAGGAAAACTAGAAATCATAAAAAATGAAATGGAACTCAAAAACATCAATATCCTAGGCATTAGTGAGCTGAAATGGACTGGTATTGGCCATTTTGAATCAGGACAATCACATGGTCTACTATGCCAGGAATGACAACTTGAAGAGGAATGGCATTGCGTTCATCATCAAAAAGAACATTTCAAGATCTATCTTGAAGTACAAGGCTGTCAGTGATAGGATAACATCCATATGCCTACAAGGAAGACCAGTTAATACCACTATTATTCAAATTTATGCACCAACCACTAATGGCAAAGATGGAGGAGTTGAAGATTTTTATCAACTTCTGCACTCTGAAATCGATCAAACATGCAATCAGGATGCACTGATAATTACTGGAAGTTGGAATATGAAAGGAGAAACAAAGGAGAAGGATTGGTAGTTGGCAAATAGGTTTTGGTGATAGAAATGATGTCAGAGATCACACGATAGAATTTTGCAAATACCTTTTTTCACCAGCATGAATGGTGACCAAACATGTTGGCCTCACCAGAAGAAATACACAGGAATCAAATCTACTACATCTGTGGAAACAGATGATGGAAGAGTTCAACATCATCAGTCAGAGCAAGGCCAGGGGCTGACTGTGGATCAGACCATCAATTGCTGATATGCAAGTTCAAGTTGAAGCTGAAGAAAATTAGAACAAGTCCACGAGAGCCAAAGTACGAACTTTAGTATATACTACTGGAATTTAGAGACCACCTAAATAGATTTGATGCACTAGACACTAATGGCTGAAGACCAGACAAGTTGTGGAATGATATCAAAGACGTCATAAATGAAGAAAGCTAGAGGTCATTAAAAAGACAGGAAACAGAGAAAAGATCAAAATGGATGTCAGAGAGAATCTGAAAGTTGCTCTTGAAAGTCCAATAACAAAGCAAAAGGAAGAAATGATGAAGTAAAAGAGCTAAAGAGAAGATTTCAAAGGGCAGCTCTAAAGTATTAAAATGACACATGCAAAGATCTGGAGATAGAAAACCAAAAGGGAAGAATACATTTGGCATTTCTCAAGTTGAAAGAACTAAAGAAAAACTTCAAGCCTCAAGTTGCAATATTGAAGGATTCTACAGGGAAAATATTAAACAATACAGGAAGCATCAAAATAAGTTGGAAGGAATATACAGAGTCACTATACCAAAAAGAATTGGTCAATGTTCAACCATTTCAGGAGGTAACATATGATCAGGAACTGATGGTGCTGAAGGAAAAAAGTCCAAGCTGCACTGAAGGCATTGGTGAAAAACAAGGCTCCAGGAATTGACAGAATAACAATTGAGATGTTTCAACAAACCAGCGAAGCACTGGAAGTGCTCACTTGTCTGTGCCAAGAAATTTGGAAGACAGCTACCTGGCCACCCTACTGGAAGAGATCCAGATTTATGCTTATTCCCAAGAAAGGTGATCCAACCAAATGTGGAAATTATCAAACAATATCATTAATATTATGTGCAAGTAAAATTTTGCTGAAGATCATTCAAAAGTGGCTGCAGCAGTATATTGATAGGGAACTGCCAGAAATTCAAGCCAGTTTCAGAAGAGGACATGGAACAAGGGATATCATTGCTGATGTAGGATGGATCTTGGCTGAAAGCAGAGAATACCAGAAAGATGTTTACCTGTGTTTTATTGACTATGTAAAGCATTTGACTGTGTGGATCATAACAAATTACAGATAACATGGCAAAGAATGGGAATTCCAGAAAACTTCATGTGCTCATAAGGAACCTGTACACAGATCAAGAGGCAGCTGTTCAAACAGAACAAGGGGACATTGCGTGGTTTCAAGGCATGAAAGGTGTGTGCCAGGGTTGTATCCTTTCACCATACCTATCCAATCTGTATCCTGAGCAAATAATCTGAGAAGATGGACTACATGAAGAAGAACGGGGCATCAGGATTGGAGGAAGACTCATTAGCAACCTGCGTTATGCAGATGACACAACCTTGCTTGCTGAAAGTGAAGAGGACTTGAAGCACTTACTGATGCAGATCAAAGACTACAGCCTTCAGTATGGATTACGCCTCAACATAACAGTCCTCGAAACTGGACCAACATCATGATAAATGGAGAAAAGATTGAAGTTGTCAAGAATTTCACTTCACTTCGATCCACAATCAACACCCATGGAAGCAACAGTCAAGAAATTAAAGGACAGGGAGGTGGGGCCAAGATGACAGGGTAGTCAGACACTTCCCATGATCCCTCTTACAACAAAGACCCAAAAAACAAGTGAAATTATTACATATATGACAAACTAGGAGCTCTGAACATCAAAGGCAAAGTTGAGAAATCAGACTGCATGGGAGGGGAGGGAGAGACGGTTCAGAAGTGGTGAGGAGTTGCTAGACCTGACTTGGCGGGAATCAGTACCCTCAGGCAGGACCCCCTAGAACAACTGCAGTGGGGCTGGCAGTAGCTTTCAGGACATGGTTTCCTCAGGGAGAGACAGGAAGCCACACAGTCTACTCACACCTCCAGGACCACAGAATAGCAGCGCTGTTGGCAAACGCTAAGTACTTGCATTTATTTTACTGTGCCCCTAGCCTTCAAGCTGGCTTCAGTGGCTGTCGATTTCCCTGAGCCTGAGATAGGTCCTGCTGACCATCCTGAGCCATCCTCCTGTCCTTGGAGAAGGAATAAATAAACAAGTGGGGGCAAAGATAATCTGTCAGCTCCACTAAGCTGGGGTGCTCAGGACAGAAGTGGCTTCTGTCCAGGCAAAAACAATCCATGGACTTTGAATACCTTTCACTCCTGCATGAAACTGTGTGGGCCCATTTCAGGAGATTAGGCCCTTGTTGGCAGACTGCAATGGTGTATGTGCTTGATATCTGACTTAAACTGTTTCAGCTGTGCAGTGGAGAGGTGTTTTTCGAAGTTTGATACCACTTTGCCTATTAAACAGGTCCTCACCTACCCACATAAGGGGCCTAAAGACTGGTGGTTCCACCCACATCACGTAGTCACCCAAGACAGGGGTCCAAGGATAAATGGTACCTCCCAGACCTTGCAACCAAAAGCACTTGGTGCCCATCGTCTGGCTGCAGAACCCACCCACCTGTGCACTTAGTGAACATGGACACACTTTCGTCAAAGACACTCGGGGGATAGTTGTCAGCCCTCTGCCTTATTCAGAGCATGACCCCCTGCTGCAACTAGGACCTGTACCTACACCAATCACCCCTGCCCCTCTAAGATTGTAGGACAGAGCCTGTACCACACACTAGATGACCAATTACCTGGACACCAGAGCTGAATCCATACAAGAAAAGCAAATGGACTCCTAGGCTTATATACCTGGTAACAGTTCTAGATATCTGGTGATGTTAGAGCTTCAAAGGTAAAATAATCAATCTAGCTTACTCAAGCAGCCTATTGGGGCTATCAAAACAAAACAGAGCAAGAAGCTAGGATACAGTAAGCAAAACATAAAAGAAATTAATACAATATGATTTATAGATGTCCCGGAGACAACAGTCAATATCAAATCACATAAAGGAGCAAGCCACGATTCCTTCAACAAGCTCTCAAAACAAAGAATCAAGGAATCTTCTGGATGAAGATGTATTCCTGGAATTACCACACGTAGAATACAAAAGATTAATATACAGAACTCTTTAAGAGATCAGGAAGGTGATCAAGCAAAACACAGAACAAGCCAAGGAACACACAGATAAAGCAGTTGAAGAAATTAAAAAGGTAATTCAAGAACATAATGAAAAATTTAATAGGCTGCAAGAATCCATAGAGAGACAGCAATCAGAAATTCAGAAGATTAAAAATAAAATTACAGAATTAGACAACTCAGTACAAAGTCAGAGGAGCAAAATTGAGGAAGTGGAAGGCAGAATTAGTGAGACTGAAGATAAAACACCAGGCACCAATATATTTGAAGAAAAATCAGATAAAAGAACTTTGAAAAATGAAGAAACTCTAAGAATCATGTGGGACTCCATGAAGAAAAATAACCTACAAGTGACTGCAGTACTGGAAAAAGGAGGGATAACAGAAAATACAGACAGAATTGTTGAAGATTTGTTGGCAGAAAACTTCCCTGATAACATGAAAGATGAGAAGATATCTATCCAAGATGCTCAACAAACTCTGCATAAGGTGATCTCAAAAGAAAGTCACCAAGACATATAATCAAACTTGCCAAAACAAAATAAAGAGAGAATTTTAAGAGCAGTTAGGGATAAATGAAAAGTCACCTACAAAGGAGGGTCAGTAAGAATAAGATTGGGTTACTCAGCAGAAACCATGCAGGCAAGAAGGCAATGGGAATATTTATAGAAAATATTTCAGGAAAAAAATTGCCAGCCAAGAATCATAAATCCAGCAAAACCGTCTCTCAAATACGAAGGCTAAAATAGGACATTTCCAGGTAAATAGAAGTTTAGGGAATTTCTAAAAACCAAATCAAAACTACGAGAAATACTAAAGGGACTTCCATGGTTAGAAAATCAATAATATCAGATATCAACCCAAGACTAGAACACGGGACAGAACAACCAGATATCAACCCAGATAGGGAAATCACAAAAATAAATCCAGATAAAAAAGCTCAAAACAGGGAAACAGCGTTCTCATTATGTAAAAGATGACAACATTAAAACAATAATGAGGGACAAAGAAATGTAGTCATAGATATTTCACATGGAGAGGAAATCAAGGCAATATAAAGAAATAAAAGTTTGGTTTAAACTTAGAAAAATACAAGAAAATATTAAGATAACCAAAAAGGCAACTAACAATTCTACACATCGAAATAAAGTAGAAGAAAATCATAAAGACTCAGCAAAAACAAATTCAACAATGAATAAGACGAAAAGAAAATATGTAAAGATAAACTACTCAGTACAAAAAATTAAGTGGAAAAAAGAAGCTGTCAACAACACACCAGACATCAAAATGACAGCACCAAACTCATACCTAGCCATAATTATGCTGAATGTAAATGGACTAAAGGCACCAATAAAGAGACAGTGAGAGGCAGAATGGATTAAAAAAACATGATCCATCTTTATGCTGCCTACAAGAGACACACCTTAGACTTATGACACAAACAAACTAAAACTCAAAGGAGGGGAAAAAGTATGTCAAGCAAACAACAACCAAAAAAGAGCAGGAGTGGCAATATTAATTTCTGACAAAATAGACTTTAAAGTTAAATCTACCACGAAGGATAAGGAAGGACACTATATTATGATTAAAGGGATAATATACCAGGAGGAGATAACCATATTAAATATTTATGCATCTAATGACAGGGCTTCAAGATACATAAACTCTAACAGCATTGAAAATTGAAATAGATAGCTCCACAACAATAGTCGAAGACTTCAACACACCACTTTTGGTGAAGGACAGGACATCCAGAAAGAAGCTCAATAAAGACACAGAATATCCAAATGCCACAATCAACCAACTTGACCTCATAGACATACACATAACACTCCAACCACCAGCAGCCAAGTATACGTTCTTTTCCAAAGCACATGGAACATTCTCTAGAACAGACAATATATCAGATCATAAAGCAAACATTAACAGAATCCAAAACATTGAAATATTACAAAGCATCTTCTCTGACCATAAAGACTTAAAAGTAGAAATCAATAACAGAAAAAGCAGGCAAAAGAAATCAGACACTTGGAAAATGAACAACACCCTGCTCAAACAAGACTGGGTTATAGAAGAAATTAAGGATGGAATAAAGAAATTCAGAGAATACAATAAGAATGAAAATGCTTCCAATCAGAACCTTTGGGACACAGCTAAAGCAGTGCTCAGAGGTCAATTTATATCAATAAATGCACACATGCAAAAAGAAGGAAGGGCCAAAATCAAATAACTATCCCTGCAACTTGAACAAATAGAAAGAGAGCAACAAAGGAAACCCTTAGGCATCAGAAGAAAGCAAATAATAAAAATTAGAGAGGGATTAAATGAAATAGAGAACAGAAAAACAATTGAAAGAGTTAACAAGACCAAAAGCTGGTTCTCTGAAAAAATTAACAAAATTGATAACCATTGGCCAATATGACAAAAGAAAAACAGGAGAGGAAGCAAATAACCCACATAAGAAATGAGATGGGCAATATCACAACACACCCAACTGAAATTAAAAGAATCATTTCAGATTACTATGAAAAATTGTACTCTAAAAAATTTGAAAACCTAGAAGAAATGAATGAATTTCTAGAAACATACTACCTATCTAAACTAACACAAGGAGAGATAGAGCAACTAAATAAACCCATAACAAAAGGAGAGATTGAAAAGGTAATTTAAAATCTCCCAACAAAAAAAAAGCCCCAGCCCAGATGGTTTCACTGAAGAGTTCTATCAAACTTTCAGAGAAGAGTTAACACCACTACTACCAAAGGTATTTCAGAGCACAGTAAAGATGGAATACTCCCAAACTCATTCTATGAAACCAACATATTCCTGATACCAAAACCAGGTAAAGATAACACACAAAAAAGACAATTTCAGACCTATACCCCTCATGAACTTAGATGCAAAAATCCTCAACAAAATTCTAGCCAATAGAATTCAACAACATATAAAAAAAATAATTCACCATGACCAAGTGCATTTCATATCATTTATGCAGGGATGCTTCAGCATTAGAAAAACAATCAATGTAATCCACCATATAAATAAAACAAAAGACAAGAATCACGTGATCTTATCAATTGATGAATAGGTGTTGACAAAGTCCAACACCCATTCATGATAAAAAAAAAAAACTCTCAGCAAAATAGGAATAGAAGGAAAATTCCTCAACATAAAAAAAGGGCATTTATACAAAGCCAACAGCCAACATCATCCTAAATGGAGAGAGTCTGAAAGCATTCCCCTTGAGATCGGGAACAAGACACTCCCTTTATCACCACTCTTACTCAACATTGTGCTGGAGTTCCTAGCCAGAGCAATTAGGCTAGAAAAAGAAATAAAGGGCATCCAGATTGGTAAGGAAGAAGTAAAAATATTTCTATTTGAAGATGACATGATCTTATACACAGAAAATCCTAAAGAACCCTCAAGAAAACTACTGAAACTAATAGAAGAGTTAAGCAGAGTTTCAAGATACAAGATAAACATACAAAAATCAGTTGGATTCCTCTACAACAACAAAAAGAACATCAAAGAGGAAATCAACAAATCAATATCATTTACAGTAGCCCCCAAGAAGATAAAATACTTAGGAATAAATCTAACCAGAGACATAAAAGACCTATAGAAAGAAAACTCCAAGACACTACTGCAAGAAGCCAACAGAGACCTACATAAGTGCGAAAACATACCTTGCTCATGGATAGGAAGATTTGATACTGTAAAAATGTCTATTCTACCAAAAGTGATCTACAGTTACAATGCAATTCTAATCCAAATTCCAACATTTTTTCAATGAGATGGAGAAACAAATCACCAACTTCATACAGAAGGGAAAGAGGCCCCGGATAAGTAAAGCATTACTGAAGAAGAAAAACAAAGTAGGAGGTCTCACACTACCTGATTTTAAAACCTATTTACTGCCACAGTGGTCAAAACAGCCTGTTACTGATTCAAGAATAGATACATAGACCAATGGAAAGGAATTGAGAATCCAGACATATATCCATCCACATGTGAGCAGGTGATATTTGACAAAGTCCCAAAATCAGTTAAATGAGGAAAAGACAGCCTCTTTAACAAACGGTGGTGGCAAAACTGGATATCCATCTGCAAAAAATGAAACAAGACCCATACCTCACACCATGCACAAAAACCAACTCAAAATGGATCAAAGACCTAAATATAAAATCTGAAACAATAAAGATCATGGAAGGAAAAATAGGGACAACACTAGGGCCCCTAATACATGGCATAAACAGTATACAAAACATTACTAACAATCCACAAACACCGGAAGAGAAACTAGGTAACTGGGAGCTCCTAAAAATCAAACACCTAGGCTCATCCAAAGACTTCACCAAACATGTAAAAAGATTACCTAAAGACTGGGAAAAAGTTTTCAGTTATGGCATTTCTGATCAGCGTCTGATCTCTAAAGTCTACATGATACTGCAAAACCTGAATGACAAAATGGCAAATAACCCAATTAAAAAATGGGCAAAAGATATAAACAGGCACGTCACCAAAGAAGACACTCAGGCGGCTAACAAATACATGAGGAAACGCTCATGATCATTAGCCATTAAAAAATCAAAACCAAACTTGTTGCCGTTGAGTCAATTCCTACTCACAGAAATGCAAATCAAAACTACAATGAGATACTATCTCACTCCAACGAGGCTGGCATTAATCCAAAAAACACAAAATAATAAGCGTTGGAGAGGTTGTGGAGAGACTGGAACACTTATACACTGCTGGTGGGAATTTAAAATGGTACAACCTCTTTGGAAATCAATTTGGGGTTTCCTTTAAAAAGCTAGAAATAGAACTACCTTAAAAAAAAAAAATACCATAGGATCCAGCAATTCCTACTCCTTGCAATATATCCTAGAGAAATAAGAACCTTTACAGAAACAGATATACACACACCCATGTTCATTACAGCACTGTTTACAATAGCAAAAAGATGGAAGCAACCAAGGTGCCCATCACTGGATGAATGGATAAATAAATTATGGTATATTCACACAATGCAATACTACACGTCGATAAAGAACAATGATGAATCCGTGAAACATTCCATAACATGGAGGAGTCTGGAAGGCATTATGTTAAGTTAAATTAGTCAGTGGCAAAAGGACAAATATTGTATGAGACCACTATTGTAAGAACTCAAGAAATAGTTTAAACACAGAAGAAAATATTTTTTGATGATTAGGAGGGTGGGAAAGGAGGGGAGGGATAGAAGACAAGAACTATTTTAGGTGAAGGGAAAGACAACACACAATACAGGAGAGGTCAGCACAACTGGACTAAACCAAAAGCAAAGAAGTTTCCTGAGTAAACCGAATGCTTCAAAGGCCAGAGTAGCAGGGGCGGGGTTCCGGGGACGATGGTTTCAAGGGACATCTAGGTCAATTGGCATAATAAAATCTATTAAGAAAACATTCTGCATCCCACTTTGGTGAGTGGTGTCTAGGGTCTTAAACACTAGCAAGGTGCCACCTAAGATGCATCAATTGGTCTCAACCCACCTGGATCAAAGGAGAATGAAGAACACCAAAGACACAAGGTGATTATGAGCCCAAGAGACAGAAAGGGCCACATAAACCAGAGACTACATCAGCCTGAGACCAGAAGAACTGGATGGTGCCCAGCTACAACCGATGTCTGCCCTGACAGGGAACACAAAGGAGAATCCTTGATGGAGCAGGAGAGCAGTGGGATAAAAAAAAAAAAAAAAAAAAAACAGACCTCAAATTCTCATAAAAGGACTAGACTTAATGGTCTGACTGAGACTAGAAGAACCCAGAGGTCGTGGCCCCCCGAGTTTCTGTTAGCCCAAGACAGGAGCCATTCCCACAGCCAACTCTTCAGACAGGGATTGGACTGGACTATAAGATAGAAAATGATACTGGTGAGGGGTGAGCTTCTTGGCTCAAGTAGACACATGAGACTATGTGTGCAGCTCCTGTCTGGAGGGGAGATGAGAAGGAGAGAGGGACAGAAGCTGGCTGAATGGACAGGGGGAATATGGGGTGGAGAGAGGAGTGTGCTGTCTCACTGGGGGAGGGCAACTAGGAGTACACGGCAAGGCGTATATAAGTTTTTGTATGAGAGACTGACTTGACTTGTAAACTTTCACTTAAAGCACAATAAAAAGTTTTTTAAAAAACTGAAAAAAAATCAAAGGACACATTGCATTGGGCAAATCTGCTGCAAAAGAACTCTTTAAAATGTTGAAAAGCAAAGATGTCACCATGAAGACTAGGGTGGCCCGGACCCAAGCCATGGTGTTTTCAGTCAGCTCATATGCATGCAAAGCTGGACATTGAATAAGGAAGACCAAAGAAAAATTAATGTCATTGAGCTGTGGTGTTGGCGAAGAATATTGGCTGTACCATGAACTGCCAAAAGAAAGAACAAATCTGTCTTAGAAGGAGTACAACCAGAATGCTCCCTTGAAGCAAGGATGGCCAGGCTACATCTCAGATACTTTGGACATGTTATCAGGAGAGACCAGTCCCTGGAGAAGGGCAACACACTTGACAAAGTAGCGGGCCAGTGAAAAAGAAGTAGACCTTCATCAAGGTGAACTGACA
This sequence comes from Elephas maximus indicus, assembly GCF_024166365.1. Lineage (NCBI taxonomy): Eukaryota > Metazoa > Chordata > Mammalia > Proboscidea > Elephantidae > Elephas > Elephas maximus. The sequence continues at coordinate 35,164,170 of NC_064835.1, read as the reverse complement.
GAGCGAGCAACAACGGGGTCAAGCATATCAACAATTGTGAGGATGGTGCAGGCGGGGGCAGTGTTTCGTTCTGTTGTACATAGGGTTGCTATGAGACAGAACCAACTGAATGGCCACTAACAACAACAGCAACATTGTCAAGGTAGTGTTGGAGAAAGGGGAGTAAGGAGCCTGTGTCCCAGGAAACAAACATTTTGCTTCGTCAACCAAGAAATCTTGAAAGGAGCATAAATAGAAGGCAAAGAAGGGCAGAAGGGTTAGCCCAGGACAGAGGAAGTGAAAGACAGAGTAATAATCTGTTAAAAACTAGAATAGTTAAGCTATGCAAAATAAGATTAAGTAATGACACTACATAGTTTTGTGCCAGCCCTGGGCCTGTTTGCCATCGAATCCACTCCACTGTGTCCCATGTCACCTGGGATCTGGTTGTGTTCAGGCATGGGCATGGGACACTGGCAGGGACTAGAGGGCATGAGGTATTTCTCCCTCCCTATCACTTTGGGTGGCATCTCTGCCAGTGACTGCATTTCCTCTCTGGCTCCAGGTCTGTGGTGGTTCCACTTCTTTGAGGTGGCTCTGTCCCCTCTTCCTTTATACCCTCTATCCTATGAGTGTCAGTGGCTTCCAGCTAATCTCTGGGTTACCTTGCTGAACTGTGTTTGTAATCATAGCTCATCCATTGCCAGTGAGCCAATTCTTGCATTATATTTCCTCTATTTCAAAATGCATAGGAGTCCCCGAGTGGTGCAATCAATACAATCGGCTGCTAACTGAAATATTAGACGTTTAAGTGTTTGAGCAGTGTTGGCAAAGAATATTGAATATACACAACCAGCAAAGAATAAACAAATGAGTCTTAGAACAAATGAGTCTTCAGAAGGGCCTGACGATCTACTTCTGAAAAATCAGCCATTGAAAACTCCGTGGAGCACAGTTCTACTCTGACACATGGGGTCACCATGAGTCAAAATTGACTTCACAGCAACTAGTTAAGTTCAAAACACTCAGTGACTGATACAATTGCTTATTGTTCAGCCTCATTGAATTTGTACATGAGCATTTTTTTAAATTGTGCTTTAGATGAAGTTTTACAGAACAAATTAGTTTCTCACTGAACAATTAATACACATATTGTTTTGTGACATTGGTGGCCAACCCTGTGATGTGTCAATGCTCTCCCCTTCTCAGCCTTGGCTTCCCTATTTCCATTCGTCCAGCTTTCCTGCCCTCTCCAGCCTTCTCATCCTTGCCCCTGGGCTGGTGTGCCCATTCAGTCTCCTATACATAGTTGAGCTACATGTATGATTGTTTTATGAACCTGTCTAATATTTGGCTGAAGGGTGAACCTCAAGTGTGACCTCAGTACTGAGTAGAAAGGGTGTCCAGGACCATACTTTTCCATTTTCTCCAGTTTCTGTCAGACCAGTAAGCCTGGTCCTTTCTTTTTAAATTTATGTAATTGTACTTTAGATGAAGGTTTACAGAGCAAATTAGTTTCTCATTAAACAATTAATACACATATTGTTTTGTGACATTGGTTGCCACTTCCATGGCATGTCAACTCTCATTCCGTCTTGAAACTTGGGTTCCCTGTTACCAGCTTTCCTGTCCCCTTCTGCCTTCTTGTCTTTGCCCTTGGGCTGGTGTGCCCATTTAGTCTCTCTCTCTCTCTTTTTTTAAATGGGCCTGTCTAATTTTTGGCTGAAGGGCAAACCTCAGGAGTGACTTCAGTACTGAGTTAAAAAGGTGTCTGGGGGCCATACACCAATATTTCTCCAGTCTCTATCAGACCAGTAAGTCTGGTCTTCTTTTTTGTGAGTCGGAATTATTTTCTACATTTTTCTCCAACTCTGTCAGGGACCCTCTATTGAGATCCCTGTCAGAGCAGCCAGTGGTGGTAGCCGGGCACCATCTAGTTGTGCTGAACTCAGTCTGACGGAGGCTTGGTACCTGTGGTCCATTAGTCATTTGGACTAATTTTTCCCTTGTGTCTTTTGTTTCCTCCATTCTCCCTTAAACCAGACAGGGTGAGACCAGGGGAGTATCTTAGATGGCTACTCACAAGTATTTAAGTCCACAGATGATATTTACCAAAGTAGGTACATCAGTATTTCTTAATGTTTCTTCAGGGCGCTCTCTTCAGACTTGAATCTGAAGATAGGATAGAGAGGCAGCCACAGGGAGGGAAGATCTATTTACTTTCACTTTCTCCAAACTGGTTGAATAGGAGACACTGCCCAAATGTTCCCCACTGGGGTATCTGCACCCACATATGGGCATGTTACTGAGGGGCCCAGAAATTGGCCTGGTGAGATCAACTTTCAATCTGAACTCATATAACAAGAAAGCTCTATGCAGGACACTTTAATTCTAAGGCAAACTTTTTTAAGTGAGCTGCTGCCTCTGGCTCTGTTGTTGTTAGGTGCCATCAGGTCAGTTCTGACTCTTAGCAACCCTAAGTACAGCAGAATGAAAACACTACCCAGTCCTGCATCATCCTCATGATCATTGTTATGCTTAAGCCCATTGTTGGAGCCACTGTGTCAATTCATCTCCTTGAGGGTCTTCCTCTTTTTCACTGACCCTCTACCTTACTGAGCACGATATCCTTCTCCAGGTGCTGATCCCTCCTGATAATATGTCCAACGTATGCGAAACAAAATCTCCCCATTCTTTCTTCTAAGGAACTTTCTGGCTATACTTCTTCCAACATAGATTTGTTCGTTCTTTTGGCAGTCCATGGTATAGTCAATATTCTTCACCAACACCGTAATTCGAAGGCATCAATTCTTCTTCAGTCTTCCTTGTTCATTGTCCAGCTGCATATGAAGCAATTTAAAATACCATAGCTTGGGTCAGGCCCACCTTAATCTTCAGGATGACATCTTTGCTTTTCAACACTTTAAAAAGGTCTTTTGCAGTAGATTTGCCCGATGCAATGTGTCCTTTGATTTCTCGACTGCTGCTTCCACGGGTGTTGATTGTGGATCCAAGTAAAATGAAATTCTTCACAACTTCAATCTTTTCTCCATTTATCATGATGTTAGTTATTGGTCCAATTTTGAGGATTTTTGTTTTCTTTATTTTGAGGTGTGATCCATACTGAAGTCTGTAGTCTTTGATCTGCATCAGTAAGTGCTTCAACTCCTCTTCACTTTCAGTAAGCAAAGTTGTGTCATCTGCATAATGTACGTTGCTAATGAGTCGTCCTCCAATCTTGATGCCCTGTTCTTCTTCATATAGTCCAGCATCTCAGATTATTTGCTCAGCATACAGATTAAATAGTTATAGTGAAACGATACAACTCTGATGCACACCCTTCCTGACTTGAAACCACGAAGTGTCCCCTTGTTCTGTTTGAACAGCTGCCTCTTGATCTGTGTACAGGTTCCTTATGAGCACAATGAAGTGTTCTGGAATCCCCATTCTTTGCAATGTTATCCATAATTTGTTATGTTTCACATAGTCAAACACTTTATATATTCAATAAAACACAGGTAAACATCTTTCTGGTATTCTCTGCTTTCAGCCAAGATCCGCCCTACATCAGCAACGATATTCCTGGTTCCACACCCTCTTCTGAATCTGGCTTGAATTTATGGTGGTTTCCTGTCAATATACTGCTGCAGCCACTTTTGAATGATCTTCAGCAAAATTTTACTTACGTGTGATATTAATGATATTGTTCAATAATTTCCACGTTTGGTTGGATCACCTTTCTTGGGGATAGGCATAAATATGGATCTCTCCCAGTAGGTTGGCCAGGTAGCTGTTTTCCAAATTTCTTGGCATAGACAAGTGAGCAGTTCCAGTGCTGCATTGGTTTGTTGAAACATCTCAATTGGTATTCCGTCAATTCCTGGAGACTTGTTTTTCACCAATGCCTTCGGTGTAGCTTAGATTTCTTCCTACAGTACCATTGATTCCTGATCATATGCTACCTTTTGAAATGGTTGAGCATCGATCAATTTTTTTTGGTATAGTGATTCTGTATATTCTTTCCATCTCCTTTTGATGCTTCCTGTGTCATTTAATATTTTCCCTGTAGAATCCTTCAATATTGCAACTCGAGGCTTGAATTTTTCTTCAGTTCTTTTAGCTTGAGAAATGCCAAATGTGTTCTTCTCTTTTGGTTTTCTATCTCCAGGTCTTTGCACATGTCATTATAATACTTTGTGTTCTCGAACTGCCCTTTGAAATCTTCGCTTCAGTTTTTTACTTCATCATTTCTTCCTTTTGCTTTAGATACTGGACTTTCACGAGGAACTTTCAGGGTCTCTTCTGACATCCCTTCTGATCTTTACTTTCTTTTCCATCTTTTAATGACCTCTTGCTTTCTTCATGTATGATGTCCTTGATGTCATTCCACAGCTTTTCTGGTCTTCAGTCATTAGTGTTCCATGTGTCAAATTTATTCTCTGGCTTTAGAGAGGTTAATAAATTATTTTGCTTCTTCCTGTAATGCAGCTAGACCTTGCTTACATAATATTCCTACTCTATTAAAATATGGCCCTGAGGTTGGGATGTGTGTGCTTTTACAATTCTATTAGCTTACTCCAGAGATAGGAACTCATCAGCCCACTCTTAAAAAAGGAGTCATTTTATTACTCCACACAGAAAAAAGTTAGGGTTTCCGAATTTGCTGCACTGTTAAACTCCATTCAGAAACTCAACAGCTGAATGCTTTTTACTGTTATGGTTAGCTCCCAGGGGCCAAGATTTTAGTTTGGATAAGAGCTTTTCAGATACAAATTTCAATTCCTAAAATCTCTCACCCTGAACTTTCAATTCAAAATTTTATTTTATTTTTTAAAACATTGAAGTAGTTTCATACTGTAAATAGCTGACTTATTGTGTGTTAATGAAATTTTTTTGGAGCAGAGATTCTGGAGAGGAAAAAGGAGGAAGGGGTAGAATGCAGAACATCAACTCTCCTGCTTCTCTCTTTTCTCCCTCTTTTTCCCATCTCTGGGCCCATTTTGACTAGAAATTGTCCAAAGTCCAGATAGAGACCTAGGGAGTCAGATTTGAGAAAATTCACAATGTCACTTCCATCTTCCAATTGCATCTTCCAGCCTTACATTTTTTTTAGAAACTAAGAAGTGACAAGTGAGATAAGAAAAGTAGGAGAATAGGCTGAACAGGGGTCAAGTGAAGAGGGCTTTTCAAGAAGGACTTGTCTTCCTTAAAAAACAAAACTATTCTTCAAAAAGCTTTTCCTCTAGTGACCTGCTCTCCCTCCTATCACCACCAAACTCCTTGACAAAGTGGCCAGCATGCCCTGTCTTCAGGACATACTCACCCCTTAATCCCTAGCCCCTGCCCTCTGACCCCCTGCAATTGCTCTGTCAAACGCCGCCTATAATTTTCTGGACGTTAAATTCAGGGAACATGTCAATCTTCGTCGTCTAGATGCAGCTGCAGGATTGGACAATGTTGCTTGTCCCCATCCTTCCTTTCTCTGTTTTGCCACTCTGCTCATCCAATCAGTGGCCAAAAGCTGTCAGTCTTTTGCAAATGTCTCCTGCTTTCTTATTCCCATTGACACTATGAAGAACAATGCATTAGAATACCTAAGCCAGATTACTGGATCACCCTTTCACTGGTTTTCCCATTTCGTTTTTCTTCTGTTTAGACCATCTGAGGTATTCATAAAACAAAAAAAAAAACAAAAAAAAGCCCAAACCAGTTGCCATCGATTGGATAGCAACCCTACAGGACAGAGTAGAACTGCCCCACAGAGTTTCAAAGAAGCACCTGGTAGATTTGAACTGCAGAACTTTTGATTAGCTGCCATAGCACTTAACCACTATGCCACTAGGGTTTCTGAGATACTCATACTGGATGCAATTCATAAACCATAGTTATGAGAATACCACTGCCCTGCCCCGAAGTCTTCAATAACTCTCATTTGTCCACAGAATACAGTTAAAACTACTTAACCTGCCACACCAGGTCGCATACAGTGTAAACTTAATCTACATTTCTAGCCATATTCCTTCATATGTATACACCCTAGTTTAATCTATATCCTAACAATGTTTTCATCTTTCTCATCTCTGCATATGTGCTCACGCTCTTCCTGCCACCATTTCTGCTTTCAAATTCCAGTAAAGCTCAGCGTACTACATGAAGCTCACCTTGAGCCCCTTTAATTGAATGCACTTGCATCCTTTTTAAAAATCCATGGAAAAAATTTCCCTCAAAATGATTTATTTTTAATAATATTTCCACATTCTTATTGCAAAATAATTTTCTTCTTAAAAGTGTAAAGCTTCAGCTTCCTTTGACAAGAGAACCCAATCCCAGGCCCCTTCAGATGCATTTATATATACTACATGAATGCAGACTACGCAGGCTTGTGCTTTTTGACGTAAATATTGTCATGTTATCTGTATCTTTCTTCTACTTATGTTGCAAAAATGTTGAAGAGGTTTTTCTATGTCTATAAAAAAAAATTTTTTTTTTATACCTGAAATCTAGCTCACTTAAAAAAAACCACTGCATTTGTCAAAATTCACAGAGCTTTACAACACAGAGACTGAATGATAAAATAAATCATGGATTTTAGTTAAAATAATGATTTGATATTGGTTCATCAATAGTAACAAAGGTACCACGCCAATGCAAGATGTTAATAATCGGAGGAATTATGTGCAGTAGGGAAAAATTGTACTTTCTGCACAATTTTTCTGTGTACTTAAAACTGCTGTAAAAAATAAACTGTATTAATTTTTTTAAGCTGCTGCAAAACACACTCGTTTTATATTTGGGGAGAATTATTGTCTTTAGGACTTGAGACTGCCCCTTTGGGACACTGTACATCTCTCCATGGGTCTTTGGGGACTCCTTCCGAAGAACTTGCCTCAGGCCCTCCAATCTCCTTCTGTATCTGTCATTTGTATTGCTGGTGTCATCTTTATTTGGAGACCTCGTCTGCGAATATTTGGAGCTCTGGCTTCCCACTTTAGTTTACTCCTATCTACCAGCTATCTTTTAGGGATTCCCAACAATAAATGATAATAAATCATGGGTAACATTACAAAGAATGGGAATTTCAGAAGATTTAATTTTGCTCATGCAAAACTTGTACATGGATTAAGAGGCAGTTGTTCAAAGAGAACAAAGGGATACTGTGTGCTTTAAAACTGCAAAAGGCGTGCAGCATGGTTGTATCCTTCACTTTACTTATTCAATCTGTATGCTGAATGTGATGGTTAAGATTGTGTGTCAGCTTGGCTGGGCCATGATTCTCAGTGTTTTGGTTGTCATATAATGTTGTGATCACTTCCTCGTTGAGATTTGATATGTGATCACCCCCAGGATAGATTCTGCTGTGAGTAGCCAATCAGTCGAAAGGGAGTTTCCTTGGGCATGTGGCTTGCATCAGAATATAAGTGGACATTCTGGCTTTTGTCTCTTCCAAATCCTGCAGCTGGCTCCTGTTCATCTGACCTCTGGTTCTTGGGACTTGAGCTGGCAGCTTACCTGCGGTCTTGCCTGCCTGTCTTGGGATTTGTCGATCTTCACAGCCTGTGAGCAAGAGCTCTGCTCTCTGACATGCCAACCTTGGGTTTGCCAGTCCCTGTGGCTATGTGAATCAGGAGAAGCCTCTATCCTGATTCACAAACTTGGGACATTCCAGCCTCTACAACTACATGAGCTATTTCCTTGAAATAAATATCTTTCTCTCTGTATATTTATACACTTTACTGGTTTTGCTTCTCTACAGAACCCAGCCTAAGACACTGAATAAATAACCTGAGAAGCTGGACTATACTAAGAAGAACATAGCATAGCTGAACTATACGTCGAAGAACATACAAAGAAGAACATACCACACGAAGAAGAACATACAAAGAAGAACATAGAAGAACATACATGAAGAACTCATTAACAACCTGCAATGTGCAGATGACACAACTTTGCTTATGAAAAATAAAGACAACTTGAAGCATTTACTGATGATGGTCAAAGACTATATAGCCTTCAGTATGAATTATGCCTGAATATGAAGAAAATTAAAATCCTCACAACTGGACAAATAAAAACACGTAACAATAAATAGAGAAAAATTTGAAGTTATCAAAGATTTCATTCTCCTTAAAACAGCAATTAACATCCATGGAAGCAGCAGTCAAGAAATCAAATGAAATATCACACTGGGAAAATCTGCTGCAAAAGACCTCTTTAAAATTTTAAAAAGCAGAGACGTCACTTTGATGATTAAGATGCACCTGACCCAATTCAATCACCTCATACACATGTGAAAGCTGGACAATGAAAAAAGGGAGACAGAAGAAGAATTCATGTAGTCAAATTGTGGTGTTGGCAAAGACTGTTGAATATATGCCAGCCAAGGATGAACAAATGAGTCTTAGAAGAAATACAACTGAACGTTCCTTAGAAGTGAGGATGGGGAGATTTCAGCTCACTTTTGGACATGTCATCAGGAAAGATCAATTACTAGAAAAGGACACTCTGGTAAAGTAGAGGGTCAGCAAAAATGACGGAAACCCTCGATGAGATGAACTGACACGATAGCTGCAACAATGGACACATACCAATGATCATGAACATGGTGCAGGACCAGGCAATATTTTGTTCTGTTGTACATAAGGTCTCCATCAGCTGGAGCCGACTCAGTGGCAACTAACAACAACAACTTCTAGTTAACTGCACTCATCTCTTTAATTAATTTTGCTAGGAATTTCTGTCTAGGACAAGAGAGAAAGGTAGCAAATTGGCTCAGTTTACTATCGTGTTACAATCTGCCCACCCCTCCTTTTTGTTTTAGTATTTTTTTAATGTCACATAGTATTTTGCCTCAAAATATTTTTATCATATTCTCATAATCTCCTTACTCCACCCCAAATATATTGCAGCTGTTCTCAAGCCAAGGATGTTGTATTATTCTGTCTTTGGGTCTTCTGTGGTACCAGCTAGAGCACCTGTCAGGAGTTCAATAGATATACACTGTTTCGATAAACTGGTAAGAATATTCTCTCTCACCACAAGAATCAATACCCACAGCAAAAAAATCTAGTTTGATTGCTTTTATGGACTCATTTCAACATAGACGTATTTTTATAAGTTCTCTGACAAGCAAACTTCAGTATTAGATGCCTTTTCTCCAAAATGTTGTCTCCTAATAAGTTGCGCAAAATATTTTCACATAATTAAGAATGTAAAAACCTTTCCATGGCGTGGGGTGGATCACATTATAAAAGGGTAATAATCTCTTTAGGAATTATGATTGTCTAATAATTAGTAATAATAAATATGAAAACTAAGTTATAAAACACAGATGTGAAGTACATAGAGTTATTATACTTGAAATCTTAACTTGAAAGTCAAAAGAAAAATTCAAAGATAATAGAACAAAATAGGATTGACAGCCTTTCAATTGTATAGCAGCCTAGAATGAAACCCTCGCTGGTTACAAACTCATTTTTCTGTCTTTTATAGAAGCTACTAATTTACTACGAGTCAGAATCGACTGGATGGCAACGGGTTTGTTTTTTTTTTTTTTTCATTTGTTTTACTGAGTTACTGCCTTTTAAAAATCAACAGATTGAGGAAACTGAATTATGGTAGAAGCAATAACTAAAAATGAAAATCAAATAAAAGAGAATTTATTATAAAAAAGAGAAAATAATATGAAAATACAATTGAGACGGACAGCCTCTGGATGGTGGCTGGGAGGAGCTAAGCCGTCATTTTCCCTCTGTAGTGGCCCCAGTGCAACTGCACCTACCGAATGACCTTGTCATCATCACAGGAGCTGTCCACCAATCCAGATGGACCACGCTCCTGAATATGCCCTGAAGACGAGCCCACCGCTACTCTGTTTCCTCCCCATGTAAACCCTTGTGCCTGCCAATTGGGGAGCCATCTTGGCGACGCAGGTCCCAGTGTGCTCCTTTGTTTGGCCAACCAAATAAAGCTTTCTCCTTTCACTTTCACCCAACTGTGTCTCCGTGTCCACCCAGCGAGACCTGGAGGACCAGTAACACTATAATATCCAACAGTTATTGAATGTATTGTGCTATGAGTTTTATTTACATTATCTCATGTAATTATCACAATTATACAAGGAAGTTACTATTTTCTCTATTTTGCCCATGAGGAAACAAGAAACTTTGGCTAAAACCTTCCATATGGGGCGGGGGTGGGGGGTGGGGGTGGGGGTGGGGGTGGGGGGGTGGGAAGGGAACTATCATAAAGCACAAAAATAAGAGCAAACACAAACGTAGACTTACAACTTCACAACAAAGGGAAGCACTCCTTTGAGTACACTCCTGCTCCTTCCGTGCTCGTGCCCTCTGGCAATACCACCTCCGACTTGCTGCTCTCATCTGCAGGGCCAGTCAGTGACCCTCAGTCTTTAAAAATGGTGCCAATCTTTCCCTCTTCAACTCTTGCGCTCATCCAGTAATCCATGTTCAACCCTTGGCCTTTCTGATTCTTGACGTTCAACTCTCAAATCTTTCTTCCAGTTCACTTTAACCACTCACAGCCGGTCACACTCTGGACCTTGTCATCAGCAGAAACCTTCAAACATCATGAATGCAAGCATCCTGCTCTGGGAAAACATCTCCTAGCTTCCTGCTCACTTGCTGACAATACCCCATGGCAAATATCCTTTGACCACAATGAAACCTCTAACCTATTGACCCCACCACTCTTTGGTCTCCCCCTGACCTCCAGTCTTCATTTCTCCCCCATCCAATTTAGAGCTCTTGATCCTGCATCCTAATGACAATCATGCTGACCCTCAGGCTTTGGGTCAGGCCCTGCAGCTGCGGGACTTTCCTGCTGTCAATACTAGCCTCCCACCAGCATTTCTTCTCTTTATAATTAACTCCGTACTTGCACACTCCATGCATCTTGAAACACTTCACACTAGACGTTTTCCTCCCATTTTTTCTGGCCACCCTTTCTATGACTTCCTTTTTGGATCCTCTCTTCCTCTACCCAATCTTTAAATCTGACATTCCTCAGGCCTCAGACCTGAGCTCTCTTCTCTTCTCCATGTACACTCTTTTCCTAGATGATTATATTCATTCTTAAGGTTCCAAACACCACCCATATGGTATTGGTGCCAAAAGTTTATATCCACAGCCCAGAGTTTCCTGCACTCCAGGGCTCCAGGCTCATACACACAACAGTCAACTTGAATTACCACTATTTCTTACAGTTATCTTAAACTTAAATATTCAGATATGAACTCTTGATTCCATACCCACCACTGCTCCTATACATCCTCTTAATAAAAGATACTGACCTCAATTCAGTTGCTCAAGCCAGAAACCTAACAGTTAACCTGGACCTTCTTCTCCCACATCCTCCTCTTAATAAAAGATGCTGACCTCAATTCAGTTGCTCAAGCCAGAAACCTAAGAGTTAACCTGGACCTTCTTCTCCTTCATACACCCCATCAAATCCATACCAACTCTTAATAGTTCTACTTCAAAAGATCATCTTGAATATGTGGCTTCTCTGCCTTTCCATGCCAATTCTCTAGTCCAAGCCATAATTATTACTCACCTGGACTGTTTTAAATGCCTCCTAATTGTTCTCCACATATTCACCCTTTACTTCCTGTAACACATTCTCTTTCCAGAAATCAGGATTATAAATCAGATCATGTCACCCACCTGCTAAAAATCTTACCATGGCTCCTGTAATATGATGGGAGTAGTATTAGTAGCATCAGAAACTGTCTAGCTTCAGGGGGGATAGTGACCAGGATCAGCCCAAGGCTGATTTCCATGAGGTGGAGGTCAGACATACCTCTACCCTCCATTTTATTTATTTATTTATTTTTACTAGTTCTGACATCAGCCTTTCATCCCATGGCACTCTCTACTACTCTTCTGGGTTCGATAATCCATTGCAATGTCCACACAGAACTCAGAATGTCTGAGTTATCTAGTGCTGCTATAACAGAAATATCACAGATGGGTGGCTTTAGCAAACAGAAATTTATTTTGTCACAGTTTAGGAGGCTAAAAGTCCAAATTCAGGGTGCCAGCTCCAAGAGATGACTTTCTTTCTCTATCAGCTCTGGCAGAAAGTCCTTGTCTCTTTGAGCTTCTGCTCTTGGGTCACCTTCATGTGGCTTGACATCTCTCTTCTCCCATCTCTGCTTGCTAGCTTGCATTTAATCTCTTTTATATCTCAAGAGAAATTCACTCAGGATACACCCTACACTAATCTGCCTTATTAACCTAACAAAGACAACCCATTACCAAATGGGACTATAACCACAGGCATAGAGTTTAGGAACTACAATACATATATTTTTTTAAATAACTTTTATTGTGCTTTAAGTGAAAGTTTACAAATCAAGTCAGTCTCTCACACAAAAACCCATATTCACCTTGCTACACACTCCCAATTACTCTCCCCCTAATGAGACAGTCTGCTCTCTCCCTCCACTCTCTTTTTTCATATCTATTTCACCAGCTTCTAACCCCCTCCACCCTCTCATCTCCCCTCCAGGCAGGAGATGCCAACATAGTCTCAAGGGTCCACCTGATCCAAGAAGCTCACTCCTCACCAGCATCCCTCTCCAACCCATTGTCCAGTCCAATCCATGTCTGAAGAGTTGGCTTCAGGAATGGTTCCTGTCCTGGGCCAACAGAAGGTCTGGGGGCCGTGACCACGGGGGTCCTTCCAGTCTCAGTCAGACCATTAAGTCTGGTCTTATGAAAATTTGAGGTCTGCGTCCCACTGCTCTCCTTCTCCCTCGGGGATTCTCTGTTGTGTTCCCTGTCAGGGCAGTCATGGGTTGTAGCCAGGCACCATCTAGTTCTTCTGGTCTCAGGCTGATGTAGTCTCTGGTTTATGTGGCCCTTTCTGTCTCTTGGGCTCGTAATCACCTTGTGTCCTTGGTGTTCTTCATTTTCCTTTGATCCAGGTGGGTTTAGACCAATTGATGCATCTTAGATGGCTGCTTGCTAGCATTTAAGACCCCAGACGCCACTCTTCAAAGTGGGATGCAGAATGTTTTCTTAATAGATTTTATTATGCCAATTGACTTAGATGTCCCCTGAAACCATGGTCCCCAGATCCCTGCCCCTGCTACGCCGGCCTTTGAAGCTTTCAGTTTATTCAGGAAGCTTCTTTGCTTGTGGTTTAGTCCAGCTGTGCTGACCTCCCCTGTACAATACATATTTTGAAGGGACAAAATTCAGTCCATAACACAGAGCGTACTTACAGTTAAGTGGTTTATTAAGGAAGTGACAGAGTACAACTTGGGATCAGGATCAACAGGCTACAACCCAGGGTCTATATCAGGAAGCATGTAGGCAAAGTCTGCCTTCTTCAGTGCAGAACAGCTCTCTCAGTTTCTCTTGGCCTTGCAGGCCTCCTCTCGGCCCCTTGAGGACAGGCTCCTCTTGGCCACTGTTATGGATTGAATTATGTCCCCCCAAAATATGTTGTAAATCCTAATGTCTATGCTTGTGGTAATAATCCCATTCATGCATTTGTTATTGTTGTTATTATATGAGACAAGATTACTGTAGGATGAGTCTAAGTCAATCTCTTTTGAGATATAAAAAAGATTAAACAAGCAAGCGAGAGGCAGACACAGGGGAAGACACATGATAGCCACATGAAAATTGCCCAGGAGCAGAAGCACAAAGAGACAAGGACCTTCCTCCAGAGCTGACGAAGAAAGAAAGCCTTCCCCTAGAGCCAGCACCCTGAATTCAGATTTCTATCTTCCTAAACCATGATATTGTTGCACAACCAGATGATCCTTAGAGGCAAGGATGGCGAGACTGTCTTACATACTTTGGACATGTTGTCAGGAGGGATCAGTCCCTGGAGAAGGACATCATGTTTGGCAAAGTACAGGGTCAGCGGGAAAGAGGAAGACCCTCAATGAGGTAGATTAACACAGTGGCTACAACAATGAGCTCAAGCATAACAACGATTGTGAGGATGGCTTAGGACCGGGCAGTGTTTCATTTTGTTGTGCATAGGCTCCCTATGAGTCGGAACCAACTCAACGGCACCTAACAACAACAAACTGTGAGAAAATAAATTTCTGTGCTTTAAAGCCACCCATTTGTGGTATTTCTAACAGCACTAGATAACTAAGACAGCTACCTCAGGACAGGCTGTCTTGGCCCTGCCGTCTGCCACCACCAACTCTGCTGCTGGGCCCCTTCTAGGCCTTTCTCCACTGGCTTTGCCGCTGGGCCCCTTCCAGGAGTCTCACTATCCTCAGTGTTACAGCCCTTGATCCGCGCTACACCTCTTGCCTACTCTACTTCTTTCTGCTTTCTTCCATCTGCTTCTTCCTGCTGCTTCTCTTCCTGCTTCTTTCTGTCAGAAAAACCTCTGTGGGGTTGGCTGCATATATATATAAAACTCCTTGTCAATTTCAAGACATCGCCCCTCCCAGCAGGGGGCCACAAACTGACCGATTCCCTTTCAGTAGGCCACAGACACTTCATTTGCCTAGTAGGCTGTAGTCACCTCATTTGCATAGTTCATAGTCACTTTGTTTGCTTAATATGTTGACCAGTCCCTTCAAGGTGCATATCAATAACAGGGCAGGCTGCTGCCCAGGACCAGACAAAAAGTATCAAACCAAGTTGTTTACAGCTTACTCAGATGTGTCAATCAATCTGGACAAAAGTAACAAACTCTCTGCGGTAGAAAACGAGGGCAAAGGTATCTCCTCAGGGTTTAGAGAGAAAATCTCTCAAGCCGATATTCCAAAGAACCAAGGCAAAAACCCACGTAAAAGAGCTCATTTCACCACAGTCCCTAAGGACGTATATGATCAGGCCCCAAACCACACTCCAATCATATCCCAGGCTACTCTGCATTAATTACTGTATTCCAACTATGCTGACCTTCTCTCCATTCCTTAAGTAGTTTGTGCTCCTTCCTGGCATGAAGCCTTTCCACATGCTGCCTTATATTCCTTTAATGCCTTTCATATGTCATTTCTCAGCTCAAATATAATTTCATCAGAGAAGCCTTCTTGGATTCTCCAAACTAAGTCAGATATTTCTAATGAATGAGCTTATATCACCAAGAAAAATTGATCACAATTGTAATTTTACATTTACTTATTTATCATTACTTTATTTAAGCCTACTTGCTCCAAAAGGCTATAAAACTCCTTAACGGCAAAAAAAAAAAACAACAAAAAAACTCTGTTTCCCCACTATGCTCCCACTTAGAAGGCATTCAATAATTTATTAAATGAAAGAGTGAATGCACACTTTAGATATGTATTGGTTTCCTTATTTAGTTTTATCTCTTCCTATATCGTTAATGAATGCAATTAGAGATTATTTTAGTTACCTAGTGCTGCTGTAACAGAAATACCAGAAGTGGGCGAATTTAAAGAACATAATTTTTTTTTTCTCACAGTTTTGGAGACTAAACGTCCAAATCAAAGTCTCAACCATGTCAATTCCTTCCCCATCAGTAATCCTGGGCATTCCTTGGTCCCTTGAAGATCCTCACATGGCATCTGTCTTCCTCTGGATGTGCTGGCATGTCTCTGGGTCTATTCTGCTCTTTTTATAACTTAGAGGTGATTAGATTTAGGATGTAACCTACACTGGCACAACCTCAACTGATTGACTCCATTAGATTTGATTACATTATAGAAAATGATTCCATTACATTAGGAGCCCAGATTTCAATACAGGTAGTCCCCAACTTACGACTAGGTTCTTCCGTCATAAGTCAATTCTGACATAAGTCAAATACCTCATTTAAAAAAAAAATTTCATTAGTATTGCCTTTTATTATCAGTATTTCAATAAATATTATCCTTAATTGTCTTTGGGGGTTGGAAACATTACATATAAACATCTGCAAATGAACATCTGAGACTGATAACATCAGCAAATTACACTCTACAACATTGTAAGTGGGTTTAAGTGCAGTCGTAAGTGTGGTTCATGGTAACTTGAATACATCATAAAGCGGGGACTGTACATATTTTGAGGGGCCTCAATTCAATATATAATAGGGACCATGAGTACTTTATTCATAACTGTATACCCCAGAAATTACCACAATATCTGGAACATAATAGAATCTCCATTTTCATTAAATGAAAGAATAGGTGAACATCAACAATAATAAAAGAACTCCTAAAAAATATATAAGAATTTTATGGCTTTAGTTTTCAGATTAAAGATTTAGATCTTTAATCCTTTTAGAATTCATTTTTGTGTATAGCATGAGCCATGGATCCTGTTTCACTTTTCTGCTCGTGGAAATCCAATTTTCCCAAAATCATTTATTGAAAAGACTCTTCTTTCCCCATCAAATGAACTTAGCACCTTTGTCAAAAATCATTTGACCATAGATGTGTGGATTTATTTCTGGGTCCTCAGTTCCATTGATCTTTGTGTCTATTGTTACACCAGTACAAAGATGTCTTGATTACAGTAGCTGTGTAAAAAAACCAAATAGTATGTTTTAAAATCAGGAAGTGAGATTCCTCCTACCTTGTTCTCTTTCAACACTGCATTAACTATTTGAGCCTCTTGCCATTCTATGTAAAGTTGAGGATTGGTTTTTCCATTTCTGTAAAGAAGGCTGTTGGATTTTGTAACTGAATTACATTGAAACGGTAGGTCACTTTGGGTAGTATTGACATCTTAACAAAATTAAGTATTCTAATCCATGAATATGGAACATATTTCTATTTATTCAAATCTTCTCTAATATCTTTCAGCAGTGGTTTGTAATTTTCATGTATAAGTGTTTCATATCCCCAGTTAAATTTATTTCTAGGTATTTTATTGTCTTAGATGCTATTGCGAATGGAATCATTTTCCTTTCAGATTTCTCATCACTGGTGTGTAGAAACCCAGTTGATTTTTGTTTGTTGACCTTGTACCCTGAAACTACTAAATTCTTCCATTCACTCTAGAAGCTTTTTTCTGCTGGGGCAGCACTGTTGGGCCTAGCCTTTAACAATGAATTATCTAATATAACAGCAGAAGTACAAGGAGCAAAAGACAAAATAAATCAATAGGACCTCACAAAAATTAAAAACTTTGGTTCATCAAAAGACATTACCAAAGAAGTGAAAAGACAAGCTACCACCTGGGAGAATATCTTCAGAAATCATATATCTGATAAGAATCTAATAGCCAATGTATATATAAAACTTTGATAGCTTACCAACAAACAGACGAAGAAGCCAATCATAAAATGGACAAAAGACTAGACATTTCACCAAAGAGGACATTTAAGTGGCTACCAAAAACATGAAAAGATGTGCAACATCATTAACCACCAAACCAACAGAGATATGCAAATCAACACCATAATGAAATACCATTTCACTCCCACTAGGAAAGCTAAAAAAAAAAAATGTTGGTGAGGATGTGGGGAAATTATAACCCTTATCCATTACTGGTGGAACGCAGAATGGTACTGCTGTTGCGGAAAACAGTGTGGCGGTTCCTCAAAAAATTAAAAATAGAACTACCCTATGAGCCAGCAATTCCACTACTAGGTACATATCTAAAAGACTTGAAAGCAGAGACTCCAAAGTTTTGTACACCAATGTTCATTGCAGCACTATTCACAAAAGGTAGAAACAATCTAAATGTCCATCAACAGATGAATGAATAAACAAAATGTGGAACATGCATACAATGGAATACTACTCATCCAGTAGGAGAAATGACGTCTTGACACATCATGCTACAATGTAGATGGAGCTGGAAGACATGCTGAGTGAAATAAGTCAATCACAAAAGGACAAATGTTGTATGACCTCACTTATTTAAAAAGACAAGAACAGGTAAATGTATAGACACCAAAGTTTATTAGTGGTTACCAGAAGTGGGACATGTTATCAGGAGGGATCAGTCCCTGGAGAAGGACATCATGCTTAGTAAAGTAGAGGGTCAGTGAAACAGCGGAAGACTCTCAATGAGATGGATTGACACAGTGGCTGCAACAATGGGCTCAAGCATAACAATTGTGAGGATGGCACAGGACCAGGCAGTTTCACTCTGTTGTACATAGGGTCGCTATGAGTCAGAATCGACTCAATGGCACCTAATAACAACAACAACAGGAGTGGGAGGGAGGCGGAAAATAGTGATTATTGCTATAGAGTACTGAGTTTCAATTTACGGTGACGGGAAAATTTCTTGATTAAGGGTAAAGCCAATTAAAGTGATTGCTGTCAATAAATTGTACACCTGTAAAAACTGAAATTGGCAAAAGTTGTGTGATAGATACATTTACAATGACAAAAAAAAAAAAAAAGAATAGCTGATGAGGCTGCTTATGTAAAAACAAATACCTCATGGGATTTATTTCCTTGAGTTGGAGGTTTAGAATCATGGTTTCCTGGGACATCCTAGTTAATTTGCCTAATAATATGTTTAGTGCTTCTGTTCTGCCTTTTAATTTGTTGTATAGTGCCTGGGGTCTTAAAAGCTGGTAAGCAGCCATCTTTTTGCCTGGAGCAAGAGAGGAAGATGAAAAGTCAGAAATTGGAGGAGGAAATGAAATGCATGGTTGTCTCCATGAGCAATTGTCCCTTTGCCATGAGACCAGAAGAACTGGATGGTGCCTTGTTACCATCACTGAATATTTTGATGAAAGATGCTGTAGAATAATCTTGATCAAAAGGGGGAAAATGCAGAACAGAATTTAGAAATGCCATGAAAACCAGATTTTCTGGAGCCATGGAGGCTGGATGAGCCCCTGAAGTTATTGCCCTGAGATAATCTTTCAATCTTAAACCAAAAGTATTCCCTGAAGTTTCTTAAAGCCAAACAATAGTTTAGCTTAACTAGTAAAGACTGTCTGCCTTGAGCAGTGTGGTCTTTTAAGATCTATCTATATGGGATCAAATTGACAATAGCAACTTGAAAGATTAGATAGGAAACTTAGGGGCAGTGAGTTTACGTTAAAGGAGGAGGAACAACTCAAAAAAGGATGATGTGAATGGTTGCACAACTTGAAGAAGGTAATCAATATCACTGAATTATACATGTAGAAATTGTTGAACTGGTGTATGTTTTGCTGTGTATATTCTCAGCAACAACAACGAAAATAAAATAAATTCTATTAAAAAAACCCCACTGCCGTTGAGTCTACTCTGACTCATAGAACAGAGGACAGAGTAGAACTGCCCCATAGAGTTTCCAAGGAGCACCTCATCAATTCAAACTGCCAACCTTTTGGTTAGCAGCCATAGCACTTAACCATTATGCTACCAGGGTTTCCAAATTCTATATATCTATTTAAAAAAAAAAAAAAAGTCCAGCTACCCTGACAGAGAGACATTATAGAGAGGTCCTGAGACTGTGTGGAGAGCGAGATCCCAGCCTTCCAGCCGTCCCTTCCAAGATGTTAGGCATGTGAGTAAGGTCATCTTAGATCCTCTGGGCCAGACTGAATGCCACTGAGTGACCCCAGTTGAAACCATATGTGGCAGAAGGATCTCCCAGCTAAGCGCTATACAAATCCTGTCCCACTAAATCATGAAACATAATAAAAACATGGTTGTTTTACCCATTTAAAAAAATATGTGAAAAGGATAGAAAACTCCATAGACATACAGGCAAAATACATAAACAGGCAACTCATAGGAGAACATCATTAATGAGTATAAACATGAAAACACATTTTTATAATAATAATACAAATTAGAATTATAAAATATTCTACTTTTGATATATTGAATTGACAAAAAATTACAAGTTAAATAACAGTCAACACTGGTAATAGGTGAAAGAGCACGCATTTGATGATAGTGTTCACTGGTGCAACGTTTTATGGGATACTTTTATAATATTTTAAGAATGTTAAAGGTGCATATTTGTTGACCCAGCAATTCCAATTCCAGGATTTTCATGGTGGAAATACTTCACGATGCACAAGGAATAGGCAGAAATATATCTATTGCAAGATTTTGTATATGTATTCAGCAAGAGTAGATTGAATATAAAATAATGTAATTCACATAATGGAATACGGTGCAACTACTAATAGAATGAGGTAGACCTTTAGACATGGATAAGAAGACGTCCAAGATGTTATCATTCAGTTAAAAAAAAAAATAAGATAGTGGAACAAATTGATTTCTATATATCAAACTCTTTACACTGATTTCTAAGGATAAGATTTTAGAGGAATTTTCAGTTTTAAAAGTTATTTTTATATTTTTTGAATGTATGTGAACATGTATTAGCTTCATAGTAAGAAAAATGTACATAATTTTTAAAATACAATGTAGAAACTCCTTAACTAAAATATAGGGCGAAGAGAATCTTTAAAAGAAAATAGTGCCTTAATATAAGTCTTCAGGTAGAAGCTAAGGATTGAGTGCTATGACTTACAAAATTTAACACGGTGAATTATCCAATGTCCTGTTTCTGCATGAGACGTGCCTATTGGTATAAAACCGTCTTTGCAGTTAATCTTCAGTCAGCGTACACTCCATGGGATTCGAATTACAACTTGGTCCCCATGAAAATCCCTGGGGAGAATTCAACTGCTTAACAACACCTACAATGACAAAAGTGTAACTGTTGTTGAGGGACAAGATGTCGGTGAGTCCTGATAATGATAAATGCCAAAGAAGTAGTGGCTTCCTATGGACAAAAGTCTGCCCTATAGTAGCCTTTCTTTTTTAAAAAGACTGGTGAAAATATGCATAGAAAACATACACCATCTCAACAATTTCTACATGAATGATTCAGTGACATTGATACATTCTTCAAGTTGTGTAATCTTTCTTATTATCCTTTTCCAAATCATTCCACCACCATCAACATAAACTCAGTGCCCTCTAAGCAAAAACTCCCTGCTTCCCCTTGCTTCTACCCCTGGTAACCAGTAATAATCTTTGTTTTCTATACATATATATATTTTTTAATTTCTTATAAGTGAGATCATATACTATTTGTCCTTCTTAGACTGACTAATTTTTTTCTCTGCAGATTTTCAAGGCTCACCCATGTTGTGGCATGCATCAGGACTTCATTTCTCTTTATGGATGAGTAGAGTTCGATTGCGTATATATACCACATTTTGTTTATCCATTCATCTGTTGATGGACATTTCCGTTGTTTCCACATTTTGGATGTTATCAAAAGAGCTGCAATGAACATTAGTGTACAGGTTTATGTTTACGTGCCTGCCTTTCCTTCTTACGGACATACCTCTAGGATTGGGATTGCCAGGTTATATGGTAATTCTATGTTCAACATTTTGAGGAACCATCAAATTATTTTTCACGGTGGCTCTACCATTTTACATTCTACTAGCAAAGGATGAGGGTTCCAGTTTCTCTGCAACCCAGCAACCTCACCAACACCTGCTGTTTTCTGTGTTTCTACTACTGCCATTCTAATAGGGTGGGGTGGTACTTCCTTGTAGTTTTGATTTGCATTTCTCTAAAAAAAAAAAAAAATTTTTTTTTTAAGGGCTAATGATGCTGAGCATCTTTTCATGTGCTCATTGGTCATTTGAATATCCTCTTTAGTGAAATGTTCAAGTCCTTTGCTCTTATTTTGATTGGGTTGTTTGTCTTTTTGTTGTTAAGTTGTAGAAGTTTTATTTATATATTTTGGTTATCAGACCCTTGTCAGATATATGGTTCTTGAAATTTTTCTCCGATTCTCTAGGTTGTCATTTCATTTTTTTTTATATATACTCCTTTGATGAACAAAAGTATTAAACTTTTATAAGCCTCCATTTATCTATTTTGTCTTTTGTTGTTTTGTTGTCATATCTGATAATGAATCATTAAAAACTAGGCCCATAGCCATGCCCCTATATTTCCTTTTAAGAATTTTATAGTTTTAGTTTTTATCCAAAAATATATTTATGTCCCTGTAAGGTACAGACCAATCCTTTTGCATGCCAAGAATATTTTTATCTAAAGAAAAGTTGACCTGTTGTTATTCCAACGTCCTATTCTAGCTTTTCCTGGCCACTAATCTCTGGTTTTGTCCCAACCCCCCTGTAATGTATTGAATTGTGTCTGCCCAAGGTATGTACCAATTTGGCTGGGCCATGATTCCCAGTATTCTGTGGTTATCCTTTTGTGACTGTAATCTTATGTTAAAAAGGATTAGGGTGGGATTGTAACACCACCATTACTCAGGTCGCCTCACTGATCCAAGGTGAAGAGAGTTTCCCTGGGGTGTGGCCTGCACCACCTTTTATCTCTCAAGAGATGAAAGGAAAGGGAAGCAAGCAGAGAGTTCAGGATCTCAAACCACCAAGAAAGCAATGCTGGGAGCAGAGCGAGTCTTTTGGACCCAGGGTCCCTGTGCCTGAAAAGCTCCTCAGCCAAAGGAAGATTGAGGACAAGAACCTTCTTCCAGAGCTGACACCTTGAATTTGGACTTTTAACCTACTTTACTGTGAGGAAATAAATTTCTCCTTGTTAAAGCCATCCACTTGTGATATTTCTGTTATAGCATTACTGGATGACTAAGACATGCCCCCCCCCCAAAAAAAACTATTTTTAAATTACTTACTCCATTCCTGATCTTTGGATTTATCAACTAATCTTGGTTTTCCAGCATGAATATTGGTACTATTGACTGAGAATCATCATTCGGCTCTTTCTGATCTTGGTCACTAGAGGGGAAAACTTCACTTCTAGTTCTAGCAACTCTGGACCTGAATCCCAATTGCCAGACAGCCAAAGGGCCCTACCCTGTTTCCCTATGAGCGTTTAGAGAGAGGACACCTCTTAGCTAGTCAGAGGAATAACCATGAGTCCAATTGAAGTAGCAATTCAAATCACTTCTTCTGTTCCGTATATACACAGTGGGTAGCTTTTATATACCAAACACAAAACCCACAGCCATCAAGTTGATTCGAACTCATAGAGACTCTGCAGGACAGAGTAGAACTGCTCCATAGGGTTTTGAAGGCTGTAAATCTTTATGGAGGCAGACTGCCACATCTGCTGACAATTTGGTTAGCAGCCAAGTGCTTTAACCACTGCACCACCAGGGCTTCTAGCTTTTATATAGCCAATATGTGGGCCAAACATGAAATAAACATAAAAAATAGGTATAATGAGGTACCTTCACAGGGGTGGCCCAAGAATTCCACTTGGGTAGAGAATAGCCTTTATTTGAAGGGGGAGGAGGATATTTATAAGGCTTCTTAGGCTAAGTGCTGACCTATCTGTCAAAGGAGAAAGTCATTCTAGATGAAATAGGAAAGGAATTTGTAGTTTTTGTTCTTGAAAGGAAGGTGGCAAAAAGTTAGGAGTAGGGTGACACACCAGTGAAATTTGGGGAGGATGGTGAGACCAGAGCACGTTTTAAGAATAGTGAGTCCATTTGGGACTGCTTGTAATCTGCATTGTGTTCCCAATTTAGTATCCTTTTCCTTCCTCCCCAAAATCTTCATAAATGTCTTCTCTATCTTTTCTTCTTGTTTTCTGTTTAATTCCAGAAGGAATAGAGTTTTATACAATGTAAATGGAGTCTAAGCTGCAAACAAGAAAGCAGAAAAGTAGAATAGCTCTTAAGTGCACAAGCTCCACTCTGTCTTCTTCTCATAAATGCAGAGAAATATTGGGGAGGACCTTGGAACCATAATCAATGGAGTTGAGAAGTTCCTGCTAATTTGTACCAAACCTCAAGAGAGGCATGGAAGCCTCAGCCAACATCTAGGTAACTGTTGGGGGCATAGCTGTACTCTGTCCCTTATGACTCTCACCCAGGTCACCTAATCAGGAGCCTTGAGCCCAGAACATTCCCTGATAACATAGGCTGGGATCTGAACCTCACTGTATCCCAGTTTTTTCTTCCTTATCAGGGAAACTCCTTCCCTATTACGGTCCTAATGAGTATGTCTTTGTTCTACTTACTTGTGTGGTGTCACATGGCACTTGCCAACGCCACTATTGCATCTGTTCCTGGTGGGGAGGAAACCGGGTCTGTCAACTGAAACACAAGAGGGGTTTGTGCAGACCATCAACCTTGCACTGGCTGTAGAGAGCGACCCCCTGGCCATGGGGACCAATGCTCACTATTGTAGCAGACTTTGCTCTGTGTCTTTTCTACATCAGTAAAGAGTCATTCTGTCCACTGTCTGTGTGAGTCGTGTCTTTCTTGGCAACCTTAAATCTTGGTTATACATTAACCAAAAAAAAAAAAGCAAAATTGTGATTATACACAAGTCACTTATCTCTTTAAAAAAACTGATATACATGTTTATACATGCACAGTGTCTTAAGAGCTTGGCTGCTAACCAAAAGGTCGGCAGTTCAAATCTATCGGCTGTTCCTTGGAAACCCTATGGGGTCATTCTTATCTGTTCTAAAGAGTCGCTGTAAGTAGAAGTCAACTCGAGAGCAACAAGTTTAGTTTTTTGGGTTTTATATACCCATATATACATATATATACACCCATTTTGACTCATGGCAACCCCATGTGTTACAAAGTAGAACTGTTCCATAGTGTCTTAGGCTGAGTTCTCTAGAGAAGCAAAACCAGTAAAGCCTATACATATATTTAGAGAGAAGTTAAATCAAGGGAATGGCTCATGAGATTGTAGAGGCTGGGATGTCTCTAGTCCATGGATCAGGGTGGATGTTTCTCATGATTTTTGTAGCTGCAGAAGCTGATGAACCCAAGTCTGGCATGTCGGGGGCCAGGGCTCTTGCTCACAGTCTGTGAAGACTGACAAATCCCAGGATTGGCAGGCAAGACTGCAGGTAAGCAGCTAGCTCAAGTCCCAAGAACCAGAGGTCAGATGAATAGGAGCCAGCTGCAGGTTTTGGACCAAGCAAAAGTCAGAACGTCCACTCATATTTGGATGCAAGCCACATGCCCAAGGAAATTCCCTTTCAACTGATTGGCTACTCAGAGCAGATCCCATCATGGGGGTGATCACATATCAAATCTGAACAAGAAGGTGATCACAACATTATACGACTACCAAAACATTGAGAATCATGGCCCAGCCAAGTTGACACAGATTCAGCATACAGATTGAATAAGTAAAGTGAACGATACAACCATGCTGCACACCTTTTGCAGTTTTAAAGCACACAGTACCCCTTTGTTCTCTTCAAACGACTGCCTCTTGATCCATGTTCAGTTTTGCACGAGCAAAATTAATTCTGAAATTCTCATTCTTTGTAATGTTACCCATGATTTATTATCATCTATTGTTGGGAATCCCTAAAAGATAGTTGGTAGATAGGAGTAAACTAATGTAGGAAGCCAGAGCTCTGAATATTCTCAGATGTGGTCTCCAAATAAAGATGGCACCAGCAATACAAATGACAGATATAGGAGGAGGTGGAGGGTTAAGGTGAGTTCCCTGCAAGGAGTCCCCAGAGACCCATGGAGAGATGTACAGTGTCCCAAAGGGGCAGTCTCAAGTCCTAAAGATAATAGTTCACTTCTCTGGTGCATTCAGAGAAGTCTATCCACATACTTCTTCCCTATAAATCCTTGTCTCCGATTTTCCAATCATGTTCCTTCCAAGTGCTTGACCATCCAGCCAAACCATTGGCCACAGCCCATGAATCAGTAAAGCTGCTAGTTTTGAGTGTGGCCCAGAACAAGGGAGGGCTCTACAACAGGTTCAGACTGCTGTGCAAGCTGCTCTGTTGCTTGGGCCATATGATCCAGCTGATTCAATGGTACTTGAAGTGTCAGTGGCACATAGAGTCAGTAGCACACAGTGTCATATCTGGCTATTTCTCCTTCCAAGCAAAGTGAACAACCAGGTGCACTGCTCGAAGTTCTACCCATTGGGATGATTTCCCTTCACCACTGTCTTTCAGGGAGGTTCCAGAAAGGGGCTGTAATGCTGCCACTGCCCACTTTCAAGTGGTGTGTGCATATCTCCCAGAACCACCTGTGAACCAGGCACAAGTTTTCTCTTCTTCTGTCAATTGATCATAAGGAACTTCCCATAAGGCCATAGGTGCAGAATGGGAGATGGAAGGTAATCTGACAGGAGTGGAGACTATGGGTATTTGGGCTACTTCCTCATGCAATTTACTTGTGCCTTCAGGTCCTGCTCAGACCCGATCTCAGATATACCACTTCCACTTAATGATGGAGTGCAGCTGTGCACATCCAACTTTATAATTCTGTGGGTCAGACAACGCCCAGTTCATGATGGGCAGCTCAGGCCACATGGTGACTTGCTGTGCCATGGTTAAGTGTTCAGTCTCTACTAAGGACCAGTAACAAGCCAAAACTGTTTCTCAAAAGGAGGGTAGTGATCTGCAGAGGATTGCAGGGCTTTGCTCCAAAATCCAAAAGGTCTGCCCTGTGATTCATCAGTAGGGGCCTACCAAAGACTCCAAACAGCATCTCTATGTGCCACTGACACTTCAAGTACCATTGAATCAGCTGGATCATATGGCCCAAGCAACACAGCAGCTTGCACAGCAGTCTGAACCTGTTGCAGAGCCTTCTCTTGTTCTGGGCCCCACTCAAAACTAGCAGCTTTTTGAGGAGCTTGATAAAGAGGCTGGAGTAGCACACCTAAATGGGGAATATGCTGCCTCCAAAATACAAGGAGGCCCACTAAGCACTGTGCCTCATTTTTAGTTGTGGGAGCAGCCAGATGTAATAATTATCCTTCACTTTAGAAGGACTATCTTGACATGCACCAAACCATTGGACCCCTAGAAATTTCACTGAGGTGGAAGGTGCCTGAATTTTTGCTGGATTAATTTCCCACCCTCTAGCCTGCAAAGTTTTACCAATAAGTCCAGAGTCATTGACACTTCTTCCTTACTAGGCCCAGTCAGCATGTCGTCAGTGTAATGGACCAGTATGACGTCTTATGGAAGGGAAAGGTGATCAAGTTCCCTGAGGACTAATTATGACATAGGGCTGGAGAGTTGAGGGAGCTCTGAGGTAGGTAACTGAAGGTTTATTGCCGGCCTTGCCAGCTGAAGGCAAACTGTTTCTGGTGGTCCTTTGAAATAGGTATGGAGAAAAAGGCATTAGCCAGATCAATAGCTGCATACGAGGTACCAGGAGATGTATTAATTTGCTCCAGCAATGAAATTACATTGGGAACAGTGGCTGCAATTAGAGTCACCACCTGCTTAAGTTTTCGATAATCTGCTGTCATTCTCCAAGATCCATTTCTTTTTTGCACAGGCCAAATAGGCGACTTGTGTGGAAATCACCATCCCTGCATCCTTCTAGTCCTTGATGGTGGCAGTAATCTGCAATCCCTCCAGGAATGTGATATTGCTTTTGGTTTACTATTTTCCTAAGTAGGGGCAGTTCCAATGGCTTCCACTTGGCTTTTCCCACCATAACAGCTCTTATTCTGTCAGGGATCCAATGTCGGGGTTGTGCCAGTTGCTGAGTATATCTATTCCAATTACGCCTTCTGGAACTGGGAAAATCACACCAGGATGTGTTTGGGGACCCACTGGACCTACTGTGAGATGGACATGACTAAGACTCCATTAATAAGCTGATCTCCGTTTGCCCCCAGTCTAACTGGTGGGCCACAATGGTGTTTAGGGTCTCCTGGAATTAGTTCAGAACCAGTGTCCAGTGATCCCTGAAAAGCCTGATTATTTCCTTTTCCCCAATGAACAGTCACTGTCAAAAAAGGCTGTAGATCCCTTTGGGGAAGGCTAGGAGAGAGACTAACAGTATAAATTTTTGGCAATGTATTGGAGTCCTTCCTCAAGGGGACCTGGACTCTGCTTCATTCAAGAAGTTGTGGGTCTTCAAACTTGGTCAAGACTGGGAATTGTTTGAGGAACCGTCACTCTGTGTTCTGGCAATTCGAGTTAGACTGCTGTTCACCTGACCTAAAATTGATCCATTTGTACAGATTAAGTAAACATATAGTAGATTTCCTATCTATTTCACTCCTAGGGACACCACAACTAAGTAGGTAACACCATGAGTCCATGCAAGTCAGACTATTCTGATTACAGCTTTGACTGTGCTGTCCATTAGGGCAACCATGCCCACCTTCTCTTTGTCAACTGAGTGCCACTACTTGGCCCCTATGACCACAGGGTCCAATCAGCCCAATTGTGGTTAGGTGTCTTAATTCAATTAGGGATCTTGCCACTGTCAAATCTGACTCATAAAATAGCAATCAAAGCAGTCTTCAAGGATGCTGGTGTTCTCTTCACAAATTTGTTCCTCACCGTTGTGGTAAAATGTGTGTCCTCTAGGCACTCCATGTGTGGGTCTGTGGGTCCAACCTGATAAATTCACTCTAGCTTGCCAATTTCCCTAAGCCTTTAGATAGCATCTTCTACAGTATAGCAAGGCAGATCTTGTACTTCAACTTGATTTAGTGTAGTCCACCACGTAATCCATGCTTCAACAACCCAATCAAATAAACTGTTAGGTCCTTCCCTGACTTCTCAAGCTGAAACATTGAATGAAGAATCTGTGCTTAGTGAACTCATATCAATACACTCAGACTGATCCATCTTTATGTTCTTTGCACCATTATCCCACATCCTTAATAGTCATTCCCACATATATTCCCCAGGTTTCTGTTTGTACGTATTAGAAAAGTCAAGCAGTTCTTTTGGAGTGTAGCATACCTCCTCCTGGGTCACATCTTATACCTAACCTTTTGGGTCTTAAGTCTAGTTATAGGTCTAGATGCCAGAATCAGCAGTGTGGAATAGTTTTGAGAACATTCAGCATTGTCTTATAAAGCATCTGCCTCAGGCAGCTAGGATAGGGCTGATCTCATTAGATGGAATTGGAGGGGCTAATGGTTTTGCTGGGCAGGGTTGTGTAGCCAACTGTCATGGACTGAATCTTGTCCCCCCAAAATATGTGTCAACTTGGTTAGGCCGTGGTTCCTAGTATTCTGTGGTTGTTCTCCATTTTGAGATTGAAATTTTGTGTTAAAGAAGATTAGGGTGGGATTGTAACACCCTTACCCAGGTCACATCCCTGACCCAATGTAAAGGGAGTTTCCCTGGGGTTTGGCCTGCACCACCTTTTATCTCTCAAGAGATAGAAAGGATAGGGAAGCAAGCAGAGAGACAGGGAGACTTCATACCACCAAAAAAGCAGTGCCAGGAGCGGAGCGTGTCCTTTGAACCCAGGATCCCTGCATGGAGAAGCTCCTAGTCCGGGCGGGGGGGGGGTGGGAAGATTGATAAGAAGGCCGACAGAGAGAAAAAGCCTTTCCCTGGAGCTGATGACCTGAATTTGGAGTTTTAACCTACTCTACTGTGAGGAAATAAACTTCTCTTTGTTAAAGCCATCCACTTGTGGTATTTCTGTCATAGCAGTGCTAAATGACCAAGACACTGACCACTATGAAGAAATCTCTTCAGTTGGGGGTAGTTCTGTTGGCAGGAGAGAATCAACAAAATTTATGGGCTCAGTGTTTCCAGTTTCCTGATTATCTGTCCATATGTCCCTATCCCAAGTTTCAGAATCCAATTTCTGCCCAATAAATGCCCTCACTTTAACTTTAGACACCTCTCGAGGTTGGCAATTGAGCCAGCATTCTAATTCAGCCACTCTACAGTAAGACTCTGAGTTTGGTTTTCAGCAACATCAGCTCTGTTACTAAAAGAAATAAGACATTCTTTCAAAGCACAAGAGGAAACTTTGAAGTCATTTATGTGGCACTTGATCTTTGTCTCTGAAACCCTGAGCCCATCTTTTTCACCAGTTTGTCTAGTGAAAGCAGGACCAACAAACCAGCTTCCTTTTATTTCTCATTCTGACAAAACTGTAGAAAGATATCACACATGCGTTCACCCAGACCCTTGCCTTTCACCAATACCTGATCTATCGCTGGTGACATTTTTTGTATTCGTGCTGCCACCACAAACCATGAATTAGCAGTGCCCTCTTTACTACTGGAAGCAGAGGTATCAACATCTTTAAGACTAACTAGACTTGAGAACCAATTTACAAAACTACCCTTACAATCTTGTTTCTCTAGAACCACTCTGAGTACCAAATGTCTTAGACTGTGTTCTCTACAGAAGCAAAACCAGTAAAGTGTATAAATATACATAGAGATTTGTGTCAAGGAAACAGCTCATGTGACTGTAGAGGCTGGAAAGTCCAGATCCATGAATCACAATAGAGGCTTCTCCGGATTCATGTACCTGCAGAGGCTGGCAAAACCATGATTGGCAGGTTGGAGAGCAGGGCTTTTGCTCACAGGCTGTGAAGATCATTAAATCCCAAGATCAACAGGTAAGACCTCAGGTAAACTGCTATCTGAAGTCCCAAGAACCAGAGATCAGACGAACAGGAGTCAGCTACAGGATCTAGAGCAAACAAAGGCCCCAAGCCCTACCAGAATATCTGCCTACACTCGATGCAGGCCACACACCCAAGGAAATTCCCCTTCAACCGATTGGCTACCCGCAGCAGATCCCATCATGGGAGTGATCACATATCAGATCTCATCAGGGAAGTGACCACATCATCACAGGACTACCGAAACACTGAGATCATGGCTCAGCCAAGTTGACACACAGTCTTAAACATCACAGTGTGGTATCAGGAAATTTGGGGTAGGAAAGAAAAGGCTCCATAGCTTTCTTTCTTTTCTTTAGCATCACATCCTATAAACATTTACCTCCATCTTCCCAGTTCTCCTCCTGAAAGGATCCAGACATTCCTCATACCCCTAAGCCAGTCCCTCTCTAATAAAAAAGCCTCCCTAATTACAGGAGCTCCTTAAGCAATATGAAACTTTAAGGCTCTGGTTGACCCACAGGCTTGTATAGCAACTTCATAACATTTTTAGTGATAGAAATGTACCCAGAAATCTTTGAGAAATTCCCTCAGCATTGTTCAGAGTTCCAAGGACTGAGTTAAAATATGTTGATTGAAACTTACTGCATGTTGGAAACATGTAAAGTAGAAAGAACTCTATATAGGATCACTCTGAGGTTATCGCTATGAGGATTAGGGTGGGATTGTAATGCCATCCTTACTCAGGTCACCTCCCTGATCCAAGGTAAAGGGAGTTTCCCTGGGGTGTGGCCTGCACCACGTTTTATCTCTCAAGCGATGAAAGGAAAGGTAAGCAAGCAGAGAGTTGGAGACCTCATACCACCAAGAAAGCAGTGCTAGGAGCAGAACGAGCCCTTTGGACCTGGGTCCCTGTGTCTGAGAAGATCCTCAACCATGGGAAGACTGAGGACAAGGACCTTCTTCCAGAGCTGACAGAAAAAGCCTTCCCTTGGAGCTGACACCTTGAGTTTGGACTTTTAGCCTACTTTGCTGTGAGGAAATAAATTTCTCTTTGTTAAAGCCATCCACTTGTGATATTTCTGTTATCCCAGAAAACCCAGTGCCGTCGAGTCAGTTCCGACTCATAGTGACCCTATAGGACAGAGTAGAACTGCCCCATAGAGTTTCCAAGGAGCGCCTGGCAGATTCAAACTGCTGGCCTTTGTTTAGCAGCCGTACCACTTAACCACGAAGCCACCAGGGTTTCCATATCTGTTATAGCAACACTAAATAACTAAGACAATGATGTTAATGATATTGTTAGGTAATTTCTGCATTCGGTTGGATCACCTTTCTTGGGAATAGGCATAAATATGGATCTCTTCCAGTCGGTTGGCCAGGTTTCTTGGCATAGACAAGTGAGCATTCATTTGTTGAAACATCTCAATTGGTATGTCGTTAATTCCTGGAGTTTTGTTTTTCTCCAGCGACTTCAGTGCAGCTTGGACTTCTTCCTTCAGTATCATCAGTTCCTGATAATATGTTACCTCCTGAAATGGTTGAACATTGACCAATTCTTTGTGGTATAACTCTGTATTCCTTCCATCTTTTTTTGATGCTTCCTGCTTCATTTAATATTTTCCCTATAGGATCTTTCTCTGTTGCAACTCAAGGCTTGAATTTTTCTTCAGTTCTTTCAGTTTGAGAAATGCTGAGCATGTTCCCTCCCTTTGGTTTTCTATCTCCAGTTCTTTGCACATGTCATAATACTTTGTCTTCTCGAGCTGCCCTTTCAAACCTGTTCAGTTTTTTACTTCATCATGGGATCACTCTAAAGGACTTTAGTTTTAGATCTGTTCATTGTCAGCTTTCTCACCATAGACTAGTAAGACCCTCTAAGCCTCAGGTCCTTCACCTATAAAATAATAGATGGAATAACACTAGTCTGCGCAAGGCTCCGTCTGACTGTTTCACATGCGGTATTGTGTTGCATCCTTGCCACAATGCTTTAGGGTGTGTATATTATCTCCATTTTACAGGTGTTTCCTAAAATCCCTTCTCATCCTAATTTTTTAGACTCTAGATAATTAAGGAGTCCCTGGGTGATGCAAAGAGTTAACATGACTTGCTGCTAGCTGAAAGGTTGGGGGTCCAATCCATCCAGAGGCACTTCAGAAGAAAGGCCTGATGATCTTCAAAAAAACAGCCATCAAAAATCCTATGGATTACAGATCTACTCTGACACGTATGGTCACCATTAGTTGGAATCAGCTCAGTAGCAGAAGGTAAGATAGCTTTATATTCTTTTGGATTCTTATTTTCTGCAAAAAGAAAAATCCGTTGCCATTAGCTCCAACTTATAGCAACCCTACAGGACAGAGTAGAGCTGCCCCATAAGGTTTCTAAGGAGCAGCTGGTAGATTTGAACTGCTGACTTTTTGGTTAGCAGCCAAGCTGTTAACCACTGAGCCATAAGGGCTCCATTTTTGTGCAAAGACACCTGAATTTTTTAAAAGGTTTTATTTTAGGCATTTCTAAAATGAAGAAAAGTAATTACCCAATGAATTCAGGTCTAGGATTGCTAATTTCGGTGTTAAAGCAATTTCTAATTGCACTGTCTCTCTATTCTTACTAAATTTACCAATTATTCATCACTCTGCTCTTCTCTGGCTATATAGACTTGCTTAGTCTACACTCTCTCCAGAGACCAAGTTTTGGATGTAACATTATGCTGACTTCTGCAGATCCATCTCAGGATCATTTCAGAAAGAGAGATAGCAAGGTAATGATGCCCAATAGGAGGCTATAAGAGGTGGGTCTCCCCACCTCTGAAGTCGTGCTCACACAGTATTTATCTTGGCCTCTTCCAGAATCATTGAAGGCTGTTTCACCTTTAAGTCAAGAGCAGCTGACTGGGGTCTTTAATTGGGAGTTGGCAATGGTTAGGAGCTCTGATTCTCTGGAATTTCCAGCAGATGTGAGGTGGGAAATGAGTAGTCTAGTCTGAATTAAATGAGAAAAGCCCCCAGAAGTGAAGGCAATTTTTCTCAAGGTTTAAAACACATTTATTTTGAAGTGCCCACAGTTTGGAATAATTAGAAGTGTTTCAGTTTCTGACTCCAGACTAGCCCAGTTCCAGTAGGAGTTCTGGAACCCTGAGACCACTTGAAGGGTGACAAAGATTCTGAAAAATTTGTTCTTTGGAAAATCATACTACAAAAAATCACTTCCAGTCATCTTTAGCTGTGGCACCTCTGAAAATCCCTGGGAGGTATATGATCATCTGGTTTTCCAGATGATGAAATCACAACTGTGCATGAAGGACAGTGGAGCTGCTAGGTGAAGCGTGAAAAGAGGGTCATCAATCCATTCGCTGTGATGCCAAACAAGGCTTCATTTATCCAGTACCGCCATTCGGCTCCATTTTGTGTGTCAGTCTGGGAAGGAGTGCAGCCCTGCCTTTAGGAGTTAGAAGTCTTAACCTCCAGCCTCAGCTCTGCCTCTTACTAGCAGTGAAATTTGGGACCATCAATCACCTCCTCTCTTTGGCTTTGGTTTCTGTACCTATAAAATAAGTGTTGGATAGGTTGAAATTCTTTCAGCTGTTGCAAAACTAGATCTATAAAATACACCATTTGAAGGCATGGAGACAGCCTGAAGCTCAGTTAACCTTACTAATACCCCCCAAAGCACTTACCATGAAGCCCAGGTCCCTTCATCAGTCCAGGTAAGGGAAGCTGTGTGGGGAGATGAGAATGCTGGTCTGTGGGCTTTGGAGATCTCTGATTCAGGCCATTGTTTGGGCTTAATGTGTGTGCTCTTCTAAAAGGAGAGAAGCTTGTGCAATAAACTTGGAGGAGAAATGATTGCTACATTTTAAATATGTAATGAATTGAGTGTTTAGTGGCTAACTGTGCAAATAAGAGTGGGTTTTAAGCAATATTATTTAAACAGGGCACATGAAAAATTTTCCAGGGGATATTCAGGCACTGTCAGTGACAGGATAATATCCATATACATACAAGGAAGACCAGTTAATATGACCATTATTCAAATTTCCACACCAACCACTAGGGCCAACGATGTAGAAATTAAAGATTTTCACCAACTTCTGAAGTCTGAAATAGATCAAACATGCAATTAGGGTGTATTGATAATTACTGGTGATTGAAAAGCAAAAGTTAGAAACAAAGAAGAAGGAAAAGTAGTTGGAAAATATGACCTTGGTGATAGAAACAATGTCGGAGATCACATGAAGAATTTTGCAAGACCAGCAGTGTCTTCATTATAAATACCTTTTTTCCAACAGCATAAACAGTGACTATACAAATTGATCTCATCATATGGAATACACAGGAATCAAATCGACTACATCTGTGGAAACAGACAATAAAAGAGTTCAACATCATCAGTCAGAACAAGGTAAGGGGCCAACTGTGGAATAGACCATCAATTGCTCTTATGCAAGTTCAAGCTGAAGCTGAAGAAAATTAGAACAAGTCCACAACAGCCAAAATATAACCTTGGGTATTTTTCTCCTGAGTTTAGAGATCATCTCAAGGATAGATTTGACTCGTTGAACACTAATGACTGAAGACCAGAAAAGTTGTGGAATGACATCAAGGACATCATACATGAAGAAACCAAGAGGTGATTAAAAAGACAGGAAAGAAAGAAAAAAACAAAATGAATGCCAGAAAAGTCTCTGAAACTTGTTCTTAAGTGTACAGTAGCTAAAGGAAAATGAGTAAGTGATGAAGTAAAAGAGCTGAACAGATTTCAAAAGGCTGCTCGAGAAAGACAACATAAAGTATTATAATGAAATGTCCAAAGACCTAGAGTTAAAAAGCCAAAAGGGAAGAAAGAACATGTTCTGCGTTTCTCAAG
Organism: Elephas maximus indicus; assembly: GCF_024166365.1. NCBI lineage: Eukaryota > Metazoa > Chordata > Mammalia > Proboscidea > Elephantidae > Elephas > Elephas maximus. The sequence continues at coordinate 35,129,101 of NC_064835.1, read as the reverse complement.
CTGAAAGAATTGAAGAGAAAATTCAAGCCTCAAGTTGCAATACTGAAAAATTCTATACAGAAAATATTAAACGATGCAGGAGGCATCAAAAGAAGATGGAAGGAATACACAGAATTACTGTAACAAAAAGAATTGGTGACATTCAGCCATTTCAGGAGGTAGCATATGATTAAGAGCCAATGGTACTGAAGGAAGAAGTCCAAGCTACACTGAAGGTATTGGCAAAAAAAAAAGGCTTCAGGAATTGATGGAATACCAATTGAGATTTTTCAACAAATGGATGCAGCACTGGAAGCTCTCACTTGTCTATGCCAAGACTTTTGGAAGACAGCTTACTGGCTAATGGACTGGAAGTGATCCATATTTGTGCCCATTCCAAAGAAAGGTGATCCAACAGAATGTAGAAATTATCGAACAATGTCATTAATATCACAGGCAAATGAAATTTTGCTGAAGGTAATTCAAAAATGGTTGCAGCAGTACATTGACACAAAACTACTGGAAATTCAAGCCAGATTCAGAAGAGAATGTGGAAAGAGAAATATCATTGCTGATGTCAGATGGATCTTGGCTGAAAGCAGAGAATACCAGAAAGATGGTTGCCTGTGTTTTATTGACTATGCAAAGACTTTCTACTGTGCGAATTATAAGAAATTATAGATAATATTGTGATAGATAATATTGTGAAGTATGGGAATTCTAGAACACTTAATTGTGCACATGAGGTACCTGTATATAGACCAAGAGACAGTCATTTGAACAGAACAGGGGGATAGTACCTTGTTTAAAGTCAGGAAAGGTGTGTGTTATGGTTGTATCCTTTCACCATACTTATTTAATCTGTATGCTAAGCAAATAATCCGAGAAGCTGGACTATATGAAGAACAGGCATCAGGATTGGAGGAAGACTCATTAACAACCTGTGATATGCAAATGACACAACCTTGCTTGCTGAAAGTGAAGAGAACATGAAATACTTATTGATGAAGACCAAAGACTATAGCCTTCAGTATGGATTACACTTCAACATAAAGAAAACAAAAGTCCTCACAACTGGATCAATAAGCCACATCATGATAAATGGAGAAAAGATTGAAGTTGTAAAGGTTTTTATTTTACTTGGATCCAAAATCAACACTCACGGAAGCAGTAGTCAAGAGATCAAAAGACACAGTGCTTTGGGCAAATCTGCTGCAAAAGACCTCTTTAAAGTGTTGAAAATCAAAGATGTCACCTTGAAGACTATAGTGCACCTGACCCAAGCCACGGGGTTTTCAATCACCTCATATGTGTGCAAAAGCTGGACAATGAATAAGGAAGGCCGAAGAAGAATCGGTGCCTTTGAATTACAGTTTTGGTGAAGAATATTGATTATATCATGGACTGCATGAAGAACAGACAAATCTGTCTTGGAAGAGGTACAGCCAGAAAGCTCCTTAGAAGCAAGGATGGTGAGACTTCATCTCATGTACTTTTGACATGTTATCAGGAAAAGGACATCTTGCTTGGTAAAGTAGATGGTCAGAGAAAAAGAGAGAGACCCTCAATGAGATGGATCAGCAACACAGAGGCTGCAACAATGGGCTCAAGCATAACTACAATTCTGAGGATGGCAGTGTCTTGTTCTGTTGTGCACAGGGTCGCTATGAGGTGGAACCTACGTGATGGCACCTAACAACAATGACAACATTCAGGCACTGATAGTTTTAAGGAAATTAATTTTCAGATTATCAACTTGAACACGTGTTCATTCTGCCTAACCTGCCTCTCAGGTTCACGTTTCCCAACTCTTTCCTAGGCAACCTTCTCTCCTTTTTTTTTTTCTTTTTTAATAATTAAAAAAACAAAACAAAACAAAACTTCATGCATCTGAAGAATCCCTGAGTGGTACAAGTGGTTAACATGCTCAACTGCTAACCAAAAGTGGGTCCACCCAGAGATGCCTTGGAAGAAAGGCCTATGATCTACTTTCCAAAAAATCAGCCATTGAAAATTCTATGGAGTACAGTTCTACTCTGAAACACACAGGGTCACCGAGAGTTGGAATCAACTCAATGGCAAGTGGGTTTTTTTTGGATTTTTTTTTGCAGCCATCCTGAATTTTACCAGCCCTGGTGTGAAAACCTCCTGGGCACCAAACAAAGAGACAGTTCTAGAGTACTTCTGTCCTGACGGACCGTCCCCTGAGAAGGCTATAAGAAGAAAGTCATTAGGAAACATTGAGGGCTGAGGCCCTTCACTTCACCCAGGTAACAAACTAAGACAAAGGGTATTTATGCCTTATCTAAGAGTCGGGATTTAGAAGTGAGATCATTGCCACAGGGATGCATATAAACTTGTTTATCTGAGGTGAGAAAATCAGAATTTTTCTGGCAGGAATAGAGTCTGACTTGGCTGATTGGTTTCAGAAGGTTCTGCCATTATGTGGAGAACGTTGTCTACAGTGAGCTAAATATGCAGAACAAAAATTTTGACAAATATATATTTAAAGCACATAATAAAATAACAGACTTTTATTTGAAAATATTGATTCCAAAGATGTGTTTAAATTAATACTATTTCCTCCTTTCCAGCCCTTTCCAGAATATACCAGAATAAACAAGAAGCTTAAGCAAAAGAGTAGCATGAATAATTAATTGGCATTCTAATTGGCCATGGTAAAAACCTTTCTAGAATAGTTTCCAAGAATTGAGAAATCTACTCTAATTACTAGAAAACAAGTTATTTTGCAAAATCAAGTGGCTTTGAATTTGTTATTTCATCAAAACCATAGTGTGATAGTTAAAGTTATGTGTCAACTTGGCTGGGTCATGATTCTCAGTGGTTGAGCAGCTATGTAATGACATAGTTTGGTAGTTATATAATGATATAGTTTAGCAGTTATGTAATGATGTAATTATCCTCCGTTTTGTGGCATAAAGTAATCACCTCCATGATGTGATCTGATGTGATCAGTCAATCAGTTGTAAGGAGAATTTCCTCAGGGGTGTGGTCTGCATCCAACATATATGAATGTACTGGATCCTGCATCTAGCTCATCATCATTTGACCTCCTATTCTTGAGACTTGAGACAGTGGCCTGCCATATTGCCTCTGCAGCCTGTGAGCCAGTAGCTTGCCATCTTATCTGCCCATCTTGGGTACATCAGCCCCTGCAGTTTTGTGAGTCAGGAGAAGCCTTCAGCCTGACACCTGACCCATGGACTTGGGACTTTCCAGCCTATACAACTGCATGAAGCATTTCCTTGATATAAATCTCTTTCTTTCTCTCTGTATATATGTGTGTGTGTGTGTGTGTGTGCGTGTATGTGTATGTACATGTATATATGCCTCACTGGTTTTGATTCTTCAGAGAACTTAACCTAAGACATTTGGTACTGAGAATGGCTTAAGAAAAGTAAAATTATAGGGATGAGTTTTCTAAATTGGCTCTTGAGTCTAGTTAGTGTTAAAGATGTTGATGATCCTGCTTCCAGTAGTAAACAGGGCACTGCTAATCCATAGCATGAGGTAGCAATAGACATATTCAAAATATTACCACAAATAGATCAAGTATTGGTGAGAGGTGAGGCTCTGAGTGATTGCATGTTTGATACTTTTCTACAATGTCAGAATGAGAAGCTTAAAGTAGCTGGTTGGTCCTACTTTTGCTGGACAAAGTGTTGAAAGAAAGAGATGAGCTCAGGGCTTCAGAATCACAGCTCAAGCACCAAATAAATGATCTCAAATTTGCCACTTGTTCCCTGAAGGAAAGCCATATTTCTTGTATTAACAGAGCTGATATAGTCAAAAATGAAACCCAGAGTCTCATGATAAGAGTGGATGAATTACAATGCCAATTGAATTCCTAACTTTGAATGGTGTCTGAAGTTAAAGAGAGGACATTGATTGGGAAGAAATGGGACCCTATTACTTGGGATGGGGACATATGGGCAGATAATCAGGAAGCTGGGGATGCTAAGCCTCTAAATTCAATTGAATCATTCCTGTCTACAGAACCAGCCCTCTCACTCCCAGCTAAAGAGATTACTCCATAGTTGTCTGCTAAGCCACCCTCTCCAGTAAAACCATTAGATTAGTCCCGCCACCCTTATCTAATGAGATTAACCCAGCTGTGTCTGAAGAGCCTTTGTCTGAGTCACTGCCTGGGCCATTGCTGAGCCTTCCAGAGTTGATCCAAATGCCCCAATGGGGAGGCACTTGGAAAGTGTCTGTGCTGCAGACTAGTGGGTAACTGATCAGTTTCAGGTAGAAGTACCAAGAGGTTTTTAGCCTATCTCCACCAGGGCTTTCTGGGTTTAGAGACTGAGGGGAATCAGCAGTAATCTGAAAAAAAGAAAGAGGCTACAAATCCTAAAACAATAAGAAAATATCAGTATCAGTACTTACTTACTTACTTTACTTTCATTTTTATTAAATTTTCATAATGCTTTTTTCCTGCACACAGATGTATGTGTTCCCTTAACTGAATGATTCGTGAGAACTGAAACAAACATACTTTCTTACACTTCTGCTAAACAATTCTGGGTCCAAATATACTTTCCTGTTTAGTTGGTAAATAATACTGTGTCCACTCAAAAATATCTTAATGACTTGCTCCAGGAAATATTTGATCCAAGTTTGGGAATCAATAAAATAGCTTACTTACAAAGACTAATAGATTATTCCTCATGACTTGCTATAAGACCCTTCCTCACTGATACATCAATCATATGTTATAAACTAAAGCTAATATGTCATAAACTCTGCTCAGTCCCAGCCAGTGCCCTGCCTTGGAGGACCTACAAAGTAACATCTTCCCACTACATCCCTTTCTGAGATACCACTGAGATGCTCCCCTTTACTGTGGTAGGTCTAATAAACTTAGTTTTTCTTGATCAGCAAGGTTTTTGGTAGTTTTTTGGGGAGTCGATGATCAACACCCAGTAACTATAAGAGGAAACTAAAATGATGATTAAGTTTCAGAGGAGAGGAAAGGAGTATGAGGCAGAAATAGGAGCGCTAATAATATCATCAGGCCTAAGCAAATTTTATAGCCACAAGTATTTCTGCAAGTGCTTTCTATTGCTGAGTCAGGCTCAGTAACAAAATAATATCTTTTTGAATCAGGACCTGAAAATAGAAATTTAACAGAATGCAAACCCCACCAAAAAAAAAAACACTACTAAACCCATTGCCTTCGAGTCGTTTCTGACTCATAGCGACCCTATACGAGAAAGCAGAACTGCCCCATAGGGTTTCCAAGGAGCAGGCGGTGGATTCAAATTGACAACCTTTTGGTTAGCAGGCGAACTCTTAACCACTGTGCCACCAGGGCTCTTAAGCCTAGACACTTGGAATTATCCTTCCTTGGATATCTATTTATAAATAATTAGAAATAAAAGGTCTGTAGGGATCAAGTTTTTGGTATATTGAATTTACCATGGACTGCCAAAAGAACGAACAAATCTGTCTTAGAAGAAGTACAGATGGAAAGCTCCTTAGGAGCAAGGATGCCGAGACTGCGTCTTACATACTTTGGACATGTTGTCAGTAGGGATCAGTCCCTGAAGAAGGACATCATGCTTGGCAAAGTACAGTGTCAGCAGAAAAGAGGAAGACTCTCAACGATGTGGATTGACACGGTGGCTGCAACAATGATCTCCAGCATAACAACGATTGTAAGGATGGCTCAGGACCAGGCAATGTTTCGTTCTGTTGTGCATAGCGTTGCTATGAGTCAGAACCGACTCGATGGCACCCAACAACAACAACAACAGGGATCAAGTATTTAAGTCATTTTACAACTAATGGCTCCTAGCTTAAATATCTTCACCCAAGTCTCCTATTTAGTCATTTGTCTGTATCTCAGAACACAGGTCTCTTAGTGTGCAATTATCAAGGGTCAGAGACTCTGGAAATGTGATAATATCTGGGAAAAGTGTACTCTTTAAACTATTAAAACTTGAGAAATGTAAAATGCCACTCTTAGGCCTGCTTCAGGGTCTTGGACATGCTAATTTCTTTGCCCTGGGTATTTTCCAGACCCGTATCTTATTCTACTTAATTCCTTCTTACCTGGAGAATTCAGCTAAAGCTTATCCTGGCCCTATAGACCAAGTCAGACCCTTTCTCTCTCAATGCAGACTTTTCTTCATTATCACATCTGTCAGAATTGTAATTAAATCATTAGGTATTTAGTTTTTAGTATTTGCCTCTCTCTTTGGAATGTAGATTCCAAGAAGACAAAGACTATGAGCTTTTGGTTGAATAAAAATCCTATGTCAGAATATTACACCATCCTGCACATAGTAGATCCTCAATAAACGAATGAATGAACACATCAGTTAGCGGATTTTTTAAATTAAGGATATGTTACAGTCAGAGCCTGACCAAGGAGGACAACTGCCCTGGGACCTTTCAAGACTCATTTCCATTGTGACTCATGATGGAACAAGTACAGTTTCCTTCCTTCTTACCACACCTTTTAAATTACTATCAAAATTTTATTCATCATTTAAGGCCAAAATTAGGACACCGTGTGACTTGCTTGCTTGTTTGGTGAAAGAGAAGACCAGTGAGGATAAGGCAGACCCTCAGTGAGATGGATTAGCACAGTAACCAAAACTATGGACTTCAAACATGCCAAAGATCGTGAGGATGACACAGGACAGGACAATGTTTCATTATGTTGTATATAAGGTTGCCATAAGTCCAAGTTGATCAAAGGCAGGTAACAATGGCAAGGCCAAGATTAAATGTCATCTTCTCAGGAAAATTTTTTTTGACAACTACCCCACGTTTAAATTAATTACTCTCTCCTCTGTTCCCATAGTATGTTACACATAAGTCATAATAGTGTTTGGCTGAACCCTATGAAATTGCTGTTTTTTGTAGGTCAAAGTGGTTAAATAGCTACAATTTCATATGATTAAATTTAACAGTTTATGCTTTCATCTCTCTTGCTAATACAGCATGTGAATTCCTTGAAAACCAGAACCATAACTGCTCACCTCCAGTATCTGAGCACCTTGCGCAGAGCCTGGTATACAACAAGTCCTTAATAATTGTTGGCTAAAAGAGTGCCTGTCTGCCTGATTAGTCACTCCTCAGCTTTCAAGCTGATTTCCAAAGTAATTTTGTCAATGGGACTCTTTCATGTTTGGGCATTCCCTGATCATGAAATGCCTTTTTTCAGCTACATTTTGTTTTATTTTTTGTTTTGTTTTGTTTTTCTTTTCCAACTGGACACCTTCACTCAGAGTGAGGGAATTCATTCCCAGCTTAAGGAAACCACAAGCCATGGAAAGCTGAGGTTATTGCTTGCTGAGAGAAATAACATCAAGATGGATGAGATCAGTCTAATAGCTTAAGTTCCTCCTGCCAAGGGGGCTGTGAAATTCCATGAAACACTCCACTTTCCTTCACCCACCCAGACTGCCAGGCTCCTCTTTCTTTTCTCCATGCACTGCTTCCATGACCAGCTGTTCAAAGGGGAACTGAAATCATTACACACACTAATGGTTTTGCACTGCCTAATTGGTCTTGCCCATCTACTTGTGATGACAGTTAAGGCCTCAACACCTGCTGCTGGCACAAGCTCACTACAAACAGCTCTAAATCACAGTGGAGATGACAGGTGTTGCTGAACTAGCCCTGGTGTGTTAGTTTTCTAAGAACTTAAAACTAATCTGGCATCTAACCATGCCCCATGGTACTTAACATATTAACCACTCACTATTTCTCCAAAGCCCAGGAATCTAAACAGCCCCAAGTTTAGGAAAATGTGTTCTTGAAATCAAGAAATTATGTCAAACTTGCAGATAGATGGGAATCTTCCAGAAAGAGAGAATTAAAATCATTCAATCTCTTTGTCACCGGTTTAAGCTGATTAAATGTATATAGCCCATAACTGCTCAAACAATGAGGAAAAGGAGTGAAGTCTGATGGATTACCTAGGAACTAGAAGAGACTGGGGGCATTTATGTTCATTCCTTCATTGTACAGCTAAGGAAACTAAATCCAGAAAAGTGAAATTTCACCTAAAAGTCAAAATTAAAATGCTAATCTCTTCATTGTTATTTTGCCTCCTCTGCAACTTGGTTGGGCTGTGATGCTTGGAAATCATTTCATTTGCATTCTTCCCAGAATTAATTGCAATAATCCTCTTTTAAGTTGATGACTCAGATCATACTTCTTGTCCTCTTCAGAACAAAGCATATTTATGATTCCCAAAGTAGAGAATTACATTTTGGAACCGATAATATCAGTTTTCCAAGAATTTAAACGCATTTGTAGCGGTTGCTTAAACCCAAAGCAAACCCACTGCAGTCGAGTTGATTCTGACTCAGCGATCCTATAGAACAGTGTAGAACTGCCCCATATAGTTTTGAAGGCTGTAATCTTTACAGAAGCAGACTGTCACATCTTCTATGAAGTGGCTGGAGCATTCAAACCTCTGATCTTTTGGTTAGCAGCTGAGCGCTTAATCACCAGGGCTCCACCTTTGTAATGAATTAGTCATAAAATTTTCTAATTGAGAATTTTTTTTTCTGTTTTGTTCCTGTGTGAGTAATTTCACCTTAAGTCTTTGGAGTTACACACAGTAGGTAGGCAATTCCATATCTGACTGGTAATTCTGTTAAGACCCAGTGTCCACAAAGTTTTTCCCAAGGTATCTGTCTTAGGCTGAGTTCTCTAGAGAAGCAAAACCAGTGAAGTGTGTGTGTGTGTGTGTGTGTGTGTGTGTGTGTGTGTGTGTGTATCATAGCAGATCTCATCAAGGAGAAAGAGAGAGACTTATATCAAGGAAATGGCTCAGGCAGTTGCAAAAGCTGGAAAGTCCCATGTCCATGGGTCAGGCATCAGGCTGGAGGCTTCTCCTGACTCATGTACCTGTAGGAGCTGACAAATCCAAGATTGGCAGGTCAGAAGGCTCACAGGCTGCAGAGGCTGAAGAATCCAAGGTCAGTAGGTAAGACAGCAGGCTGCTGGCTCAAGTCCCAAGAACTGGAGGTCAGATGATGATGATCAAGATGCTGAATCCAGGGTAAGCAAAAACCAGCAAGTTTGCCAGAAAATCCATATATATTAGTTGCAGGCCACACTCCCAAGGAATTCCTTTTCAACTGATGGCTGATGAGATCAGCTCATAGTAGATCTCATCATGAAGATGATTACATTATAGCAGATGTAATCATGGAGGTGATTTCATCATTACATAACTGCCAAACTATATCATAACTGCCAAACCACTGAAAATCATGGCCCTGCCAAGATGACACACAACCTTAACCATTACATTCCTCCCTTTATCAACTTAACATCTATACCCATCACCTTAACCCATACATAATTTCTAAACAAAGATAAAGTCATACTTGTGCCTAACATGATATAACTAACACACATACAGCAGAAAACACAACAGTCCATTTACATCTTATATTTTATAAATGAAGGAAATATTTGATGCACATACAAGGAAGAAATACTCATAACAGTGATAGTCCTCATTTCTGCAATTGGTCACATGGCCATAGCTGGTATTTGCAACTACCTTCTTCTACCACCTATTTCATGTTCCCTTTACCCTCAGAAAGCACTTCAGCTGGTTGTGCTTCTTTGCCTGATGTGGTGACCCAAACCTCCATTACTGAAGAGTCTGGGCCATTAGTGGTCATGCTGAAATTGGATTGCTGTAGTTTTCCATTGACTTTCATCACAGGGCATGGTAGTACTAAGAGACGTCCTAAAGGATCTCCTATATTCCAGACATACTCTTCTTTACCTCCATTACATAATATAAATCTGATTCACTCTTGGTAATCAGGATCAATCACACCAGCTAATACAGTAACTCCCTTCTTTGCTTGTTGATCCAGAGGCATTAGGAGCCCAAATTTGCTGGGTACCATTCTTAACTTCTAGTTCAAAGGAATCAGTGTTGTGTCTCCTGGTGGGAGCATTCCTCCCTTTGGTACTAAGACACCTAGACCCACAGAGCATAGGGTTGTGGGTACAGGGAACAAAAATATTTCGAATGAGTCGATAGGGGTAATAGTGAGTGGTGCCACTGCCATTCCACCCCTTGATTCCTGGACCCATGAATCTTGACTATGAGAGAAACAGCACCATATATTGGATGCTGGTTTAGAGCATATACAGCCTCCTGTAGAACATTGCTACTACCCTGAAAGGTATTGCTACCTAGATGGCACCGTAATGGTGTCTTTAGAAGGCCATTCCATCACTCTATCAAGCTAACTGCTTCAGGATAATGGGAAACATTGTAAAACCAGTGAATTTCGTGAGCTGTGATGTGAGACCCTAGATTTTAGGCAATGCTGCGTGGAATATCATGACAGTAGATAATACTGTATGTCCATGGATGTTAGTTTTGGCAGAAGCATTGCATGCAACGAAGACAAATCTGTACCCAGAGTAAGTGTCTATTCCAGTAAGAACAAAACCCTGCCCTTTCCATGATGGAATCTGTCCAATGTAATCAAACTGCCACCAGGTTGCTGGCTAATCCCCTTGAGAAATGGTCCTATACTGCAGAATAAGGGGTGGTCTCTGCTGCTGGGAGAATGGGCACTCAGCAGCGATTGTAGACAAGTCAGGACTGATGAGTGGATGTACATGTTGCTGAGCCCATGTGTAACCTCCATCCCTGCCACCATGTCCACTTTGTTCATGTGCACATTGCAATGATGGGAGTGGCTGGGGAAAGAGGATGACTGGTTCTCACAGAATGCATCATCCTTTCCACTTGATTGTTAAAATCCTCCGCTGCTGAGGTCATCCTTTGGTTAGCATTCACATAAGAAACAAATATCTTCACTTCTTTGGCCCATTCAGAGAGTTCTATCTGCATACTCTTCCCCATGCCTCCTTGTCTCCAATTTTCCAATCATGTTCCTTCCAAGTCCCTGACCATCTGCCAAACTGTTGGCCACAGACCATGAACCAGCATACAATTGTACATCTGGCTATATCTCCTTCCAAACAAAATAAACATCCAGGTTCACTGCTTGAAGTTGTGACCATTAGAATTTCTCTTCACCAGTGTCCTTTAAGGAGGTCCCAAAAAGGAGTTGCAGTGCTGCTGCTGTCTACTTTCAAGTGCAGCCTGCATGTCACACAGAATCATCTGTAAACCAGGCATGAATTTTGTCTTCCTCAGTCAACTGATCGTAAGAAACTTATGGAACTGGTAATGTGACAGGAGTGGAGACCATAGGCATTTTGGCCACTTCCTCATGCAACTTACTTATGCCTTCATGTCCTGCTCGGACTCAATCTCATATACACCTTGTCCATTTAATGATGGAGTGCTGTTGTACACATCTGACTTTATGGCTCTGCGTGTCAGACAACACCCAGTTCGTGATGGGCAGCTCAGGCTGCATGGTGACTTGGTGGCCTATGGTTAAGTATTCAGTCTCTACTAAGGCTCAGTAACCACTCAAAAACTGTTTCTCAAAAGGAGTATAGTTATCTTCAGAGAATGGCATGACTTTGCTCCAAAACCTAAGGGTCTGTGCCGTGATTCAACAATAGGGGCATGCCAAAGACTCCAAATATCATCTCTATCTGCCACTGACACACCAAGCACCGGTGGATAAGCCAGATCATATGGCCCAAGTTGCAGAGGGGCTTGCATAGCAGTCGAACCTGTTGCAGAACCTTCTCTTGTTCTGGACTCCACTCAAAACTAGCAGCTTTCTGAGTCACTGGATAAACAGACTGAAGTAGCACACTGAAATGAGAAATATGTTGCCTCCAAAATTCCAAAGAGTCCCGCCAAACATTATGCCTCCTTTTTACTTGTGGGAAGAGTCAGACGCAATAACTTATCCTTCACTTCAGAAGGAATATTTCACTGAGGTGGAAGGTGCCTGAATTTTTGTGGGATTAATTTCCTACTCTTTAGCATACAAATGGAAACACTGGTGGCGTAGTGGTTAAGTACTATGGCTGCTAACCAAAAGGTTGGCAGTTCGAATCCGCCAGGTGCTGAAATTCTACGGGGCAGTTCTACTCTGTTCTATAGGGTCACTATGAGTTGGAATAGACTAGCCAGCAGTGGGGTTAGCATACAAATGTTTTACCAGTAAGTCCAGAGTCATTAATGCTTCTTCCTTACTAGGTCCAATCAGCATAATGTCATCAATGTAATGGACCCATGTGATGCCTTGTGGAAGGGAAAGGCAACCAAATTTCTTGGGAAATAAATTGTGACATTTGGCTGGAGAGTTGATATATCACTGAGGTAGGACAGTGAAGGTATATTTCTGTCCTTGCCAACTGAAGGCAAACTCTTTCTGGTGTTCTTCCAAAACCAGAATTGAGAAAAAAGCATTGGCCAGATCGATAGCTGTGTATTCATCCCAACCCATTGCCGATGAGTAGATTCTGACTCATAGTGACCCTATACGACTGAGTGGAATGGCCCCATAGGGTTTCCAAGGAGAGCCTGGTGGATTTGAAGTGCTGACCTTTTGGTTAGCAGCTGAGCTCTTAACCACTGTGCAACCAGGGCTCCAGCTACAAATTAGGTACCAGGATATGTATTAATATGCTCAAGAAATGAAACCACATATGGAACAGCAGTGCAATTAGAGTCACCATCTGGCTAAGTTTACGATAATCCAGTGTCATTCCCCAAGTTCCATCTGTTTTTTGCATGGGCCAAATAGGCGAGTTGAATGTGTATGTGGTGGGAATCACCACTCCTACATGCCTCAAGTCCTTGATGGTTGCAGTAATCTCTGCAATCCCTCCAGGAATGTGGTATTGCTTTTGGTTTACTATTTTCCTAGCTAGGGGCAGTTCTAATGGCTTGCACATGGCTTTTCCTAAGATAATAGCCCTTACTCGACTTGTCAGAGATCCAATGTGGGGGTTTTGCCAGTTGCTGAGTTTATCTATTCCAGTCATGCACTTTGGAACTGGGGAAATCACTATAGCATGATTTCAGGCACCTCCTAGTCTCACTGTAAGAAGAAACTTAGCTAAGACCCCACTAATAACCTAACCTCCATATGTCCCAGCTCTGACTGGTGAGTCACACTGACGTTTTGGGTCTCCTAGAATTAGTGTCAGTTCAGAACCAGTATCCAGTAATTCCTGAAAAATATAATTATTTCCTTTACCCCAGTGAACAGTCACTCTCACAAAAAGTCATAGATTCCTTTGGGGAAAGCTGAGAGAAAGATTAGCAGTATAAATTTTTTAGCAGTATAGTAGGGTCCTTCCTCAAGGGGACCTGGCCTCCTCTTCATTCAAGGAGTTATGGGTCTGTAAACAGGCTTAAGTCTTGGAATTGATTGAGGGATCGTGACTCTCTTGGCGATTTGAGTTAGACTGCTGTTCACTTGACCTAGAATTCTTTTGCATGTACAGACCAAGTAAATAGTAGATTTAGCATCTATTTCACTCCTAGAGACACCATGACTAAGTAGCCAGTACCATATCCCTATGAGTCAGACTATTCTGATGTCCATTATGGTAACCACACCCACCTTGCCTTTGCCAATTGAGTCCTACAACTTGGCCCCTATCACTATGGGGTTAAATTGGCCCTATTGTAGTTAGGTGTCTTAATTCAGTTAAGGCAGTTCCCACTGTCAAATCTGACTTACATATAATAGCAATCACAGCAGTCTTCAGGGATGCTGGGGCTCCCTTCACGAATTTGTTCCTTACCATTGTGGTAAAAAGTGTACTCTGGGCACTGCATGTATGGGTCTGTGGGTCTAACCTGATAAATCCACTCTAACATACCAATTTCCCTTAGCTTTTGGATAGCTTCTTCCATAGCATATCAAGGCAGGTTTGGTACTTCAACTTGATTTAGTGTAGGCCACCACATAACCCAAGTTTCAGCCACCCAACCAAATAAACTTGGATTTTTTCCCCTCACTTCTCAAGCTTAACATTGAGTGAAGAATCTATGCTTAGTAGACCCATATCAATAGACTAAAACGGATCCACCTTTATGTTCCTTGCACTATTATGCCACACTCTTAATAGCCATTCCCACACATATTCACCAGGTTTCTGTTTGTACATATTAGAAAAGTCAAGCAGTACTTCTGGAGCATTGTGTACCCCTCCTCGTTCACACTTCGTATTTCACCATTTGGGCTAGCTGGGACTTCAGTTTAATTATAGATCTAGAAGCAAAAACGGGTGTTGGACAATGGAATACTACGCATCGATAAAGAACAGTGACGAATCTCTGAAACATTTCATAACATGGAGGAATCTGGAAGGCATTATGCTGAGCGAAATGAGTCAGTTGCAAAAGGACAAATATTGTATAAGACCACTATTATAAGATCTTGAGAAATAGAAAAAACGGAGAAGAACACATACTTATGTGGTTACAAAGAGGGGAGGGAGGGAGGGAGGGAGGGATGGAGGGAGAGGGCTTTTTATTGATCAATCTGTAGATAAGAACTGCTTTCGGTGAAGGGAAAGACAACACTCAATACAAGGAAGGTCAGCCTAATTGGACTGGATTAAAAGCAAAGAGGTTTCTGGGATAAAATGAAAGCTTCAAAGGTCAGCGGAGCAGGGGCTGGGGTCTGGGGAACTTGGTTTGAGGGGACTTCTAAGTCAATGGGCAAAATAATTCTATTATGAAAACATTCTGCATCCCACTTTGAATTGTGGCGCCTTGGGTCCTAAATGCCAACAAGCGGCCATCTAAGATACATCAATTGGTCTCAACCCACCTGGAGCAAAGGCAAAAGAAGAACACCAAGGTCACACGACAACTAAGAACCCAAGAGACAGAAAGGGCCACATGAACCAGAGACCTACATTATCCTGAGACCAGAAGAACTAGTTGGTGCCCGGCCACAATCGATGTCTGCCCTGACAGGGAGCACAACAGACAACTCCTGAGGGAGCAGGAGACCAATGGGATACAGATCCCAAATTCTCATTAAAAGACCACACCTATTGGTATGATTGTGACGAGAGGAATCCCAGAGACAATGCTCCCCAGAACTTCTGATGGCACAGGACAGGAACCATCCCCGAAGACAAATCATCAGCCATGAAAAGGACTGGTCAGTGGAGGGGAGAGAGATGCTGATGAAGAGTGAGCTAATTAAATCAGGTGGACACGGGAGAGTGTGTTGGCAACTCTTGACTGGAGGGGGGATGGGAAGATAGAGAGAGAGGGAAGATGGCAAAATTGGCATGAAACGAGAGACTGTGGGGGCTGACTCAATAGGGGGAGAGCAAGTGGGAGAAGGGAGTAAGATGTATGTAAACCTACATGTGACAGACTGATTGGAATGGTAAATGTTCACTTGAAGCTTAATAAAAATTAAAAAAAAAAAAGGAAAAACGGGTGTTGGGGATGTGTTTTGAGAACATTCACCAATGCCTTCTAAGCCATCTTCCTCAGGCAGTATCCCAGGCAATGACTCAGAAGCTACCCAGGTCTTATCTCAGACAAAGGCTCCTCATACACAGCTGTGTTAATCTCGTCAGATTGGGGTGGAGGGGCTAATGATTTTGCTGGCAGAAGCAATTCAATGGAATTTAGGGGCTCGATGTCTCCAGCTTCCTGATTATCTGCCCGTATGTCCCCATCACAAGCTTCAGGATTATGTTTCTTCCCAATCAATACCCTCAATTTAATTTCAGGCACCATTCAAAGTTGGGAATTTAATTGGTATAATTCAGCCACTCTTACTATAACATTCTGGGTTTGGTTTTCAGCAATATCGGTTCTGTTACTACAAGAAATAAGACGTTCTTTCAGGGCACAAGTGACAACTTTGAGGTTGTTTATGTGGCACTTCACCTTTGAGTCTGAAACTCTGAGTTCACTTCTTTATTTCACCACATTGTCTACTGAAAATAGGATCAACCAAGCAGCTTTCTTATACTTCTCACCCTGACAAAATTGTAGAAGAGTAGTAAACATTTGATCACCCAGAGCCTCGCCTCTCACCAATACTTGATCTGTTGTTGGTGATAATTTGTGTATTTCTTTTTCTTTTCTTTTGGTCATTTTTTTCTTTCATTATGCTTTAGATGAAGGTTTTCAGAGCAAATTAGTTCCTCATTAAACAATTAACACACATATTGTTTTGTGACATTAGTTACCAACCCCACGATATGTCAACACTCTACCCTTCTCAACCTTGGGTCCCTATTTCCATTCATCCAGATTTCCTGTCCCCTCCTGTTTTCTCATCCTTATCCCTGGGCTGGTAGAAGATCAGCATGCAAAAACCAGTCAGATTTCTATACTTCAGCAGTGAGCAAGTGAAAAAGCAAATTAAGGAAACATTATGATTTACAATAACATCTAAGATAATAAAATACCCAGGAAAAAATTTAACCAAGAAAGTGAAAGACTTGTACACAGAAAACTATAAAACATTACTAAAAGAAATATAAAAAGACCTAATTCAATGGAAGAACTTTCCATGTTTGTGGGTCTAAAAGCTTAACATAGTTAAGATGTCAATACTACCCAAAGAAATCCATAAATTTAATGCAATCCCCACCAAAATTCCAAGTCTTATTTGCGGAAAAATAAAAGCCAATCCTAAAATTTATATGGACTGGCAAGGGACTCCAAATAGCTAAAGTAATCTTGAAGAGGGGGAATAAAGTTGGAGAACTCACTTCTACCTTTTTAAATGGGACCTCATAAAAATTAAATATTTTTGATAAAGAACTTTATCAAAAAAGTGAAAAAAAAAAACAACCTACAGACTGGGAGAAAATTTGGGGGAGCCAAAATATCCAACAAGAATCTAATTTCAAAACATAAAGCCACAGTAATTAAAACAGCCTACTACTGGTATAATAATAGACATATAGACCAATGGAATAGAATTCAGAGTCCATAAATAAATCCATGTTTTTATGGTCAACGGATTTTCAACAAGGGTACTAAGGCCATTCATAAGAGAAAGAAGAGTCTGTTCAATAAATGGTGCTGGGAAAATTGCATCTCCATGCAGAAGAATGAATCAGGATCCATGCCTCACACCATACACAAAAACCACACCTACACAAAATGGATAAAGAATCAAAATGTGAAAACTAAAATTATAAATTTTTAGAAGAAAATATAGGGGAATGGTCTTGGGGACTAGTTTTAACAATGGATTACCAAATATGACAACAAAACCACAAGCAGCAAAAGACCAAATAGATAAAAGGGATTTCATAAAAATTAAGTATTTTTGATAAAGAACTTTATCAAAAAGAAGCTTTAAAAACAACCTACAGATTGGGAGAAAATTCTGGGGAACTCAAATATCTGATCATTGTCTAATATCCAAATATATAAAAAATTTGTACAACTTGACAACAAAAAGACAAATAACCCAATCAAAAAATGGGAAAGGACTTGAACAGGCCTGTCACCTAGAGGATATTCAAATGGCCCACAAGCACATGAAAAGATGCTCAAAATCATTAGTCATTAGGGATATGCAAGTCAAAACTACAATGAGATACCACCTTGGCCCTATTAGAATGGCAATGATAAAGAAGAAAAGGAAAACAATAGGTGTTGGCAAGTGTCTTAGTTATCTAGTGCTGCTATAACAGAAATACCACAAGTGGTTGGCTTGGACAAATAGATGTTTATTCTCGTACAGTCTAGTAGGCTAGAAGTCCAAATTCAGGGCATAAGCTCCAGGGGAAGCCTTTTCTCTCTATGTAGGTTCTGGGGGAAGGTCCTCAATCTTGTCATCATCAATCTTCCCCTTGTCTAGGAGCTTCTCAGGCACAGGGATCCCAGGTCCAAAGGACACGCTGTGCTCCCAGTGCTGCTTTCTTGGTGGTATGAGGTCCCCATGTCTCTCTGCTGGCTTCTCTCTTTCATATCTCAAAAGAAATTGGCTTAAGACACAATCCAATCTTGTAGATTGAGTCCTGCCTCATTAACATAACTGCCACTAAACCCATTGCATCAATATCATAGGATTTACAACATAGAGGAAAATCACATCAGATGACAAAATGGTAGACAATCACACACTACTGGGAATCATGGCCTAGCCAATTCGACAGGTACTTTTGGGGAACACAATTCAATCCATAACAGCAAGGTTGTAGAGAAACTGAAACCCTCTTCCGTTGCTGGTGGGAATGTAAAATGGTACAGACACTGTGGAAAACAGTTTAGCAGTTGCTCAAAAAGTTGAACACAGAGCTACCACATGACCCAACAATCCCAATCTTAGGCATATACCCAAAAGAAACAAAAGCATGAACGTAAACAGAAACCTGTACGTCAAAGTTTGTGACAGCGCTTTCACAATAATCAAAAGTTGGAAACAACTGAAACTTCCATGAATGGATGAATGGATAACCCTAATGTGGTTTATACACACAGTGTAATACTCCTCAGCCATAAAGAGAAATGAAGTCCTAATGCATGTCACAACATGGATCAACCTTGAAAACATCATGCTGAGCAAAATAGGTCATCACAAAAGGACAAATATTGTATGATCTCACTTATATGATATAAGCAAATATATAGAATCCAAAGATTATAAGTAGTTACTATGGAAGGGAGGGAGGAGAAAATGAGGAGTTTTTTCTTAGGGAGCATTGAGTTTATGTTAAGGTGGTGGAATAACTTGGAAAAGGATAGCAAGAATGATTACACAGCTTGAAGAATGTAATCGATGTCACTGAATTATACCTGTAGAAATTGTTGAATTGGCATATGTTTTGTTGTGTATATTTTCACCACAATAAAAATAAGGAGAAAGAAAGAAAGAAATGGCATATAGAGTGCTCAAGACAGTGTGGGGCACATAGTAAACATTCTGTAAATATTAGCTAGTATTATCCCACTGAACAGTGAGCACATGAAGGTATGGTCTATGTCTGCTTTTTCATCATCACCATTTGGGGGGGGTGGATTTGAAGCTTTACTGGGGTATAATGGAAACCCTGGTGATATAATGGTTAAGAACTATGCCTGGTAATAGCTGGAATCCACCAGGAGCCCCTTGGAAACCCCATAGGGCAGTTCTACTCTGTCCTTTAGGGTCACTCTGAGTCGGAATCAACTTGACGGCAATGGGTTTGGTTTTTAGGTTTTGCTTGGGGTAAAATTGACTTACATAAACTGCACGTATTTAATGTGTACAATCTGATGAATTTTGACATGTGTGAAACCATCTCCACAATCAAGATAATGAACATATCCGTCACTTCTAAAAGCTTCCTTGTGCTGCTTTGTAACTTCTGTTTCCTCTCCTGTCTCTAGGCAACCACTGATCTGCTTTCTGACACTGTAGATTAGTTTGAATTTTCTAAAATTTCATATAAAAGAAATCATACAGTATCTTAGTTACCTAATGCTGTTGTTAAACAGAATTTATTTTCTCACAGTTCTGGAAGCTGAAAGTCCAAATCAGAGTCTCAGCCATGTCCATCCCTTTCTTGTCAGTGGCCTCAGGCTTTGCTCAGTTCCTTGGTGATCTTTACAGATGATCCTCACGTGGTGTCTGTCTTCTCCTATGCTTGTGCCTTTCTGTTTAGTCTGCTCTTTTTATAACTCAGAAGTGATTAGATTTAGAACAAAGAAAACCCTATTTTCAAACAGGCTTACATCTACAGTATAGGGGTTAGGATTCAACATATATTGGGGGGGAGGGACACAATTCAATTCATAACATATAGGAAGTACTTCTTTTACTGACTTTCTTCACTCAGCATAATCATTTCAGATTCATCCATGGCATTGCGTATGTCAATAATTTGTTCCTCTTCATTGCTGAGTGGTTAGTATTATACCTATGGATATGCTACAGTATTTTTATCAGTTTACCTGTTAATGAATATTTTGGGGTGTTTCCAATTCAGGGCTATTACAAATAAATGAAGATGCTACAAGCATTCATGAGCAAGTCCTTGTGTGGACATACGCATTATTTCTCTTGGGTAAGTGAAGTGGTTACATCACATGATAGTGGATGTTTGGCTTTTTAAGAAACCACCAAACTGTTTTCCAAAGTGATTTATCAGTTTGAATTTCAACCAGTAATTTTGTCAGTTCCAGTTGCTCCACATTCTCACCAACATTTGCTATGATCAGTGTTTTGAATTTTAGCCATTCTGGTGGATATGTATGAGTCCCTGGGTGGTACAAACGGTTAAGCTCTTGGCTGCTAACCAAAAGATTGGCAGTTCGAGTTCAGCCAGAGGTGCTTTGGAAGAAAGATCTGCAATCTGTTTCCAAAAAACCAACCACTGAAAACCCTCTGGAGCAGAGTTTTATTCTGACATACATGGAGGACATCATGAGTTGGGGTCAATTTGACAGCAATAGATTTGGTTTTAATTTTAGTGGCTGTGTAATAGTATCTCATTATAGTTTTATTTATATTTCCCTCATGTCTACTAATGTTGAGAATCTTTCATATGCTTATTTACCATCTTCTTTGGTGAAATATCTGTTCAAATATTGTTCATATGTTATTGAGTTGTTTGCCCTATTGTTGAGTTATAAGGGATGTTTATATATTCTAGATATATTAGATATATATTTTGCAAATATTTACCTTTTCTCAAATTTATAGCAGTGTTATTTTGGAGGGCAAAAGTTTTTTAATTTTTATGAAGTACAATTTATTGGTTTTTATTTTATACTTTGTGCTTTTTGTGCCCTACTTAAGAAATCTTTGCCAGGTTAAATGTCAAATGGTTTTTTCTAGAAATTTTGAAGTTTTAGATTTTACATTTAGGTCTGTGTCCTATTTTGAGTTACTTTTTGTATATGGTGTGTGGTTAGGATTAAAGTTCACTTTTTTGTATGGATGATGTATTAGCTTTCTATTGCTACGATAACAAATTACTACAAATTTAGCAGCTTAAAACAACATCCATTTACTGTATCATAGTTTTTATAGGGGATATGCAGATGAAACAACCTTGCTTGTTGAAAATCAAGAGGACTTGAAGCACTTATTGATGAAGATCAAAGACCACAGCCTTCAGTATGAATTAGACTCAACATAAAGAAAACAAAAATCCTCACGATCGGACCAATAAGCAACATTATGATAAACAGAGAAAAGATCGAAGTTGTCAAGGATTTCATTTTACTTGGATCCACAATCAATGTCCACCGCTCTGAAGACTAAGGTATGCCTGATCCAAGTCATGGTATTTTCAATTGCCTCATATGAATGTGAAAGCTGAACAATAAATAAGGAAGACTGAAGAAGAAATGATGCCTTTGAATCATGGTGTTGGAGAAAATTATTGAATATACCATGGACTGCCAGAAGAACAAACAACTTTGTCTTGGAAGAAATACAGTCAGAATGCTCATTAGAAACAAGGATGGCAAGACTTTGTCTCAGATGCCTTGGACATACTATTAGGAGGGATCAGTCCCTGGAGAATCTAGAAAAATTGGAAAATGTCAAAAATTAAATGCATAAACATCGATATCCCAGGTATTAGTGAACTAAAATGGACAGGTATTGGCCGTTTTGAATGAGAAAATCATATGGTCTACTATGCTGGGAATGACAACTTGAAGCGGACAAAAAGAACATTTCAAGGTCTATGCTGAAGTGCAATGCTGTCAGTGATAGGATAATATCCATACACCTATAAGGAAGTCCACTTAATATGACTATTATTCAAATTTACACACCAACAACTAAGGCCAAAGGTGAAGAAATTGAAGATTTTTACCAACTTCTGCAGTCTGAAGTTGATCAAAGATGCAATCAGGATGCATAGATAATTACTGGTGATTGGAATGAGGAAGTTGAAAACAAAGGAGAAGGGTTGGTAGTTGGAAAATATGGCTTTGGTGATAGAAATGGTGCCGGAGATCGCATGACAGAATTTTGCAAAACAAACATCTTCATTGCAAATACTTTTTTTCACCAACATAAACAGTGAGTATACATGTGAACCTTGCCAGATGGAATACAAAGGAATCAAATTGACTCTATCTGGAGAAAGAGACAATGGAAAGCCCAATATCATCCATCAGAACAAGACCAGGGGCCGACTGTGGAACTAACCATCAATTGCTTATATGCAAGTTCAAGTTGAAACTGAAGAACGTTAAAACAAGTCCACGAGAGTCAAAGTATGACCTTGAGAACATACCACCTGAATTTAGAGACCATCTCAAGAATACACTTGACGTATTGAACACTAATGACCAAAGACCAGATGAGACATGGAATGACATCAAGGACATCATACATGAAGAAAGCAAGAGGTCATTGAAAAGACAGGAAAGAAAGAAAAAACCAAAATGAATGTCAGAAGAGACTCTGAAACTTTCTCTTGAACATCAAGCAGCTAAGCAAAAGGAAGAAACAATGAAGTAAAAGAACTGAACAGAAAATTTCAAAGCTCCACTCAAGAAGACAAAGTAAAATATCATAATGACATGTGCAAAGAGCTGGAGATAGAAAACCAAAAGGGAATACCACACTCGGCATTTCCCACGCTGAAAGAATTGAAGAAAAAGTTCAAGCCTCTAGTTGAAATAGTGAAGGATTCTATGGGGAAAATATTAAACAACTCAGGAATCATCAAAAGAAGATGGAAGGAATACACAGAGTCATTATACCCCCCCCCCAAAACTGGTCGATGTTAAGCATTTCGAGAGGTAGCATATGATCAGGAACCAATGGTACTAAAGGAAGAGGAACAAGCTGCACTGAAGGCATTGGCTCCAGGAATTGATGGAATATCAATTAAGATGTTTCAACAAACAGATGCAGCGTGGGAAGTCTATGCCAAGGAATTTGGAAGACAGCTACCTGGCCAACTGACTGCAAGAGATCCATACTTATGCCTATTCCCAAGAAAGGTGATCCAATGGAATGCGGAAATTATCAATCTCATTAGTACCGCACACAAGTAAAATTTTGTTCAACATCATTCAAAAGTGGCTGCAGCAGTATATCAACAGGGAACTGCCAGAAATTCAGGCTGGATTCAGAAGAGGAAGTGGAACCAGGGATATCATTGCTGATGTCAGGAAGATCCTGGCTGAGGGCAGAGAATAGCAGAAGGATGTTTACCTGTGTTTTATTGACTATGCAAAGGCATTCAAATGTGTGGATCATAACAAATTATAGATAACATTGCGAAGAATGGGAATTCCAAAACACTTAACTGTGCTCATGAGGAACCTGCACATAGATCAAGAGGCAGTTGTTCAGACAGAACAAGGGGATAGTGTGTGGTTTAAAAGAAAGGTGTGCGTTAGGGTTATATCCTTTCACCATACCTGTTCAATCTGTATGCTGAGAAAATAGCCCAAGAAGCTGGACTATATGAGGAAGAACAGGGCATCAGAATTGGTGGAAGACTCATTAGCAACCTGCAATATGCAGATGACACAACCTTGCTTGATGAAAGTGAAGAGGACTCGAAGCACCTACTGATGAAGATCAAAGACCAGAGCCTTCAGTGTGGATTACACCTCAACATAAAGAAACCAAAAATTCTCATAATTGGGCCAATAAGGAACACGGTAAACACAGAAAAGATTGAAGTTGTCAAGGATTTCATTTTACTTGGATCCACAATCAACACCCATGGAAGCAGCAATCAAGAAATCAAAAATGTATTGCATTGGGCAAATCTGCTGCAAAAGGCCTCTGTAAAGTGTTGAAAAGCAGAGATGTCATTTGAAGACTAAGGTGCACCTAACTCAAGCCACAGTATTTTCAATAGCATCATATGCATACAAAGCTGGCCAATGAATAAGGAAGACTGAAGAAGAATTGACCTCTTTGAATTGTGGTGTTGGCGAAGAATATTGACTATACCACGGGTTGCCAAAAAGTGAACAAAGCTGTCTTGGAAGAAGTACAACCAGAATGCTCCTTAGAAACAAGAAAAGCAAAACTGCATCTTACATACTTTGGATGTGTTGTCAGGAGGGATAGGTCCCTGGAGAAGGACATCATGTTTGGTAAAGTACAGGCTCAGCAGAAAAGAGGAAGACCCTCAATGGAATGGACTGACACAGTGGCTGCAACAATGGGCTCAAAGATAACAATGATTGTGAGCATGGTGCAGGACTGGGCAGTGTTTCATTCTGTGGTACATAGGGTCACTATGAGTTGGAAATGACTCAGTGGCACCTAACAACAACAACAACAACAACTTTGTAAAAGTACAGAGGCAGATCACAGCTGTAAAATCTTGACTGTTTTGTAACACAAAGAGGGCAGGGATTGGAGCTTTAAATTATGTAAATAAACTTACTGTCTTAACTGCTTTGGAGAATTCACCCAGTGAATGCCTGGGCCTTAACTCACTCTTTCTTCGCGGGATAGATGGTGCTTATATTTCAAAAAGCTCCAGATTTAGAGCTGATTTAATCTGTACACTTTCCTAATAAAAAAAAAACACACTTTCCTAACTAATGGTTAATTGTACATTTCAAGGATTTCAACTAGATTTGACTCAGCCTGCAAACCACCACTAAACCCCCACATAAGGAATATTTATATGTTTCACTTTAGAAATATTACCTTGGTCAAATTGTATCAGGAATAAGAGATTTGTGTTAAGCTAGAAATTGATGTTAAGAAAGTTTGTAGTTTTACAAACTCTTGTAAAGTTCTCCTTCCTCCCCCATATCCTTTTGATGTGAAACCATTTGCCTTTGTTTACTCTGCCTGTTAAATACCTATTGTTCTACTCGTAAGGCATAACATATGTTGCAAACTATTTGAATGCCACATGTTTCTCCATTTTGTGGAATAAAATTATTCCTTTGATAAAATTTTTGTTTTAATTTCTATTGCAGCATCAGTCTAGTGTTTACACTAAGATAAGTTGTAGGACTGAGGTTCCCTTTCTTTGCTGGCTGTCATTGGAGCTTGTTCTCAGCTTCTAAAGTTGCCTGCATTCCCTGACTCATAGCCCTTTCAAAGTCTGCAACAATAGGTCGAGTCCTCCTCACATTTTGAATCTCTCTGACCTACTTTTCTATATCATCTTCCCTGGCTTTTTCTTCTGCCACCTCTCTCTGACTACAGCTGGAGGAATTTCTCTGTTTTTAATGGCTCAAATGATTAGATTGGGCCTAAATTGATAATCCTGAATAATCTCCATATCTTAAAACCTGTGACCTTAATCATATTTGCAAATTCCCTTTCACAGCAGTACTCTATATTAGTGTTAAATTGAATAACTAGAGTACAAGAATCTTGGGAAGACATCTTCTGGATTCTGCCTACCACAGATGATCAGTTGTTCCAGCACCACTGCATGAAAAGGTTAATTTTTTGGCATTAAAAAATGGTACCTTGGCACCTTTGCCAAATATCAATTGACAACATATGTACGGGCCTGTTTCTGAATCCTCATAGTTGTTCCATTAATTTATTTTTTATTTTTACCCCAATATTGCCAATGCTAATATTCCACCACGCTTCTAGTCATTTGTTATATTGTGGTGGCTTGCGTGTTTCTGTGATACTGGAAGCTATGCCACCAGTATTTCAAATACCAGCAGGATCACCCACGGTATACAGGTTTCAGCAGAGCTTCTAGACTAAGATAGACTAGGAAGAAGGACCTGGCAGTCTATTCCTAAAAAAATTGGCTGATGGAAACCTTATGAATAGCAGCAGGAAGTTGTCTGATTTTGTGCCAGAGATGAGTCCCTTAGGTTGGAAGGCACTGGAACTATGACTGGGAAGAGACTGCCTCCTCAAAATAGAGTTCACCTTTAGTAACATGGATAGAGTCAAGCTTTCAGGACCTTCATTTACTGATGTGGTATGACTCAAAATGAGAAGAAACAGCTGCAAACATCCGTTAATAATCAGAATGTGGAATGTACAAAGTATGAATCTAGGAAAATTGGAAGTTGTCAAAAATGAAATGGAATGCATAAAAACCAATGGCCTAGGCATTAGTGAGCTGAAATGGACTGGTATTGGCCTTTTTGAATTAGATAATCATACGGCCTAACACACAAGGAATGATAAACTGAAGAGGAATGGCCTCACATTCATTGCCAAAAAAAAGTTTCAAGATCTATCCTGTCAGTGATAGGATAATATCCATATACTTACAAGGAAGATCAGTTAATACTACTACTATTCAAATTTACACACCAACCACTGATGCCAAAGATGAAGAAATTAAGGATTTTTACCAACTTCTGCAGTGTGAAATTGACCAAACATGCAATCAAGATGTTTTGATTATTACTAGTGATTGAAATGTGAAAGTGGAAAACAAAGAAGAAGGAACAATAGTTGGGAAATATGACCTCGGTGATGGAAGCAATGCTGGAGATCACATGATAGAATTTTGCAAGACCAATGACTTATTCGTTGCAAACACCTTTTTCAACAACATAAACGGCAATTACACCATGGACCTCACTAGATGGAAGACACAGAAACCAAATTGAATACAGCTGTGGAAAGAGACAATGGAAAAGCTCAATATCATCAGTCAGAACAAGGCCAGGGGCAAACTGTGGAACAGACCATCAATTGCTCACATGCAAGTTCAAGATGAAGCTGAAGAAAATTAGAACAAGTCCACAAGAGTCAAAGCATGACCTTGAGTATATACTACCTGAATTTAGAGACTATCTGAAGAATAGGTTCGATGCATTGAACACTAATGACCAAACACCAGAATAATTTTGGTATGCCATCAAGGACATCATGCATGAAGAAAGCAAAAGGTCATTAAAAAGACAGGAAAGAAAG
The DNA here is from genome assembly GCF_024166365.1 of Elephas maximus indicus. Classification (NCBI taxonomy): domain Eukaryota; kingdom Metazoa; phylum Chordata; class Mammalia; order Proboscidea; family Elephantidae; genus Elephas; species Elephas maximus. The sequence goes on along the minus strand of NC_064835.1, from coordinate 35,102,378 downwards.
AAAAGACCAAAATGGATGTCAGAAGAGACTCTGAAACTTGATCTTGAACGTCAAGCAGCTAAAGCAAATGGAGGAAATGATGAAGTAAAAGAGCTGAGTGAAGATTTCAAAGGGAAGCTCGAGAAGACAATGTAAAGTATTATAATAAAATATGCAAAGACCTGAAGTTAGAAAACCCAAAGGGAAGGGGGAGGGACATACTCATCATTTCTCAAGCTGAAAGAACTGAAGAAAAAGTTCAAGCCTCAAATTGCAATAGTGAATGATTCTGTGGGCAAATATTGAACAATTCAGGAAGCATCAAAAGAAGAAGAAAGGAATATACAGTCACTGTACCAAAAAGAATTGGTCAAGGTCAACCCTTTCAGGAGGTAGTATATGATCAAGAACTGATGGCACTGAAGGAAGAAGTCCGTTGTTGAAAAACAAGGCTCCAGGAATTGACGGAACACCAACTGAATGGATTCAACAAAGAGATGCAGCACTGGAGGTGCTCACTAGTCTATGCCAAGAAATTTGGAAAACAGCTACCTGACCAACCAACTGGAAGAGATCCATATTTGTGCCCATTCCAGAGAAACGTGATCCAACAGAATGCAGAAATTATCTAATAAAGTCATTAATATCACAGGCAGGTAAAATTTTGCTGAAGATAATTCAAAAGTGTTTGCAGCAGTACATTGACAGGGAGCTGCCAGAAATTCAAGCCTGATTCAGAAGACAGCATGGAATGAGGGATATCTTTGCTGATGTGAGGTGCAATGAATTACTTAATATGGCCCTTCTAGCCATGGTGTTTGTGACTCACACGAAATGATTGAGTGGAACCACGCAAATGAGGTTATATGGAACCTGTGACGGTTGGGGTTATGTGTCAATTTGGCTGGGCTATGGTTCCCAGTGTTGTGTGGTTATCCTCTGTTTTATGTGTTGTGGATCCTGACCTCTACATGTTGATGAGGCAGGATTGGTGCAAGGTGTGTCTTGGATGGAATTTTTGCAGGAAGGTGTGACTCGAGCCCCACCCTTATTAGTTATACCCTTCCCTGGGGTGTGGCCTGCATCTAAGATAGATGTGTGTGTCCTGATGGGGCTCTCTCTGTCTCTGCATCTGGGTTCCAAGTCTGGTTCATGATCAGATGACCTCCCCAGAGGCCTGCTCTCTGACCTGCTGATTATGGGATTTGCTGGCCTCCACAGCTCCTTGGGCCACCGGCCTATCGTGCGGCCTGATTCACTAGCTTCCACAGCCTTGTGAGCCAGCAGCCTGTGGTTCGAACTGCTGGTTTGGATTCATCAGCTCCTGCAGCCACATGGGTCAGGAGAAGCCTGCGGTTGACCCATGAATTTGTGACTTGCAGCCTCCACAACTGCATGAGCCATTTCCTTTATATGGTTCATGAGACACTACAGTGAAAATTAGGGAACCCAAAGATGGGAGGAAGAGTGCTGAGGGGAGAGGGAGTAGTCGATGTTAGAGATGATGGAGTGATACAGCAGTTGGAAAAGTTAGACATTTGGGACATCTTTAACTTCCACTCCATAAGAACCATGTTTGTGCTGATCCTTATAAAAGAAATTATTCGTTTACGATGTTAGATCTTGGCTGATAGCAGAGAATACCAGAGAGGTGTTTACCCATGTTTTATTGACTATGCAAAGGAATTTGACTGTGTGGATCTCAACAAATTACAAATAACATTGCAAAGAACGGGAAATTCTGAGCACTTAATTTTGCTCATGTGAAACCTGTACATAGACCAAGAGGCAGTTGTTAGAACAGAACAAGGGATACTTCATGATTCAAAATTAGAAAAGACGTGCATCAGGGTTGTATTGTTTCACCATACTTAATCTGTGTGGTGAGCCAGACTGTATGAAGAACATGGCATAAGAATTGGAGGAAGACTTATTAACAGCCTGTGGTGTGCAGATGACACAACCTTGCTTGCTGAAAGTGAAAAGGACTTGAAGCTCTTACTGATGAAGATCAAAGACTATAGCCTTCAGTATGGATTACACTTTAACAAAAAGAAAACAAAAATCCTCACAACTGGACCAATAACCAATACCATGAAAAACAGAAAATATTGACGTTGTCAAGGATTTCATTTTACTTAGATCCACAATCAATGTCCTAGGAAGCAGCAGTCAAGAAATCAGATAGCATATTACATTGGGCAAATCTGCTGCAAAAGACCTCTTTAAAGTGTTGAAAAGCAAAGATGTCACTTTGAGGACTAAGGTGCACCTGACCTAAGCCCTGATATTTTCAATCACCTCGTATGCTTGTGAAAGCTGGGTGATGAATAAAGAAGACCAAAGAAGAATTGACACCTTTGAATTACGGTGTTGGCAAAGAATATTGGATATACTATGGACTGCCAAGAGAATGAACAAGTCTGTCCTGAAAGAAATACAGAGTGCTCCTTAGAAGCAAGGATGGTGAGATTTTATCTCACGTACCTTGGACATGTTATTAGGAGGGACTGTTTGTAGTCTTTGGAGAATTTTTAGTCTTTAGAGAAGGATATCATGCTTGGTGGTAGAGGGCCATCGAAAAAGAGGAAGACCTTTGACAAGATGGACTGACACAGTTGCTGCAACAATGGGCTCAAACACAGCAAGGATTGTGAGAATGGTGCAGTACCTGGCAGTGTTTCATTCTGTTGTACGTGGGGTCTCTATGAGTCGGAACCAACTGGATGGCACCTAACAACAATGCCAATATTACACTATCTTGATTTCTGTAGCTTTATAAGTCTTGAAATCAGTCACTGTAGCTCCCAAACTTTAATTTTTCACCTTTTTCAGAAGTCTATTTACTATTTGTGGCTCTTCTAGGTGTTTGACATTTCTTAAATTTTAGAATCAGCTTGTCAATTTCTAAAAAGTCTGCTTAGTTTTTTCAAAGGGATTACATTGAATTTATAAAGCAAATTGTGAAGAATTGGCATCTTACAAATATTGAGACTTTTGATACATGAACATGGCATATCTCTCTATTTCACATTTTGATGCTATTGTAACTACTATCGTTTCTTTAATTTTAACATCTGACTGTTGCAAGCATATAAATATACAATTGATTTTTGTATATTTACCTTGCATTCTACAACCTTTCCTACCACACTTACTGGTTCTAGCAGTATTTCTGTAGATTCTTTAAGACTTTGTACACATACCACTGTGTCTTTTGTGAATAATGATAATTTGATTTCTTTCTTTCCAATCTTAACTCTTTTACTTCTTTTTCTTGTCTTATTGCACTGGCAGTAACCTCCAGTACAATGTTGAGTTATGAGAACAGACATCCTTGCCCTATTCTTGTTCTTAGGGGAAAAGTATCCAGTCATTCAGCATTAAGAATTATGTTAGCAGCAAGTTTTTTGTAGATGGCCGTTTTCAGATTGAGGAAGCTTCCTTCTATTTCTAGTTTGCTAGAAGATTTTATCAGAAGGAAATGTAGTTTTCATATTATTTTTCTGCATATATTGAGATGACCTTTTTTATGTGCTAGTAAAATGAATTAAATTATTTGATTTTTGCATGTTCGACTTTGCATTCCTGAATGAACACCACTTGGTAATGACGTACTAACAGTTTCATATATTTTTAATTCAAATTTCTAAGAAATTTTAGGGCACTTTGCATCTATGTTCTTGAAGTATATTGATATGTAGTTTTCTTTTAAAGTCTTAGGCTACACAGACTGAGTTGAGAAGTGTTCTCTTCTACTTTCTGGATTAGTTTTTGCTGAATTGATGTTACTTCTTACTTTAATGTATAGTAAAAAATCAATTGGGAAGCTGTATGTACCTAGAGATTTCATTGTGGGGAAGTTTTGACTACAAAATAAAATTTATTAACAGATATAGGAATAGCCAGGTTATCTACTTATTTTTTTTTAGTTTTTATTGTGCTTTAAGTGAAAGTTTACAAATCAAGTCAGTCTCTCATACAAAAATTTATATACACCTTGCTATATACTCCTGATTGCTCTCCCCTTAATGAGACAGCACACTCCTTCCCTCCATTCTCTCTTTTTGTGTCCATTCTGCCAGCTTCTGACCCCCTCCACCCTCCCATCTCCCCTTCAGACAGGAGACACCAACATAGTCTCATGTGTCTACTTGATCCAAAAACCTCGCTCTTCACCAGCATCATTTTCTATCCCATTGCCCAGTCCAATCCCTGTCTGAAGAGTTGGCTTTGGGAGTGGTTCCTGTCTTGGGCTAACAGAATGTCTGGAGACCATGACTCCGAGGTCCTTCTAATCTTAGGCCATTAAGTCTGGTCTTTTTATGAGAATTTGGGGTCTGCATCCCACTGCTCTCCTGCTCCTTCAGGGGTTCTCTGTTGTGTTCCCTGTCAGAGCAGTCATCGGTTATAGCCGGGTACCATCTAGTTCTGGCCTCAGGCTGAAGTAATCTCTGCTTTATGTGGCCCTCTCTGTCTCTTGGGCTTATAATTACCTTGTGTCTTTGGTGTTCTTCATTCTCCTTTGCTCCAGGTGGTTTGAGACCCACTGATGCATCTTAGATGGCCACTTGCTAGCATTTGAGACCCTAGATGCCACTCTCCAAAGTGGGATGCAGAATGTTATCTTAATAGATTTTATTATGCCAACTGACTTAAATGTCCCCTGAAACCATGGTCCCCATACCTCTGCCCCTGCTACACTGGCCTTTGAAGCTTTCAGTTAAAGTTCAGGAGACTTCTTTGCTTTTGGATAAGTCCAGTTGTGCTGACCTCTCCTGTATTGTGTGTTGTCTTTCCCTTCACCTAAAATAGTTCTTACCTACTATCTAATTAGTGAATACCCCCTCCCTCCCTCCCTTCCTCCCCCCTTTCATAACCATCAAAGAATATTTTCTTCTCTGTTTAAACTATTTTTCAAGTTCTTATAATAGTGGTCTCATACAGTATTTGTCCTTTTGCAGCTGACTAGTTTCACTCAGCATAATGCCTTCAAATTCTTCCATGTTATGATATGTTTCATGGATTCATCACTGTTCTTTATCAATGCATAGTATTCCATTGTGGAAATATACCATAATTTATTTATCCATTCATCCGTTGATGGGCGCCTTGGTTGCTTCCATCTTTTTGCTATTGTAAACAGTGCTTCAATGAACATGGGTGTGCATATATCTGTTCAGGTAAAGGCTCTTATTTCTCTAGGATATATTACAAGGAGTGGGATTGCTGGATTGTATGGTTGTTCTATTTCTAGCTTTTTAAGGAAGTGCCAAATTTATTTCCAAAGTGGTTGTACCATTTTACATTCGCACCAACAGTGTATAAGTGTTCCAGCCTCTCCACAACCTCTCCAACATTTATTATGTTATTTTTTTGGATTAATGCCAGCCTTGTTGGAGTAAGATGAAATCTCATTGTAGTTTTGATGTGTATTTCTCGAATGGCTAATGAACGTGAGCATTTCCTCAGGTATCTGTTCGCTGCCTGAATGTCTTCTTTAGTAAAGTGCCTGTTCATAGCTTTTGTTCATTTTTTAATTGGGTTTTTTCTCTTTTTGTAGTTGAGTTTTTACAGAATCATGTAGATTTTAGAGATCAGGCACCGATAGGAAATGTCATAGCTAAAAACTTTTTCCCAGTCTGTAGGTAATCTTTCTACTTTTTTGGTAAAGTCTTTGGATGAGCACAGGTGTTTGATTTTTAGGAGCTCCCAGTTATCTAGTTTCTCTTCTGCGTTGTTAATAATGTTTCGTATGCTGTTTATGCCATGTATTTGGGCTCCTATCATTGTCCCTATTTTTTCTCCCTTGATCTCTATCATTTTAGATTTTATATTTAGGTCTTTGATCCATTTTGAGTTAGCTTTTGTGCATGGTATGAGGTATGGGTCTTGTTTCATTTTTTTGCAGAGGGATATCTAGTTATGCCAGCACCATTTGTTAAAGAGACTGCCTTTCCCCCCATTTAACTGACTTTGGGCCTTTGTCAAATATCAGCTGCTCACATGTGGCTGGATTTATGTCTGGATTCTCAATTCTGTCCCATTGGTCTATATATCTGTTGTTGTACCGGTACCAGGCTGTTTTGACTACTGTGGTGGTATAATAGGCTCTAAAATCAGGTAGAGTGAGGCCTCCCACTTTGTTCTTCTTTTTCAGTAATGCTTTGCTTATTCAGGGCCTCTTTCCTTCCATATGAAGTTGGTAATTTGTTTCTCCATCTCATTAAAAAATGCCGTTGGAATTTAGATTGGAATTGCACTGTATCTATAGATGGCTTTTGGTAAGATAGGCATTTTTACAATGTTAAGTCTTCGTTTCCATGTATCTACTTATTCCTGAGTGATCATTCGTAGTTTATGTCTTTTAAGAAATGTGTCCATTTTATCTGAATTGTCAGATTCATTGGCATAAAGGATCTGTAGGGATGTCACCTCCTTTATTGATGATACCACTGATTTGTACCTTCTCCCTTTTTTCCTGATTAGTTTGGCTAGAGGTTTTTGAATTTTATTGATCTATTCGAAAAAGAGGAAATTTGGATTTTATTTTCTTTACTGTTTTTCTGTTTTCTATTTATTTATTCCCACACTGATCATTATTATTTTCTTTCCTATGCTTACTTTGGAAACCCTGGTGGCGTAGTGGTTAAGTGCTACGGCTGCTAACCAAAGGGTCAGCAGTTCGAATCCGCCAGGCGCTCCTTGGAAACTCTATAGGGCAGTTCTACTCTGTCCTATAGGGTCGCTATGAGTCGGAATCAACTTGACAGCACTGGGTTATGCTTACTTTAGGTTTAATTGACTATTTTTTTCTACTTCTTAAGGTGGAAGCATTGTTCTGTGATATCGTTAAGTTACTTGGGAACATTTTTTTCCCTCCCTTTCAGTATTTTTCTTAACATTGTTAGGCAAGAACGGAGCAGCCTTTAGTCTAGGGGTGTTTTCTCCCTGCTACTGAGGAAATAACCTTCTGAGTATTCTCACTAATATCTCTAAATTGCAAAGTTTTCCATGCTGAATTGCAAAGTTGAACACAAACTATTTCCAGGCCTGCGTGTGCCCTGGGTTTTGTTCTCTCTGCTTCCATCAGTGGGTTCTTTTCCTAATCTCCAATAGTTTTCTCATATACGTGTGTGTTTGAGAGAACTTTCTGCAGATCTCTAAAGATAGTTTTCTGTCTCTATCGCTCTCTTTCTCTACACTCTGTCCTTTCTTTTACTCTGTCCTGTGAACTCTAGCCTCAATGGCTTCCTCAGACTCCCAAATTCTTTTCCTAAAGTCAGAAAGATTGCTGCACTCCGTTTGGGTTTTCCTTTCTCCCTATTGCAGCCAGAAAACTCTTTTCAGGCAGTAAGCTGGGTTTCATTCTATTTTGTTTAACCTCTCTCAGTGATCACTCTTCTACACTGCTTTACGTGCCATATCTGAACAACATTGTTTTGTCTACTTGATTAGTTCTTTCAGTTGGGAGGGTAAACCCAGTCCCTGTCTTTGTTCTTTTTTTTTTTTTTTTTTATCTCCAACATGTTGCCTTGTACATATTAGATGTTCAGTTGTGACTGACTGACTGAGTGAATGAATAAAATAAATAAACTGCTTGCATTTCTCTAAACTCCTCACACTCTCTCTCACTTATATGTATTTGCACATGCTATTTTGTTTCATGAAATTCTTCTCCTGTATCTTTGCCAAGATAACATCATTTGTCCTACAAGGCTCAGATAAGGAGAGATTTTCCATGTAGCCTTTCTTTATACCCCAGACTATGTTAGATCTCTTTTTATAGGCTTTCACTGCATTCTTTTCACAGCTTTATCATAACAGTTATCACACTACTTATTATTATTTCATATCTCACACTAGGTTATAAGTTCCTTAGGGGGTAGATGAAATTTTACTTCTTTTCTTTTTTTTTTTTTTTTAATTCAAAAGTCAGAGTTTCTGTTTCCAGTGATTACTTACGAATTCAGGCTAACCCTCCAGCTGAGGTCAAATAGAAAAACTGAACTAAATATTAATGCATGTGATTGAAAGGACTGGAAAGCTAAGAAATACAGCAAAGGCTTATTCATCAGTATATGATGGGAAACAGGTGAATGAAAGTGGGATCCTCATAGTGGCCACTCTTGCCCTGTGAGAATTTTCCATTCCTGAGAAAACAGATAAGAGCCTAGGAAGTCAAAACATGCTATTGACAGCCTTGTTACATTAGGAAGAAAGTGATTGGAGTATAGAGTTCAGAAAGGAGTGGAGCACTGGTGAGCCTTACCCTAACAGTAAAGATTACCTACAGGTATACAGGACTCAGAGGAATTAACTCTCAGTTCCAAACCATCACAATTGTGATATTGCATTGAGGTAATATACAGTGCTAGGGACCCTGTAGAAATCCTGTTGGAGTAGTGGTTAAGTGCTGTGGCTGCTAACCAAAAGGTCAGCAGTTCAAATCCACCAGGCACTCCTTGGAAACTCTATGGGGCAGTTCTACTCTGTCCTATAGGGTCGCTATGAGTCCGAATCGACTCAATGGCAACGAGTTTGGTTTTTGGTTTAGGGACCCTGGTGGTGCAGTTGTGAAGTGATACAACTGCTAACCAAAAGGTTGGCACTTCAAACCCACCAACTGCTCCTTGGAAACCCTATGGGGCAGTTCTACTTTGGCCTCTAGGGTTGCTATAGGTCAGAATTGACTCAATGGCAATGAGTTTGGGTTTTTTTTGTTGTTGTTTAGGAACCCCAGGCAGGTGTCATAAGAGTAAATTCACTCCTGAGGAACTTCAGCACTCCTCTCTGTAATAGATATAATGAACAAGTAAGAACTAAACAACTATCAACCAAAGGGATCTCTTTGACATTCTGGAACACTCCACCCAACAACAAAGGAATATATATCCTTTTTAAGTGTACATGAAGCATTTACACGTACCATATCCTGGATCAAAAAAAAAAATTAAAAATAAATAAATAATTGAAATCATACAAAGATTTTTCTCAAAGCATAATGAAATTAAATTAGAAATGAATAACATTAGGGTAACAAGAAAATCTCCAAACATGGGGAAATTAAACAGTACACTTCTAAATAATTCACAGGTCAAAGAGGAAGTTTCAAGAAAAATTATAAAATATTTTTAAATGAACAAAAATGAAAATACAATATATCAAAATTTGTGCCATCCAGCTAAAGCAGTGGTTAGAGGTAAACTCACAGAACTACACGACTTTATAGAAAAGTCTCCAATTAATACCAAAGCTTTCACCTTAAAAAACTAGTAAAGGAAAAGCAAAACAAACCCAGCTAAAGCAGAAGGGAAGAAATAACAAAGATAAGAACAGAACTTAATGAAATTGAAAACAGAAAAGCAATAGAGAAAATCAATCAAACTAATAGCTTGTTCTTTGAAAAAATTAATAAAATTGATAAATTTCTAGCAGGACTGGCACAGAAAAAAGAGAGAAGATGAAAATCACCAACATCAAGAATGAAACATGGGATGGGATATCATTACACAGTCCAAGCACATAAAGGGATAGTGTGGAACTATTATCAACAATTCAATGCACATAAACGTTACAAACCCTTGAAAACCACAAAGTACTAGAATTCCTCAAGATTAACTAGATAATCTGAATAACCCTATAACTATTGAAGAAATTTAATTCATAGTTTAAAAACTCTGAAAAAGAAGTTTCCAGATTCGATGATCTCACATGAAAATGCTAACAAACATCTAAAAAAGAAATAATACTGATTCTACACAATCTTTCCTAGAAAAAGGGGGACTGTTTTCCTACTCATTTTATGAGGAAAAGTTTATCTTGATACCAAAACCAGACAAAGGCAAAACAAAGAAATAAAACTTCAAACCAATATCCTTCATGATTATAGATGCAAAAATTCTCAACAAAATGTTAGCAAATTGAAGCTAGCAATATATAAAGAGAATAAAATGCCACAATCAATTGGAATTTATCCCAGGAATTGAAAGCTGGTTTAATATTTTAAAAAAGCAATCAACGTAACCTATGGTATTAATAGTCTAAAAAAGAAAAGCCACGTGATCCTATCAATTGATGCAGAAAGAACACCTGATAAAATACAACATGCATTCCTGATAAGAACTCTCAGAAAACTATAGAAATAAAAGGGAACTTCCTGAACCTGAAAAAGAATATCTACAATGAACTACAGCTAACATAATTCTAAGTGCTGAAATGCTTTCCCTCTAACACAGGGAATAAGACAAGGATATCTACTCTTCCCGCTTGTGTTAAGCACTATGCTATAAATCTTAACCTGTGCCATAAAGTAGGAAAAAGAAATAAAAGACTTCAAAACTGGAATGGATAAGTAGAACTGTCCCTATTTTCATATGACATGATTTATATAGAAAAGCTCCAAAGAATCTAAAAAAAAAAAAACCCAAAACTGGAACTAATAAGTTCAACAAGGTTACAGGATATAAAGTCACCAACCAAACATCAATAGTATTTCTATATTCTATATTTCTATATTCTTGCAATGTACCACTGGAAACCAAAATTTAAAACACAATAGCACTTACAATCATAATTATAAAAAAAATTATAGTGACCCTAAAAACCCAAAACACAAAAACCCTTTGCCGTAGAGTCGATTCTGGCTCATAGCAACCCCATAGGACAGAGTAAGACTGCCCCATACAGTTTCCAAAGCTGTAATCTTTACAGAAGCAAACTGCCACATCTTCCTCCCATGAAGCAGCCAGTGGGTTCAAACTGCCAAGCTTTCCGTTAGTAGCCAATCCCTTATCCACTGTACCATCTGGGCTCCAATACCAAGGTACCCAGCTGCTGAACCACCCCATTCCTTAACAGTGCCCAATCTGGAACTGGTTTCTGCTTTGCAAGACACTCCTAAAAGTTATTCAGAAATAACTCTAAAGAAATAAGTAGATACAAATCTAACAAAATGTGTACACATTGCTGAAAAGGCAAAACACCGATGAAAGAAATCAAAGTAGATCTACATAAATGAAGAGACACACTGTGCTCATGGGTTGGAAGATCAGCATAGTAAAAATGTCAACTATCCCCAAATAGATTCACGGATTCAATGCAATACAAATCAAAATCTCACAAGAATTTTTCATAGATACAGACAAACTAACAAATTTTTAGGAAAGGCAAAAAAAAAGAATAGCTAAAACAATTTTGAAAAAGAATAAAATGGGAGGACTCACACTACCCAAATTTAAGACTTGCTTTAAAGCTACAGCAATCAAGGCAATGTGAAATAGGCAAAAGGATTGTTGTTGTTAGGTGCTGTTGAGTTGGTTCCGACTCATAGCAACACTATTACTACAGAACGAAACACTGCCCTCTCCTGCACCATCCTCACAATCCTTGTTGTCATGTTTGAGCCCATTGTTGCAGCCACTGTGTCAGTCCATCTCATTGAGAGTCTTCCTTTTTTCCCTGACCCTCTACTTTACCACTCTGGACATGTTTTCAGGAGGGATCAGTACATGCAGAAGGACATCATTCTGGCAAAGTATAGGCTCAGCGGAAAAGAGGAAGACCCTCAATGAGGTGGATTGACACAGTAGCTGCAACAATGGCCTCAAGCATAACAACAATTGTAAGGATGGCAGTGTATCCTTCTGTTGTACATAGAGTCACTATGAGTCGGAACCGACTTGACAGCACCTAACAACAATAACAACTACTTTACCAAGCGTAATGTCCTTCTCCAGGGACTGATCCCTCCAGATAACATGCCCAAAGTACGTGAGACAAAGTCTCACCATACTGGCTATCGAGGAGCACTCTGGCTGTATTTCTTCCAAGACAGACTTGTTCGTTCTTCTGGCAATCCATGGTATCTTAAATATTCTTCTCCAACGCCATAATTCAAAGACATCAGTTCTTCTCCCATCTTCCTTATTCATTGTCCAGCTTTCACATGCATATGAGGCAATTGAAAATATCATTGCTTAGGTCAGGCACACCTTAGTCCCCAAAATGATGTCTTTGCTTTAAAGAGGTCTTTTGCAACAGATTTACCCAATACAATAAATCATTTGATTTCCTGACTGTCGCTTCCATGGGCATTGATCTTGGATCCAAGTAAAATGAAATCCTTGACAGCATCAATCTTTTCTCCATTTATCATAACACTGCTTGTTGGTCCAGTTGAGAAGACTTTTGTTTTCTTTACGTTGAGGTGTAACCCATACACAAGGTCTTTGACCTTCATCAGCAAATGCTTCAAATCCTCTTCACTTTCAGCAAGAAAGGTTGTGTCATATGCATATTGAAGGTTGTTAGTGATGGCACATTCTTCTTCACGTAGTCCAGTTTCTGGGATAATTTGCTCAGCATACAGATTGAATAAGAATGGTGAAAGGATGCAACCTTGATGCACAGCTTTCTTGATTTAAAACCATGCGATATCCCCTTGCTCTGTTCAAGTGACTGCCTCTTGGTCTAAGCACAGATTCCTCATGAGCACAATTAAGTGTTATGAAACTCTCATTCTTTGAAATGTTATCCATAATTTGTTATGATCCACCCAGTCGTGTGCCTTTCCATAGTCAATAAAACACAGGGAAACATCTTTCTGGTATTCTCTACTTTCAGCCAAAATCCATCTGACATCAGCATGTCCCATGTCCTTTTCTGAATCCAGCTTGAATTTCTAGCAGTTCCCTGCTACAATTGCTTTTGAATGATCTTCAGCAAAATTTTACTTGCGTGTAATATTAATGATATCGTCGATAATTTCCACACTCTGTTGGATCGCGTTTCTTTGGAATGGGCACAAATATGGATTTTTCCATTCAGTTGGCCAGGTAGCTGTCTTCCAAATTTCTTGGCATTGATGAGTGAGCACTTCTAGCACTGCATCTGTTTAGGCAAAAGGCTAGACATATAGCTCTATGGAACAGAACAGGGAATACAAAAATAGACCCACATAAATACGACCAGTTGATTTTTGACAAAGGTACTAACAATAATGGAACACATGATTACCCCCACATACCCAATAACCTTAACTAAACCTCACAACTTATACAAAAATCAATTCAGAATGGTTCATAGATCTAAACGTAAAATGTAAAGCTATAAAAATTTTTATAACAAAACAGGAGAAAAACTTTGTGATGTGAAGTTAGGCAAAGAGGTCTTAGGTATATCATCAAAAGAAAAAAATTGATAAATTAAACCTCGTCAAAATTAAAAAAAAAAAATACTGCAATGAACAAGCTGTGGTTCCTGTACTCCGTGGACTACTGTCACTCAGAAATAAGAAGGAACGAGCTATATTGACACACACAACAACTCAAATTAATCTCAAAGACATTATGCTTGAGTGAAAGAAGCTAGTCTCAAAAAGTTGCATAGTGTCTGATTCCATTTATATGACATTCTAAATGCTCTTAACAGTATTTGGCAGAACATTGCTCTCAGGCATCGTTGACAGTATAAAATTTGGTGAAAGAAAATTTTCCTCTGATTCTTGCATGCATTTTGTTAGTTTATTTTTGCTTATATTTTCCCCATTTTTGTATACATTGGATGGTCAGTTCTATAATATTCTCAAAAGGATCCCATTGCAGAGCTCCAAAGACAATGTAAAGGTGTCACTTCATATATACACTGGACATTGGCACCAGTTCTGTCCTGGCGCTTGTCACTACTAGCATTGAGGGGAGCGTCAATGGGGAGAAAGCTTGGCTTAAGGAGATGGAAGGCTGAGCATCACTTCTCTGTGCCACCTAGAAGGCATTGCTCACAGGTAAGGAATGTGGCCACCTGCCCTTGAGGAAATGTAACACCCAAACATTTTCATGCAGATCATTCAGTATATGGCACGGGATTTGCTGAGTATGTCTAAGAAAAACATCTCTCTTTTCCTGGAAGGCATTACAAATCTCTCATTTGAAATGTAATCATCTGAGATTCTTGAGAGACTCTGATGATGCGTTATAGGATAGGCTGCCCCATCCAGGGCACAGCTAGTAGTAAAAGGCCTAACCTGGACTCTAGAAAAGGTTTCACAGGAGAGAGTTGGTGGACTTCGGTGCTGCTGAGACATGACAGAGAGAAAGCTGCACTGGATTTGAAACAGACTTGACAGTGATGTCAGCAGCAATAGAGTGTCTTCAGTGATACTCATTCATTGAGGCTTGCCTAGGTGCCATTGATTGCTGAAAATATTAAAAAGCTTGGCTTTAACCCTTCAAAATTAAAGAAACAAAAAACTTCCACTCAGTCTTGTCCGTGATCTGCCTTCTGTATTCCCATTTCCTCCTCTCAGCCTGACACATAGGTGAGATTCCACGGCTATTCAGCCCAGGGGCTTTAGGGTGGGACCTACACAGCTCAATGCTACAAGGACTCTGAGTGCAGCCTGGAGTTATCATGGGAGTGACTGTGGGAGAAGTCGTCCTATGTCCCTGGAGTCTGGGAACCAAAGACATGACTTACTAGCTGGGCTGCAGGTGACAGTCAGGCTGAGGGAGCTGGTTGCATTTCCACCAAGTGTGAAGCCACATTACTAACTTTTCCCTTTGGTTGAAGGGGTGGCACAGAAGACAGCAGGGCTTGAGTCAACTCTAGGGTGCCTACAGGGTGACCTCAATGTGGAGGCTGTGTGAAGTGCACCCCTACCTCAGGGAAGAAAGAGCAGGCATTTGAGTATCTGCTACACAGAAGGCACAGAACCCAAGACCAGCCAAGTAAGCCCTCAGCACTACCTCTCATCCTTCCCCTTAACCCCAACTCAGGAGGAGCCAGCAGCAGCAGGGGTAGGCAGAGGAAAAGTTGTAACAAGGAGAAAAAGAGCACAGCTCTCTTGCCCCACTGCAGGTTTCTGAGCCAGATCAGGCTTGAGCTGTAGGAAGGGGAGAAGCTTTAAAATAGAGGTGAGATTGCATTTTGATTTAAATTAGCCTGAAAATGAGGCTGCTGTAATGTCTCAGAGTACCTGGGAAAACAACAGGATTTGCCAACATATCCTCCAGAAGAGGATCGGACCACAGTGATGTGAAAATAAAATTACGTTGCTTCCCTGGTCCAGCCACTATTATTCCTGGTCCTGAGAAGGATGCATTAAGGATGTGTGGAGATGTAATTCTCTCAGCCCTCAGGACCACTGTGTGGGGTCTGAGAGTCAGAGCCCCTGGGGGTGAACATATATGGATCTCTTTGACCATAATCCAAATATTACTTTCTACATATGCCATGATTTGAACAATATTGGAAACCTTCCCTAATGCACTTTCAGCAAACTGGTTATAGCTAGAAGCACGTTATTGACTGGGATTGCCTAAGGCAATGATATTTTGTATCCATAACCTCAGGAACCACAGAGGGAGTAAATAAATCACCCTTTTGTTGTTTAACCAAGTGTTTAGCCAAGCTACAAGGAATAAGCCTCATAATCCATAGGTGGAAATGATGTCTTTTTCCATTTACTATATGTGGAAAGGACTGTATAACATGTCTGAATCTGCAAAACTGATGTCAGAACTCTGGAAGATCCTTAAAGCTTCCTGAGAATGAGTCATCAAAAGGAATTTGAGGAAGGGGGTAATGCTGAAAAACTGAATCAGGAGAAATTTGGTCAGTCACTGAGCACTAGAGGTATCAATCATTTCTAGTCAATAAATCATCTCCCAGCAAATTAGCTACAGCAAAATAGCTCACAGGAATTGAGGACCCAATGGGTGAGCCTAAGTGAGCTCAGAATTTGAAAGAAGAAAGGAGAGGGAGGTGATACAAGGCAGGCCAACCCTGGAGAAAGATGTGGTGGTTGTAAGGGCCAGACCAGGGAGGGTGCCATGTTAGGATTCTTAAAACAAAAATATTATTAATCCAATAATAGAAATTTATTGAATACACAATTTACAAATCAGGGCAACATTTTCTGCTAGAGTCAAATGTTCCAAAGGAGAAAAATCTTTTATAGATTCTTACACCTTATGTTTTAGTCATCTAGTGCTGCTATAACAGAAATACCACAAGTGGATGGCTTTAACAAAGAGAACTTTACTTTCTCACAGTAAGGTAGGCTAAAAGTCCAAATTCAGGGCATCAGCTCCAGGGGAATCCTTTCTTTCCCTGTTGGCTCTGGAGGAAGGTCCTTGTCCTCAATCTTCCCATGGTCAAGGAGCTTCTCAGGCACAAGGACCCCAGGTCCAAAGGAAACGCTCTGCTCCCGCTGTCGCGTTCTTGGTGGTATGAGGTCCCCAACTCTCTGCTTGCTTCCCTTTCCTTTTATCTCTTGAGGCCACACCTTAGGGAAACTCCCTCTACCTTGGATCAGGGAGGTGACCTGAGTAAGGGTGGTGTTACAATCCCACCCTAATCCTCTCAACATAAAATTACAATCACAAAATGGAGAGCAACCACACAATACTGCGAGTCATGGCCTAACCAAGTTGATACACACACTTTTGGGGGAACATAATTCAATCCATGACACTCTAGCTTACAGGTAATTATACATTGCCATGGAAAAAGTGTTTACATAATAACTCACGGACATGCAGCATTTTCTTGATGAACAATTCATATAATTACTGATTTACCCTAAAACATAGCTCTAGTCTATGGAGTTTCTGTTGTCAAAACTGCAGGTAGATAATTCTTTTGAAAGAGTACAATGCCCAATGCAAAATGTTCTTTGCTGATTAGTAAAGACTATTGTTTGACTTAGAGGTGACTTTTAGGAAACCAGTTTTCTCAAGGCTAAAGGTTCAAAGATCATCTCAAGGGTGATAGTTTGGGTGGGTCACTTCAACTTCCATGGAATCCAGAAATCTGTGCTAATTTCTGGCTGTGTGCATGCCTCAACAAAACAAAAACTGCACAGAAATAGAATAGGCAGAGAGGAATGGATCAAGAGCAAAGGTATAATCTGGACCCATGGACAACCCCAGGAGAGCTATGAAGGGAGAGACTGGCCCGAAGTCCGAGAGTCTGAAAGTGTCCCATTCACAGAAAGGGTCCAAGCAGGGTGGGCCTGAGAGCGTGTCCAGAGGAGATGGTTGCCAGTTGACAGCTGGAAGAAAGGGTGCCAAGAAAGTTCTGGGAGGAACTGAATTCTTACCTGATTTGATAACTCTACCATGGGTTATAAGTTGCTGACTGTCATTATATAGGTCAAACCAAGGGCAACAATGTTAAGGGTGGGATACTTTCTAGCCTGTGGCAACCAATAATTGGTGACTGTAATCTATGAAATTTGAATCATTTTTCTCAATTATTTCTATATTTGTGAGTGTGGTTTCCTTCTGAAAATCTTCATGGCGGTCTTGGCTATGCTTAGATTTAAGGAGAGTCAGATTTCCTGCACATAGATGCTAATGTATGGAGAAATCTGGGTCCTGATATACCTTAGGTAAGGGAGAGAAATATTCTCAACATACCTGCCCAACCCTTCCCATGCACACAAGATTGAAGTTGAAGTTTGAGAGAAAGCAGTTGATTCGAACTTTGTAAAATTGTCCCAAATATTTTCAAATCTAGAGATAAACCAAGTTCTTCAAGAAGAGGCTGGGCCAGGCTGTTGGCAGAAATTTAATATCCCATTTTTTCCCTTTTTTTTTTCTTTTGGTCCCATAGTCACAGGAATAATGATGGCTAGCATTTATTATGTGCCAAACACTGTTCTAAAATCCTCTAAATGGATTGTATCATTATACCTTCCTAACAACCTCTTGAGGTAGGTACTATTTTGACCCCTATTTTACAGATAAGGAAACTGAAGCTCCAGCCAGGGTTATCTGACTCCAGAGGCTACAGTCTTCGTCATGTGCAGGAAAGAATCAAATGTAATCTTCACACAGTGACAAAATAGGTCAAGTCCATCTCCTTTGTTTGGGTGAGTCATTTGTGGTGTATCAATCCATCAAATACTGATATTACTTTATGCTTTTCCACCTATGGTTTTTTCATCACATGGACAATGCATGGTGGCTTCCTCACTGAGGAAGGTGAGAGAGGGGTAATGAGAGGGGAATATGCTCATAAGGGAATGGGATTGGATGGAGGCAGAAGTAATGTGACCAGTAGACACTTCACCTCCAAATGAAATTACAATGCTTTAATTAAAAAAAAAAAAAAATTTTTTTTTTTAATTGCAAGGATGAGTTAAAGGAACTTGGATAATTTTTGCTATGGAACAATGAAGCTACCAATTTGGGACAGATCGCCAAGATAGGGAATTTTTTTTGTTTTCTTCTTAAAAGAACTCTAAACTAAAAACTGCCTAGTTTATGTATTTCCCAGATCAGAGGTAGAACTAGATAGGTGATACAATGAATGGAACACTGACCTGGAGGGCAGGAGAATGGTTCTAAGCCCATTTTAAACAAAGAATTTTCAACTCTCAGAACCTCAGTTTCTCTTCTATTGGATTACCTCTAAGGTTTTTTCAGCTGTAAAACTCTATGACTCTCTCCTAAGTATGTTGCAAAGAACACATAAAATATGTGCTTTTAAAGTAGTAAAAGATTATACAAAGCTAATTTTTTCACATTCATCTTTCACCTGTGTAGTGGCCGTGGCCCCATCTTTCACTAGTTCTTGCTGCTGCTTCAAGGGCTCAAAGCAGGAACCCAACTTGTTTATTAAACAGCAGATGGAACTGCTCCCCTTGGATGGAGGCAATCAGCAGCAGCGATGTCTTTGTGAGAGGTTATCTCAGAATGGTTCCTCCCAGCATGAACAGAAAACGTGAAAGTACACTGAGCAAGTGAGCCCCCTACAAGAAAGGGGCATTTAAGAGGCATGTTTATTGTACTTGAAGTCTGTACCTGTGCAAAGAGTATTCATGTATTCTTGCAAAAGGGAATATGTAGCCTGTATATCTCCTGTTGGGTTCAATTCGCATCTGGTGTATCTCATGCACAGCCACCATCCATCTGTCCGTGGAAGCTTGAGTGTTATTATGATGCTGAACGAGTTTCAGTAGAGCTTCCAGGTTAAGACAGACTAGGAACAAAGGCCTGGAAATCTATTTCTGAAAATCAGCCAGTGAAAACCCTATGAATCTCAATGGTCTTATTCTCAACTGATCATGGGGATGGCACAGGACCGGGTAGTGTTCTGTTCTGTCGTGCATGGGGACAACTTGACAGCAGCTAACAACAACATACTCCATCAAACGGCAAATTACCAGATCAGAGGCCTCAAATTGCTGTCCGATTTCAGTCTTGCCTGTCATGTCTACCATCTCTTACTCTATTTCACGAGGCTGAGTTCAGCTTGACTCTGGCTATACACTAAGTATTGAGGTTTATAATATATTGCTTAGCTTCTTAGGCAAAATGAGGCCCTTTGTTTTTCCCCTAGGTTAGCTGCTTAGGGGGGAGCTTCAGGATTGAATGTTTTGAAGCTGCCTTTTCTCTGCAACTTCTCTATCCCTGCTGTTATCTTTGGCTCTGTTGCTATGGGCAGGAATATTTTTCCTCCTGGCTTAATAACGGCTTGGCTGCTAGAGGAGCTCGTTTCTCATTGTATTGGTGGGGGATTAGCCGAGAAGTCAGGAAACATTTCCTGTATTAAGCAGCAGGGGAGAGCTTGCTGGGCTTGGGCCTTCGTTTGACGTGGTGTCATACAGTGTTTTGGGTTTTTTTTTTTTTCCACTTCTCTCTTGGAATGTGCTGAGGCCAGTTGTTTGCATCCAGAGAGGCAACCCCTCCCTGACACTTTGCAGATCTCCATCCTTTCCCAGGTGCCCTTGTGTAAATACTTCTCAGGGGGCTGCAGGGAGTCTCAGGCAATCACGTCAGTTTATTTCTTGATATTTCGGTTCCCAGTGTACTGCATCACCAACTTACTCTCCAGGCGGAATTGCCTTTAAACCTGTTTCATACCTCAGATGCTTTGACAGTGAACTCATCAGCCTTCTGTTGGAGGCACCACCTCTGCGACAATTAACTTGAACCAGAGAAATCTGTCTTCCCTGGGAGTAATAAAATATCAAGTTTGCAACTCTGTCCAAATCTCTAAACCAAATACTCGTAAGATGTTCGGTGTTCTTGAGTTTGCTTGCAGCAATCATCAAAAGACTGAGACAAGCTCTCCAGAAAAGTTACAAAAAAGAAATAAAAATCTACAAATTTTTGTTCTTGATTGACTTAGGATAAAGAAGAATAAATATTCAAAATCTGACGGGAGGTCACTAATAAGCATTTGGTATTGAGGAGAGCATCACAGTGGAAACGACACAAGCTAGTCTTGGAGCAGGAGTCCATGGGTTTGAATTTCAAGGCCACCACTTAAAAGCTCAGGGAACTTGGGTTGGTCCTTTACTTCTCTTTTCCACAGCTTTGTCATCTATACAATGGGGATAATTCTGACTCATAGAGTTGTTGTGAGGAATAAATGTGAGAATACTTTGTAAAATATTAATATAAGATCACTAGAATTCAATGAGCGTATATGTAAAAACATTTGCAAACTGCGAAGAGTTGCACAAATGTTAAGGGCTGTAAAGGCTACAGTGAAAACCTGATAATACATTTCCAAATGGGGAAGAACCATATTCTCCATGCAACAGATAGTTATCATTTTATTAAATGTGATCCAAATCCCCTTCCTAAACTGGAGGAATACCCTCCTTATGAGGCAGAGCCCACCTGACCCCAGAGAAAGATACTGCCAGGTGTTTTTCCCCAGCTGAGGGAATGGAGCCAGGGCACAGTGACCCAGCATTCGCCAGTCAGAAGCTCCTGCCCAGACTTTGTTCTAGAAGCCAGCAATTAACAGAAGAGAAACTGTACCAAATCCATTGTGGCTACGGAAGGGCAGAGTCGGCCACGACATCTGGTTTCTGATACAGCAGTAGCTAGAGACCTGGAAATGGCACCCAAGGTCCACTAGGGCTGGTGTGACCCATGTGAACTCTGGATAACAGTAATGCCGTCAGTTCTGCGAACTATTTTGAGTGTTACTCCTTACCCCTATGCAGTAAAAGTTTAACTCAGCAGGCTTGGGGTATTCAAACCCTGCACATTCAACAGAAAGGACTGGCCTTTGGCAGGGCCTCCTGGAAGATACCTCTGTGCCCTTGCAATATCCTGCCTAATAAGAGAGTCTTTGTGTATCTGGGGCCTTTGCTATGCCAGATAGCTTACGCAAACCTGTGATTTATGGCAGGACCTTGGGCCACACTGTAAGTTTGACCTCTGGAGGGGCTAGAGACTGGGTAGTTAGGTCAGTCATGTGGGTGGTCCATGCCCAATAAAAACTTTAGACACCAAATCTCAGGTGATCTTCCATGGTTGGCAATAACATTGTTGCTGGAAGAATTAAGTACTGTTTATACAACTCCACTGGGAGAGAACAACTGGAAGCTCATACCTGGTCTTTCCTGGACTCTGCTCCATGCACCATTTTTCTTTGCTGTTTTTAATCTGTACTCTTTCACTGTGATAAACTAACTATCATTGTAACATCTTTTCTGAGTTCTATGAGTCCTTCTGGTGAATTATTGAACCTGAGGATGGTTTTGTAGCCATCTCAGACACTCTGTAAGTGACCCAATATCCCTTTTTATGAAAGTTTTTATTATGGAAATTTTCATTTCATTATATACAGAAAGTAGAAGAGAATAGTATAATGAACCCCTTTGTAACTATCACCTAGTTCAACAATCATCAATATTTTGCTAATATTGTTTCATCCATTCTTCCCCCACCTCTTGTTTTGTTTTATTTGTGAAATATTTAAAGTAAGTGGAAGATATCAGCTCATTTCACTCATAAATACATTTCAGTGTGCATTTCTAACTGATAGGACTTTTCTTTAATGTAACCATCATGCCATTGTTCTACCCAACAGAATTAACAGTAATGCCCAGTGCATCCTACTATGTTTCTGTTCAGACCACCATGAAATTCTTTCTCTTGATTATATGACCCTGACTAGCATACTCCTCTTAGTGCCATGACCTTGACCCACAAAATGGGAACTTTGCCCTTTTGAAAGCATTGGGCCACACTGTAAGTTTGACCTCTGGAGGGGCTAGAGACTGGGTAGTTAAGTTAGTCATGTGGGTGGTCCATGCCCAGTAAAAACTCTGGACACCAAACTTCCATTCGTTCTCTCTTCACTTACTGTGGGCAGGACTGGCTTATCCAATGGGTGCACTGAGAAAAGAAACTGCAGATGAGTGGCTCAGGTCCTTCTAGGCTTTCTCTCTGGGTATCTGTCTGCCTACAGAGCAGCTGCATCTGTCCTGGTTCCTGCTGCCATGAGTGGAGAACTCATGGGTCAGGGCCCACCCCACCTTGCGGGAGTAGGTCTGGAGACACATCTCTTTCTATCCACATTGCAGACATATGAAGAGTGTGAGGAAGTGATTCTGGATAAACATTTGCTCTGTAAATTCGAACTACCCCCAACTGGTCACTTCCCAACGTATGGTCTTAAAGCAAATTTAGTGGAGAAGAGGGAAAAGGTAATGCTTTTTCAATCTTCAATTCTAACATATTCAAATGAATTCAACAATCTTTACTAAAAAGTAAGCACAGTGGTAAGAAACAGGATACAAAGATGAATAGAGCAATGTTCTTGCACTAAGGATCCTGTGACTACAGGGAACGACAGGCCTGGGTAAACAACTGCAAGTGATTCTGGGAGCACAGAATCCAAGAAGGTCTTACAGAGAAGTGGTACCTGGAGGAGTGAGATTTTCTCGAAAAGAAAAGGGGTGAGATACACCTTCCTGGCTGAGGAAAGCTATGTACAAAAGCCAAGAGAAAGGAAAACCACAAAACACAGGGAACAGCAAGGGGCATGGTGAGTGTCAGAGAACCTGAGTTGCTGGAGGAGAGAGAAGCTTGGGTCACGTGATGAAGAGGCATGCATGTTCACCTAAGAGATTTGGACTCCATTTTAAAAGCAAGAGATAGCATTTAAGGTTTATAAACAGGGGATTTTTTTTAAATATATTTTTAGCAGATGCATAGAGAATAAATACATAGAAATGACACTAGAAGTTGCAAGGAAGACAAACACTTTACTCCATTTTCTTGTTATAATAGAACTACCGTCCTCATGCCCCTGCCTCCCCACTACCATTTTGGAGATAGATGGTTGCAACTAACTGAATTGGGAGAAATCACATATACGAAAATGTGAAAAAGAAAGGCAAAAATTATGGTTCCTACTCCAAACTTCCCTAGGATAGAGAAGGGGACAATATCTGGGAAATGGAATCCCTGCGGCTATGTAGTTAGGTGAGGAGGGTGAAGGATGAGTCAAAGATGACTTTCATTTTGTGATTTAGGTGAGTAGGTGAATGATGATACCATAAACCAGGATAGTAAATACAAGAAGAGGGCTGCAGGATACATAATGAGTCTAAACTGGAGCATGTTAGATTTGAGGTGCTTCTTGGACATGTCGGTAGAGATGTTTAAGCCAGAACTGGATAGGCTGGAGATAATAGAGAAACAAATCACCAATTTCATATGGAAGGGAAAGAAGCCCCGGATAAGCAAAGCATTACTGAAAAAGAAGAAGAAAGTGGGAGGCCTCACCTTACCTGACTTCAGAACCTATTATACAGCCACAGTAGTCAAAACAGCCTGGTATTGGTACAACAACAGACACATAGACCAATGGAACAGAATTGAGAACCCAGACATAGATCCATCCACGTATGAGCAGTTGATATTTGACAAAGGACCAGTGTCAATTAATTGGGGAAAAGATAGCCTTTTTAACAAATGGTGCTGGCATAACTGGATATCCATTTGCAAAAAAAATGAAACAGGACCCATACCTCACACCATGCACAAAAACTAACTCCAAGTGGATCAAAGACCTAAACATAAAGACTAAAACGATAAAGATCATGGAAGAAAAAATTGGGACAACCCTAGGAGCCCTAATACAAGGTATAAACAGAATACAAAACATTACCAAAAATGATGAAGAGAAACCTGATAACTGGGAGCTCCTAAAAATCAAACACCTATGCTCATCTAAAGACTTCTCCAAAAGAGTAAAAAGACCACCTACAGACTGGGAAAGAATTTTCAGCTATGACATATCCGACGAGCGACTGATCTCTAAAATCTACATGATTCTGTCAAAACTCAACCACAAAAAGACAAACAACCCAATCAAGAAGTGGGCAAAGGATATGAACACACATTTCACTAAAGAAGATATTCAGGCAGCCAACAGATACATGAGAAAATGCTCTCGATCATTAGCCATTAGAGAAATGCAAATTAAAACTACGATGAGATTCCATCTCACACCAGCAAGGCTGGCATTAATCCAAAAAACACAAAATAATAAATGTTGGAGAGGCTGCGGAGAGATTGGAACTCTCATACACTGCTGGTGGGAATGTCAAATGGTACAACCACTTTGGAAATCTATCTGGCGTTATCTTAAACAGTTAGAAATAGAACTACCATACAACCCTGAAATCCCACTCCTAGGAATATACCCTAGAGATACAAGAGCCTTCATACAAACAGATATATGCACACCCATGTTTATTGCAGGTCTGTTTACAATAGCAAAAAGTTGGAAGCAACCAAGGTGTCCATCAACGGATGAATGGGTAAATAAATTGTGGTATATTCACACAATGGAATACTACGCATCGATAAAGAACAGTGACGAATCTCTGAAGCATTTCATAACATGGAGGAACCTGGAAGGCATTATGCTGAGCGAAATTAGTCAGAGGCAAAAGGACAAATATTGTATAAGACCACTATTATAAGATCTTGAGAAATAGTAAACCTGAGAAGAACACATACTTTTGTGGCTACGAGGGGGGGAGGGAGGGAGGGTGGGAGAGGGCTTTTTATTGATTAATCAGTAGATAAGAACTGCTTTAGGTGAAGGGAAAGACAACACTCAATACATGGAAGGTCACCTCAATTGGACTGGACCAAAAGCAAAGAAGTTTCCGGGATAAAATGAATGCTTCAAAGGTCAGCGGAGCAAGGGCGGGGGTCTGGGGAACATGGTTTGCGGGGACTTCTAAGTCAATTGGCAAAATAATTCTATTATGAAATCATTCTGCATCCCACTTTGAAATGTGGCGTCTGGGGTCTTAAATGCTAACAAACGGCCATCTAAGATGCATCAATTGGTCTCAACCCACCTGGAGCAAAGGAAAATGAAGAACACCAAGGCCACACGACAACTAAGAGCCCAAGAGACAGAAAGGGCCCCATGAACCAGAGACCTACATCATCCTGAGACCAGAAGAACTAGTTGGTGCCTGGCCACAATCGATGACTGCCCTGACAGGGAGCACAGCAGAGGACCCCTGAGGGAGCAGGAGATCAGTGGGATACAGACCCCAAATTCTCATAAAAAGACCAAACTTAATGGTCTGACTGAGACTGGAGGAATCCCGGCGGCCATGCTCCCCAGACCTTCTGTTGACACAGGACAGGAACCATCCCCGAAGACAACTCATCAGAAATGAAAGGGACTGGTCAGCGGGTGGGAGAGAGATGCTGATGAAGAGTGAGCTAATTATATCAGGTGGACACTTGAGATTGTGTTGGCATCTCTTGTCTGGAGGGGGGATGGGAGGATAGAGAGAGAGGGAAGCAGGCAAAATTGTCAAGAAAGGAGAGACTGAAAGGGCTGACTCAAGAGGGGGAGAGCAAGTGGGAGTAGGGAGTGAGATGTATGTAAACTTGTATGTGACAGACTGATTGGATTTGTAAACGTTCACTTGAAGCTTAATAAAAGTTATTAAAAAAAAAAAAAAAAAAACATGTAGGACCCAGTAGCATTTAGGTGGTAACTCAAGCGGGGATTGGAAATTGCAGGCTAGGAAATGCCAGGGCTTTAGGGGTTGATTAGAGTTTATATAAGAGCCTTCTATATTGCTTTGTTCTGGCACAAAGAAGATGATTTAGTAGCATAGAAGTAAGTTCTGCCCAACCTTTTCTAAAGCACTAGCTCCATTGCATTAGACAACCTTGTGCCTCACAACACACATAACTTTGCTTCCTAAACTGTACAAATCCCTGAATTCAAGGCTCTCCACGATATGATCTTATTTCTGTAATCATATTCCCAGCTATTTCCAATAAATATGCTCCAATCAAATAACAGGACTTCTCTAATTTCTGGAAAATCCCACGTCCTTTCCTTTGCTTTATATTTCTTCCTTCTGGAATGCCTCCCACCCCAGACCTTGTCTACTGAAATCGTCTTCATTTATAAAGACCTTGATCAGGTGTTATTTCTTCTATGAATATTTCTCTGACCATTAAAATTTTGCCAACATCTGTAAAGAACATACTATCTGCAAGGCACTGTGCAAGGCACTGTGAAGGCGCCAACATGAGTGGGACAAGCTTCTACCCTCTAGAAAGCTGTTATCTAATAGTCTCTGTAAGCTACCAACTCCATTATGAAGTAATCAATATGTCTCAAAGGATGGCCCACCCACCAATAACATGCTGTTCAAAATACAGATTCCAAGCTACACCCCAAATGCCTAGATGAAAACCTCTTGTGTGGAGCTCAGAAATACACATGTTTAAACAAGCCCCTCGGTGACCTTTATACCATGTGTAGAAGATTTGCCTTCCTTCTCAACAGGACTATTGTTCAAGTGAAGACATACACATGAAATTTCTTTGAAGCCAGTGGGGCATCCTTTCAAGGTACTACTTATAGTCTAGGAAACTTTATGGGGCAGTTCAACTCTGTCATATAGGGTCATTATGAGTAGCAATGAACTCAACAGCACACAACAGTGGCAAGTATTATTTGACCAAAGTGAATTTTTTCATTTCTATTCAAAGCCCTATGTGCTTTTTGTCCTTTAGCTTAAACTCCTCTCTGCCCCACTCTAGGGGTGGCACACATTATTTTTAAGGGATTCATGTTGTGTATGGAATGGAGAGGCACATGTACACACCAGGTCTTACTCATGGCTTTACTGTAAACTCCACCCAGAATCTGCAAGCCTGGTTTTATTTCAGTTCCTTACATCATCATCAACTTTGAATAGGAACCATAAAAAATAGGAAGCATCTGGAGGTCAAAATAGGAGTTGGCCCTAGGCAAAAGTGTAAAGTTGGTAAGTTTTATCTGTGGTGTCTCTTATCTCTTCTTTCTTTGCTTCCTTTTATTTCTCATCCCCAATTTGGAGGCCTTCTTCAGCCAAGACACCTTCCCTATCCTGGGGAAGAGCTGATAAACTAATTCTTACTAAAGTGTTAATGGCTCAAGAGTTAACCTTCTCATGTTTTTTAAAAGGGAATAGAAAATGAGACAATGCTTAACCCAAAGAATGAATAATTAATAGCTGAACTGTGGTCAATAAAGTCAAGCAAGTAAGGGATATTTTTATTTGGAAGAATTTTCCATAGCCCACACTATGACTACACACAGATGATCTCCTATTCCAGCAGGTTTTCATAGGACCAACCCTCATGGCTAGGAACACTGGTCATCCACTCTGGCACCAAGAGAACATTACCTGATGCCAAACTACCAGAGTGCATTAAAATTCAGAAAAGAAGAAGACCATGACACAGTTACCATAAGTACATCTCTGGCTGCAGCTAATCTGAGCTTGAGAAACTTTCTGGGCTGGCCCAACTCCAAGGCCACAGAGCACTGCAGTTAATCCTCCAGGACTCGGATGATGTCCAGAACCCTCTCTGGTATGGGCTGGCTGCCTGTTTCTAGGCACAGCCAGCCTCCACCCATATCCTGGTGGGACACAGTAGGAGAAAGGTCATGTGGAAACGGAGGCCGTTTATTACAAAAGGAGGAATTCTGAACTGATATTAAGGGAAACCTGTCTCCAGACCCACACTACCCCTAATAAACAAGGTCACCATCAGCAGGTCACTGCCCAGTCAGAGGCTCGGTTTCCTCTGCGTTAGTTTAGTGATCATTAAGATCCATCCCCATTCTGAGAGTTAATCATTCCATATATCAAAATAGACGACAGGGCTTTATAGATCATCCATCCATCATGATAGGAAATGGATTATCATGTGCCAGAAAGTCAAAGTTTATGTAATATTTTGCACCTTTGCTACTCAAAGGATAGTCTCTGGGACCAGCAGCATTGGCCACCTCAGGGCTGGTAAGAAATACAGAATCCCAGGCTTCACCTACTGAATCAGAATCTGCACTTTAACAAGGTTTGAAAAGGGCCACTTTAAGCAGAACCCATCTGAGCATCCTGGCACTTCAAAGCTTTTTTTGGCTTCTCATGACTCCAGAGTAAAGCCCAATTGCCTTAACAAGGTTCAAGGGCCACCTCAATCTGGGTGCTGCTGTCCCTCCAACATTGTCTCCCAAAGATTCTCCCCTAACTCTAATGCAGCCATGAGGACTCCTTTCATGCCTCGAGGCACACTCCTGGGCACTGTCCTCATGAAGCCTGCATCCCAGGTCCTTCAAATTTCAGCTGAAAGTCCTTTCCTCAAGGATAGTTTCCCTGCCCTTGCTCTATACTCCTGTCAGTCCACACAGCCCTTGTAACACATAGTGCCTCATTGTGGTTACTGGTTGGATGCCTTCTTCTCCTCTCCCACCATAGCCCCAGGAGGGCAAGACCTGGGTCAGTCTTTTTTGCTGCTGTACACTAGCTGGCACACAGCGGTGTTCTGTGACAACTTACTGAACAGAAGGGAAGGTCCCAAAGGCAGGAAGTAATGTGGCCCAAAGGTGAAGAAGTAATGAGTCAGGTGACACTGAAGTCTATTGGCTCTCATCACAGACACAAGAGAAGATCGACTTTAATCCTTGATGCATTTCTTTGAGTCTAAATTTCCAAAGAGAGTATCTGTGCCCTCGGTGTGCACCCTTTGGAGAGAGAAAATCTGAATTGGCCTCCACAATGGAATTCATGACCGGCTGGCTTTGACTGGGATCCTGGCTACACTCACCCTTCCAAAGGCAAGACTGCTGAGCCCGTGGGGGTGGAATTGGAAAGGTGACTTCAACAGAGCTCTGGACTCTGTACTGCTGTCTGTCTGCGTTCTTGGAGGAAAGGGACTCGGATGTGTGGGAGACAGACAGGAAGGCTGAGCCAGGAGCAAATGGGCAAGAGATAGAAAGTCAGGAGCTTTTTAAATCAAATTTTACTAAAGGGCTGTGGAAAATAAAGATTTACTCTAAACTGAGGAATTGGGACAGTCATTAGAAAAAAGGCTGCTTCTTTTCTCCTTCCCTCTGCAGGTGGCTGAAAACAGAGCACAGAGCCCTGTGAATCTAAAGAAAATTGGACTGGTCTTCAGAGGCCACATGGGATGATTCAGAGTGCCTTGACTATGCTGCTTAGTGCCAAAGGTAGCCATTGCTACCTTATACCCCTTATCTCATCCGTTTCCATCAGTCTCTGAGACAGGTAAGGCAGATGATCCCAAGGTGGCCAGGGATCAAGCTGAGGCTCAGAGAGGTTAGCTGACCTTCACAAGGTCATAGAGGCACTCATGGCTTCCACTATGACATGGTGTGTCTAATGGGTTAGACAGTCACACCATGGCATGCAAACCATAATGAAGCCAGGCAGATAGCTCTGTAACCTTGAGCTCTGAGCAAAATCGGTTACGACTGCAGCTGACTTACACAGCCTGATACAGCCTAGCACTGAAGGAAAGCAAAAGATAGTGCCAAGTAGGGACGGGACTGTGCCTCCACTGGGCTCAAAACTTTCAGAGAAGTTACTTTTTTCAATAAGTAAGTTTGAAACTTACATAAGTTCGCTTATATAAGCTAACCAAAGGAAAGCAAACCCAAGATTCTGCATATTTGAATTGTTTTGTATTATTTTAGCTGGTCTCAGCGTGCTTGTGAGTCAGAAGCGATTTCAGGAAATGCTGCCCATATCATCAGCTATAATCCAGGTTGCTGTTCCAGGAGCCCTCAGACACATGTGGATGTATTTGTGCACAAACACACACACATGCGTGCACACGTTTACGCACACCTACACTCACATTCACAGACTGATGTGTTCACACCCACACACTCACACATGAACTGACAGACACACATTCACACATACACACACACTCTGTCACACACACCTCCACTTATTTCCACCAATTTACACATTAGCATACACTCACATGTACACAGTCACACAAACACTCCACATATACACTCACACATGCACACACAGCCAAACTCTTATCCACATATATGCTCCCACGCAAACACCTTTATGTACATTCGCACACACACAGAGTCTCTGGTGGAGTCTTCCTGAAGTCTCCTGCTAAACCTAAGTATGGTATACTCTGTGCAAAAAGCACTCGTCGCCTGAGAATTAAGACTAGAAAAAGTTCACTGATTATTTAGATATTCCCAAATATCTACATGTTTTGCTTTGTCCACATCCAAATATCTGGCTGAGGCAAGCTTTTCTCTGTATCCATGCCTCCCTGGGGATGTGTGAGTCAGTCATTCTTAATCACCCCTTCCACCAAGGCAGAGCAATGGAGAGAGCAGGTCAGTTAATTCTGTCTCTACTGCAGAGGATACGTGTTAAAGTGCTGATTCAGTGGATGTGAGGCCTGACAGGACCTTGCGAAATCACAACTCCAGCCCCTACCTCAATGGGAGGGAGCGACCTTCCCGATGGAAAAGAAGGCAAAAGCCCTCCCCACTCCGGCCTGCTCGCTGTCCTCTTTCTCATATCGTCTCAACAAAAGGCCCAGGAGCCCTTCATGCCTTCTAATCTTTCCAAAATGGGTCATTCTAGGCCACCCCAAACTAAATCAGCCCCTTCCTCAGGGACTTTCAATCTCTGCAGAGTCCAGGAAGCCCAGGACACAATGACAGCCCTCTTTCTAGGGGAACAAAGTTCTGTTAAATGTGATCGAATGCAGTGCACGCTTGACTTGGAGACAAAGCCAATATTTACCCTTATCTATCTGTGTTTGTTATTTTATCTGTGTTTGTTATTTAGTTGTGTCTGTTTTCTTCCTGGTACCAATCTGCCTCAGATCGTAAACACATTGAAGAAGAAGACTGGGCAATGGTGAGTGTAAAATTCCAGGCAATTAAATCCTCAATTAGTGCTTTTTGATGATGGCGGTGATTGAAGATTCTAAGCTAAACCTTGTAACAATAAACTCCTATGGTTTATTTTATTTCCGAAGTGATTTTATTTTTGAAGAGGAGGTTATTGCTTTGTTTTTGTGCACTTTTTCTCTTGACACGGGTTCAAACACAAGTCACAAAGTGACGTGTTAGTCTCCTGTGCCACCTCTCTTCCAGATGGACAGCACAAAAGCTTTTTCTTAGGTTGTCTGTCACCAAATTTAGCATTAAGAAGGCTCACTGGCTTAGAGGGGAAAGGGATGAAAACCAATTCTGTTAAGAGGACTCTGCCTTCCAAGCTTGAGTCCTTGGGTGGTCCAAATGGTTAAAGTGCTCAGCTGCTAAGCATAAAGTTAGAGTTGGAATCTAATCTGGAGGTAACTTGGAAGGAAGGCCTGGCAATCTATGGACCACAGTTCTACTCTGGCACGCATGGGGCCACCATGAGTCAGAGTCAACTCAATGGCAATCATATGTATGCGTATCTTCCAAGCAGGTGCTGAAGATCAGAAGCAGATGAAGAATTTTCTGCTATTTGATGAAAGAGGTATTGGTACCACAGATGAGGGTTATTGGAGAGAATTTCTGATAGATGCAGTCTGGTGAGGCCGCATTTAGCCCCGAATTATTGAAGACCTGATGGTTCAATTTAATACTCAACCGACACCTAGTACGCTGCCTGGCACATGGGTAAAAAAAAAAAAGAGGTGGCCATCAATAAATGTTTGTGGAATGAATGAATGCATGAATGAATGAATTCAGCCTGTTTTCCCCTCTCACTTGGGGGTGTATTCCATAGATGTGTCCATAGGTCTCGTCTGTACACGGTAGCCATGTCTTCCCAGGGAAAATACCATACATATGCTACCCTCACTTCTGCTATGACCTGCCTGTAATGCTGTCTTTGGGAGCAGGTGATGAAAAATCCCTTCCGAAAAGAAAGAACTTTTCATTCCCCGGTCCCCTCCACCCCTGCAAAAAGTACCATTGCTCTGAATTCCGCTTTCCATTATGGAAAATCCCGTGGTAGTTCCTTATTCCCTCTGCAGTGGTAACTGGCCTCTCTACATAGAGAATGCATATAGACTGTGAACTCTTTAAGACAGAGACCGCCTCTTACTGACTCTTACTTCAAATGTTAAGGACATTGAAGACATTCAAAAACCAATTTATTATGAGAATGTTATTGGGAAAACAAGTAGGGTGGGAAAGAATTGAAGCTATTATTTAGTCATTTTAATGCCATCTGTTACAAGACCTCAGGGTTCCTTGGAAATAGCCTGTATTTCCTGGAAATAGGCAAGATGGGAAGATTACCATAAGCCTTCATGAATTTAGTAGCTATATGGAAGATGGTTATTAGTTGCTCAATAGAGACGGTATAGTATAGACGTTAAAACTATGGCCTTTAGAGCCAAACAGCTCAAGTCTGCGTCCTAGTTTTACTCCTAATTCATTCTATGACCTTAGAAAAGCTATATAATCTCTTTCTGCCTCAATTTTCTTACCTACAAAATGAGTTAATAATCATTGAGAACAATAAATGAGGTAATATAGGTAAAGGGCTTAGAACGTTGCCTGTCACATACTAAGTCTGCAGTAAATATTAGCTAATATTATTTTCTTTGTGAATGAAGAAAGTGGGCACCAACTACCATGGAAGGGAACTATGTTAGGCTTAAAGAAGAATATTTCCAGTTAAATCTACTGAACTTAATTCCATTTCTATTTCTCACCAGTTCTCACCTAACAGGTCTCTCTATCTCCAGCTTTGCCCTCTCCTATACATTCTCCACAGAGTTTCCAAGGTCATCTTTCTGAAATGCAGAACTTACCATGTCACTATATTTTTTTTACAACTTCTCATGCCTTGCTCGTCACAGGGTAAGCTCCAGGTTACTTAGCAAGGCACTAGATGCCCTGTGTGGTTTGATTCATTCAATGCCCTGCATGGTTGGATCTGTAGCTCCAGGTTCACCTCCTGCCACTTTCTTCCTCTCTCTCACAACTTAGGCTCTTAGAGCACTTGGCTTCCTCAGTTTCCTCCCCACACATGGTACTGTCTTGCATTTCATACCTACACAGTTCCTGCTGTCTGAAATGGTTCCTTCTCCACCCCACACCCAACCCTCCTCTGCTTATGTGGCCAGTGAGCACCTATTATTCCTTCAGAACCCAGTGGAGATATCGCCTCATTGGTGAAGCTGTCTTAGGTGCTCATAGGGTAGCCTTGGTTTGGGCTTTAACCATAACACCTAACACTGGGGCTCTTTCCAGGCAGGGTCATAGACACTCTGTATTCTTTACCCTAAACCCCATGTAGCTACCGAAACATGTGTTAACAAACACCTTAGTAAAGAACTTCTTGGTGTTTTCCAACAAGTGACCTGCTAAAGGCAAGTGAGCACATGTTTATCCTTGACATCTGAGGATACATCCTACTCCAGATTGTACGATTTTTAAATGTATGTAAATGTTACATTCTACTCTATGTTTTGCAAAATATTTTGCTATGAAAATGCTTTAAATCCCTAGATAAATTTACTTAACTTTTACTACACAAATCTTGGAGTACAATGGTCTCTATAAGGATGTATGCCATGCTATCCTGTGGCTTTTAGTGCCTCTTGTCTGAAGACTTACTTTTGAGTGAGAGTTCATGGACAGGCAGTCCCAGGGGGCAGGAGGTGTAGATGGAGGGCCATGCCAGGAACTGTCTGGTGGAGAACCTGGAGTGGGGGGAAGTCTAAGGACATCCAAACACAAGACTGATACGACGAGATAATACTGAGAAGTTAGGAAACCTCCTGTGGCTGGCAATACTGTACTTGGGACTAGTTGACAGAAAATTCACTGCTTTTTATAAATGACAAGAGGAACGTATCATGATACCTAGACAGATGAAGTTAACACTAGCAATCTGTGACCAGGCAAAACCAGACATTGACCTCTTGGAGAAAGTAGGTGACATGGTTAATCTGTAAAATGAGTGAAATAATACTCGCTTTATATGGTAAAAAAAAAAAAAAAAAGTAGTTTCTTTCTTTTTTTTTAGTATGGTTATTTTAGAGTTAACTAAAATGTTTGTAAAAGGACTTAAATAGATAAATAGATGATAGCTAGATAGATAGATGATAGGTAGGTAGGTAAATAAGTAGGTAGGCAGATAGATGATAGATAGAAGATAGACAGATAGACAGATAGACAGATAGACAGATAGACAGATAGACAGATAGACAGATAGATAGACAGATAGACAGATAGATAGATAGATAGATAGATAGATACCATCAAGCCAGCTCCAATGCATGGCAACTTTATGTACAACAGAACAAAATACTGCCTGTTCCTGTGTCATGCTCATGATCACCAGCATGTTTGAGTTCACCACTGTGTCCATTGTGGCCACCATGCCAATCCATCTCACCAAGGGTCTCTCTCACCCTAACTGGCCCTCTACTTCACTGAACATGATGTCCTTTTCCAACAGTTGATTCCTCCTAATGACATATCCAGAGCAAGTGAGTCAGACATGGTTCTATTGTGATCTGTGAGGTTTTCATTAACTAATTTTCAGAAGTAAATCACCAGTCTTTTCTTCCTAGTCTGTCTTGGTCTAGAAGCTCCATTGAAACCTGTTCACCATGGGTGACCCTGATAATATTTGAAATATCTGTGGCATAGCTTCCAGCATCATAGCAACATGCAAGCCACCAGAGTATGACAAACTGAAAGACAGGTGGTGGAAAAAGGGTTTAGCACATACCAAATACTAAATAAGTAGAAGTTGTTATTTTAATCACAATCATTATTACCCTATGAATACTCATTTTTATACCCTCACAAATACTCAGAAAGGAATTGCCCAAGCAGAAGTTACTGCATTTACATGTAAAAAACAGCATTCTCTTTGGAAAGAAAGAACTCAGTAAACTGAGCCCTAAATAACATGAAAGATTAATTGCTGTCTTGAGCAGAAATGATCTGGAGAAGAAAGGGAAGAAAACGGTAGAGATGGACATTGTGAAATGACTTGAGAATCTCCTGCACCTACAGTTTTATAAACTGAAAAAAAAAAAAAAAATCCACATGGTAGCCTATTTTATGGACATTTAGTATTTGGCAGGCAATCTGTAAACATTTTATCATTCAATCACAAAATCCCTATAAGGTTGGCATTATTTTCAGAGAACAGTTCATATCCTATCAGAATTGCTGCAGTCATGAACCATCATAGCTCTGGTGACCCAGGCTTCACATTAGCAAGTAGAAATGTGACTCAAGACCCCATTGTTTTTTTCCACTCCAATTCAAAATAAAGATACTTGGATAACGAATTTCCACACCCTTCTGTTATAGGGGATACTGTTATAGGGGACTTTGGTAGTCCAGTGGTAGAATTCTCGCCTCCCATGCAGGAGGTCTGGGTTCCATTCCTGGCCAATACATCTCAAGCACAGTCATTGCTTGCCTATGTCTGTGGAGGCTCGCATGTTGCTGTGTGTCTGAACAGGTGTCAACGAAGCTTCCAGACTAAGACAGACTAGGAAGAAAGGCCTGGAAACTTATTTCCAAAACCTTAGCCAGTGAAAACTCTATGGATTGCAATGGCCCAATCTGTAACTGGTCATGAGGATGGCTTAGGACTGGGCAGAGTTTTGTTTTGTTGTGCATGGGGTCACCATGAGTTGGGGACTTACTTAACAGCAGCTAACAACAACAACCTTCTGTTATACTGCAAGAGACAGTTTAGCAGAGGGTTGGAATGATGGACTTTGGGTCAGACCAGGCCTGGGGCAAGTGACAGCTCTGTAACTTTCTAGCAGCATGAGCTTGGACAGGCTACTCCATCCCTCTAAACCTCAGTTTCCTTGCAGTTAAATAAGAACAGCAATAATAGTACCTTCTATATGAGATTTTTTTTTTGAATGCCATAAGACTATATGGTTGAAATATAATAAGCATTCAAATAATAATAATAATAAAAGGTAGCTGCTTTTATAATCTGTCTATACCTAGAAGCACTTCTTCAGCATCAGACCCCACGCAGAGTGCTCAGGTCCAATGAAGCCACTTTGCAAATATCTTCTTGACCGCAATGACAGCCTCCATAAAAAGAGTAGGCACTCATTTCCACGTGGTGCCCACTAACACCTATTTAATTGCCTTCAGAGTAGATGCCTCCCAGGTTTAAAGAGTTGCCTAAGGTCTTACACAAAGTCCAAGGCCAGATAATGTTATGAAAGCCAGGTGCTCGATTACACAATTATTTTAAAACCTTGCTCACATTCTCCTCGCCTGTGGCAATGTTGAAGTTGGAAGTATCAGGCAGAAGACTTTAACAAGAAGGTGTGAGCCTCATGGTGACATTTCCTGTTTGTTCCTAAATTAGGGATTTTAGAGACAACTGTCAGAGGCTTGCAGAAATTGAGTAATCCCCGTGGGTATTCCTGGCACAGTTACCCCAGCTTATTTCCCTTTGCTACATTTGCAGTGCTGTTTCTGGGTGGGTTTCTGGGTTCCTTTCTCCAGGTGTCATGGAGATCGTCAGTATATACACTTGAACTTCAGAGAAGAGCAAAGCAAACAAAGAAAGAAAGCTCTGTGTCCAGGGAATAAAGTGGCCAGTGAAAAAAGCAAACCAAACAGAGACATATGGAGTTCATCACCAAAGAAGCAAAATTTCCCAAGCCATGTACTTGTGTGACTGTTGAGGGCTCATCTGAAGCATCTGTTTTTCCACGTGCCTTGCAAATTATTTTGTGGTTTCTGCAGAGTTCCTTTTGGGTGATGGCTTTTAAGCACCACCTAAGCCCATCCCACCTGGTTCTTGGAAAGTGATGTTTAGAGAAATTTCTGCACACTGGAAGAACGTCACTTTATAAAAGTTGCACCCAAAAAATTAGTGCAAGAATAATCCTCACTCAGGGACTACCAATCCCTGCACATTCGGATTGGGGTGCCACTGCATTGAGTCAGAAGGACAATCTAGGAGAAAAAAAAACAAAAACAGTCAAACCAATTTCATTATATGTACAGAGTAGTTAAAGGAGTTAATGTCTCTGATTTTAACATCATGTAAATATAAATCAGAGGGCAGTGGTGCTTCAGTGGTGAAAATCACACTTTCCACGCAGAAGACCCTGTTCAGTTCCTAGCTAACGCACCTCAGACACAGCCACAACACATCTGTCGGTGGAGGCTTGTATATTGCTATGACGCTGAACAGGTTTCAGTGGAGCTTCCAGACTAAGATGGACTAGGGAAGGCCCGGCCATCTACTTCTGAAAATCAGCCAGTGAAAGTCTATGGATCACAACAGTCTGATCCCATTCAACATGGAGTCACATGAGTGGGGTCCACTCAATGACAGCTGATTACAGCCATAGCAAACACAAATTGAGTTAGCAGGCTTTCATTAAGTTATTTCTAGCCACACAATGCTGCCCCATCCTCCAGTACTACCCTTAGAGGTATAAAGAAGGACCCCTAAGTCAAGCATAGGATCGCCACCCAGACGGTGGCAGATCACTGTAATTACAAGCGGGTGTTGGCAGTGGCTGGGGGCACCTTCTGTCCCCTTCCATGTAGAGGAATCAATCAAAAGTAACATGAGAGAGAACACTGGCCACGGATGCGCCAATGCCCCATGTGGTCCCTTTGAAGCCAGAATTCCTTGACCTCAGGCATTACTGATTTGCCATCAGACCCCAGAGGCATCAGAGAAGGGTCGGCAGAGAAGATACCGGGGACTGGAAGGGTGCTTTCTTCCTTGGTGAATTTATCAAGTCTGAGAAAGTGAAACAACCCTAGAACTCAATGTGGTCCCTGTGCTCGCCTTTTACCTGGTTCCCCTCTAAAAGTAAATCTATAAAAAAAACATTAAAGAGGTCAGTGGGCTGGCAAGGAAAAAAATGAGTGAGCCTGGGCTTCAGAACTTAGTTCAGGCTCTAAAAACTTCTGTGCCAATACTGAGGCTAAATTTGGAGCCATTTTCAAGTGTCATCGTAAAGGAAAAGACTGTTTTATCAGGGTTTTGAAGCTGGTTTGGATGTCCAGGCTGGGCTACAGGTAACTATAACCAGTAACCCGTTGCCATCAAGTCTACTCCAACTCATGGCAAATCCTTGTGTGTCACAGTGGAACTTGTGCTCCATGGGGTTTTCAATAGCTGATTTTTCAGAAGTAGATCACCAAGCCTTTCTTCCAAGGCACCTCTGGGTAAACTCATCCAAAGAAAAACAGGCAAAGCGTGAAGATGGAGACCTGTGCTAACAGAAAGCAAAGCATGCAAAGACTTGAGTAGGAGATCTTTGGAAGCGAGTCTAGACTGAAGTGCCCAAAGGAACTCTGCTGAAGATTTTGGTCCTCTAACTAAGCATTCCCAAACCTCAGATTTTTGCACATGGAAAACCCAAAGCATGTAAAATAAGTCAAGCATGACCCAGACCGAGGACTATACACTTCCTCTGTTCCAAGACCATATATAAAATGAGTCTTATGGATCCTATTCAGCAAATATAGAACCAATAGGCTCACGTGTGTGTAGCCCATGTCACCATGGGGAGCAACAGAAGGGAAGATCTGACTGTCAGTTGTTTAACATTATCTCCATCCAGACTTCCTCAGTGGTCATTCCGGAATCACAGGTCATAATGGAAAACTTCTGAGCAGGGTTAAACTTCTAGCCTCAGCGCATGAATGAGTTGCCTTTGCAAGCCTAAATTTTTATCATCAATATGAGAAAGTAGTAACTCCCCTTCCCCAAGCTTTCTTCCAGTTCCTGTAACAACATCATATTTCTAGTGTTCAAGACAGGTCTGCAAACCCAATCCTGACCATATGGACCACTCATCTGTTCAAATGAACAAAGGAGGAATATAAACTTTCCAACTCGCAAATTGGAGGCATCATGTAACATCTTCCATTAAAGCAGCTTTCCCCCAAACCTGTTCCATAGATCTTTTGCAAAAATGGCATTTTAGCATCAGACAAACTTGGGAAACACAGGATTAACCTGAGTTAAAAGTTGTTTGAAGCATATGCTCTCAGTCTTGATTGCGTACTCTGAGCCTCCAAACATCCAAACAGAGAATGTATTTCTCAATTTTATTTAACCATGGAACTCTTTCCTCATGCTAATAATTTCAAATGATGGGTGTTCCATGGAACACAGTTTGAGGAACACTGTCTTAGCAGTACCCTATCCTAGACTATGGTTTCGTGCAGATTTCATGTGTCCACAAGGAGAGTGTTCCTCAAAGTGATTCCAGATTGAGCTGGGTCCCTGGCAACCCTGTGATGCTAATAGAAGTTTTCCTTATTATGAAAATGTCCATGACTAATACTCATCATGTTTTCTCCAAATATTTTTTCTTGTGATTACAAGACTCACTTTTTACCCAATTCCCTGGTTTGCATGTGATGAAGAGGCAGAGTTGGTCTCTTGGGTTGTATCCCCAGTTCTGTGTCAACATGTTACTTTCTGACCCGTTTAGCTGACCAGAAAACTGGGAACAATCCAACCCCTCTGGAAGGGAGGTGATCAGGTCTGGTACACAGACTCAGTCCTTGTGAGGGAGAAACGTGCAGTCCTAAGTCCTGGACTGTTGTTGCTCTGTGCCATTGAGTTGTTTTTTGGACCAAAGTGACCCCATGTGACAGAGTAGAACTGCCCCATAGGATTTTCTTGGCTGTAACCTTTATGGAAGCAGACTGCCAGGTCTTTCTTCTGTGTAGCCGCTGGGTGGGTTTGAACCATCAACCTTTTGATTAGCACCTGACTGCTTAAACATTTGCACTGAACCCCTAATTCTGAAGATGTGCCTAGGCTCCCAGGAAGACTGAAGGAGAGACCTCTAATGACTCAGCACCACCTGTCCCCACCATGGGGAAAAACAGCTCCAAGGGCATCTTCCAGATGGCAGGTCAGCGTCTTCTGCTCAGGAGACAGCACATGAGGCTTAGTCAGCCTCATCTCAGGCCTCTGGCTCCAGCCACAGTGCAGGCAGGGAAGGCACACTTCTGGCACAAGGAGCAGCTCCCCCAGTTGGCAATCTCAGCACGTTCATTTTCAGGGAGGACCTTGTCAGCCTAAGAAATGCAGAATCAGGCACCAGTGTCAGATGAGTGAATCCTGGCTCCTATCAAGTTCTTAAGACTAGTGAGGCCTGAAAGCCACAATCTATCTGTTTTTAAGTTCTCTTGTTTAAAACAACATATTCCGACCTTATTTAAGCCCACCTTTTCCAGACATTAAGCGAGGTGGAAAGACAGCAGCATGGCCATTCTGTGAGCCGGATTTCTGAGACTGCCCTGAGCTTGAGTCCAAACATCCACCTAGAGGCCAGGAGGGGGGCCCGCAGGTAAGACAGACCGTCCCGCAGGGGCTGGGACACCTGCACAAACACCCCGACTGCCGCCCCTCAGAGAGCCTGGTGAGAGTGAGCGCGTGAGGTCATGCTGGCCAGCCTTCTGTCACTTTCAGCCATTAGGACACTTGCCCAGCCACTTCCCAGCCCCTGCTCAGCACTCCCACAGGTGTGTCGTCTTTCTCCAGCTGGCATAACAAGGCCATGCCAACTCTGAGGCCAAAACAGTCCAGGGCCATCCAAGACTAATACAGCCAAGTCATAGATACCAGGCCAGCAAGAGGAAGAGAGCCTGTTTTGCAAAATGAAAGCAAATTGCAAGTTGGCATTGTGTGTGTGGTTGCCCTGGAGAAGGCTCTGGAAAGGAATAAAAATAGAAACCGTGTCAGAGCTCTTCAGTGAGGCCCCCATGCCACAGCCAGCATCTGTCCCTGCAAAGCCAGGTGGTCCCAGGAAACAGGGCTAATTTTAATTGCTACAGTATTGGGAAAAACATGAGAACAAACCAGCTAGGAAACTGACCCAGGACCCGACCCTCCTGGGTTACCTTCTGGTCTCAGCAAGGAGATGAACACTCCAGCACTTTCCAATGTCTCTGCAGCTTCTCCATTTACATTACTCTGTGCATGAGATTGTTGTTGTTGACGTCGATAGGTGCCATCAAGTCAGTTCCGACTCATAGCGACCCTATGGGACAGAGTAGAACTGCCCATGGGGTCTGCAAGAAGTAGCTGATGGATTTGAACTGCGAACTTTTTGGTTAGCACCTGAGCTCTTAACCACTGCGCCACCAGGGCTCCATGTATGAGAGGGAGAATTATTTATTAACCCCATTTTACAGGTGACGAGCTATAAAGGGCTGAAAAGGTTTGGGGCTCAAATTTGCTGAATCAGTGACATGGGAGTCTGTGCTTTTTCTACCACATCATTTTTGTGTTGTTTCCCCTGGTGGTTCAAGCTAAAAAAGCATTCAGCTGAACAAGCTGACCCTTTCCTGCTTGTGCGTGTATGTAGAGAGGTAGAGGGACAGACAGCGGAATTTGCTTCCCAAACTTGCTCAGAGGGTAGCATCCTCTGACTGATTCTGTTCTTGTACCAACTCTTTCTCATGC
Organism: Elephas maximus indicus; assembly: GCF_024166365.1. Lineage (NCBI taxonomy): Eukaryota > Metazoa > Chordata > Mammalia > Proboscidea > Elephantidae > Elephas > Elephas maximus. The sequence goes on along the minus strand of NC_064835.1, from coordinate 35,060,845 downwards.
CACGCTGTAGCAAGGACAGCAATATTTGACACCAGGAAGGCTGAGAGGGAGATGGAAGTTGTGCAAGTGACCGTGGGTGGGAGATGAGATCTCCTTCATTCCTACTCTGCCTGCCTTCCTCCCCACATCCCATCCTAGTGACTTCACAATTCAGTGTCCCCAAAATGCCAGTAATGGTGCCGTGGACACACACCATTAAGGCCAACCAGAACCTGCATATTTGTATGTTAAACTAGCCAGTTAACTAGTTGCTGTTGAGCCAGTTCTGACCCATAGCAATCCCAACTGTGTCAGAGTGGAACTGCCCCATAGGCTTTTTATTCATTGGCTGTGATCATTTGGAAGTAGATTGCCAGGCCTTTCTTCCAAAGTCCTCTCAGTGAATTCAAACTGTCAACCTTCCAGTTAATAGCTGTGCACTTAATGATTTGTGCTACCCAAGGACTCCTCCTGTAAACTGGGCACAGTCAAACCTCTGTATGCATAGCATTCTAAACAGTCACATGGTTTATCACTCACAGGCCTGGAATATTTTTGGAAGCATTTTTTGTAAGAAAAAAAAACCTATTCTTTGTATTCCATTTTATGCTGTCAAGGGCATTTAGCTGAGATGTAGCAGTTGCCAACAATCCAAATATACAGACAGACAATTTGCATTCAGTGGACACATTCTGTACATGTAAGAGCTGTCATGTACAGGGCAGCATGATTTTTTGTCCCTTAGGACAAAGCTGCACTTTATGGTCTCTCTGTGCTGCTGACATTGCTCATCTCACAAATCAAAGTTGGTTGCCCACTACTCTACTTGTCTATTCTAATTACCACTTCTTTTAATCCCCAGAACTTCTCTCCATTGCCCTTTTCTTCTATCTTATCCTTTTTGCCTTGCTGTTTTCATTTAGATAAAAATGTTGTTTTCAGACTGCTCAGAAAATGAATCAATCACTGCATACCAATAGGAAATCTTAGGGTGCCCAGCTTTTAACAGCAAACAACTCAGTTCAGCCAAAGGTGATAGAGCACCCACTATTCACTGAGTGCCATGAGGAATATGAAATTAATGAAGTGAATCCCAATCCCAAAGTGCTTGAGCATCTAATGGCAGAGAGAAATATGTAATCATCTTCCATTTCTGCTCCTCCAGGAGTTAAACCCAGTCCCAGTTCCTCAGACCGCAACTATCTGCCCTCTCTCAATACTTGGACAGGATGTACTGATTAAGGAGGAATAGTGAGAGGACAAGGCCATCCAATTCTTGAAGCCACACCCTCCTATTCTTATTACACACACTGGACACCAGGTAAAGGAGGCATTTTTGCACGTGACTGCTATTTGTGAACCTGGTTCTACACCATTCTTCTCAGCTTCTGACACAAATCTTGCTCTGTCCTGCCTCTGCACCACCTGATTATCAATCTTGTATTTGTTCACCTGTTCCCATCCTTGCAACCTCTCCCACCATCAGTTTGACACTTGGGACCATTCCCTCCACCCCATTCCCACATTAACAATTCTGGGAGGCGGGGTCAAGATAGTGGAGTAGTCAGAAATTTCCAGTGATCCCTCTTACAACTAAGACCCAAAACAACAAGTGATTCAACTCTATATGACAACTAGGAACCCTGAACATTAAAGGCAAAGTTGAGGAATCAGACTGAGCAGTATGGGGAGGGAGAGATGGTTCAGAAACAGCTAGGAGTTGCCAGACCTGACCAGGTGGGAACTAGCACCCTGCAGGCCAGAGCCATTGGCACTAGCGTGGTGAAACAAGCAGTGGTGTTCAAGACACATTTTCCACATTGGGAGAGACCAAGCCACAGAGAGTTCACTCACGTCTCCAGAATCAGCAGAAAGCAGTGCTCTCAGCATAAGTTCTTGCATCTAATCTGCTGCACAGACCAAAAAACACCCCTTTGGAAAAAAACTGTCTCCCACTTAACTGACCCCTTCCCTCTCTGCACCGCATTCCAAGCCAGCTTCGGTGACAGCCACTTTCTCTGGGCTGGAAGTAGGACCTGTTGTGCACCATGAGCCATCCTCCTGGACTCAAAAAAGGAAAAAATAACAAATGGGGAAAAAATAATCCACTGGTTCCCCTAAATTGGGAACTCAAGGCAGAAACAACTCTTATGTCTAGGCACAGGTGTAAGTGGTCCATGAATTTTGAATGCCTTTCACCCCTGCGTAGACCTGTGTGGGCCCATTTCGATAGCATAGGCTGTCATTAGCACAATACAACAGGGTATATGCCTGAAGTCTAAATTCAACTGTTTCAGCTACGTGATAGGGAGGCAGGTTCGTGATGTTTGACAACGCTGCCTATTAAGCAGGTTCCTCACCTACCCTCGTCACAGGCCTGAGGGCTGGTGGCTTCACCCATGCCACCTAACCACCCTCAACAGGGGCCCAAGCATAAGTGGTGCTTCCCAGTCCTTAGAGCCAATGGCATTGGGTGCTTGCAGTCCGGCTGCAATATCCACACACCTAGGCACGTTAGGGAACAGGGAAATGCTTTCCTTACAGACACTCAGGAGTGATTGTCAGTCTCCTGCCTTGCTCAGCATGTGACCCCCCTACTGCAGCCAGATTCCTGTGCCTACACCAATCACCCCACTCGTCTAAGACTGTAGGTAAGAACCTGCACCACACACTTGGTGAACAACTACCTGGACACCTGAGCTGAATCCATACAAGAAAAGTAAAAAGATTTCTGGGCTTGTATACCTAGTAACACCTCTAACCATGTGGTGACAGGGCATTACAGCTTCAACAGCACCAATAATCAAACTAGCTAACTCAAGCAGTCTATTTGGGCATATCAAAACAAAACAAGAAACTAAGACACAGTAAGCAAACATAAAATAAATAAATACAACAACTTGTTGATGGCCTGGAGACAACAGTCAATATCGAGTCACATAAACAGGCAGACCATGATGGCTTCAGCAAGCTCCCAAAACAAAGAATCAAGAAATATTCTGGATGAAGAGAACTTCCTGGAACTACCAGAGGTAGAATACAAAAGATTAATACAAAGAACTCTTCAAGAGATCAGGAAGGAGATTAGGTGAAAGGCAGAAAAGGCCAAGGAACACACAGATATAGCATTAGAGGAACTTAAGAAGATTAGGGAAGAACATAATGACAAATTGAATAGGCAGCAAGAATCCACAGAGAAACAGCAAACAAATATAGAAGACTATCAATAAAATTTCAGAATTATTAGACAATTCAGTAGAAAGTCAGGGGAGCAGACTGAGGCAATGGAAGTAAGAACAAGTGAGATTGAATATAAAGCATATGACAACAACATAATTGTGGAAAAATCAGAAAAAAAGAATTAAAAAAAAAAGAAGAAACCATAAGAATTATGTGGGCCTCTGTTAAGACAAATAACTTATGACTGATTGGAGTACCAGAACTGGGGGAGATAACAGAAAATACAGACAGAATTGTTGAAGATTTATTGGCAGAAACTGTCTGCAGTATCATGAAAGATGGAAAGATATCTATCCAAGAAGCCCATCGAGCCCTGTGCAAGGTGGATCCCAAAAGAAAGTCACCAAGACATATTATAATCAAACTTGCAAAACTAAAGACAAAGAGAGAATTTTAAGAACAGCTAGGGATCAAGTAAAAGTCACCTACAAGGGAAAGTCAATAAAACTAAGCTCGGACTATTCAGCAGAAACCATGCAGGCAAGAAGGCAATGGGATGACGTATATAAAGCCTTGAAGGAAAAAAATTGCCAACCAAGAATTATATACCCAGCAAAACTGTCTCTCAAATATGAAGTTGAAACTAGGACATTTCCGGACAAACAGACATTTAGGGAATTTGCAAAACCAAACTGAACTACAGGAAATACAAAAGGGAGTCCTCCAGTTAGAAAGCCATTAACATCAGATAACAATCCAAGACTAGAACACAGGCTAGAGCAAGCAGATATCAACCCAGATAGGGAAATCTCAAAAATAAATCAAATCTAAAATGCTCAAAACAGGGAAAAAGAAACTTCATTATGTAAAAGATGACAGCATTAAATCAAAAAAGAGAAACTAAAAAATGTAGTCATAGATCTTTCATATGGAGAGGAAGTCAAGGTGACACAAAGAAATAAAATTTTGGTTTAAACTTAGAAAAATAGGGGTAGATATTAAGGTAACCACAAAGGAAGCTAACAATCCTATGTATCAAAATATGAAATAAAAAAACATAAAGACTCAGCAAATACAAAAGCAACAACAATGGAAAACAGGAAAGGAAAAAAAAAAACTCAGCACTGAAAATTAAGTGGAACAAAGAAACTGTCAAAAACACACAAAAAAAGACATGAAAATGAATAAAAAAAAAATCATACCTACCAATAATTATGCTGAATATAAATGGACTAAATGCACCAATTAAGAGGCAGACAGTGGCAAGAGGCACACCTTAGACTTAAAGACACAAACAAACTGAACTCAAAGGATGGAAAAAATATATCAAGTAAACAACAATCAAAAAAGAAGAGGAGTGGCAATATTAATTTCTGACGAAGTAGACTTTAAAGTTAAATCCACCACAAAGGTTAAGGAAAGACACTATATAATTATTAAAGAGTCAGTATACCAGGAGGATATAACAGTAATAAATATTTACACACCCAAAAACTGGGCTCCAAAATACTTAAAACAAACTCTAACAGCTTTGAAAAGAGAGATAGATACAATAATGGTGGAAGATTTCAACACCTCACTTTTGGTGAAGGACAGAAGATCCAGAAAGAAACTCAATAAAGACATGGAAGATCTAAATGCCACATAGATGATACAGAACACTCCACCCAACAACAGTGAAATACACTTTCTTTTCCAATGCACAATGAACATTCTCCAGAACAGACCGCATATTAGGTCATAAAGCAAGACTTAACAGAATTCAAATATCAAAATATTACAAAGCATCTTCCCTGACTATAAAGCTATAAAAGTAGACATCAAAAACAGACAGAGCAAGGAAAAAAAGTCAAACACATGGAAACTGAACAACACCTTGCTGAAAAACTACTAGGCTATAAAGAAATTAAGGACAGAATAAAGACATTCATAGAATCACATGAGAATGAAAACAATTCCTACCAGAACCTTTGGGACACAGCCAAAACAGTGCTCAGAGGTCAGTTTATAGCAATAAATGCACACATCCAAAAAGAAGAAAGTGCCAAAATCAAAGAATTATCCCTACAACTCAAACAAATAGAAAGCAGCAAAAGAAGTCCTTGGGCACCAGAAGAAAGCAAAAAATAAAAATTAGAGCAGAATTAAATAAAACAGAGAACAGAAAAACAATTGAAAGAGTTAATAAGACCAAAAGCTGGTTCTTTGAAAAGATCAACAAAATTGATAAACCATTGGTCAAACTGACAAAAAAAAAAAAAAAAAAACAGAAAAGGAGCAAATAACCTGAATAAAAAACGAGACAGGTGATATCACAACAGACCCAACTGAAATTAAAAGAATCATAGCAGAATGCTATGAAAAGCTGTACTCTAACAAATTTGAAAACCTAGAGGAAATGGACAAATTTCTGGAAAAACACTACCTACCTAAACTAACACAAACAGGGATAGAACAACTAAATAAATGTATAAAAAAGAAGAGATTGAAAAGGTAATTAAAACACTGCCAGCAAAAAAAAAAAAAAAAAAAAAAGCCCTGGCCCTGACAATATCACTGAAGATTTCTACCAAACTTTCAGAGAAGAGTTCACACCACTACGACTAAAGGTATTTCAGAGCATAGAAAAGGACGGAATACTCTCAAACTCATTCTATGAAACCAGGATAACCCTGATACCAAAACCAGGTAACGACACTACAAAAAAAGATAATTACAGACCTATATCCTTCATGAACTTAGACCCAAAAATCATCAACGAAATTCTAGCCAATAGAATTTAACATCATAACAAAAAAAATAATTCACCATGACCAAGTGGGATTCACACCAGGTATGCAGGGATGGTTCAATATTAGAAAAACAATCAATGTAATCCATCACATAAATAAAACAAAAGACAAGAGCCACATGATCTTATCAATTGATGCAGCAAAGGCATTTGACAAAGTCCAACACCCATTCACGATAAAAACACTCAGCAAAATAGGAATAGAAGGAAAACTCCTCAACATAATAAAGGGCATTTATACAAAGCCAACAGCCAACAACATCCTAAATGGGGAGAGTCTGAAAGCATTTCCCTTGAGATCGGGAACCAGATGAGGATGCCCTTTATCACCACTCTTATTCAACATTGTGCTGGAGGTCCTAGCCAGAGCAATTAGGCTAGAAAAAGAAAGGGCATCCAAACGGGTAAGGAAGAAGTAAAATTATCTCTATTTGCAGATGATATGATCTTATACACAGAAAACCCCAAAGAATCCACAAGAAACCTCCTGGAAGTAATAGAAGAGTTCAGCAGAGCATCAGGATACAAGATAAACACAAAAATCAGTTGGATTCCTCCACACCAACAAAGAAAACTTTGAAGACAAAATTAGCAAATCAATATCATTTACAATAGCCCTCCAAAAGATAAAATATTCAGGAATAAATCTAGCCAGAGATATAAAAGACCTACACAAAGAAAACTACAAGAGACTGCTGCAAGAAACCAGAAGAAACCTACAAAAGTGGAAAAACATACCTTGCTCATGGATAGGAAGACTCAACATTGTGAAAATGTCAATTCTACCAAAAGCAATCTATAGATACAATGTGATCCCAATCCAAATCCCAATGGCATTTTTTAATGAGATGGAGAAACAAATCACCAACTTCATATGGGAAGGGAAGAGGCCCCAGATAAGTAGGCATTACTGAAGAAGAAGAACAAAGTGGGAGGCCTCCCACTACCTGATTTTAGAACCTGTTATACCACTACAGTAGTCAAAACAGCCTGGTACTGGTACAAAAACAGATACGTAGACCAATGGAACAGAATTGAGAATCCAGGCATAAATCCATCCACATATGAGCAGTTGATATTTGACAAAGGCCCAAAGTCAGTTAAATGGGCAAAAGACAGTCTCTTTAACAAATGGTGCCAGCACGACTGGATATCCATCTCCAAAAAAATGAAACGACCCACACCTCACACCATGCACAAAAACTAACTCAAAATAAATTGAAGACCTAAATATAAAATCTAAAACAATAAAGATCATGGAAGAAAAAATAGGGACAACACTAGGAGCCCTAATACATGGCATAAACAGTATAAAAAACATTACTAACAATGTACAAACGCCAGAAGAGACACTAGATAACTGGAAGCCCTAAAAATCAAACACTTATGCTCATCCAAAGACTTCACCAAGAGAGTAAAAAGACAACCTATAGACTGGGAAAAAAATTTTGGCTGCAACAAGTCTGATCAGCATCTAATCTCTAAAATCTACAAGATAATGCAAAGCCTCGACAATGAAAGGAAAAATAACCCAATTAAAAAATGGGCAAAGGATATGAACAGGCACTTCACCAAAGAAGACATTCAGATGGCTAACAGATACATGAGGAAATGCTCATGATCGTTAGCCATTAGAGAAATGCAAATCAAAAGTACATTGAGATACCATCTCACCCCAACAAGGGTGGCATTAATCCAAAAAACGCATAATAATAAATGTTGGAGAGGTTGTGGAGAGACTGGAACTCTTAAGACACTGTGGGTAGGAATGTAAAATGGTACAACCACTTTGGAAATATATAAAAAATATATGTATATACACATACACATGTATATGTGTATATATACATATGTATACACATATATACATACATATTTATACTTACATATACAACCATGTATATATAAACAAACACTTTGAGGGACAGAGTAGCAGGAGCGAGGGTCTCGGGACCATGGTTTCAGGGGACATCTAGATCAATTGTCTTAACAAAGCGTATTAAGAAAATATTCTGCATCCCACTTTGGTGAGTGGCATCTGGGGTCTTAAAACCTAGCAAGCAGCCATCTAAAATGCATCGGTTTGTCTCAACCTGTTGCTGGAGCCTCTATGCCTTTAACTGAAGGAGGTTCTTGCCTCTCACTGGTCAAGAACAAACAAATAAGGCACAAGGAATTCTTCCACAGGAGCGAAGCTTTATTGAAGAGGCTTGAAAGCGGAGACAAGGAGGGCCTAGGCAACGCTTACCCCCATCTCCCAGAACAAAGGATTTGTGTGGATATTTAAAGGTTTTTGAGCAGAGAGCTGGGGGTGGGGGTGGGGGGGAAGATTTATGTTTATTCATAGGTAGCGGCAGGGTTTTCCTGCAAGTGGCCTGTCTGGGTGGAGATTTTTTAATTATGGTGGGTACACAGCAGCTTTTTAAGATGGCTTCAAGATGGCTTCTGCCCTGGGGGCCTTTGGGATTCGTAGCAGGACTTATTCATAGCAGTCCCTTCTGTGGTTCCGGTTTGATTGTTGTCTCTGGTACTTGCATCAGGCAGAAGTCATCCATAGATCACCTTGCGGATGTCTGCGCATGCTCCTGGGACTAGATTGGGTTGGTCCTTCTGAAAAACATCTTACAACGGAGTACACTGTTCTTTCCTTATAGCACATTCCAGGATGGGGCTTATGCATTAAAAAAAAAAAAAAAAAAATTTTTTTTTTTTTTTTTTTTTATGCATTAGACACATAGTATTTTAAATAAGTTGCAAGTTGCAGGTGTTGCAGGGTTCCTTGCTTAGGGGCTCAGTCCCTGTTTCTTCCCTGTCTCAAACCCACCTAGAGCAAAGGAGAAAGAAGAACACCAAAGACACAATGAAAATATGAGCCCAAGAGACAGAAAGGGGCACATAAACCAGAGACTCCATCAGCCTGAGACTGGGAGAAATAGATGGTGCCCGGCTACCACCAATGACCGCCCTGGCAGGGAACACAGCAGATAATCCGTGATGGAGCAGTAGTAAAGTGGGATGTAGACCTCAAATTCTAGTAAAAAGCCCAGACTTAATGGTCTGACTGAGACTAGAGGGACCCCAGAGGTCATGGCCCTGGCCTCTCTGTTAGCCCAAAACTGAAACCATTCCCGAAGCCAACTCTTCAGATAAAGTTTAGACCTGACAATGAGACATAAAATGATATTGGTGAGGCGTGTGCTTCTTTGATCAAGTAGACACGTGAAACTACGTGGACGGCTCCTATCTGGAGGCGAGATGAGAAGGCAGAGGGAGACAAGAGATGGTTGAATGGACACAGGAAATAAAGGGTGGAGAGGAGTGTGCTGTCACCTTGTACGGAGAGCAACTAGGGTCACATAACAACGTGTGTATAAGTTTTTGTATGAGAAACTGACTTGAATAGTAAACTTTCACTTAGAGCAGAATTTTTAAAAAATTCTGGTTTTCCATACGCTCTTTGATTAGTATTCCTCATCATTGATAACTTGACTAAACTAGACCCAAAATGGAGCCATTTGTGCTGAGCCCCACAGCAACAAACCATAACCTAAGTATACATTTCATGTGAATGCCTCACTTTCCCAGGAGTTGAAATTCAAACCAATGAATTGACTCTCCCAAAAAAGGGCAACTAAGCTAGTCAGTCAGGACTGTCTTTGGTTATAAAAGCTTTCCTGCCTGTGCACACTTTGAAACTCTGGTTTGACTTTCAAACCAGATGTTGACCAGTACATGAACTGTAAAATAAAGCTCATGAGTTCATACACAAATTTAATATTGTGAAAATTTTATTTTTTACACCATTCAACTGTTTCCAAAAGCACACTTACTTTGGTAATCTCCCTGCAGGTCGGTGACTTGCTTTCTCTCCTTAGAACCATAATAGCTTTTTAAGAATGACCCAGACAAAACCAACCCAGGAAATTAAAGTGGGAGTGGACTGGGCATTATCTCTGCAGATGGCCCCACCCACTTCGGTTCAAAGCTAAGGTAACTGCTCAGGGCCCTCAAGCTGTACTTGCTAAGTGATCCATCTGAGAGGATAAACAGCCATACACCTCCCTTTCCATTCTGGCTTAGCCCTTGAATAACCTCAAAGATCTTTGGAGGTTAACTGTGTCATAGAAAGATGATCAGAGAATGCAGAGAAAGGCAACCAAAGGTGAGAAAGGGGAAGAAATGAATAGACTCAGCTGGAGATAAGCCATAGACATGCAAAGTAGTTGAGCTTTGAGTGTAGCCAAGGACAGCAAGTTGAGCAAGTGGGAACAATGAACAATATGGAGCAATTAAGGAAAGAGATAGCAATTGGGATGCGATATCACCCAGGTCCACTGCCTCCTAGGCATCTGTTTCAGGAACAGCCGCCCTTAGAGAAGTGGATGTTTTAAAAATGAATGAAAAGAAAAATCAGGGTCCAGTTAGCTGGAAAGAAGAGCTATTCAGAGATCTTTGTTCTAGGTCAATTGGCACAGGAGAAAGAGAAGAAAGGAGATCCTCAGTGTCTCAATAGGGAACATGGTAGCTTTTCCTGTGTCTTATCTCTTAGGAATTTTAAACCCCAAGTGGAGGCCCAAGTTGAAAACACCCAAAGTTTCTGTTCAGTAGGTCAGTAACTCTCCCTTTCTTCCATAACAATGGATAATGGGTCCTAGAAAGAATTTTTGTTCCAGAGAAGATACATGCATCTGTTAAGGTGAAAGCTCAACTTAGGAAAGAGAGTACGAGCCCAAGAATTCTGAGACTTTCTGGGTCTGAACTGGTGCTTTTTGGCAAGTCGCCTCTACACAGGCTTACTAAGGCATCTCTTAGGTGTCAGCTAAAGTGCTAGGTGTGGGAGATTCAAGGGTGAATGAAACACTTCATTCCTGCCTTTGAGGACCTGACATCTTCCTTGGGCTTCCATTTTATCTGAAAGATAAAAGAACTAAAAAGAGAACCTTGGAAATCTTTCAAAAATTTCATTTCTCTAGCTAAGGAATATATATGAAACAAGTTTCACTGTAGCCTCTATCATCACGTGAGGAGTGAAATTAGAAAGGCAAAACCAAAAAAACCAAACCAAACCTATTGCCGTGCAGTTGATACCAACTCATAGCAACCCTATAGGACAGAGTAGAACTGCCCCCATAGGATTTCCAAGGCTGTAATGTTTATGGAAGCAGACTGCCACATCTTTATCCCTCGGAGCAGCTGGTGGGTTCGAACTGCCGACATTTTAGTTAACACCCAAGTGCTCAACCATTTTGCCACTAGGGCTCCTACAAGAATTCACAGGGATTTGTAGATCTATATCAGAGGGCTGCAAAGATGAGAAATAAGAGGTTTCTTACTCTTAACGAGTAAACAAGAACATGTCAAATTTAGAGGCTTGAAAATGTTGAGGAAAATTAGTAACAGATATGGTACTTGGAGTTTAAGGTTGTTCTTACCTAGGAAACCAGGTATTAACCATAAAAAACAACCCACACCGTGAAAGCATGCCAGAAACTGCTCTACAGCAATGTAAATTTGTCTTTTTCTGCTAGAAAAGGATAGTCAACAAAACCTCTACTGCCTGATTTAATGAAAAGACTAGGCTCTCCTAATTTAAATTTCGAAAAGTTTCATGGGTGCAGGTGGGTGGAGGGCTAAATTATTAGCAGCCAGGCCAGAAGTAATCTGACATCAGTTGACCTCAGTAAAGACAGGACAGCAGAGTTCAATCAATCATGTTAAGATGAGCCAATGAATATTCTATTTTTCTCCCTCTTCTATTTTTAAGCTTCATTTTAACTAGCAAACTTCAAGCCATATGCTTTTTTTCTGAAGTCAGAATTGTCTCTCTATATGCATATGGAATAACTGCTCAGAATAAAACTTACATTTCAATGTCTTTGAATTTAATTTTTGTTTGTTTGTTTTTAACAAGAATAGAGACAAAGTCACTGAGATCTGGAAAGGGAGGTGGTTAGTGAAGAAGTTAAGAACACTAGCTTTGCCTTCCAACAGACCTGAGTTTGAATACAGTTCTGCCGTGTATTTGACATGTTAATGTAGGCAAGTTATAAACTCTTTAAGCTTTATCTTCCTTAAAAATGTTTTATATGATTGATGTGAATATTAAATGAGATCATGTATATAAAATGCTTAACCCAGTGCCTCACAAGTGGGTAGAACCTCAATATTTCGTGGTAAATATCTTCAAGGTCTTTTCTTTAGAAAGCATTTTACTATATATCATATACTTTCATATGAATGCATATATATTAAATGTGTTCATGTTATCTCAATTTCGTGAGTTAGAGCAGCCTGCCTCAAACAGCCAATTCTTGAGACGGGGTGAGGTGGGTAGCAAGAGCTTTATTATATACACCGGTATACAGGAGACAAAGGGGAATGATCTCCTCCTAAAGCTGTTTGTCTTAAGAAACTGAAGTCCGGTTGGGGTTTTATAGGAAAAAGGGGACATGGGTTTTAGGAACTTGCAGAAGGTCCATCTTCTTTCTGTGTGGTTTAGGTGATCACTTCTCAAACCTATTGATCTTTTCCTGCCATTATCCCATTAGCCCAGGGAGTGACTGGCACCATCTTGATGAGCATTGTCCTGTTTGACAGGCTTAGATTGATATCACTTGTTTTTCTGCCTGTCTTAGGGGAAACATTGGTTAACTTTTAACTTTAAGGGGCGTTAACAGCAAAATCATACTTGGAGACAGGGAAAGGCTAGGGAAGGGAAATCTGGCACAGGTTCTGTTCAAGATATGGCTGAGCAGCCTATTCCATTAATGTACATTCAAAGTCTTAAATACTTTTGACAAAAAGGTAGTAAAACTGAGCCAACAAAGTTTAGGAACAGTTCATACAGAATGTTTTTTTTCTAATTTATAACAATAAATACACCTTTTAATATGCATGATTGAAGCTGTGAATTTCTTCTAAATACTGCTTTAGCTACATCCCATAAATGTTTATATGTTGTCTTTTCACTTTCATTCAGGTCAAAATATTTCCTAATTTCCCTTGTGATTTCTTCTTTGACCCTGGAGCCTTGTTTAATTTCCAAATATTTGGGGATTTCTCAAATTTCTGTTGTTGATTTAGAACTTAATTCTATTGTGGTTGTAGAATATATCTTTTTGAGTTTGTCAAAACTTGTTTTTTGCCTTATGGTGTCATTTTCTTTCAGCCTGAAGTATTTCCTGTAGGATTTCTTGTAAGGCGTATCGTCTAGCAATAAATTCTCTAAGTCTTTGTTTATCTGCGAATGTCTTTCTTTCACCCTAATTTTTGAAGGATAATTTTGCTGGATAAAGAATTCTTGATTGAAAGTTTTCTTTCAGAACTTTGAGTATGTCGTTCCATTGCATTCTTGCTTCTATAGTTTTCAGTAAGAATTCAGCCATTAATTTTGAAAAAAGAGATTTAATTCTCCTGGAATCCAGATTTCTGGCTTTCATGGAAGTTGGGGTAACCCACCCAAGCCATCTGCCCTTAGTTGTCCTTCTGAACCTTGAAGGAACTGGTTCCCTGGAGTCACCTTCAGGCCTAACAGTAGCTTAGTAAACAGCTTAAGGCAAACCGATAAACAGCTTAGCAGAGAGTATTTTGCCTTAGGCATTGGGTTCTTTTGGAAAATTATCTATGTGCAGCCACCTTCAAGGAGCAGGAACTCCAGGGTCTGACTAGAGGCTGTTTTAGGATGTAAGGTTTGTCCTTGGTGACTGTTTCTGTAACCTGCCTTGTGCTTTGATGTTATCTTCTGATAAATTAACATAACAATGACTGATATAACCCACTTTTACTTTCTGTACGTCAGAGTGCTTTCCTGACATGTTTAGATGACTCTGCCCAATTCAAATCTTATCTCCTCACAATAAATATATTCTGCTACACTAATTGTTGGTGTTTCTCTAAGCAACTAAGGTTTCTGAAAATTCCTGAAATCAAAAGTGGGGTTCCTTTTGGCTGACCAACATCCATTCCCCAGAGCTCTCGCTGGACACAGGCATGATGTCTGCAAAAGCCCTTTGGGCTTACTCTCTCCACAGAGCACCTGGAAGCTGCCTTGGTAAGACCTCACAGATTCTTGATCCTTTTGCCTTTTGAGCTTGAATCTAATATTTATTGTGAGTTTGGTGAATTTTTTGTTTCATAACAGTTAGTACTGTCTCAAAACGAGGCATGCTGAATCCAAGAAGACATGGAATTTTCTGAATGGAATTCTGGCTCACTACATGGACAAGAAATATATGTTTAGGTCTTTTTTGTATTTGGATTTTTGTTTGAACTCCCTAAGGGCAGTTTGTCAAATCAGTGGCCACTTGCGGGTACTTTCCAATTGGACAGACTCACATATGAAAGCTCTAAATTAGAAAATCACGGTACCAAAACCAGACAGGAACAATGGGATGTTTATTCTAAGGCTTCAAATATACTCAGGACTCTGAAAGATGGTGTTTCAAAAAAAAAAAAAAAATTGACTGTAGGTTGTAAGACACTGGGTCTCTAGCCAGCAGAAAAAATGAGATTTAGAAAGAATGAAACTAGGTTTCATATGATTGTTACAAAAGAATCTCAGGTTTTTTTAAGCTGAAAAAATATGTGGGCATGAGTTCAAGCACCTTAAAAGTCTCTAGAGTACTCACCACCAAGAGAAAGGCACTTGTGAAAGGATAAGCTAGGACATGAGATGGACCAGAGCATCAGGCTGTGTACTAGCCATGAGAAAACTCCCATGCAACAAAGGTACACTGTAAAACAAAACACTGACCAAACCCTGTGGCAGACGCCCTGCTAGGAATTTGACTCTGGGAACCTAAGTTTCAACCTAAGAAAATAGGGTCCTTGACATCTAAGAGAAGTAAGCTTGGAGCTCTTTCCTGCCAGCTGATTTTGAGTTCATGTTCAAAAATGCCATAAGCTGAATATACTAGAAGTAATTTGGAATCTCAGTGATCACTTTGGAAAAATGAGTTGCATCCTTTCTGTCTTTTTCCTTCCACTTTGGGAAAAGAGTTTCCATTTGGGCTGCCTTTTTTTTTTTTTTTTTTTTTCTCTTTGGGGAGCTTTCATTTGATACTCAGGTGTTGTCAGAGGGTCTTATATTCCTCCATCTGAGACTACATCAAGTTAATAAGTTTTATATAGAACCTGTTTTCTCTGTTGATGTGAGTCAATCTTATGAAAGAATTGCTGTAGACATTTTAAGAAGCTAAGTTTCCTATTTGCTGTATATTGTGTAAACCTAGTTTTTGAGTTGGCCACACAGACAAGTGAGTTTATGTGATTTTTTGTTGTTGTTGTCACATTTTGATCTGAGTTTGGCCGTGCTCTAGAGCATTGTGTCTGAGTTTCTGACTTGTATCAAGTTGGGGCCATTGTTGTTTTTTCATGAGGCTGTCTTAAATCTCAGTTCTTTTTCATCCAAGAAAAACTGCTTCTTGTGCCTGTTTTATGATCCAGATTTTCAGTAGCTACTTTGAGAAACTTTGACATAAATTGGTCTATTTGAAAAGAACACTGAAAAAGGATGGATTGTTTATTTTGATTGGTATAATAAGACCTTAAAAAGGATAAATTGTTCTAAATTGCTCTTTAAACATGCAAAAGATAGGGTTATGACAATGTAATAACTTCCTGCCTCTGGATGGTGTTATTAAATTAGATTATAATGTTCTTTCAAAGAACTTTATTCTTATCAATTTAGTGAAAAATAAGCACATGTATAAATTTCATAACTTGAATATTTCCAGGAATTAATGAAAGTAAATTTGTTCTGACATAATTTTTATGTTCTGTACTATGTCAATCTTAAAAGCAAAATGTATCTAAGTAACCACAACTACCACAGCCTCCACCAGACTGAGTCCAGCACAACTACTGTAACAGGGATTACAATAGAGGGTCCCAGACAAAGCTGGAGAAAAATGTAGAACAAAATTCTAACTCAAAACAAAGACCAAACTTACTGGCCCAACGGAAACTGGAGAAACCCCAAGAGTACGGCCTCCAGACACCCTTTTAGCTCAGTAATGAAGTTACTACTGAGGTTCACCCTTCAGCTAAAAAGATTAGACAGACCCATAAAACAAAATGAGACTAAAGGGGCACACAATATATGTACTAATTGTTTAATAAGAAGCTGGTTTGTTCTGTAAACCTTCATCTAATATACAATAATAAAAATTAAAATTAAAAAAAAAAAAACTCCAAAAAAATCAGCTTGATAATCTCACAAAAACATTTTTTAAAAAAAATACCTGGTAGATTTACTTGGAAAATGTTTAAGTTGGAAATTAGTGGCTATGCAGTCAGACTCTTACTTCAATTTCTGATCAATAGGTTGCTTAATGCTGTACTGAAAATAAATAAGGCTTAATAAAATAAAGTGGAAAGACTTCTAGGTAGAATACAAGTCTACACTGTGTTTCTCTTTGACAAGGAGGTTTTCTTTACAATTGAGTGAGAAAATAAATTAGACTAGATGAACTGGTATTAGCTTAGTTGAGATAGGCAAAAGACTCACTGAACCTCAATGAACGACTGAAAAAAATGTATCTAAGTAACTTAAGACAGATACTATATGAAACATGTTTTTTTTTTTTAGTGAAAAGGGAGTAATTTTTTATTGGCTCCAGAATGAGAAGAGGGAGGCATAAGACAAACCTAGAGGGAAAAAAAAGAAGAGAAGAAAAAAAAAATGGCTAGCCAAGAATTGATGGGCTCATTTGCTAAATAGCTTTGATATTTACTGGATTGCTTTTAGTAAAGGGTAATAACAGGTTAGAAGTTCTTGTGGTACAGTGGTTAAGCACGTGGATGCTAATCTAAAGGTCAGCCATTCAAACCCACCAGCTGCTCCATGGGAGAAGGATGTGACAGTCTGCTTTTGTAAAGATTACAACCTTGAAAGCACTAAGGGACAGTTCTACTCTGTCCTATAGGGTCCCTATGAGTCAGATTTGTGTTTGGTATTTGGTTATTAATAACAGGTTATGATAAAGAGAATGCAAAACTGCTTACTAAACAGAATAAAAACAGAATAGTAAAGAATAAAAGGGAAAGAATTTGGTTAACTTTTGTCTTTCAAAATACCTAGACTAATTTAAACATATGTAAATTATTTGAGATGGACGATTCTTTTCTTTAGAGCAATGAGCCTCAGAGAGTGAGGGTAGGGCAGGATCAGTCCTCCTAATCCCCCAGTCTCTGGGGCCAGTGATGCCCCAGGGGAGCTTTGAAGAAAGCACCCCTCCCAAGTGGGTGAAGACCTTTTAAGACAAAAGAAAATATGAAAAATTCTGCCTTAATACAGCTACCAGAAATTGGGTGGATCCCCAGCATAAAGAAACCATAAACAAGTTCTCTCAACTATAGAGGAGTTTTTAAAATTGAAAAAATAAAGATCACAATGAAAAACCCACCCCAAATAGAAAAAGGTCATATACATGTCAATGAATTGTTCTGGTTGAGCCAAGACTTTGAAGGGCTTAATTTAAGATTAGAAAATGGGACAAAGTAGAAGTTTGAATAAAGATTTAGAATATTTCAACAAATTTTAGTTCAACAATAATTATGTTTTTCAGTATATGGACAATAAAAATAATTTCCAAGATTTTTAGGTAACTTACAGATATTAAATTGAGTTAATGGATATTTATTACAATTTAAGTTCATTTTTTTTTTAAGTTCATATACTTTAGCTCTTTATGTCACAGAGAAAGGATATATATATACTTGGGTTTGCTAATGAATATGTTCATTTTTGCCACTAAAATGGTTATACTATAAGAGTTACTTAACAGAGACACAAAGTTTAAAGGGCTTATTAGAAAGGAATTTATTTGATATGGTCAAAGTTATTATCAGTTATAGCTAAAGTCTGATGGATTAATTTATGAGATTTTTAAGAACTTTTAGTGTCAGACAGCATATAAAGCAAAAAAAAATGGGTTTCTCACCATTAAAATAACAAAATTTTCTTTAATTACTGGGTCGGAGAGTTAATTTATCCTTCATGTAATCAGCCTTGAAGATAAGCGTTCAGCATCTCATTAGAATAAATTGCTTAGGTGAAAAGCAAGCTACCAGGCTTTGAAAAAACTATGGTTTTTACCTTTAAATTCTTTGGTTAAATAACTTAAGTATTGTTTCTTGGAGAACTATAATGGACCCCTGACAACTGTGAGACACTGTGGGAAGCCATAAAAGACTTGTTCCTGCTTTATAAAGGGAAAAGTGCTAACAACAAAAAAAAAAAGTTTAATATGTTATGAGTTACATGAAGCATGTTGTCAAATCAAGAGAAGTGCCTGATTTTCTTTGGGTTAAAAATTTATGTGTTAGTGTATCCTGTTATGTTTTTCCTTATATCAGACAACCAGAACATGATATTATCAGTCACAGTTTTAGTCATTTTAATTGCTAACTTGGTTACAACTTTGTTTCTTTTGAATCTAGCAGCATAAAAGACAATGAGTTTAACTGGGAGAATTATTCCACTTACCTATAGAGGTTAATTACTATTCAGATGTTTAGAGACTTGATAATCTTGGTATATCCTGACTATATGGCATTAGATCTCAAGATTATTATATGTTATATCTGAAGCTCTTTGAAATAAGATTAGTCATAATATTTAGATATATTTTTGTCTAATTTGAATTGACTTTATTTAGTTTTGCATTACTTTTGTAATTACTTTCCACCAGGTGTTTCACTTTTAAGAATTATCAGTTAATAATGGCTATTTTAAGTTTTGTCATCTGCAGATAAGTTTTTACTTTGCTGACTTGTTGAAAACGCTTGACCAAAATATTTTAACCAAAGATGGACTATATTGGACTTGTAAAAACAACTGTGATATTTTGAATGTGGATACAATTGGACTGAATCAACAATTTCAGAGCTCTTGTGTAGAAGCTGACAGGTTTACAGACTACTGCTGATCCTGTATTGCATAGAACAAAAATTAACTACATAGGACTGAGTGACTAAAAGATTACAACAGGTTTTATGTGGGAATATTAATGATGTTTTAATGTTCTGTTTTCTGGATATAAGAAACCATTTTCCTGTCTTCTCCTAAATTATCTAGTAGTTTTTGTTTTTTGTTGTTGTTTTCTTCCTGCTGATTTGGACTTGTTATGTTATTCCAAGAATTTATATAATCAGTTAACCAAAAGGATAAATAAGAAATATGAGGGGAATAAAATGTTAAGACTAGAAAAGAAACTTTAAAAAGATTAAAAGAAGAATCAGGAGAGGAGAAAAACTCTTACTATAGGATATTCTATAGCCTGCATAGTGCTATGAGTTACTGAAATAGCTGAATCTTGCATTAAAAGAAAGAATGATCTTTAAATGGGCTCAGATATTATAACTTTCAAATTATAAGTTTATGTTGATAAGCTTAGCAAAGTTGTAAAGACCATAACTAGAGAACTATCTGAAGTTAAAGCTGTGCTTTTACAAAATAGGATAGCATTAGATTTCCAGTTAGTCTTCCTATCAGGAGGTTGTGCCTTAACTGACAAACATTGCTGTGTTTGTATTATTAATATGCAATCTGAGGTCTTGCAGATTGTAGCTGCTGCCGAGGCACATGAAAAGCAGCCATTGATGCTGTTTATGTATAAACAAATGCCTCATGGCATTTGCTTCCTTGTTTCAGAGACATAGGACCATGGTTTTGTGAGTCATTTCAGTCAATTGGCCTAATATTGTTCTATATCCTATTTCATTATGTACTGTGTGGGGACTTAAAGGCTTGGAAGTGGCCATCCAAGGCACAACAACTGGTCTCTGTTCATTTGAAACAGCAGAAGAAAGAAGAACCAGGCACAGGAGGACCTAGACTTTACGTCTGACTGCCTCCATTACAGCTTTCTCCTTTGCCATGAGGCCATAAGAATTGGATGGTGCCTGGCTACCATTATTGAACATTTGTGAGCAAAAAATTTATATCAGAATTATGGTCAAAAGGAGAGAATGACAAAAGTTTTTATATTCCTGCAATCCAGATGTCTGGCTTTCATGGAAGTTGGGGTAACCTACCCAAGCCATCCACCCTTAGTTGTCTTTCTGAACCTTGAAGGAACTTGTTCCAAGGAGTCACCTTCAGGTTAAACAATAGCTTATTAGACAGCTTAGTGGAGAGCATATTCCTTTAGGCATTGAGTTATTTTGAAAAAGTATGTGCAGCCAGCTTTCAAGGAGTAGGAACTCCAGTGTCTGACTAGAGGCTGTTTTAGGATGTGTGGCATGTCCTTGGTGACTGTTTCTGTAACCTGCCCTGTGCTTTGATGTTATCTTCAAACTAACATACCAATGACCTCTATAACCTGCTTTTACTGTCTGCTCTTTGAAGCACCTTCCCAGTATGTTCGAGTGATGCTGCTCAATTTGAATTGTATCTACTCATAACAAATATATTCTGTTACACTAATTTTGGGTGTTTCTGTAATCAGTTTAGGTTTTTGATAATTGCATTGTTGTTCTCTTTTTGGGGGTGAGTTGTTTTTCTCTTGCTGCTTTTAAGATTTTCTGTTTGTCTATTTTAGCAATTTTTTTTTTAATGATGTGTGTTAAGTAGGGATTTTTATGTTTATTCTACTTAGGGTTTGCTAAACTTTGTGGGCCTATAGATTAATATTTTTCATCAGTTTTGTGGTGTTTTCAGCCATTATATTTTCAAGTATTTTCCCTGCCATTTCTCTTTTCTCTCCTTCTGGGACTCCCATTGCACTTACATTGGAATGTTTGATGTTGTTCCACACATCTTTGAGGCTCTGTTCATTTTTCTTCAGTCTTTATCTTTTTTCTCTCTATTCTTCAGATTGGATAACTTATAGCTTCTAATGAATGTATATCTTCATGTTCACTGACTCTTCTGTCGTGCCCATTTAGTAAATTTTTAATTTCAGTTTTTGTACTTCTAAATTCTAGAATTTCCATTTGGTTCCTCTTTATTGTTTCTATTTCTCTATTGAGAATTTCTATTTGAGGGTCATTGCCATCATATTTTCCTTTAATTCTTTAAATATGCTATAAGAGCTGCTTTGAAGTATAAATCTAACACCTGGGTCTGCTCATGTCAGTTTCTATGGGTAATTTTGTTCGTTTGTTTGTATTTCTCTTGAGTATGGGTCACATTTTCCTGTTTCTTTTAATATCTTCTGGGTTTTTATTGCAAACTGGACTCTTTAGATCATATATTGTAACAACTCTGAATTATGATTGTTTTCCTATGAAGAAGATGTTGTTAGTAAATTGTTTGGACTTAATCAGCAGAATATGTACCCCTGAGATGTGCAGCACTGATTTTTTCATTTTTTATTTTTGCCTAGCTTCCTATGGATTGCTTATGTCTGTATGGCTTATTGGTGAGTCAATGACTGGTCAAAGGTTGTGCTCAAGTACCTTGAGGTTGTACAGCTACTATTCTGCTGACAGATCTATTGTGTGTGCTGTCAGAAGCATTCAAATTTCAAGCAGTTTTCAGACCCTCTTGGGTCTCCAGTGTACACATGCATCGTATCCCATTCAGTCAGGGATACACGGAAAGCTTTACTAGCCCTTCTATGGCAATCTAATTTACAAGATCTCCCTGTTAAGTTTTTGACTGGTTTGCCACTTGCCATAACTGAAAGTCCAAACTCTGGCTAGCAGAGCTGTGATAATTCCCGTTTATTTTCCTACCACACGTGTTACTACACTGATAATTCTGCAATTCTGCTGTGAATGGGTTTTTGTCTCCACTCTAAATCAAGTCATCACCTGTAGCAGTGAAGATGCTGGTTTTCATGGGTACCCCTGCCCTAGTAAAGCTACTGAAATGACCAAGCTTTTTCTCAGGCAAGAAGGCTATAGACTGTAGAACTCCATTTTCCTTATATAAAGTTCTAACAGTTTTTCGTGAATAAACTCTTCTCAGTTTGTTGTTTCAGTTTGATTTGTAGAGCTCTGAAGCTGTTGACTTTAATAACTTTTTTTTACTTTCAGTTTTATACTTTTTTGTTGGGAAAGACTTGCTAAATTCTTTACTCGGCTATAGCAGGAAGCATTGCCTCTGAATAAAACTCTTAAATCATTTACTTCGTGTCCAGCAATATTTTTTTTCTATTAATCCTGCTTTCTACTCCCTAGAAATTTTTCTGCTAGGAAGCATTTTTTATGTTTCGGGGTACTTTTGTTTGTTTTACTTTTATTATTCATTTATTTTTACCCTAATGTGGAGGAAGGCCTCTTAAGATGATTATGAAAGTATCCTGACATTTCTTTTTTTCTCCTTCTGTGACTTTTTCCTGGAACCTCTATAACCCTCCCAAAAAAAACAAACCCATTGCCATTGAGTCAATTCTTACTCATAGAAACTGTATAAGACAGAGAGGAACTGCCCCATAGAGTTTCCAAGGAGTGGCTGGTGGATTCAAACTGCTGACCTTTTGGTTAGCAGCCAATCTCTTAACCATTGTGCCACCAGGGGAAGTAAGTAAGCAAAGAGAAAAAAAAAAATAATATATAAATATAATATTTATTAGATTTTTTTCATTTTTTTAAACTTATTTTTACTTATTACTCTTTAAAACTAAAACCAAACTTGAATCAGCCATCAAGTTGATTATTACTCATGGCAAGTCAAAGTAGAATTGCTCCATAGGGTCTTCTTGACTGTAATCTTTACGAAAGTAGATCATGAGGCCTTTCTTACATGGAGCTACTGGATGGGTTTGAACTGCCAACATTTATGTTAGCAGTTGAGCACAAAATATTTGCACCACCTGGGAACCTTCAGATGAGTTGAATTTTTTCTTGCACAATTGATTTACAGACTTCAGTAAGGAAGTGGCCAGGGCAGTGTTCCAGAGTAGCACAAATTCTTCCCCGTTCATAATGAAATTCTTTATGATGCAGGAGTATTCTGGTTGTGGAGAATGCACAGGTATAAGCATGTGAGGACTTGTATGTGTGTGAAAGAGTGAGAGTCAGAGTGCAACAGAGAGAGAGATGAAAGGATGATTTACTTTTAACATCTATTCTGGTATCAGAGACCAACAGGTCAGTCACAATTCAGTCTCTATTTTCCCTTTGGCTTCACCACAGTGATGTACCAACAGATGTTCATCTAGTCCTGAGCATGAGTTAGTACAATATGAGCATGTTGTCAAGGTCAATATATAATCCTGGCCAGAAAGTTACGTGGAGGTCAGTTAAAAAAAAAAAAAAAAAACTTCCACTGTACATGAATAGATCTTCTTGGTAAGTAGCCAAATTATATAGATTAAAAAAATCTGAAGCCTCCTTTCACCAACTTCCCTAACCTCCAATACCACTTGCCACCCCAGAAGCACCTTCTACTAATATTTTCTATGCATTGCTTCAGAACTTCTTCCTATATATTTATAAAAATGTGAATGAATATATACTTGTATTCAGGGTGTTCATATGTATGTGTGTTTAACTTAAGCATAACTAATATTTATATATTATTCCATAACTTCCTTTTTTGCTCAAAATATATCTTTGAAATCTTGCTATATTTGTACAGAACTCTCTTATGCTTTTAAATATCTTATAGTATTTTATAGTAGGGAAAAACCATGATTTAATTAATAATTATCTTACTGATAGCTATTTAGATATTTCCAAGTTTTTATGATTACAGATTAAGTTGTAATGATGATTCTTGCACATGTTTCTTTATGATCATTGTATGTCTCTCTATGACCCCGGGAAGTGAAACTGCAGAGTAAAAGGTTAAGTATATTTTAAATTTAAGTATTTCCAAATTGCCCTTCAAACCTGCAGAATTAATCTGTATTTCCACCAACACAATAAAAGTGTACCTATTTTATACACCTTTGTCAACACTAAATGTACTCCAAATTATTAATTATTGTGAATTTTAAATTTTATTTACCTGACAACCAGTAAGGTGTATTTTCAAAATCTATCCCACGCCCGTTCTCTCATTTCTTATTTGTCTTGCCTGGTCATATATTTTTGCCATATTTCTTTAGGTTGCTTGTCTTTCTCATTGATTTGTCAGAGCTCTTTAAAAGTTCTGAATATTAATCTTATTTGCTGATGTGGCAGAACTCAAAATGAGAAGAAGCAACAGCAAACATCCATTAATAAATGAAACATGAATTGTGTGAAGTATGAACCTGGGAAAATTGAAAATCGTCAAAAATGAAATAGAATGCATAAAGATCAATATCATAGGCATTAGTGAGCTGAAGGGGCTGATATTGGTCATTCTGAATGGGACAACCATATGGTCTATTATGCTGGAAATAATAAATCGAAGAGAAATGGCATCACATTCATTGTCAAAAAGAAAATTTCAAGAACTATCCTGAAGTAAAACTCTGTCAGTGATAGGATAATATCAATACTCCTGCTAGGAAGACCAGTTAATATGACTATTACTTAAATCTATGCTCCAAACACTAATGCCAAAGATGAAGAAATTGAAGATTTTTACCAGTTTCTACAGTTTGAAATTGATCAAACATAGAATCAAGATGCATTGATAATTACTGGTGATTTGAATACAAAAGTTGGAAAAAAAGAAGAAGGATTGGTACTTGGAAAATATGGCCTTGGTGATAGGAATGACAACAGAGATCGTGTGATAGAATTTTGCAAGACCAACCACTTATTCACTACAAATATCTTTTTTCAACAACATAAATGGTGACTATACACCTGGACCTCATCAAATGGAAAGCATAGGAATCAAATTGACTACATCTGTGGAGAGAGATGATGGAGAAAGAAGCTCAATATCATCAGTCAGAACAAGGCCAAGGGATGACTGTGGAACTTGCCATCAATTGCTCATATGCAAGTTCAACCTGAAGCTAAAGAAAATTAAAACAAGTCCATGCGAGCCAAAGTAGACCTTGAGCATATCCCACCTGAATTTAGAGACCATCTCAAGAATAG
This sequence comes from Elephas maximus indicus, assembly GCF_024166365.1. Taxonomy (NCBI): domain Eukaryota; kingdom Metazoa; phylum Chordata; class Mammalia; order Proboscidea; family Elephantidae; genus Elephas; species Elephas maximus. The sequence continues at coordinate 35,035,962 of NC_064835.1, read as the reverse complement.
ATTTGATACATTTAATGCTAATGACTGAAGACCATACGAGGTGTAGAATCACATCAAGGGCATCATGCATGAATAAAGCAAAAGGTCATTTAAAAAGACAGCAAATAAAGAAAAGACCAAAATATATGTCAGAAGAGACTCTGAAACTTACTCTTGAATGTAGAGCAGCTACAATGAATGTAGAGCAGTAAAAGAGCTGAACAGAACATTTCAAAGGGCAGCTCAAGAAGACAATGTAAAGTATTATAACGAAACATGCAAAGATATGGCTTTAGAAAACCAAAAGGGAAGAACGCATTCGGCATTTCTCAAGATGAAAGAACTGAAGAAAAAATTCAAGACTCGAGTTGCAACGCCGAAGGGTTCTACAGAGAAAATATTAAAGGACATAGGAAGCATCAAAAGAAGATGGGAGGAATGCACAGAATCACTATACCAAAAAGAATTGATTGACATTCATCCATTTCAGGAAGTAGCATAAGATCAAGAACCAATGGTACTGAAGAAAGAAGTCCAAGGTGCACTGAAAGCATCGGTGAAAAACAAAGCTCTGGGACTTGATGGAATATCAACTGAGGTTTTTCAACAAACGGATGCAGTGCTGGTGGTGCTCACCCATCTCTGCCATGAATTTGGAAGACAGCTACCTGGCCAACTGACTGGAAGAGATCCATATTTGTGCCCATTCCAAAGAAAGGTGATTGAACAGAATTTGAATTTTTTTTTTTTTTAACAATATCATAGGCAAGTAAAACTTTGCTGTAGATAATTGAAAAACAATTGCAGCAGTACATCGACAGGGAACTGCCAGAAATACAAACCAGATTCAGAAGAGGGTGTGGAATAAGGGATATCATTGCTGATGTTAGATGGTCTTGGCCGAAAGCAGAGAATACCAGAAAGATGTTTACCTGTGTTTTATTGACTATGCAAAGGCATTCTGCTATGTGGGTCATAACAAATTACAGATAACATTGCAAAGAGTGGGAATTCCAGAACACTTAATTGTACTCATGCAGAACCTGTACACAGACCATTACGTAGTCATTCAAACAGAATAAGGGGATACTGAATGGTTTAAAATCAGGAAAGGCATGCTTCAGGGTTGTATCCTTTCACCACACTTATTCAATCTGTATGCTAAGCCAGACTATATGAAGAAAAATATGGCATCAGGATTGGAGGAATATTCATTAACAGCCTGCAATATGCAGATGATGCAACCTTGATTGCTGAAAGCTAAGAGGGCTTGAAAACACTTACTGATGAAGTTCAAAGACTACAGCCTTCAGTATAGATTACGCCTCACATAAAAAAAAAAAAAACAATTAAAGAAAACAAAAATCCTCACAAATGGATCAATAAGCCATATCATGATAAAAAACAGAAAATAGTGAAGTTATCAAGGATTTCTTATTACCTGGATCCATAATCAATGCCCCTGGAAGCAGCAGTCAGGAAATTAAGTTGACGTATTGCATTGGGCAAATCTGCTGCAAAAGACCTCTTTAAAGTGTTGAAAAGTGAAGATGTCACTTTGAGGACTAAGGTGGGCCTGACCCACATCACAGTATTTCCAATCGCCTCATATGCATGCAAAAGCTGGACAAGGAATAAGGAAGACTGAAGAATTGACACCTTTGAATTATGATGTTGGCGAAGAATACTGAATATATCATGGACTGCCAGAAAAACGAACAAATCTTTCTTGAAAGAAGTATAGCCAGAACTCTCCTTAGAAGCGAGCATGACAAGACTTTGTTTCTTGTACTTTGGACATGTTATCAGGAGAGACCAGTCCCTGGAGAAGGACATCATGCTTGGTAAAGTAGAGTGACAGAGAAAAAGAGGAAGACCCTCAAAGACATGAATTGACACAGTCACCGCAACAATGAGCTGAAACATAGCAATGATTGAAAAGTGTTTCATTCTGTTGTACATAGGCTGGAGCCTTGGTGGTGCAGTGGTTAAGCGATCAGCTGCTAAGCAAAAGATGAGCAGTTCGAATCCACCAGCAGCTCCTTGGAAACCCTATGGGGCAGTTCTACTCTGTCCTATAGCGTCGCTGTGAGTCAGAATCAACTCAAGGACAATGGATTTTTGCTGTTTTTTTTTTTTTTTCTTACATAGGGTCCCTCTGAGTTGGAACCAACTTGATGGCACCTAACAACAACAGCAATCTCTGTTTATTGTCTTAAACAGCTGCACATATTTTCTTCTATTCTGTTGTTTGCCATTTAACTTTGTTTATGGGATGTTTCCATAAGAATTTAATAAAGAGATAGGGTATAGTAAAATCTGCTCTTCTATAGTTTATATGGTTTTGGAGATCTGCACATTATTAGGAAGGCCTCTTCGATCCCCATATTAAAAAAAAAATACATATTCTCCTACATTTTCACCTAGTACATTTTTATAATTGTTTTTAGTCTTCCCTTTAGTCCACATGAAAGTTATTTCTGTGTATGGTATAAGATAGAGATTAAACTGTGTGTTTCACCAACTATTGGTCTAACATTTTGAATGAACTTGTCCAGTTTTTATGTCTAATTATAGATGTTTCATTTACCATAAACTAAATTTGTATATACACAAACACAATCAGAATTTTCTGTTCTTTCACTTAAAAAATTTGTTTTGCTGTCACTATCATATTAAAAAATCTACAATATTATATTTTGCTAAGTTGTTTACTTTATCAAAATACGTTATTTCTAAACATTTTCTCTTCAACTTGAGCATTAGAATTAGATGTCAAGTTCCAATCAAAATTATTTGGGTATTTTGATACAAATATTAATTAATTGATATATTAGTTTGTCCAGGAATTAATATCTTGTCCACTCTGAGTCTTCCCATTCAGGAACATAGCGAATCTGCATTTATTAGGGTCTTCTTTTATATTCTTCAGTAAAGTTTTTCCTCATGTGAACCTTCAACACCTCTTATTCTTATATAACTTATTCCTAAGTTATTTTAAACATTTCAATTCCTCCAACACAGCCTTCATTTGTGTCTAGTTGATTTTTTGCAGTGAAACATTTTGATTCCATTTCCTTTCCTTTTGGGTATATTTTTGTTAAGATATTTTCCTTGTTACCATGAGAATTATATTCAACACCCTAAATTTATAACAATCTCATTTGAATTGATATCAACTTAACGGCACTGGGGTTTTTTTTTTTTTTTGGTTTAACTTCAATAACATACTAAAATTCTGTTCCTAAATAGCTCTGACCTCCCTCTTATTTTTTTATTGTCACAAATTACATCTTTATACATGTGTGTCCAATAACTTAAATTTATAATTATTTTTATGCATTTGTCCTTTAAATCACATAAAACATGAAAAGTAGAATCGCAAACCAAAAATACAATAATACTGGCTTTTCTATTTGTCCATGAAATGACCTTTACTAGTCTTTATTTCTTCATGTGGCTTCAAGTTATTGTCTAGTATCCCTTCTTTTCTATCTGAGGAATTTCCTTTAGCATTTCTTGTAGGGCAGGTCTAGTAGTAACAAACTTCCTCAGCTTTTGCTTATCTGGGAATATGTTACTTTCATCCTCATTTTTGAAGGACAGTTTTGCTGGATATAGAATTCTTCATTGGCAGTTCATTTCAGCACTTTATGTCATCCCACAGCTTTCAGGTTTGCATGGTTTCTGAAAAGAAATAGGCACTTGATTTTACTGAGGATAACTTGTATGTGACAATTTGCTCTCTCTTGCTGTTTCAAGATTCTCTATCTTTGGTTTTTGAGAGTTTGATTGTAATGTATCTCAGTGTAGATTTCTTTGGATTTATTCTATTCAGAGTTCACTGAGCTTCTTGGAGTGATAGATGCATGTCTTCCAGCAAATTTGGGAATTATTCATCTATTATTGCTTCAAACACTCTACTGCCCCTTTCTGTCTCTCTTCTCCTTCTGGTATTCCCATAATAATGTGTCAGGATCTTTTTCCACAAGCCCCTTAGGCTCTGTTCACCATTCTTCCCTCTTTTTACATTTTGCTCCTCAGACTTGATAATTTCAATTGTCATATTTTCAAGGTCATTGATCCTTCCTTCTACCTGCTCAAATCTGTTATAGAACTCTTCTAACAAATTTTTAATTTCAGTTATTGTAATTTTCAATTCCAGAATTTGGTTCCTTTTTAAATGTCTAACATTTGATATTATCATTTTGTTCAGATATTATTTTCCTGGTTTCCTTTAATTCTTTGTGTTTAGCTATTACACATATTTAATTCAGTTGTTTAAAAGTCTTTTTCTATTAAGTCTATGTCTGGTCTTCCTCAGGAACAGTTCTAGTCACTTTATTTTGTTTTGAATGGGTTATCTTTTCTCTTTCTTTGTATGCCTTGAGATTTTTTGTTGGTAACTGGACATTTTAATATTATAATGTGGTAACTGGAAATTAGATTCTCCCTTCAAGAATAATAATCAACATAAATCAGAATCCCCACTTTTCATTTCTCTGCCACTTATGTTCTGACACCAGTTGCATTACAGCACTTCTTCCTCTGACTCTAACCACCCAGATCTAGGCCATATCTCACAAATTAAAGGACCAATCCTCCAGGCTGCCAAATTGGCCAAAGACTTCTGATGCCAGCCATAAGCTTGGGGGTACCCAAGCTTCCTCACCTCTAACCTGCTGGCCACAAATTTATGGTTTCCCCAGTACCCCTTCAAGATACCAGCCATAAGTTTGGCCCCTCCCCAACTCTGATCTGTTGCTCCTACTACTCCCTTAGATTCAATAATTTTCTGAAATGACTCACAGAACTTACAGAAAGCATTATGCTTATGACCACAGTTTTATTATAAATGGTACAAATCAGGATCAGAATAAAGAAGAGATGCATTGTGTGAGGTATGGGAGAACTTTCGATGTGGAGCTTCCATATCCCAAAGATGGCATATCACCTTTACAAGAGCAGATGTCTTTTGTCAACCAGGAATTTCTTGGGGATTCAGGGTCCAGAGCTTTTATTGAGGATTTTTACTATGTCATCATGAGGGGATCGTTATGAGGTGGTATAACAAAGACAGTACATATACGTCTGAGGTAGGACGGTAAAGGTATATTGCTGACCTTGAGAGCTGAAGGCAAACTGTTTCTGATGGTCTTTAGAAAGAGGAATCAGGAAAAAAACAGTGGCCAGATTAATAGCTGCGTACCAGGTACAAGATTATATATTAATTTGCTTAAGCAATGAAATCGCATCTGGAACAGCAGCTGCAGTTGGAGTCACCACCTGGTTCAGTTTACGATAATCCACAGTCATTCACCAAGATCCATCTGTTTTCTGCATAGGCCAAATAGACTAGTTGAATGGGGGTGTGGTGGGAATCACCACCCCTGCATCCTTCAAGTCCTTGGTGGCACTAATCACTGCAATCCCTCCAGGAATGCAGCACTGATTTCAGTTTACTGTTTTCTTAGTATGTTCAGTTCTAATGGTCTACTTGGCCTTTCCTACCATAATAGCCATTATTCCAATGTGGGGGTCCTGCCATTTAATGATTATGTCAATTCCAGTGATTCATTCTGGAACTGGAGAAATCACTACAGAATGGGTTTAGAGACTCACTGGACCCACTGTGGGATGGGCCTGAGCTACAACTCCAGTAATAACCTGACTTCCATACACCCTTACACTGTGCCACAGTGATCTTTTGGTCTCCCAGAATTACTGTATGATTCGGAATCGACTCGATGGCAGTGGTTAGTTGGTTTGTTGGTTGGAATTACTGTCAGTTTAGAGCCAGTGTGCAGTAATCCCTGAAAGTCTGATTATTTCCTTTTCTCCAGTGAACATCATTCTCATAAAAAGCCATTGATCACTTTGGGGAAGGCTGGGAGAAAGATTAACAGTATAAATTTTTTGGCAGCGAAATGCAGTTCTTCCTCAAGGCGACCTGGGCTCTCTTTCATTTAAGCGGTTGTGAACCTGTAAATTAGCAAGTATGGGAATTGATTGAGGGGCCATGACTCTATTTTGGTGATTCAAGTTAGACTGCTGTTCAGTTAACCTAGAATCCTTCTGCTTATACACATCAAATAAATATTTACTAGGTTTTCTGCCTATTTCACTACAAGCCAATGCAAGTCAGACTATTCCGATTACTGCTTTGACTCTGTTGTCCATTATGGTAACCACATTCACCTTAGTTTTGGCAATTAAGTGCTGCCATTTGGCCCCTGACGCCTTGGGGTCCAATTATCCCAATTGTAGTTAGGTGTCTTCATTCAGCTAGGGCAATTTCCTCTGTAAAATCTCACCTGCAGAGAACAATACAGCAGTCTTCAAGGATCAACTCACAGATTTACTCCTCACAGTTGTGGTGAAAGGTGTGTCTTTTGGACACTCCCTGAGTGGGTCTATGGTTCCAATATGATAAATGTACTCCAAATTTCCAATCTTCTAAGCCTTTGGATACCTTCTTCTACAGTACAGCAAGGCACTTATGGCATTTCAACTTCATTTAGTTTAGGCCACTTCTTGGTCCACATTTCAGTCAACCAGCCAAATAAACTATTAGAGCCTTTTCTAACCTCCAGAGTAAACATTGAATGAAGAACCTATGCTTGGTGGGCCCACATCAATAAACTCAGGTTGATCCGACTTTATATTCCTTGCACCATTATCCTACACCCTTAATAACTACTCCCACACATATTCCCCAGGTTTCTGTTTGTATGTATTAGAAAAATCAAGCAGTTCTTTTGAAGTATAGCATACCTCATCCTTGCTCACACTTTGTTCTGCATCTCTTGGGGCTCACTGGGACTTAAGTCTAGTTATAGGTCTAGACACAAAAATGGGTGGTGAGGACATTCAGCAATGTCTTGCAATGTCTGCCTCAGGTGATCTCCCAGGCAATGCCCAAGGCATTGCCCCAGGCGATGTCTCAGACAAGGACTCTTTAGACACAGCTGGATTAATCTCATCGAATGGGGAAGAAGTTATGATTTTACTGGGGAAGATGCCTGATCAGACAAAGCTGGAGTAATCTCTTCAGTTGGGAGTGAAAGGGCTGGTTCTGTTGGCAAGGATGATTCAACAGAATTTAGGGGTTCAGTGTTCCCACCTTCTACATTATCTGCCCATATGTCCTTATTCCAAGTTTCAGGATCCGATGTCCTCCCAATCACTGCCTTCACTTTAACTTCAGACACCATTTGAGGTTGAGAATTCAATTAGCATTGTAATTCAGCCACTCTTAGGATAAGATTCTGGGTTTGCTTTTCAGCAATATCAGCTCTGTCACTACAAGAAATAAGTCTTTCTTTCCGAGCACAAATAGCAACATTCAGGTCTTTTATGAAGTACTTGAGTTGGAAATCTAAAGCACTGAATTCAGTCTTTTCTTTCTCTACTTCATTTAGCTAAAGTATGCCCAAGCAGCCAGCTTCATTATACTTCTAAGTTTGACAAAAATGTTGAAAGATATCAAATACACAACCATTCAAAGCCTTGTCTCTCAGAAATATTTGATCCAACGTTGGTGAAATTTTGTGTATTTGATTGCCCAACCATGCCGTGGATTAACAGTGCCCTCTTTACTAATGGAATTAGAGTCATTAGTGCCTTTAAGTCTAGCCAGACTTGAGAGCCAACTTAGAAAACCCCTCCTTAAGATTTTGCTCCTCTAGAAGTACTCTAGGTACCAAATGTCTTAATCTGGGTTCTCTAGAGGAGCAAAACCAGTAAAACATACATAGATATATGTAGAGAGAAATTTACTTCAAGAAAATGGCTTACACAATTGTGAGGAAATGGCTTATGTAATTGTGGGGCCTTACAAGTCCCAAATCTGTAAGTCAGGGGGCAGGACAAAGACTTGTGCAGGCTTTTGTCCCAAGAACTGGAGGTCAGGTGCCAAAAAGAGTACAGAGTCAAGAAAAACAGTGAGATTTACCAGAACTTTCATTGATATACTATAGCCAGGCTACATTTCCAAGGAAACTCCTCTTTCAACTGATTGCTCCCTTCAGGTCAAAAAAATGGAAGATTATTACATGGTGTCTGCCAAACTGCTAAGAGTCATAACCTAGCCAAGTGGGTACATAACATTAACCATCACAGCAGGTGAGTAGAAACCACCACAAAGCTTTTCTACCATTTTTGAAATCACATTTTATTATTATTAGCATTATTATTATCATTCAGAGTTTTCTTGGTTGTTGTAAACCTTTGACTGGTTTCCAGAGTTCTAACAAAATTGGTGCTGCCAGTTTCTGATTTTTTCTTGGGTTATCTCTGGGGGTAGAGGAACATGGAACTAATTACATTGCCATCTCACTGGTCCTGTCAGTACTTATTTTTTTAAATAATGTTACTTTTGGGAATTCAACTTCCAGTCATACTGGAGTAACAGGAAACAGATAAATCCTCATGCCTTAAATAACTACAAAACTAGACAAAATATATAAAAAGAGTAGTTTTCAGACATTGGCCCATAGGCAGTACAGACAAGGGGAGCAAATGGGTAAACCCCATGATTTCCCAAGCTTACTCCCTGGAAGAAATTTTCAGGCTGTAGTTTACAGAGGAAAAGCCCAAATGAAATCTGATGCCCTCACTAAGTTGAAGAGACATAGAGGAGATATTGGAGAAGCAGCTATAATTCAGAAGGTCAAGTGCCAGCAAAGAAGGGGCTGCACAGAGAGAGAGCTCAGGAGTTCTGCAGGAGAGTCTCAATGAATCTTTGGCTGACTGCAGTTTGAGAATGCGTGAGAGGTAACTACCTGTACCCAAGGGTGAGGAAAGAACCACAGTAAAGAAATGTAGTCAACACAATTCCTGGAGCTCACATAAGGTTAGGGATAGTTTATGTTCCTTCTGGAAAGAAAAGGCTTCATAATACACAGGGCATTGGGTACAATCATCAGAAAAATATTGTGTTTTTAGAGGAGACAAATTGGCCCTAAGCAAAAGATTGCTCTGGAGTTTCCCTAAGAAAGTTTAAAACTGAATTAAAATAATTTAATTGGATGTCAGAACAAACTCCAACACTATTAAAAGGAATGCCACACAATCCAGCACTCAACATTGCAAAATTTCACAATGCGTGGCATCAAATAAAAAATTATCAGGCATGCAAAAGAGCAGAGAAATATGGCCAAATGCTTCACAGGCTCAAGAAGGAGGGGGAAACACAAACACTATGGGGAGTGAAAAGGAAGATCAAGAGACCCCAACCAGAATAAATATAAAGAAAACCACATCAGAGCACATCATGATCAAATTGCCAAAAACTAGAGATAAAAAGAGAATCTTAAAAGCAGCCAGAGATAAAAGATTTATTGTTGTTATTGTTGTTTGCTGCAGCTGAGTTGGCCCCCAACTCATTGATTCTGTGCCATCCCAATGATGAGCTGCACATCAGATGATTATGATCAATAGGGTTTCTGTTGGCTGATTTTTGGAAGTAGATCCCCAGGTCTTTTTTCCTAGTCCATCTTAGTCTGCAAGCTCTGCTGAAACCTATTCAACATCATAGCAACATGCAAGCCTTCACTGACATCAAGTGATGGCTATGCATGAGAAGCATTGGCCTGGAATTTAACCCTGGTTTCTTGCACGGAAGGCAAGAACTTTACCACCACAGATTAATAAATCAAGCACGAGAGCAGACTTCTTATGAGAAAATATGCAAGTCAAAAGAAAACAGAGTAATATCTTAAATTATTGAAAGAAGGATAGAAACTGTCACCAGAGAATTGTATTCCCAGAAAAATTATCTTTCAAAAATGAAGGCAAAATAGAAACCTTTTCACAAAAACAAAAGCTGAATGGATCCATCAGCAGCAGACCTATCCTACAAGAATGTTAAAGAGAGTCCTTCACATTTTAATTAAAAATCAGAAATTGTCAGATTGGATTTTAAAAACTAAAACATAGCTATATTCAGTCTATAAGAAATCCTCTCTATTTATAACGTTACAGAAAAATTAAAACTAAGTTGACAGAAAATATGTAACATATAGAGAGAAACATTTCATAACGATAAAGGAGTCATTCACCACAAGGGAGTAAAGCCCTAAGTGTATATATACCTAGCAATTCCTAACAACTTCAAAATAAATGAAGAAAAAATTGATAGAACCAAAAAGATTTTTAAAAATTCACAAAATGCAGAGATTTCAACATCCCTCTCTCAGTAATTAATATAAAATTGCAAAATAAATATGGGTATAGAAGACTCGAACAAAACTGTCAACCAAACTGATCTGATAGACAGCCATAAAACTCTACATCCAACAATAGCAGAATGTGAATTCTTTTTATAAATCACATACGACATTCACCGAGAAAGATCATATTCTGTGCCTAAAACAAGTCTCAATAAATTTTAAGGGATTTAATTTTTTTTTTTTTTATGCACAGGATGGTTTGATCTGGCATAAGAGTAGACATCTAGATCAGTGGGACAGCACAGAGTCTAGCAATAGACCCACATGTATGCTAAATTGTTTTTGTTAAAGTGCCAATGTAATTAAATGAAGAAAAAAGTGCTTTTTAATAAATGGTGCTAAAACAATTGAACGTCCGTCTTGAGAAAAAAAAAGAAACTTGATATTGACCTAACACTACACATAAAAGTTAACTCAAAATACAATGTAGTTCTTAGGTGTCATCGAGTTGATTTCAACTCATACCGACCCTATGTACAACAGAACAAAACACTGCCCAATCCTGTGCCATCCTCACAATGCTTGCTATGCTTGAGCCCATTGTTGCAGCCACTGTGTCACTTCATCTTGTTGAAGGTCTTCCTCTTTTTCCCTGACCCTCTACTCTACCAAGCACAATGTCCTTCCCCAGGGACTGGTCACTCCCGATAACATGTCCTAAGTATGTGAGACGAAGTCTTGCCATCCTTGCTTCTAATGAGCATTCTGGCTGTACTTCTTCCAAAACAGATTTGTTCCTTCTTCTGGCAGTCCACGGTATATGCAATATTCTTTACCAACGCCATAATTCAACAGCATCAATTCTTCTTTGGTCTTCCTTATTCATTGCCCAGCTTTTCTATGCATATGAGACTATTTAAAACATCATGGATCAGGTGCACCTTAGTCCTCAAAGTAACATATTTATTTTTTAACACTTTAAAAAGGCCTTTTGCAGCAGATTTGCCCAATGCAATGCGTCGTTTGATTTCTTGACTGCTGCTTCCATGGGTGTTGATTGTGGATCCAAGTAAAATGAAATCCTTGGCAACTTCAATCTTTTCTCCATTTATCATAATGTTGCTTATTGGTCCAGCTGTGAGGATTTTTTTTTTTTTTATGTTGAGATGTAATCCACATTAAAGGCTGTTGTCTTTGATCTTCATCAGTAAGTGCTTCAAATCCTCTTCATTTTCAGCAAGCAAGGATGCGTCATCTGCATATAGCAGCTAGTTAACGAATATTCCTCCAATCCTGATGCCACATCCTTCTTCATATAGTTCAGCTTCTTGGATTATTTGCTCAGCATACAGATTGAATCAGTATGGTGAAATGATACAACCATGACACAAACCTTTCCTGACTTTAAAACACAATATCCCCTTGTTCTATTCAAACAACTGCCTCTTGATATGGATCAGGGTTCTTTGATATGGATCAAGTTTCCTCATGAGCACAAGTAAGTGTTCTGGAATTCTTATTCTTCACAATATTATCCATAATTTTTTTGTGATCCACGCAGTCAAATGCCTTTGCATAGTCAATAAAGCACAAGCAAACATCTAGCTGGTATTCTCTGCTTTCAGCCATGATCTGTCTGACATCAGCAATGATATCCCTCATTGCAGGTCCACTTCTGAATCCTGCTTGAATTTCTTGCAGTTCTCTGTTGGTGTACTGCTGCAACCACTTTTGAATGAGCTTCAGCAAAATTTTACTTGTACGCAATAATAATGATATCGTTTGATAAATTCCTCGTTCTGTTGGATCACCTTTCTTTGGAATGGGTACAAATATGGATCTCTTCCCACTGGCTGGACAGGTAGCTGTCTTCCAAGTTTCTAGGCATAGATGAATGAGCAGCTTCAGTGCTGCATCTGTTTGCTGAAACATCTCAACTGGTATTCTGTCAATTCCTATAGCCTTGTTTTTTGCCAATATCTTCAGTGAAGCTTGGGCATCTTCCTTCAGCACCATTGGTTCTTGATCATATGCTGCCTTCTGAAACGTTTGAATGTTAACCACTCTTTTTGGTGCAGTGACTCTGTGTATTCCTTCCACCTTCTTTTAGTGCTTTCTGTGCCATTTAGCATTTTCCCCATAGTATCCTTCAATATTGCAACTCAAGGCTTGAATTTTTTCTTCAGTTCTTTCAGCTTGAGAAATGCCAAGTGTTCTTCCCTTTTGGTTTCCCTCTCCAGGTGTTTGGACATTTCATTATAATACTTCGTCTACTTGAGCTGCCCATTGAAATCTTCTATTTAGCTCTTTTACTTCACCATTTCTTTTGCTTAAACTACTCTACAATGGATCATAGATATTTACTCAAGAAAAATATAAACATATGTCCACACAAAAGCGTGTACACGAATGTTCATAGCAGCTTTATTTATAATACACCAAATCTGGAAACAATCTTAATGTCTAGCAATTGGCAAATGAATAAACAAATTATGGTTTATCCATGCAATGGAATACTACTGGCAATAAAAACAAGTAAACTACTGATACATAAAATAAGAAGGATAAAGTGCAAAAATGTCATGCTTAATGAAGCTTAAAAACGAAACTCATTGCAGTTGAGTTGATTCTGACTCATAGAGACCCTATAGGACAGAGAACTGCCCCACAGGGTTTCCAAGGAGTAGCTAGTGGGTTCGAACGGCTGACTTTTTGGTTAGCAGCTGAGTTCTTAACCACTACACACTAGGGCTCCAGAAAAAGACTATATAATGTATGACTCTATTTATGTAAAATTCTAGAAAATACAAAACAGAAAGATCAGTGGTTGCCTAGGGCAAGGTAGCTGGGGAGGGGATTAACTGCAAAGGGGCACAAAAGAACTCTCTGGAGTGATGGCCAACATTCTGTATCTTTGTTTAGGTAGTTGTTATACAGGGTATACATGTGGCAAAACCTATTAGACTTAATGCTTAAAATGAGTGAATTTTACAGTATGTAAATTATACCTGTTGAATAGGAAAATCAATAACAGACATCTTTCTTTGATTTCAAGGTTTTTCTTATTCATGAAACCAAATATTAATCACAAAAAACCTGACCAAAACTGCAAAAGCCTGCCAGAAACTGCTCTATACCAATGTAAATTTGTCTTATCCTGATAGAAAAGGATAGTTGTCAAGCCACTGCCTTCTAACTTAAATCTCAAAAAGCATCCTGGCTGCAGGTGGGTGGAGGGCCAAATTATTAGCAGCCAGGCCAGAAGTAAACTGATATCCTTGATCTCAGTAAAGGGGGAAGGCAGGGTTCAATCAATCATGTTAAGATTTGACAATGGTTGATATTCTATATATCTCCCTCCTCTTCTCTTTATAGGAGCTGTATTGGCACAGTGGTTAAAGTGATCGAATGCTAACCAAAATGTTGGTGGTTCAAAACCACCAGTGGCTCCATGGGAGAAAGATGCTCTCAGTCTGTTTCCATAGAGATTTACAGGCCTGGAAACCCTATGAGGTCACTGTGAGTCAAATGGGCTGGATGGCACTGGGTTTGGTATGGTTTTCTTCTCTTTAAAAGCCCCATTCTGCCTAGCTTCTTTGAGCCATTTGCTTTTTCTGAAATCAAAATGGCCTCCCTATATGCATATAGAATAACTCCTCAGAATAAACCTTATGTTCAAATTTTGGTGAGTTTTGATTGTTTTTAACACACCTCCTTAATTTTCATAAATAAATCCTCTTTGTCCATTTCAGACAGATAGCATGTCTTAAATTGTTCTTTTCCATTGCTTTTCTCCATAACTATAAAAAAAAAATAGATTGTGTTATAAGCAATATCCCACACTCTCTCTCTGGAAAGGCAGAAAGCATCAAATAAGACCCTTACTTCACAATGCTTTCAGCCTTGTTGAGGAAAGCAGGTAACTGTACAAAGAGCACACATAATAAATTTCTGAATTTTGTGGTACAAAGTGTGCAATGAATGACCATGTATTAAGCCTTTACCATCTGCCAGCCCTTGCACATATGTTGTTTCATTTAGTACCAAAGCTGGGATGAATCCTTAGGGGATTTTGATAGCTTAATTTATGTTCACCAGAAGCCGCCAGTTAAACATCCATCTCCTACGGAATTGTTGAATTTGGTTTATTTTCTCTGTAATGTGTGAATATTTGTTTTTATTGCACAAGAAGCTGTCATGAAAAAGCCTATCATAACTCTTCGGTTGTATGAGATCAACTTGCTTTAATGAACTATGAGATCAAGTGGAAAACAAATTATTTATTTGGAAAATAGCAAATACGTTTAGAGAAGTAATAAGATACAGAGGAGAGATGAAATTTGTGTCAATACCTTACTCCCAACAAAAACTCAAACTCAGCCACTAAATGATGTCATAACTGGGAAAGAGGAGATGGGAGGTGTGAATGGGAGAGGGTAGAGACTATTGTCCACTCTGTTGTAAAGAATCAGTATTTCTTATGTGTCAGTCCCAAGATAATGTGTCCTCACTACATGCTAATTTATGCTCACTTTGAGGAGTTCTGGTAATGCAATGGTGAAAGCCCTCAGCTGCTAACCAAAAGGTTGGTAGTTCGAACCCACCAGCCACTCCATGGCAGGAAGATGTGACAGTCTGCTTCCATAAAGATTACAGGCTTGAAAACCTATGGGGTAGTTCTACTCTGTCCTATAGGGTCCTTATGGGTTGGAATCAACTCTACCGCCAACAGGTTATGGTGAACTTTCCAGTTTCCCTTTCTTTGGTTCTGTTTGGCTCACTGTACTACCCTCTGGTTTCAACAACTCCTCAAGGACAGGTAGGATACTTACCCCGAACTTCCTAAATGTCACCAAGCAGAGATTGTTATTGTTATTAGTTGTTGTAGAGTTGATTCCCACTCATGGCGACCCCACTTGTACAGAGTAGAATTTCTTCATAGAGTTTTCAAGGCCATGGCCTTTTAGAAGCAGATCACCAGGGCTATCTTCTCAGGTGCCTCTGGGTGGGTTCAAACTGTCAATCTTTCAGGTAGTACTCTAGTGTGTAACCATTTGTGCCACCCAGGAACTTCTGCAGAGAAGATTGCCACAGAAGAATTGTTTACTGATGAACTGATCAGAAAATACCATCTCAGTCATGGCTTTTTCCCTAAATTAAAACTAGGTTTAAGAATTCTTTTTTCAAAAGTCCATTTTGAATTATGGGGCTGTAATTCCCTTTTAAGGGCTATTTGTGGGTCATGCTTCACTTCCTCTTCTTGTGGTTTATGACTTCAACCAAGGCCCTAGATGGAATTATAACCCAACAGTCTCAGAGACTGCTATTTATTATCTGTTTATTTTTCAACTGAGTATCAAGTATATTTTGGTTTTATGCTCACAGAGAACACAAGAAGGAGGAGGAGGTAGAGGAAAAAGAGGAGATAAAACAGTTTAACCAAAACTATAGTGACACACTAAAAACTTCAGAAAATAATTGAAAGAAAATAATCCAGACATGTTAGCACCATGTTAACAAACATCTGGAAGCATCTTCTATTTGTTACTGCAAAAATAAAATGTCCAAATGATTTTTTTGCATCTTTTCTCAGCTGGATCCTACTGCAACAGAGTTAATAAGCTCGAACTGAGGGGAGACAATGGCTCTCTTCCTTCCCTCCCTTGTCCACTCTGTGTGATAATAAGCCTTCTGGCAGGAGGCTACAAACAGCTGGATGAGGGATCAGGCAGGGTCACTGCATGCTCGGGCTGTGACTCCGTTCCCTAGTCCCCGAGGTGTGATGGGCGGGACACTCCTCCATCTCGCCAGGCCTTCACTGGTCTCCAAAATGCAGTTGGCCTGAGGCCTTTGCAAACATTCTAATTTCGTGCATAATTAATACAACAGTTATTCAAAGCACAGAGGCTTCTGGGACTAATTAGTGACCTGAATCTCCATGGTAGCCTGCATTCCATTCTTATCAGTACCGGGAAGAGCTGTACTCTTAGAAATAATCAGGCTCCCACTTCTTGCTGTGACACAGCCAAAAGGCAAAGATCATCTTTTCATTCAGTGTGCAAAAATTCCATCAGTGTATAATCACTTCCCATGGGGACTGAACTTCCCCTGGAAGCGTTTCACTGAATTAGTCCCTCCCGAACTTTTAGGTTTCCCACATGGACCTGGGGAGATCTGATTGCAGGTGAAGAAATAGAGATAGTTAGCAGTGCCCACTGAGCATCCATAGAAAGAGCAGCATTTTCCGTGGGGTGGAACTGGTTGGAAGGAAAATAAAACCTCAGCTCTCTTTTCAAAGACCTTGCAATCCAATAATGAAACACGTCATGATAAAAAGGAATGACCACGTACTCCCTTTTCTATATGACTCCCTCTGTGTCTCTGTGGATACAGGGCTTCAAGGTTCCCCTTCGTCTCTAAAGAAGATCTGTTCAAAGGCAAAGTGAGTTAACAGCAGAAGAGAGGTGGGATTTAGTGGTGTTGTTCCCATCCTGCCCACCCCTCCATTGCTGTTTCCAGCTTCCTGTTATTTTTCATACCCATGAATGACCACCTTATTCCAAACTCATTTGCTCAGGCCTCTCTATGATTCAGACCACGGTCAGCACTATGGACTGTGTGTCAAACCATTTATTTAATTCATGCAAGTGTTGTCTATGTCTGCTTCCCCACTGTCCAGAGTTGCAGAGTTCAGTAGTTGTGACAGAAACTACGTGACCCATAGATCCTAAAATATTTACTACCTGGATCTTTACAGAAAAATTTTGCTAACCTTTGATCTAGACATCAATGAACATCCAGCAGATGGGTGGCCTCTATTTTCCATTTTAATTTTGTGGAATTCATTTTGGAGGAGTGGGCTATGGACTATCCCAAAAGAACTTCAACAAAGTTTATAATTTCCACCCTTTGCTCAGAAGCACCCAATGATTAAGAGCCTATTTAGTACCTTCCCATATAGGCTCATTTATACTTCTCAATGTTGAACTAACTATATGTTGAGCTGACTATATGTTGGGCACTATTCTGAGCACTATACCTAAATTTCATCCTTATGAGGTAGGTGTTATTATTTTCCCATTTCACAGTTAAGGAAACTAAGGGACAGGGTGGTTAAGTAACTTAGATAAAATATATACATAGGTGATTAACCAAGTAAACTGCTGAGTTTCTTCACTGGAATACTCGGGGTCCTTGAAACACAAGCTGAAAACCCTGTACTCATTCACCCTTCTGGAGCAACCCAGGACAAGCCTGCCCTCTTTTCTACCTGACAGTCCTTTAAATGTGCTAGGATAGTGATCACATCGCCTCACTTCTCCAAGAATAATAAGACTAATTTCTATGATTATTCCTCACAGGATTAATTTTTCCATTTTCCCACATATCCTAATTAAAAGGGGTGCAGGAACTGGACGAAACATTTCACTATTGTGTCTGTTCATAGAGACTTTAGTGGGAAACATTTGTTTCTCAGATCTGAGATATTCTGTGAAGGGGTTTGTGGCAGATAGTATTTCCCAAAGATAGTGCAACAATAACTTCCTTCCCATTTGCTCTTCTAGAACTTTGCCACCTTCACTAAGAGGTGGAAATCTAATTCTCCCCCTCTTGTATCTGGGTGGGCTTGTCCCTCACTTGTAACCAATGGAATGTTGAGTAAGTGATGCTGCATGACTTTCAAGGCTCTTAAAGAGCAACGCAGCTTCCACCTAGTGAGATGGAACACTTGCTCTAAAGTGTTAAGCCACCATGTAAGTTGTTTGACTTCCCTGAGGCCACCATGCTGTGATGAAGCCCAAAGTAGCTGAGGATGAACAATCACATGGAGAGGCTTGAGACTATATGCAGAGAGGGAGATGAAAGGCCATCCCTCAGCTGCTGCAGGCATGCTCCCACCCACCATTCCAGTTTCAAACACCATCTGATTATAACCACATGGGGGGTTCCAAGACAGAATTGCCCAGTCAAGTCCTTACCAAATCTCTGATCCACAGAAACCACGACAGATAAGATGATTGTTTCTTCTTTCAGCCACTAAATTTTGGGGTGAATTGTTATGCAAAGAAGGTCTCCACATACATACCTAATCTGAAGGCGACAAGGACTGATGTCAACTCCTCAGAGAACTCTGGTTCTGTTTGTCTCTTTTTATTTGGAGAGTTAACATCCCACCTCACCTGGCAACTTAGAAAGAGGCTTGACAAGGGGTCATTGAAGACTGCTGAGACTAAAGGTTGGGGATGAAAACAAAATCAATTTTTCCACATGACAAATATTGACACAAAAAATATATCATAGAAAGATTTTCTCATATTTTGGATTGTTACTTGAGCATAGTTGGAGGGGTCTAAAGCTTTTCAATACTCTTGAGCAGCATAATAAAATAATCCTCTGAAAAGGTTGTATTAATTTCCAGAGCTATAAAAAAATGTATCAGCTGGTTTATACCTAATAGCTTAAGGAAAATAATTGTCACATTGTAAACGCAATCATGGCATCACTAGCTGTGTCATAATTAAACTTGATTGTAAATATAACCACAGGAGGTTAGATAGGACCTTGAAGTTCATTGGAGTCCTGGTGGCTCAGTGTTTAAGAGCTATGGCTGCAAAACAAAAGTTGGCAGTTCGAATCCTCCAGTTGCTCCTTGGAAACCCTATGGGGTAGTTTTACTCCATCCTATAGGGTCGCTATGAGTCAGAATTGACTTGACAGTAAAGGTTTTTTTTTTTTTTTAAGTTAATCTAGCTGAACTTACTGACCTGTTTTATAACATTTGGCATCTTTGATATGGTAATATCCAGCCTGGATTTTCATGGACTACCTAAATTTTAAGTGTTCCGTATATTACCATCACTCGATGTTGCTAAAAGTGCAGTGAAATAGAGACCACCTGTCTTACGCTGGGTTCTCTAGAGAAGCAAAACCAGTTAAGCGTATAAATATATAGAGAGATTTATATCAAGGAAACAGCTCATGCAATTATACAGATTGGAATATCCCAAGTCCTTGAATCAGGAGAGAGGTCTTTCCCAGTTCATGGAGCCGAGAAGCTGGTGACCCCAAGATGAGCAGGTCAGACAGCAGGGCTCCCGCTCACAGGCTATGAAGGTTAAGTAATCCCCAAGGTTGGCAGGCAAGCCCACAAGGTTCCTGCTGAGTCACTTAGCTGCAGGGGCTGGTGAACCCAATATTGGCAAGCTGGGGAATAGGACTCTTCCTCACAGGCCATGAAGACTGAAGAATCCCAGGATGGACAGGTAAGCTGGTAGCTCAAGTCCCAAAAACCAGAGGTCAGACAAGAGACAGCTGCTGGATCCAGAACAAGCCAACAACTATGGCAAGGCCAGCAGGGAGGAAGTAGGTGGTGGAAGGTGGAGAGATGAAGGTTGAGAGGGCAGTGAGCCACCACAGCCCCCACTCCCAATGGTACCACTCAGTAGATTCCAACATGGGAGTGATCACATATCAAATTTCAACAGGGATGTGATTACATTATACAACTATCAAAAACACTGAGAATCATGGCCCAGCCAAGTTGGCACACAATCTTAACCATCACAGCCCATCCCTTGTCAACTTGGCATCTGTACACATCTCCTCAAACCATATATAATCTCTCAATAAGCACAATTATAAAGTTATACTTGAGCCTAACACGATACAACTGACACATGTAAACCAAAAACACACTAGCCCCATTTACATCATATATTCTGTAAGTGAAGAAAACAAAAATATCTGATGCACACATCCAAAGCAGAAATACTCATAACAATTACAGTCCTTGTCTCTGCAACTAGTCATGTGGCCGTAATTGGTATTTAGAACCACCTTCTTCCACCACCGATTCTGTATTCCCTTTGCCCTCAGCAAGTACCTCAGCTGGTTGTGGTTCTTTGCCTGGTGGGGTGACCCAACCTTCAGTCCTGAAGCGTCTGGGCCATTAGTAGTCATGTCAAAATTGGGTTGCTGTAGTTTTCCATTGGCTTTAATCACAAGACATGGTAGTACTAAGAGATGCCCTAAGGGATCTCCTGCATTCCAAAGATACTCTTCTTTACCTCCATTATGTAATATCAATCCAATTTCCTCTTGATAGTCTGGATCAGTCACACCAGCCAGTATGGTAACTCCCTTTTTTGCCTGTTGATCCAGAGGAATAAGGAGCCCAAAGTGGCCAGCTGGCATTCTTAGCTTCCAGGTCAATGGAATCAGTGATGTGTCTCCAGGTGGGAACATTCCTCCCTTTGGAACTAAGACGCCTAGGCCTGCAGAGCATAAGGTTGTGGGGACAGGAAGGAAAAACCTTGCAAATGGGTCACTAGGGGTAATAATGAGTGGTACCACTCCCATTTCCACCCCTTGATTCCTGGACGCATGAATCCTGGCTATGGGAGAAATAGCACCATACACTGGAGGCTGGTTTAGAGTATATACAGCCTCCTAGAGAACATTGTCCCAACCCTATAAGGTATTACCACCTAGCTGGCACTGTAATTGTGTCTTTAGGAGGCTATTCCATTGTTCTATCAAGCCAGATGCTTCAGGATGATGGGAACATGGTAAGACCAGTGAATTCCATAAGCATGGGCCCACTGCTGCACTTCATTTGCGTGAAGTGAGTCCCTTGATCAGAGACAATGCTGTGTGGGATACCATGATGGTGGATAAGGCATTCTGTGAGTACACAGATGGTAGTTTTGGCAGAAGCATGGAGTGTAGGGAAGGCAAATGCACACCCAGAGTAAGTGTCTATTTCATTAAGGACAAAATGCTGCCCTTTCCACATGGAAGTGATCCAATGTAATCAACTTGCCACCAATTTGCTGGCTGATCACTTCAAGGGATGGTACTATATCAGGGACTCAGTGCTGGTCTCTCCTGCTGGCAGATTGGGCGCACTCAGCAGTGGCTGTAGTCAAGTCAGCCTTGGTTAGTGGAAGTCCATGTTCCTGGGCCCATGCATAACTTCCATCCCTGCCACCATGGCCACCTAGTTCAGTAGCTGGGGAAAGAGGATTAGTGGTTTCCACAGAATGCCACATCCTACCCACTTGATTGTTAAAATCATCCTCTGCCTAGGTCACCTTTTGGTGAACATTCACATGAGACACAAATATCTCCACTTCTCCGGCCCATTCAGAGAGGTCTATCCACATATCTCTTCCCCAAAAATCCTTGTCTTCAATTTTCCAATCATGTCCTGTCCAAGTCCCTGACCATCCAGCCAAACCATTGGCCACAACCCATGAATCAGCACACAACCACCCATCTCACCATTTCTCTTTCCAAGCAAAGTGAACAACTAGGGGCACTGCTTGAAGTCGTACCCATTGGGAGGATTTACCTTCACCATTGTCCTTCAAAGAGGTCCCAGAAAGGGGTTGTAGTGCTACCACTGTCCACTTTCGAGTGGTGCCTGCATATCGCACAGAACCTTCTGTAAACCAGGCATAAGTTTTCTCTTCTTCAGTCAATTGGTCATAAGGAGCTCCCCATAAGGACATAGATGCAGACTGGGAGATGGAGGGTAATATGACAGGAGTGGAGGCCATGAGCATTTGGGCCACTTCCTCATGCAACTTATTTGTGCCTTCAGGTCCTGCTGGGGCCCAATCTCGTATATACCACTTCCATTTAATGGTGCAGTGCTGCTGTGTATGTCCAACACTGTGACTTTGTGGTTCAGACAACACCCAGTTCATGATGGGCAGCTCAGGCCACATGGTGACTTGCTGTCCAATGGTTAAGTGTTCAGTCTCTACTAAGGCCCAGTAACAAGCCAAAAGTTGTTTTGCAAAATGAGAGTAGTTATCTGCAGAGGATGGCAGGGCTTTGCTCCAAAATTCTAAGAACCTACACCGTGATTCACCAATAGGGGCCTGCCAAAGACTCCAAACAGCATCTCTATGTGCCACTGACACTTCAAGTACCATTGAATCAGCTGGATCATATGGCCCAAGCAACACAGCAGCTTGCACAGCAGTCTGAACCTGTTGCAGAGCCTTCTCTTGTTCTGGGCCCCACTCAAAACTAGCAGCTTTTTGAGGAGCTTGATAAAGAGGCTGGAGTAGCACACCTAAATGGGGAATATGCTGCCTCCAAAATACAAGGAGGCCCACTAAGCACTGTGCCTCATTTTTAGTTGTGGGAGCAGCCAGATGTAATAATTATCCTTCACTTTAGAAGGACTATCTTGACATGCCCCAAACCACTGGACCCCTAGAAATTTCACTGAGGTGGAAGGTGCCTGAATTTTTGCTGGATTAATTTCCCACCCTCTAGCCTGCAAAGTTTTACCAATAAGTCCAGAGTCATTGACACTTCTTCCTTACTAGGCCCAGTCAGCATGTCATCAGTGTAATGGACCAGTATGACGTCTTATGGAAGGGAAAGGTGATCAAGTTCCCTGAGGACTAA
The DNA here is from genome assembly GCF_024166365.1 of Elephas maximus indicus. Lineage (NCBI taxonomy): Eukaryota > Metazoa > Chordata > Mammalia > Proboscidea > Elephantidae > Elephas > Elephas maximus. The sequence continues at coordinate 35,013,385 of NC_064835.1, read as the reverse complement.
ATTATGACATAGGGCTGGAGAGTTGAGGGAGCTCTGAGGTAGGTAACTGAAGGTTTATTGCTGGCCTTGCCAGCTGAAGGCAAACTGTTTCTGGTGGTCCTTTGAAACAGGTATGGAGAAAAAGGCATTAGCCAGATCAACAGCTGCATACCAGGTACCAGGAGATGTATTAATTTGCTCCAGCAATGAAACTACATCTGGAACAGCAGCTGCAATTGGAGTCACCACCCGGTTAGGTTTTAAATAATCTACTGCCATTCTACAAGATCCATCTGTTTTTTGCACAGGACAAATAGGAGAGTTGGATGGGGATGTGATGGGAATCACCACCCTTGCATCCTTCAAGTCCTTGATGGTGCCAGTAATCTCTGCAACCCCTCCAGGAATGTGGTATTGCTTTTGGTTTACTATTTTCTTATGTAGGGGCAGTTTTAATGGCTTCCACTTGGCTTTTCCTACCGAATGGCCCTTACTCCATTTGCCAGGGACCCAGTATGGGGTTTCTGCCAATTACTGAGTATATCTATTCCAATTATGCCTTCTGGAACTGGGGAAATCACTAGGGGATGGGTGTGGGGACCCACTGGACCTGTGGTGAGAAGGACATGACCCAAGACTCCATTAATAACCTGACCTCCATATGCTCCTGCTCTGACTGGTGGGCTACAATGACATTTTGGGTCTCCTGGAATTCATGTCAGTTCAGAGTCAATATCCAGTTATCCCCCAAAAGTCTGATTATTTCCTTTTCCCCAGTGAACAATCACTCTCATAAAAGGCCTTTGATCCCTTTGGGAAAGGCTGGGAGAGAGATTGACGTATAAATTTTTGGCAGTGTATTGGAGTCCTTCCTCAAGGGGACCCATCCTCCCCTTCATTCAAGGGGTTGTGGGCCTTTAAACTTGCTCATGTCTGGGAGTTGATTGAGGGACCATGACTTTCTATTCTGGCGATTCAAGTTAGACTGCTGTTCACCTGATCTAGAATTCATCCATTTGTACAGATCAAGTAAATATTTAGTAGGTTTCCCATCCACTTCACCCCTAGGAACACCATGACTAAGTAGCCAAAGTCATAAGTCCATATGAGTCAGAATATTCTGATTACTGCTTTGACTCTGGTGTCCATTGCTGTAACCACACCTACCTTCTCTTTGTTAATTGAGTGCAGCCACTTGACCCCTACTACCACAAGGTTCAATCAGCTCCAGGTTCAATCAGCTCCATTTTAACTAGGTGTCTTAATTCAGTTAGGGCAGTTCCCACTGTCAAATCTGATTTACTTAAAGTAGAAATCCCAGCAGTCTTTAAGGATACTGGAGCTCCCTTCACAAATTTGTTCATCACAGTTGTGGGAGATAGGCTTGCCGACCCATGGAGCAAGAAAGCTGAGTGCCTGTGCACAGGAAGCATCCTGGCAAAGTGGCGTGCCTCCAGGCACTTATTAGTGGAACTACAGAGCTTTGGAACACTTGCCCCAGCAGGGCAGATGTGGGCATGAGGCTTGAGGAGCGGAGAGGCCAAGAATCCAGGAAGTAGGAGCTGAAGAGACACAGAACACAAGAAGCCAAACTGCCTCAGTCTCAAAAGGTATGGCCATGACCTCAGGGGTTTCAAAGGGTGGAACCATGCCCTCTGGTGTTTCTAAGGGTGGAGTTGCCACTCAGATGGACTAGAAGAATGGTGCATCTAAAGCCAAGAGAGCAGATTTGCCGTCCCAGTGGGCCTAGAAGGCCTGGAACTGAAGCAGGAAAGTGTGGCCAATACCTACAGTCTAGAGAGTGGGGCCATTGTATAAATTGTCTCAGAGAACAGAGGATTATTTTCAAAGTTTTGAGGGCTAATGTAATGTGTTCTGCTGATTTGCTTGGTGTCTGTTATCCTTTCTTTTCCTCCAGTTTCTCCCATTTGTAATGGGAATGTCTAGCTTGTGCCTGTTCTGCCATTGTACCTTTGGAATCAAATAGTATTCTAGATTTCACAGATGAAGAGGAATTTTTGGATTTTGGACTTGGAGTTAAGGCTTTTGCTATGATATGATGGGGTGAATATGTTTTGCATGTTGCAAGGATGTGATTTTTTGGGAGCCAAAGGGTGGAATGTCATGGATTAAATTATGTGTGTATCAACTTGATTAGGCCATGTATGGTTGTCCTCCATTTCGTGATTGTAATTTTATGTTAAAGAGGATTAGGGTGGGATTGTAACACCACCCTCACTTAGGTCACCTCCCTGATCCAAAGGAAAAGGAGTTTCCCTGGGGTGTGGCCTGCACCACCTTTTCTCTCTCAAGATAAAAGGAAAGGGAAGCAAGCAGAGAGTTGGGGACCTCATACCACCAAGAAAGCAGCACCAGAAGCAGGGTGCGTCCTTTGGACCCGGGGTCCCCGCACTTGAGAAGCTTCTCAGCTAGGGGAAGATTGAAGACAAGGAGCTTCCTCCAGAGCTGAGAGAGACAGAAAGCCTTCCCCTGAAGCCGATGCCCTGAATTTAGACTTATAACCTACTAGACTGTGAGAAAATTAATTTTTCTTTGTAAAAGCCATACACTTGTGGCATTTCTGTTATGGCAACACTAGATAACTAAGACACTTGTTAAAGTACAGGGTCATCAAAAAAGAGAAAGACCCTCAACAAGATGGATTGATACAGTGGCTGCAACAATGGGCATAAGCATAACAATGATTGTGAGCATGGGGCAGGACAGGGCAGTGTTTTGTTCTGTAGTACATAGGGCTGCTATGAGTCAGAACCCACTCAATGGCACCTAACAACAACAACATAAAGCAAATGGAAACCCTGGTAGTGTAATGGTTAAGTGCTACAGGTACTAACCAAAAGGTCGGCAGTTTGAATTCACCAGGCACTCCTTGGAAACTCTATGGGGACATTTCTGCTCTGCCCTATAGGGTCTCTATAAAGTCAGAATTGACTCGACAGCAACAAGTTTTTTTTTGGGGGGGGTGGTTATAAGACAGATAGGGAATGTGCTTCTTAGTTCAATCAAATATAGGAGACTAAATGAGCAATCTCTGCCCCAAAGCCAGATGACAAGGCAAGAAGGGACAGGAAACAGGATGAATGGACACAGGGAACCTGGGGTGGAAAGGGAAAGGCGTAGAGTGCTGATACATTGTGGGGACTGCAACCAATGTCAGAAAACAATTTGTGTATACATTTTTGGATGAGAAACTAAAAAAAAATAATAATAATAAGATGGATTGATAATGGATAGAGAGATGGATTCACAAGTGATAAAGTTAGTAAAATACAGTGGTATGCTGAAGCTGGCTCACACAGGCATGCAAGAGTTGATTTTGTACAAATCTTCCCAAGTCACATCAGTAGTTGAAATTGGCCATGGTGGGAATATTTACACTACAGAAATCAGTGTTCTCTATAGATCAAAGCTTTTTTTTCTACATGGAGAGCCAGCTTACAAGCATACCACTGGGCATGTGAATTTTTCACTGTAAATTTCTTTCAACTTTGCTGTGTTCAAAAATTTTCATAACAAAATATCGCAAACACATGACTTTGTCTGCTTCTACTGATGGAAAAGTAGGCTAGTAGTTCTTAGACTTTGGCTTCTGAATAGGATTTAGTAGGCAGCAGCAAGGCATTCCTCCCACTGAAATATCTAGAGAGAAAAAATACCACAAATCGTATTTTAAAAAAACAGTCTGGAAATATAAAAGCAAAAAGGACTAAAGGAGGGAAAATACAGAGAGGAAAGAGCACTTGCAAAGTGAATTGAGATTGTTGGCAATTTTCTTCCCTGGGGTATTGGCTGAGGAGAAAAGAAATCAGAACTTCTTATAGCCATGCAGTATAGTGTAACAGATTGGAATCTAGAGGAGTCCCAGATGGGTGGTTGCTTTTCCCAATAAGCTATTTGCTGCATCTGGGGTGGCACAGAAGACGGAGGTGGGGGGAAGGCTGGTGGGGGGCTGGCCCAGTGAGGAAGAGTGAAAATCTCCAAGAACCTCAAAGTTCCCAGGAGACAACCTCCCAACAGGTCTCCCCCTCAGAACATTTGCCAGACTTTGAATCTGAGTGATATGGGAGGCTAAAGAGCTAAATTTTCAGGACAGAGGTGGCAGGGGCCTAACAGGATCTCAATTCAAAGTCCAGGAGTACTTCACCCAGAGAAGGGGCAGAGCCAGAAATCCTCTTTTGTCCCTCATTGCTTCATAGGCCAAATTCCACTAAAGGAAGGAGCTTGCAGCAAACATGCACAAAGTGGGTTCATTGTTGAAACATTGGAACCAGAGCAAAGTGAGTCTGAGTAAAGCTGCAACCAACTGTGGTGTAGTTCCCTTTCTTATGGTGGTGAGGCAACCAGCCTCGTACTCTGTCTGCCTATCCAAGGAAAGGGCAAATCCTTTCTGTAGGAAAATAATATTGACTTCTGCCTCTATGATTCTTTTATATATTGTTTCTGGCACACAAACAAAAATAATGAGACTTAAGAAGAGGTAGGAAAATATGAGCAATAGCATTGAGGGGAAAAAAAAGGACAATAAAGCAGACCCACAAAATATTCAGACTTTAGGGTTAGCAGAGAAAGAATTTAAAAATAACTACTATAAATATTTAAAAGAAAATAGGAAAAAAAAGATGGACAAAATGGTTGAAAAGATAAATAATTTCAACAGAGAATTGGAATATAATGGAATCAAATGAACATTCTAGAACTGTAATATCTGAAAGTAAGCACTTGTATGGATATAACATCAGTTTGGGCATAGCAGAAGGCAAGTTACTGAGCTTGAAAATAACCATATTGAAGGGCAGATAGAAGAAAGAATGGATACAGTATAAGAGATATGCATAACACAAACAAGGAGTCTCACATACATGAAATTGGTGTCCAGAAGGCAAAGAAAGAGAGAATGGGGAGGAAGAAATATTTAAAGTGAAAGTCCTGGCAGATACTAGTGGACAACATACTACAGCTGGAGTCAGATGTTCACATCCTGTTGCTCAATGTACCAATTATGTCTGACATTGGGCAAGTCCCTTATCTCCACTGAACCTTTTCTTCACTCAAATGTAAAACTGAATTAATATTAATTTCTCAAAAATTTTATAGATATTATCCATAAATGATAAAACTATATAAAGCAAGGTGAAAAAAATTTAAATTGTCATGATCGTCATCATTATTGTTCTTTTCCTCAGCTATTCTAGTGGGTCACTGGAGTATACCAAGATAAATAGCAATTGGCTAAAATGAAAAGTGGATTTCATTTAGAATATCTCTCTTCTTCATTCAAAAATATTCCATTTTTATTACATGTATTTTCATATTTTTCCCATTTCTGTAACCAAACCCAAAAAAAAGGCAGTATCTATTCAAGTTGTGGTTGTGTGCCATCATGTTGATTCCAACTTATAGCAACTGTATAGGACAGAGCAGAACTGCACCATAGGGTTTCCAAGGAGCAGCTGGTGGATTCGAACTACCAACCTTTTTTTGGTTAGCAGCTGAGCTCTTAACCACTGCATCACCTTTTCAAGAGACACTGTAAAATTATAACATCATGGATGACTATAGAAAGCTGATTTTGAGAAGATGGAGATCAATCATAGCCCTGATTTCTGACTTCTCCATCATTTCTGACATCAGTCACCCACATGGCATTCGTTCTCTCTCTCTGTCCCTACTGACCCAAGGCTAGGTAAGACTTTACAAATAAAGAGGACACGATTCTTGGATTAATTAGCTGTAACAACTCACAAAGCTGACAAAAGATGTTATAACTACTGGTCTTATTATAGTAAAAGAAAATAAGCAAAGAGACATATAGAGTGAGGTCTGGAGGGGTCCCAGCAAGAAACTTCCATATCCCCAGGGATGCCCAACTCCCCCAAAAGCAGATGTTCTTGCGGACCAGGAAGCTCATCTGAGCTTCAGTATTTAGGGCTCTTATCAGCCTCCCCACTTTGCCACAATAGATTACATCGTACCTCCTGAGGATAGTCAACTTTCGTTCACCAGGTAGTCCCTCTTGGTCTGGTCAGCCTCTACTCATTCGTCTCAGGTATGATCCAGCTCTTGGGAACCCAGAACAAAGGAAAAATTTCTTTCTGCACCTCACACATGGAAATAGTTAAGTTAAAGATGTTGCAAGAGATTTCTCTTCTGAGATTATTTCCTGGGTCTTGGAGTTCTTGGGTGGAGAGAGCACATAGGAGACAGGCTGAGAAATGTGCCCCAAAACTGAGTTAGGAGGGGTTGAATTGATTTTAATTCTTTAATCATTTAGTTTCCAGTCACACTAGAACTACATGGAATCCCAGAATCTTATTAGGAAGGGTGGACCCATAAGACTCACCAAAATTAGATGTAATTGTGACCATATAAGTATGTTTATATGCACATATATTTTTTAAAAGCTCTAATGGAACAAAAGCCTGGAAAGCAGTGATTTCAGTTGGAAGATTTGCTACCATGGAAACAAAAACTTCCATTTTGCTGAATCTGCACTACCCAATAGAATTCTAAGCCATGGCCCCAAATCAGCTTAAAATCTTTTGTTGTTGGTGGTGGTGTTTTTATAAAGAAAAGAAAATAATGAAATACGAAGATTGACCAGGAGGGAATAAGAGAATAGGAAAAAGAAAAAATGGAGAAGAAAATGAAAGCACCAGAGAAATAAAGAGTTAAAAATTACTGACCCCGTAACTGTAAGTACATCGCCATCTCCACAGCAGCAGACACTGGCCAACCAGGCAGTTCAGAAAGCTACGTGCATTTGTTTTTATGGCAGCCCTTTTCCTTACTGAAGGTTTGAGGAGAGGTGACAGTCTTTGCCTGCTTAGCCAGCTTAGGGGTGTGGACTTCAGGTCTTGCATCTTTCCTCTCATCAGCTTTCTTACGATCTGTTCTCTATTGTCCCTAAATATCCTCTTTGTGAGAAATTAAGGTTTTTAGCCATTCTACATGAAGCAACCCAAATTTGGGTGACCCAGTTACAGGGGAAGAACCACAGGGCACATGCCTTGGGACATCATGTTCCTTAAGGGATGGGATGCTGTATGTCTCTGTCCTGATTCCCTCCCCAAGACAAACTGTACCCTTTCCTGGTAATGTGCACAAAATAGTGTATTTGTCCAAGTCAATTCAGCAAATGCATATTGTTGTGAGGCTGTAGATACCAGCATGAGAAAGTCTCCAACACAGTTCTTGGGAGCTCAGGTACTAGTGCAGAAGACAGATTATCAACAAGGCACAAGAAAACACTTCTGAAGAGTCCCAGGAGAACCTCTAGTGAAAACTCAAGGATAGCAATTCATTCTACTTGGGGGAAGCAGGGAGAGCTTCACAGAGGAGCGATAGTTAGGCAGGACTTTGAATAATGAACAGGAATTTGGCAGGTGGCAAAAGGGTGGAGGGTGGGGATGAAAAAGCATGAGCAAAGTCAAGGAAGCATAAAAGTCATTATAATTTTCAGAGATAAATGAGAAATCTGACACCACTAGGGCAAAGGACCTCAAACATTAGCAGGCATCAGAATCACCCAGAGGCTTGTTAACACAGATTTCTGGGCCCTACCTCCAAAATTTCTGATTCCATGGGTCTGAATCAGAAACTTTGGTGATGGGGCTCTAGATGATGATAATACTGTTGGTGCAGGGGCAGACTTTGAGAACCATTGGCTGTAGAGTGAAGGCTGTAGAGTGTGGGCTCTAATTCTATAGACAGTAGAGGGTAATATCATGTGCCTTGAGTTTTATGAATGTCAGTGAGACAGCAGTTTGAAGGGGGGAATTGAAAGGTTGAGGGAAAGCTTGACAGTTAGGAGTGGGGGTGGGCCAAGTTCTGAGGCTGTTATAATTATCCAACTGAGAAATAATGAGAGCCTTTCCCTAGAATTTTCTCATCAGAATGGAAAGGAAATTAAAGATACAAGTGACATTCCAGGAACAGAATTCATTTCGGTGGCAGTTTGAACATGGCAGGAAAAGACGAGAAAGTGAAGATCACTTTACAGTTTCCATTTGGGAGACTGGACAGATTTTGAAACATTCCAGAAAGAAAGTACAGAAAGAGGAGCCAGAGGAAGAAAATGGGTCAGGTCTAGGTGCCCAGGAAGTAAAAAAAAAAAAAAAAATTTTTTTTTTTTTTTTTAGGAGGCACATAGAAATGAGCAGGGGGTGGTTGGAAACATTGGGGCTGGAGCTCAGCAATGAATGAGATGGGGCTGGAGATAAAACTTGGCATAAAAAGAAAATACAGCTGAAAGCAGAACCTGAGGACTGCCTACTAAGAGGAAAGAAGAGGACGGAACCCACTGACTGGGGACCGAAAGAATAGAGACGCAAGGGGGTGCTTCCAAGAACCCAGGAAAGTGTTGAGAAGTTACCACAAAGAGGGTTAGCAGGATAGGGACAAAAAAGAGGCAGTTTGGTTTGATAACTGGGACTTGGATGCTGCTGTTTATTTATTCTTTCAAAAATGTTTCTTAATGGTCAAAAATGTGTTGTACACCAAGCTGAACACAGAGGATACAGTGGGGGAACAAACCTGACCTAGTCTCTGCCCTCATGAAGTTTATAGTCTCATACTGGAGCCAGTGGACAAATAAAAACATACTTGAATATATCATTACAATCGTGACTCAAGAGACCAGGGTGTTATGGAAGGAATGGCAGGTGAGAGGTCACATGGCAATGACAAATGAGTTAAGCAAAAAGAGGCAGAGAAAATAATGTGTGTGAAGGCTCAAGGCAGGAAGTAAGTCATTGTACCCCAGGAAAAGAAAGAAAACCAGGTGACAGGGACATGGTCACTGAGCGGGAAAGCAATGTGAGATGAGGCTGGAGAGGTAGGCAGGGGCCAGAAACTGCAGAGCTTTTGCTCAAAGCATTGTGAACATTCATCTCCTGTAGAATTGTCCTCAGGGTCGGTTTATGAGCTATTCAAGACATCAGTTTGTTTTTAAATAAAACTGAGATTTTGAAATTGAGAACTCACCTCCTTCACCTAATCTGGCTCTGAATCACCTTTGGATTTTTGCAGAACTCAAGGTTGTCTGCAAAGGACTAGGCTTGCCATGATTGAGGATGTCTATAAAAATACATGCCTGTGCCTGAGGCTCAGAAAGCAATTTCCAAAGAGAATTCCTAAAGCTGTTTTGAGCATTATATAGCCTCTTGAGATGATGGATTTTTTCCAAGCACATAACAGAGATCTCTACAGCAGTAATATAAAAGTTTACAGCAGTAATATACCTTTGTGTCCCCCTTCCTATATGCCTAGCACTTCTAGGTTCTGCAGGGCACATAAAGGAGAATAAGGCCTGAGCTTTTACCCTCATTAAGAAAACAGTCTCAATGAAAAACCAATTCTGCCAGAGTCAAAATCTTGGCAGTTCCTTCATCCTATTATTAACATTTTTCCATGACTGGGTTCACAAGCTTAATTGGAAGGGCATGTATAACATGGTAGTAAGGTGTTTGGGAGAGAGTCCCTGGGTGGCACAAACAGTTAAGCACTCAGCTACTAACCAAAAGGTTGTTGGTTCGAGTCCACCCAGAGGCACCTCAGAGGAGGTGCCTGGTAACCTGCTTCCAAAAAAGCAGCCATTGAAAACCCTATGGAGCAATTCTACTCTGAAACGCATGGGATCACCATGAGTTGGAATCAACTTGACAGCACCTGGTTTAAGGTATTTGGGAACCAAACAGACCAGGTCCAGCCCCAGCTCTGCCCTTTACCAGTTGTGTGACTGTGGGTGCATTGTTTCCCCTCTCTGAGGCTCAGTTCTCTGTGATGATAGCAATACCTATCGCATAGAGTGGTTGTGAAGATTAAATGAGCTATGTATATGAAGCACTTAGTACTTTACCTGGAACAAAGGTCACGCTATTACTATTTTCCTGACAGTTACTAATAACAGAGACCCTGAGGTAAATGTAAATACATCAGATGGGATGTAAGCACAGGTGAGAAGGGTTAGGCACCACCTGCCCCTCCCTGCAACTGGAAGATGAGTGATTCCTGCACTTTCCAAACCTACCCTTTGGCCTCCGCTCTGCCAGAATGCGGGATATTTTCCATCTCCCCACCAATCGGCTTCTTTCACACACACTACTTAATGCCATTTTATAAGACAATTATGCAGCTGCGGCCTGCGCAAGGCCAGTAAATTATATTTCTGCTACTTTCCTGACAAGCTCCAGATTTTTACTGCTTGACCTTGACCTGGCTCTTCCCTTAGACATTTTCATACCCCAAGGTGTCAGGATTTAAGGCCAGACCCTGGGGCTTCAAGAGCCACCTTTGTTTTCCTTCCATACCACCTGGCAGCTTTGCAAGGCCTGAATGGGTAATGTCTTAGAAAACCCCCAGAAGGGAAACTTCAGATTCAAATCAATACATGAAGGGGGTAGAAGAAAGTGCCAAGTCTTCTGGGACACTGCCGCCCAGTCAGGGGTGGAACGGTGCTGGGCTTCACTGCACCAGTGTTTCCATTCTGAATGACTCACTGCCTCATAATCTGGCAATCCTGGACCCTGGAACAACTTGGCAAATGGAAAGCTAAAGGAATTGTTCATGATGTATGTTCGTAGCCCCACTGCCATGCATTAAATACCACCTCCCTCCACGCACTCCTTTTCAGACAGAAAACAGGCACACTGACCCAAACCCCAGCTCACCCCGAATCTGAGCCCAGGGGGTGCAGTGGTAAGCACTCACTTCTAACCAAAAGGTCTGTAGTTTGAACCCACCAGTCACTCCATGGGAGAAAGATGTGGCAGTCTGCTTCCATAAAGACTACAGCCTTGGAAACCCTGCGGGGTAGTTCTACTCTGTCCTACAGGGTCACTATGAGTCAGAATCAACTCCACAGCAATGTGTAACGGTGGACAGAGACCCCAAGGGGCATCTCTAAGGATGGGTCTACTGATCTTAAGGATTCCCTACTGATGGGTCAAGCTGGCTGGAATCTAATTGCCAGCCCTCCGTTAGTCCAGCCCTGGGGAAGGAGGTCAAGTACCTGATGAAGCTAGGAAGTTGTACAGTTCCAGAGGTGGAGATGGCACCAAGGTCATTTTTAAAAAGGTAAAATCATGACTCTCATGCAAGTATAAAAGAACACACATCAGAGATTTTATTCCATTGACTAATGAAGAACATGGTAAGATGTTAAAACTGGCCCAAATAAGAATTTAAAAAATTGACTTTTACAGGCAATTTAAAGAAGAAAAGTTTGGACAAGATCACTGGGTTAAAGTCTAAACTGGTAGTGTCTTATAGGTAATAAACCATAACCTTTGTGGCTATTTTTTCTATAGGACAGAAATTGTTTGCATCTCTGCTGAAAAAAATCTGTAAGTCAACAGCCTTCCTTCTGAAGTTGTAAAATAGTCAAGCCAATAGAAAGCAAATCAAGGCGCAAGGCAAGCAGTGCACTACAACATACCTGGCAATCTCTTTGGCTTTTGCTAAGTTTTGGATACTTTTCTCCAACATGCTCTAACGAAACGTTACAGGGTAGAAACCCCAGGTCCGTGCTTGGCATGACTCGTATTTGTCAATAAATGAGAGACCAGTGTGGGAGAACAGGGAAGGCATCTTTATTTTCTTGTACACGGAAAGATGTCAGTCAGAGCTGCTGCTGCCAAGACAGCTCGCCAAGGTTAGGCACGCCACTTACTTTTTTTAATATAATTTTTATTGTGCTTTAAGTGAAAGTTTACAAATCAAGTCAGTCTATCACACAAAAATTTATATACACCTTGCTGTATACTCCTAGTTGCTCTCCCCCTAATGAGACAGCATACTCCTTCCCTCCACTCTCTCTTTTCGTATCCATTCGGCCAGCTTCTGACCCCCTCATCTCCCCTCCAGACAGGAGATGACCACATAGTCTCATGTGTCTACTTGATCCAAGAAGCTCACTCTTCACCAGTATCATTTTCCATCCCATAGTCCAGTCTAATCCCTGTTTGAAGAGTTGGCTTTGGAATGGTTTCTGTCTTGGGCTAACAGAATGTCTGGGGACCATGACCTCTGAGGTCCTTCTAGTCTTAGACCATTAAGTCTGGTCTTTTTATGAGAATTTGAGGTATTCATCCAACTGTTCTCCTGCTCCCTCAGGGGTTCTCTATTGTGTTCCCTGTCAGAGCAGTCATAGGTTGTAGCTGGGCACCATCTAGTTCTTCTGGTCTCAAGCTGATGTTGCCTCTGCTTTATATGGCCCTTTCTGTCTCTTGGGCTCATAATTACCTTGTGTCTTTGGTGTTCTTCATTCTCCTTCACTCCAGGTGGGTTGAGACCAATTGACACATCTTAGATGGCCACTTGCTAGCATTTAAGACCCAAGAAGCCACTCTCCAAAGTGGGATACAGAATATTTTCTTAATAGATTTTATTATGCCAATTGACTTAGATGTCCCCTGAAACCATGGTCCCCATACCCCTGCCCCTGCTACACTGGCCTTTGAAGCATTCAGTTTATTTAGGAAACTTCTTTGCTTTTGGTTTAGTCCAGTTGTGCTGACCTCTCCTGTATTGTGTGTTGTCTTTCCCTTCACCTAAAGTAGTTCTCATCTACTATCTAATTAGTGAATACCCCTCTCCCTCCCTCCCTCCCTCCCCACTTTCATAACCGTCAAAGAATATTTTCTTCTCTGTTTAAACTATTTCTCAAGTTCTTATAATAGTGGTCTCATACAACATTTGTCCTTTTGCTACTGACTAATTTCACTCAGCATAGTGCCTTCCAGGTTCCTCATGTTATGAAATGTGTCACGGATTCATCATTGTTCTTTATCGATGCATAGTATTCCATTGTGTGAATATACCATAATTTATTTATCCATTCTTCCGTTGATGGGCACCTTGCTTGCTTCCATCTTTTTGCTATTCTCAACAGTGCTGCAATGAACATGGGTGTGCCTATATCTGTTTGTGTAAAGGCTCTTATTTCTCTAGGATATTCCAAGGAGTGGGATTGTTGGGTCATATGGGAGTTCTATTTCTAGTCTTTTAAACGAAGTGCCAAATTGATTTCCAGAGTGGTTGTACCATTTGACATTCCCACCAGCAGTGTATAAGTATTCCAGTCTCTCCACAACCTCTCCAACATTTACCATTTTGTGTTTTTTGGATTAATGCCAGCCTTGTTGGGGTGAGATGGAATCTCACTGTAGTTTTGATATGCATTTCTCTAATGGCCAATGACTATGAGCATTTCCTCACGTATTTGTTAGCTACCTGAATGTCATCTTTAGTGATGTGCCTGTTCATAGCCTTTGCCCATTTTTTAATTGGGTTTTTTGTCTTTTTGTAGTTGAGTTTTTGCAGTATCATGTAGATTTTAGAGATCAGACACTGACTGGAAATCTCATAGCTAAGAACTTTTTCCCAGTCTGTAGGTAGTCTTTTTACTCTTTTGGTGAAGCCTTTGGATGAGCATAGGTGTTGGATTTTTAGGAGCTCCCAGTTATCTAGTTTCTCTTCTGCATTGTTAGTAATGTTTTGTATACTGTTTATGCCATGTATTAGGGCTCCTAGAATTGCCCCTATTTTTTCTTCCATGATCTTTATCGTTTTAGATTTTGTATTTAGGTCCTTGATCCATTTTGAGTTCATTTTTGTGCATGGTGTCAGGTATGGCCTTGTTTCATTTTTTTGCAGATGGATATCCAGTTATGCTGGCACCATTTGTTAAAGACAGTGTCTTTTCCCCATTTAACTGACTTTGGGCCTTTGTCAAATATCAACTGCTCATATGTGGATGGATTTATGTCTGGCTTCTCAATTCTGTTCCGTTGGTGTATGTATCTGTTGTTGTACCAGTACCAGGCTGTTTTGACTACTGGGGCAGTATAATAGGTTCTAAAATCAGGTAGAGTGAGGCCTCCCACTTTGTTCTTCTTTTTCAGTAATGCTTTACTTATCTGCAGGCCACTTATTTTTAAAGGGGTTTACAAGTAGGGAGTTCATACAGATTATGTCAACAACATACTTAAACATACTACACAGGTGCAATGGGGTTTACATAAAAGCAGAATTCAAATGCAAAGCTGGTGGGGGGAGGAAGCCAAGCAAGGAAAATAGGATTTTTAAAACAGCACTGTGGGGGCTGTCTCCTTCCAATTCTTTTTGGATGTTGGTCATTCAAGACAAGTGTTCATTTTGAACTATAGCCCAGCTCAGAATTGTTTGGTATATTTTCGGGGAGGGGCAGATATTGAACCTAGGCCTTTTATTGTGGCTACTGACCTCGGGTTGTTTTATAACTATTTACTAAATACTAAAAGAAAAAGAATGTTTTTTATGCCCCGCTTATGTGAATATCTCCCTAAAAGATTCTTTTTTTTTTTCTCTTTTTCAGATTGTCTTAGCTATTGCCTTTATACCTCAGGGCCCAGTTGATGTGCCTTTATGAATCTTTGTGAGTCCAGCTCCAGCTGGGTCACATTCTCTATGCTCAAGGACAGGGAATAATGGCTCCAATATTATCTCCTAAATCATTCTTTTCTTTTGAGCAGAGATTGGAGATAGTTATACCCGGACTTAGTCAAGCCCTTAGATGGTGGCCATGACAGTCTCTTTAAACTCATGGTGCTGGTTTTTCACCGGATACCATCTGGTTCTTCACCAGGATCTTAAGTAAGAGCAATGTTCCCTCAATTGCATTGCAGAAATAAGCAGACTCAATATACATCAACATTTTAGCCTGAGGCTTTTTAAGTGTGTAAGACAATTAAAGGTAAGTTTTATTATGCCAATACTATCAGGATGCAGACTAAGAACATTACTATCTCTTGCAGTAGTGATCTAGCCCATCCACTTATTCCTGATGGTAACCAACCCAATAAATCTGGTGTTTATAAGGGTGGTACAGGATGTAACCAAGTAGCTTGTTGCCTAATTCTATGTATATTCTGTTCTACTTCTCATACGTTATTTATCTAAATGCAACCAGAGGTATTTGCTACAGCACAGACTACATTTTCTTGGGCTAATAAAAAAGCCTAAGGCTATTTTGTTATCTCATGTCACCTTGGCTAATGAGGTCAGAGTACCATTGTGTTTTTATCTCATTGACAATTTCATCTGTTATTTGTCCCATAATGACTGACAAATTTCTTAAAGATTTCTCCAATTCAACTATACCATAACTTGGAATTAAAGCTATCGATCATACCTTGAGTGTTAGACCTATGGGTTTCTTTTTGACTCTTGTTTTATAATGTGCAACAATTTAACATTACCTTTTCAATGTTTACTAGCATCATTACCATGAATATCTAAAGGCAATCTTAAAATTCTCAAAGTGTGTTGCCCTTGCATTCACCAGGAATCTACACAAGAGACTGCCCACATAAACTCACTGTCAGTTGGAAAGGGCTAGAGGAAACAGAATGTATAGAAAAATTCAAATGTGACAACCAGATTTTCATTATAGAGTACATGATTAACAAGATAATATAGGATGGATCTCTCCTGTTAGAGGTCTTCAGTTAATCTGTTTAAAACATACTAAGTGTTCTTCTCGAGGGCAAGGTGCCCCTCCTTGGTTTACCTATTACCAGTCATGGGTCACTTTCTCAGAAGCAGAAGTGTCAGCAAATTGTTTTTAGGAGAGAACTGCTAATTCAAGAGTTACAATATCTAAACCCATTAGTTAAATAATTTAGGAGAAATGAAAATGGTTTCTTATGTCCAGAAAGTAGGACCTTAAAATATTAGCAATATTCCCACATAAAGCCCATAGTTTCTTTTTGTTTACTCAGTTTTATGTAGTTAATTTTCATTCCACGTGATTCTGGATCACCACAGTATGTAAACCTGTCAGCTTCTGCACAGGAGTTCTGGAAATTTTCAGTCTTTTTCGCAAGCCCACACAGTTCATTATTTTGTTGGGATATTTTGGTCAAACATTTTCAGCCAATCTGTGAAATAAAAACTTATCTGCAGAAGACAAAACTTAATATGACCATGATTAACTTATAAAAATATTACTCTTGTAGTGAAAGACCTGATAGAAATTAATTACAAGCATAAAGTAAAGGCCAAATAAAATCAGTTTAAAAAAAACTTTAGATAAAAATATCTCTAGAGACCTACATCATCCTGAGACCAGAAGAACTAGTTGGTGCCTGGCCACAATCGATGACTGCCCTGACAGGGAGCACAGCAGAGGACCCCTGAGGGAGCAGGAGATCAATGGGATACAGACCCCAAATTCTCATAAAAAGACCAAACTTAATGGTCCGACTGAGACTAGAGGAATCCCGGCGGCCATGCTCCCCAGACCTTCTGTTGGCACAGGACAGGAATCATCCCCGAAGACAACTCATCAGACATGAAAGGGACTGGTCAGCGGGTGGGAGAGAGACGCTGATGAAGAGTGAGCTAATTATATCAGGGGGACACTTGAGATTGTGTTGGCAACTCTTGTCTGGAGGGGGGATGGGAGGATAGAGAGAGAGGGAAGCAGGCAAAATTGTCAAGAAAGGAGAGACTGAAAGGGCTGACTCAAGAGGGGGAGAGCAAGTGGGAGTAGGGAGTGAGATGTATGTAAACTTATATGTGACAGACTGATTGGATTTGTAAACGTTCACTTGAAGCTTAATAAAAGTTATATAAAAAAAAAACTCTCTAAATATAACCATTAACCATATTTTAAAGAGCTTCAGATATAATACATAATAATCCTGAGACATAATACCATATAGTCAAGATATACCAAGAATATACCAAATTATCAAATCTTTAAATACCTGAATATTAATAAAAAAAACTTCACAGGTAAATGGTGTGAATTCCAAATCAAACCACTGGCTTTGATAAAGTTGCGACCAAGTTAACAATTAAGAAATAATAATAAAATTATGACATATGCATTTGCTGCCTAATATTAGGCAAAAACACTAGAGGAAATACTTGCATATAAATTTTAACCCAAAGAGAATCAGGCATTTCTCTTGATTTTGACATGCTTGATATAATTTATTAAATAAAACTTTTTAGCAGTTTTTCTTGCTAAAAGTCTTTTGTGGCTTTCCATGAAGTTTCAGAGCTGTCAGGAGTTTATTATAGGTCACCATGAAACAATACTTAAGTTATTGAATATTAAGTTATCCAAAGATCTTAAAGTAAAAAACCTTAACTTTTTCTTTTTTTTCCTAAAAGCCATGCTTCTTGGTTTTTGACTCAGTAATCTTATTCTAATGAGATGCCAAACCTTTGCCTTTGAGGCAGATTACACAAAGAGTAAATTAGCCCTTCAACTCAGAAATCAAAGAAAATTTTGTTATTTTAAAAGCAAGAAACACAATTCTTTGTTTTATATTTTAGTTAACATGAAACCTCTTAAAAATTTCATAAATTAAACCATTAAACTTTAGTCAGACCAATAAAACTTTTGACCATATCAAATAAATTTATTTTTAATAAACCTCTTAAATGTTGTCTTTGTTGCATATCTTTTATAGTACATTCTTTTAAAGTTGCAAAAATGAACACATTCATTAGCAGACTTAAATATATATAAATATATCCTTTCTCTTGTGGTGTAGAAAGCAAAAGTGTATAAGCTTAAATTATGACAAATATCTATTAACTCAATTTAACATTAATAAGTTACCTAAAAGGTCTTAGAAATTATTTTAAGCCTATATACCATAAAACATAACTGTTGTTGAAAGAAAGCCTGTTTAAACATTTTACCTCTTCATTCAACTTTTACTATTTCCCATATTTTTCCAATCTAATTTTAGCCCTTAAGGATTTTATCAACTGGTTTGGGAAATCACAAAGTCTCTGTTCTGATCAATTCATTGATATGGATATAACCTTAAGTGTCCAGCTAGGGTTGGAAACATTTTCTCAGGCCATTTCATGTGTGTCTCATTGTGATTTCTATTTTTTGGCTTCTTTAAGTTCCCTTACAATAGAACTTGTTTACAGTTCTTTTATGTTTGGGATCCACCCAATTTCTGATGACTATAGTAACCTTCTTGGAGCTATATGACCTTGGAGACTGGGGACCTGGAAGGCTTGATGTTGCCTCACCCTCCCTGTTTTTGTCTCATGGTAGGAGACAGGATTAGACCATTCCGATTTGTTTACATATGTTTAAATCGATCTAGACATTTTGAAAGGCTATTTACCCAGTAAACACCAAAGCTCTTTAGCAATTTTGTAAATGAATCCATCAATTATTGGCATTGTGATTTAGATACGGCAAAACATAACTAATTTCTTTCCTTTTTACTATTCTCTTGGGAAGCAGTTTTGTTTTCTCTTTATCACAAAGTTTTATCCACCCAGTAAATACCAAAGCCCTTTAGCAATTCCCCCTGACCCCCAGGCTTGTCCTGTGCCTCTTTTTTCATACTCCGGAACAGTTAGTTTTATTTTAAGACAAAATTACCCTTTTTCTTTAAATAAAACACATTTCATATAATATCTAAAGTTTTTTTTTTTTTTAAGTTACTTAGAAAGGCTTTGGTTTTGTGATTGACTTAAACATAAAGTTTTTCAATATAAACCCACTGCCGTTGCGTCGATTCCGACTCGTAGCAACCCTACAGGACAGAGTGGAATTGCCTCACAGAGTTTCCAAGGAGCGCCTGGTGTATTTGAACTGCCGACCTCTTGGGTAGCAGCCGTAGCAATTAATCACTACCCTACCAGGGTTTCCACTAAAAATATAAATCGTAAGACAGACACAAGACACAGTTTTTCTTGGATGACAAAAGAACTAAGGTTCTAAGACAGCCTTACAGAAAAACAGCAGTTCTCAGCCATAGCCTCCAACCTGAAACAAGACAGAAACTTAGACACAACACTCCAGACCAGAAGCAAGCTATCAGAACAAAAGGAGACAGGAAGACCACATAAACTCACCAAACAATACCACATAAAACAAGAATATGGGGATTCTAGTTTCTTAAAGAGTATACAGAAATTTTTGGTAAGATCAATTCGATTTAACAGAAAAAAAAAACAGGTTTTAGATGAAACTTATTGACTTTCCAGAGTGTCAGATGGAGGAATATTATTGTGATTCTTTATTGAGAAACTATATAATAAAACTGGTATGGAGTTACCACTTCTTCCTGCAAATTTTATAAACTAGGTCAGGAGTTGCTGCCTCATCCTGAGAATTTGGCAAAACAGGTCAGGAGCTCCTGCAAATTTGGCAAAACAGAGCGTGATTTTCCAGGTTTTCTCTGAGCCACAAAAAGAAACCTAACAAGGAACACTGCAGGGTTTGGTCAGCGTTTCACTTAGACTAAAGTGTACCTTCATTGTGAGAGAGTTTACTAGTGGGTGGCAGGCAGCCTAGTGCTCTAGCCTGTTTCACGACCACCTTATCCCGTCATAGGAGTCTTTAACACTCATGATGAATGCCGGTGACCATCCTAATGGCTTTTACTGGTTGACCCGTGCCCAAATTTCGTGGCTTATAGTGGCTCAGAGCTCTTTGAATACAGAATTACCTCTTTAATGTTTCAAATGCCCAAATCTGGACCTAAACTGCAGTTCACCAAGAGTACTAGATATCACTGTTGAACAAATGATCAAGCAAAAATCTAAGAAATACTCCCCATAATCAAACAACCGGTTTTTCAAATACGCAGAAACAAAACTGAAGAAAACACAAGAAAAAAAGAATAAGCAGAGGCTCATTTTCCAAGAGCACTCACCCCTTCGGTGTTGAAGGGACATGGAGTGTGAATGCTTGGGTCCAGAAGATAGAACCTCTCTTTTTGTCAGCCTCTGTTCTGAAGCTCAGGTCTCCTCGAGGTTGACTGGATTCATGGTGTTAGCACCTCTGCAATGACTACACAACTAGCTCTTGTAGGGTGAAAACACCACGAAGTTTAGTAAAGCATAAAGAAATGTTTTATTCAGCATATATTTAAAGAGGCAAACATAAGAAAGGGACAAGCATGCTGCCAGGGCCATGTCTATCTGAGTTTATGTTCCCAGGTCTTAAGGATTCATCTTAGTAGGCCACATTCTGGGATCTCTTGAACATTCCCCATTTTCTGGATAACACACTTAAACACTCACACAACCTAATCCAGTATACTAACTTAACAGGTACCTGAGTCTTTTATTCCTCCCATTTCTTGGGACTCTTCTAAGGCCTTACCTAGGAATTACCCTGTTATTTACCAAATAACCTTAGATTCTTAATGCCCTCAATGGTCAATTTCTCCCACTTCTTGGGACTCTTCTAAGGCCTTGCCTTGGCACTTACCAAACAACCCAGGCATGTTTCATGTCTCTCACAGAGCCATCGTTTAGGTTCCAGGGAGGATCAGCTTTCAGAGCAGCTCCAAGGTCTCCTGGAGAAATCTCCTGTTGGTGCCAGACATCGGGGCCAGTCTGTTTTGTCATCTTCCTCAGGAACTGAGCAGATGGCTCCTGGCTGGCTTGCCAGAAATATTCCCAGATGGAAATCCCAGGTTCATGCTTGGCATGATTCACATTGGCCAATAAATGAGAGACTGGGGTGGGAGACCAGGAAAGGCACCTTTATTTTGTTGTACAACGAAAGGTGTCAGTCAGAGCTGCTGTTGCCAAGACTGCTCACCAAAGGCAGGCAGGCCAGTTACTTTTAAAGGGGTTTACAAGTAGGGAGTTCATATAAATTATGTCAGCAACATCCTTAATCACACTACACAGGCACAATGGGGTTTACATAAAAGCAGAATTCAAATGCAAAGCTGGGGGGGCAGGAAGCCAAGAAAAGAAAATAAGATTTTTAATACAGTACTGTGAAGGTTGTCTCACTATCTTGGTTCAAGTCCTCTCCATTCCTTTGCCCAGCCCACATCTCTGCTTTATCCTTTTTAGCCCTTTTCTCAACTATAAACCTCCAATCCAAACTGGATCCAGCAACTTGTCCTGGTTTCATCTCCATTCTGTGGGATTCCCATGTGGCAGGAGATCTTATGGACATTGACTTGTGAATCATCCCAAACCAAAAACCAAACTTTTTGCCACTGAGTTGATTCTGACTCATAGCTACCCTGTAGGACGGAGTAGAACTGCCCTACAGGGTGGATCAAAGCGCCAGATTAACTAGAACTAGCAGAAGAAATAGTTCCAACAGCTCCAACCATGAGTTGTTCCACTTATTTGAATTGTGTTTAAGCCAATAGATCAAGACTTTAAAACTCATACTTTAGTCTGGGTCATGGGTAGAGAGATGAAACAACTTGAAATGTAAAGCCAGGACCAGGTAAAACTGACCATAGAAAACCACAGTGAGACTCACTGGACTGAACACTTAAGGTCCATGCAATTTTATTTTATGCTAATTGCTCTGAGTTAATTTAATTTCAATTTTTTTAAATTACATTTTCAAGAGAGGAAAAACCCCACCTTGACTGTCATTCCTCGCAGTCACTCACTCAACAAGTACTGTGTACCCACTTGTGAGCCTACACTGCATACAGTGGTGCATATAATAGGCATGGTACCTCCCCTTCTGAAGGTTATGATGAAGTGGCTCTAGAAAATACTATCTTCCCTTGCATGTTTCATACTTTTCAGAGGATTTTCGTGTAAAAGAAAATCCATCTTCAAATCCTTCCAGCTCTTGCTCCAAAATACATCCTGTACATTACCAATTCTCTCCTTCTCCACTCCTACTACCCTGGCCAAAACCTTCATCACCTCTTATCTGAAGTCCACAATAGCCTTCCAAACAGTGTTCCTGCTTCTATTCTTGCCTCACCACACCCATGCTTTTCAAAACAACAAGAATGGTTCTTTAGAAATGTAAACCATATCAAGTCTTTCCATAGTTTAGAAACCCCTTACACAACCTGCAAGGCCCTATATGATCCTGTACCTGCCTGCTTCTCTACCTAATCACCTCTCTGTTCTGGAACACATCAAGTTCACTTCTTCTGCCTAAAGACCCCTGCACTTGATGTTCTCTGCCCTGGTTCTCTTGATTGTCTCCTTTTATCATTTGAGTCTCAATTTAAATGTTACCCCTCAGGAAAAGCTTCCTTCGGAATTACCTCCCACTCCCAGTTACTCTCTGTCACATACCCTAGCCCTCATCACAGTAATTCTCCTCTTCCTTTGGCTATTTATTTCCTGTCTCTCCGCACTTGAATGCAATCTTCTGAAAGAAGGATTTGTCTTGTTCATTTCTGAATCCCCAGCACTAAAGTAATGCTTGGCACACAGAGTACACTCCATGCCTGACACATGAATATGTGTCAAGTGAAAAAAATCAAGGAGTGGGTGAATTATTCTTTATCAAATCAAGTACCAAAATTTTCTCTCAAGGCAGAAACTGGACAGCTAAAACCAGAAGCAGAACTTAATAACTTTATAATTGAACAATAAGCGCCATGAGAGTAGAGCTGTCTTTCCTGTTAATGATGTATTCCCAGGACTTGGAGTGGGGCTTGGCACATAACTGGCACCCATTCAGCGTTTATGGACTAAATGTATACCACATGCAGATGAGAGGTGGATATATTTGTGAATAAAGAGCAAGGGATTTTCCTGCTCAGACATGGCATGGCCTGATCAAGCAGTTCAGACTGGAGCCCAGGTAATAGGCAAGTTCATAGTCCCTGCCTGGCATGCATCCCCACTTGAAGGGGGATTCTCAGGAACAAAAGGTCATGTTCTCCCATTATGGCTGCCTTTGGTGAGGATTATTTTGTTCCCAGTTGATTGCTATCCTCACAACTCCCTCTTTCCAAGGAACTCCTTGAATGCAGGTTTGAGGAATTTATCATTATAGCATTTTTGTCTGTTTCTACCCTATAATTCCTCACTTATAAAAATGGAGGCTCTGGAATAGAGCTCTAAATTCCCCTCAGAGCCAACATTTGACGGTTTTAAGTGAAAATGTGATCCGCCGGGAACTAAGCAGTGTTCCAAAACCAAACTCACTGCTGTCGAGTCAATTCTGACTCACAGCAACAGTAGATCTGCCCCATAGGGTTTCCAAGGCTGTAAATCTTTATAGAAGCAGACTGCCAGGTCCTCCTCCTGCGAAGCACCTGGTGGATTCAAACCACTGACCTTTTGGTTAGCAGCCGAATGCTTGAATCACTAGGCACCAGGGCTCCTTAAGGGGTGTTCAGGTCAAGTCCTTAAAAAGCAATTCCATCTTCAGCTGGAGCAGACATCTAAAGGAAGTTATAGAATCCCCCTCCCAGCAGGTGTCCCAGGTAATGAGGTCCTCACTCACCTGACCCAACCCAGTACCAGATGATTATGAAGCCTGCTTCCTGTCTTCTCCAGGGCTCAGCATTTAAGTTCTTCATACCTATTTGTCTTTTCCTGGAACTTCTACTCTCGAGACAGAGATACTCATAAAGAATGTTTTCAATTGAATGTTTAAGATTCTCTTCAAATGTTTCTAAAGACCATGTATGAGGCTACTGGTTCTCAAACTCAGCATCACCTAGGGAACTTGTTAAAAGTGTACTCTCTAGGCTTGCTTCCAGCATTCCAATTCCACGGACTTGGGTGGCACATGGAATTCTGTTATTTTACAAAGATCCCAGGTGATTCTGGAATGTGTTTTGTGGTGAAAACTATTCACTCTGGTGCTGCCTGGGTATGAAGGATTCTGTGCTCTGCAGGGATATGAGTGTAAAGCAGGCTTCAGGATCCTTCCCTCACTAGCTTTACATCATTGTGTAGGATATAGAACAGCCTGTACCGGCTGCTTACGTGTCAGAGCCTGGCTATATATATAGCCACAGAGATTCAACCTTCCAGTCATCCAAAGTTCTTGACTACACAATGCCAAACTTCTGGATGTTTAGAAAGTGTAAGGCTATCCAACTCCAGATACATAGGGTTTGTAAACCAAACTTTTCTTAAGAGCAAATTATTTGTGGACAGCCCAATATGGCAGCTTAGTCAGACACACCATGCTGTCCCCCTAAAGCAAAGAGTCGAGAAATCAAGTGAAACACATACAGATGACAATCTTGGAACCCTGAGCATCAATCAGAAGAATGAAGAATTAGATCGAACACCAAATGGAAGGAGAAACTGAATGAAATCAGCAAATGAGGAGACTTATGGACCATAGGTGCCTTACCAGCCAGTCCAGCTCAATGTGGGCATCTTGAAACAAAGCAAGCTGTGTTCCCAGATGAGGAATACAAGAAGGCAAATTCACAGAATTCCCAATAGGAGACAGAGATACTGTGTATACAGACCCAGAGTGAAGCAATGTGAGCAGGACATGAACCAGATCTAAGGAGGGAAAGTGCAAGAAGGCAGGCAAGAGCTCCAGGGATCCTGGCCACCACAGAGCAGGAAGGGAGCCAGGAACTAGGGACAGAGTCGCTTACCAGTGGCAATCCCTGATCATTTGTGTGGGTAATACCTATGGAGTAGTGGATTCATAGAGTGGCAGCTGGAGATCCCCTACCCAATCAGACTATGGGATGCACCCCTTCCTCACATTTAGTTGGGGTCATGCCCTGATCACCAGCTGTGGGTTATGGGGTGTGACCCATTGTCCATGCTGGTAACCAGAAAAGCATGCTACCCCCACCCTTCTGGTGACCAGCAGTGCACCCTCCCCTATTGCCCCACCCACCTGGCATCCCTGCCCACGTGCACTGCCTGCCTGGTGGCCAGCAAGAAGGCTTCTTATACTCTTTTCTGGTCACCAGCTGGACAGATTCAACACTTCGGTAACATCCATCACATCTCAACTGGTGCCATCTGCACCTCTGCCCAGTGAAGCAGGAGATCCTAGTGTCTGCATCCAACACCCGCCTGGCTGCAACATCACACACTCAGACGGTTCCTGAAGGCTGACTGCATACTTACTGAAACCCCTTGATCTCCCATCACCTACTGAGATGCCAATTTATGCATGCAAAGAGGGAGGGCCTATCCCGTCCACTTGGATAGCACTGCCTCACACCTGCTATGGAGACATCCTGCCCTGACCACCAGAAGACGTACTAACTGCAAGCACCAACCCAGAAGGACTCCATGATCCCACAAGGGCTGTGGAGGGACCCTGACCAAACAAACTTGTCACCCAAGACAAAGGAAAAAAAAAATCCCTGCTTTCCTACCTCCACTCAATCCTTAAGGTAAGACATAAGAGCCTAACCACAGAGAAGTCTCACATGGGTGTGACCCACCATATCCACTAGTAAGAGGAAATCACATCCAGTCAACCAACACCACCAAAGTCACAAATAGATCAGTACCACAAAACCACAATTAAAATATACAAGAAAGACAGTCTAAGAAGAAAGAGAGGAAAGAAAAATCCTGACATATCAAAATATAACAAAATCAGGACAAAACAAACAAACAATATAGAAATACATAATTTAATTAATTAACACCTTAATAACAAAACATATAAAGAAACAGGATAAGATGGCTCAGACAAGTGAGAAAAATAAAGGAACAGAAAACGTTCTTCTTGAGGGAGAAATAACAGAACTACTTGGTAAGGAATTCAAAAACTTATATTTACTCTCCTCAAAGAGACCAAGGAAAACACACACACACACACAAAACCTAGAAGAATTCAGGAAAACAATACAAGAAAAAACTGATGAACTTAATAGACAAATAGAAACCATATAAAAACATCAACTAGAAATTCAGATGATTAACAATAAAATATCAGAAATAGCTAGATCGAAGGACACAGAAGTCTAGTTGAATCAATGGGATAAATAGTAAAATAGAGGATAAACCCCTTGATACAAATTTGATAGAGGAACAATCAGAAAAAAGAGTGAAGAAAAATAAACCCTAAGAATTATGTGGGGTACCATCAAGAGGAATAAATTATGGGTAATAGGAATACCAAAAGAGGAGGAGAAAAAATAAAAAGCAGAGAGAGAATTGTTTTTAAAGATATATTGGCAGAAAATTTCCTAAATATAATGAAAAACGAGGAAGTTTTCATCCAAGAAGCTCAATAAGCCCCATACAGGATAGATCTTAAATGCAATTCACCAAGACATATCATAATCAAACTTTCCAAAACCAAAGACAAAGAATTCTGAGAGCAACTCATGAAAAATGAAATATCACTTACAAAGGGGGCCTAATAAGACTAAGCACTGATTTCTCATCATAAACAATGCAGGAAAGAAGGCAACGGGATGATATATATAAAAATCCTGAAAAAAAAAAAAAATGAATTACCAACCAAGAATCATATAGCCAACAAAACTGTCTTTCAAAAAAATAATGGAGAAACAAGGACATTTCCAGAGAAGCAAAAATTAAGGAAATTTGTAAAAACCTTTGTACAGAGAACCAAAAACATAAGACAACAACCTGAGGTAAAGACACACAACAGCATCACCTGGATACCAACCCAGATAAAGACTTCACAAAAGGAAAATAAAGCTGTGAAACTGATTGCGGGGAACCCAACATGTCAAGCTGTAAATGATAACCACTTCAAAACAAAAAGAGGGATTAAGCGGTGTAGTTATAGAACTTCCATATGGAGAGGAAGTCAAAGCTATGTCAAGATACAACTGATTGTTTTAAACTTTAGAAGATAAAGGTAAACTTCAGGTAACCACAAAGAAAATTAATAAATCTGCTCACCAAAATAAAGAAGAAAAACAAAAAGACTCACTAAACACTAAAACAACACAAATAATAGGAAAAGAAAATCCATATACAAAAAGAACTCAGCACAGTGAATTAAGAGGAACAAAGAAACCATTAACACTACAAAAAAAAGTAGAATAAAATGGCAGCAGTGAATTCATTCCTATCGATAATCATACTGAATGTAAATGAATTAAATCAACCAGGCAAGAGGCAGGGAGTGGAAGAATGGATTTAAAAAAAAATAACTGTAATATGTTGCCTACAAAAGACACACACCTTTGACACAAAGACATAAACAGGTTAAAAATCAAAGGATGGAAAAAATATATCAAGCAAACACTCCAAAAGAGAGCAGGAGTGGCAACAATAATTTCTGATAAAATGTATTTTAAGTCAAAATCCATTATAATAGACCATAAAGGGCATTATATAATGATTAAAAGGTCGATTCACCAAGAAGACATAATAATAATAAATATTTATGCACCCAATGACAGAGCTCCAAAATATGTAAAATGAACTTTAACAGAATTGAAAAGAGAAATAGTTCTACAATAATAGCAGGAGACTTTGACACACCACTTTTATGATGGACAGAACAACTAGAAAGAAACTCAAAAGATATGGAAGATCTAAATAATATAATCAACCAACTCGACCTCATAGACCCATAGAGAACACACCACCCAACAGCAGCACAGTACACATTCTTCTTCAATGCACATGAGTCATTCTCCAAAATAGACCACATTTTAGGCCACAAAGCAAGACTCAACAAATTCAAAAATATTGAAATAATACAAAGCATCCTCTCTGACCATAACACTAAAAAACTAGAAATAAGTAACAGAAAGAACAAGAAAAAAATTATATACATGAAAACTGAATAACACCTTACCTAAAAACTATTTGGTGATAGAAAAATTTAAAACTGATATTTAAAAAATTCTTAAAATCAAATGAAAACAAAACATACCAAAATCTTTAGGTCACAGCAAAAGCTGTGCTCAGAGGAAAATTTATAACAATAAATAAACACATCAAAAAGATGAAAGGTCCAAAATCAATAACCTAACCCTTTCAAGACCCAATTATTTTCTACTTTGATTTTTTGTTGATACCATGTGTTTTTGTAGTGTCATGCCATGCTGAGTCATTGACTGTGTTTAAATTTTTGGTTGGTAATACAGATTTTGAGAAATATTATGTGAAAATACATGAAAATACATGATTTGTGGGAGCCCGTCTGGCCTACTGGTCCTAGATAGCAGGCTTTATTGCGAGGCACCTTCCATTTGGGTACATGGGGCAACTCTGGTTTTGCCTAATATCCCAGCTATTTTGCATCAACAAACGTTTCTTTTGCCTTTCACCTTACTCAAGTCCCCACTAGAAGAAAGCAAATACTTTCAGTGGAAAAGTATACTTCGAAAGAACTCCAGAGGCTTAAAAAGTGAGTGGGTTACCATACGTTTTACGAGTCACGAAAGTGTTAACCTGGCACTTGAACTAATAGAAAAGGAACAGCAAAAGAAGATCAGTTACCAGAAGAAAAAATAATAAAGATCAGAGTGGAAATAAATGAAATAGAAAACAAAGAAAAACAGAAAGAATCAACAACTCTTGAAGTTGGTTCTTTGAGAGGATTTGACAAACCACTGGCCAAATTGACAAAGAAAAAAATGGGAAGGCACAAATAGCCAAAATAAGAAATGAAATGGGTGACTTTACAACAGAACCAACTGAGATAAAGAGATCATAACAGAATATTATAAAAAATTGCCGTCCAACAAATGTGAAAACCTAGAAGAAATGGACAAACTTTTAGAAACACACTATCTACCTAAACTAACACAAATAAAGGTAAAATGATAAATAGCCCCATAATAAAAGAAGAAATTGAAGAAGTCATTAAAAAAAAAAAAAACTCCCAACAACAACAACAACAAAAAACCCAGCCCATATGGCTTCACTGGAGAATTCTAAGAAACATTCAGAGAAGAGTTTACATCAATTCCACCCAAAGTATTCCAGAATATAGAAAAGGAAAGAATACTCCCTAATTCGTTCTGTGAAGCCAGCATAACACTGGCAGGCAAAAATACCACAAAAAAGAAAATTACAGGCCAATATCCCTCATGAATATGAATGTTAACATTCTCAACAAAATTCTAGCCAGCAGAATTCAACAGCATATCAAGAAAAGGATCTGGTGGGATTCACACCAGGGATGCAAGGGTGGTTCAAGAGTAGAAAATCAATCAACATAATTCAGCACTTAAATAAAAAAAAAAAAAATTTTTTTTTTTGAAGGAAAAGAATCACACGATCATCTCGATTGATTTAGAAAAGGCATTTGATAAAATCCAACACTCTTTCCTGATAAAAACTCTTGGCAAAATAGAAACAGAAGGAAAATTCATCAACATAATTAAGGGCACGTATGCAAAACCAGGAAACCCTGGTGGCATAGTGGTTAAGTGCTATGGCTGCTAACCAAAAGATCAGCCATTCGAATTCACCAGGCACTCCTTTGAAACTCTATGGGGCAGTTCTACTGTGTCCTATAGGGTCACTATGAGTTGGAATCAACTTAACGGCAGTGGGTTTGGTTTTTGGTTTTATGCAAAACCAACCGCCAGCATTATTCTCAAGGGAGAGAGATTGAAAGCATTCCCCTTAAGAACATTAACAAGACAAGGATGCCCATTTTCACCACTCTTATTTAACATTTTACTGAAAGTCCTAGCCAGAGCAATAAGGCAAGAAAGGGCATAAAAGATAACCAAATTGGAAAGGAAGAAGTAAAATTAGCCCTATTCACAGATGACATGGTCCTATATATAGAAAATCCCAGAGATTTCACAAGAAAGTTACTGAAACTAATAGAAGTGTTCAGAAAAGAGCCAGGGTACAAGATCAACATGCAAAAATCACTTGGGTTCCTCTACAACAACAAGGAGAGCTCTGAAAGCTAATCAAGAAAAAAAAATACCATTTACAATAGGCCCCCAAAAGAAAAAATACCTAGGAATAAATCTAACCAGGGACATAAAAGACTTATACAAGGAAAACTACAAAACCTTACTGTAAGAAACCAAAAGAGACCTACGTAAACGGAAAAATATTCCATGATCGTGGATTGCAATACTTAACATTGTGAAAACGTCGATACTACTCAAAGCAATCTACAGATATAATGCAACCCAATACAAGTCTCAACAACATTCTTTAATGAAATGAAAAAATTAATCTCCAATTTTATGTGGAAAGAAAAGCAATTTTGAAGAAGAATTAAGTAGGAGACCCCACACTTCCCAATCTCAAAATTGACTATACAGCCACAGTAATCAAAACAGCCTGGTACTGTTTCAACAACAGACACATGGACCAGAGGAATAGAATTGAGTAAATCCATCCATCAATGGCCAGCTGATCTTTGACAAACGGTCGAAGTCCATTCAATGAGGACGTGACAGTCTCTGTAACAAATGGTGGTGGCAAAACTGGATATCCATTTTCAGAAAAATGAAACAGGATCCATGCCTACATCATACACAAAAACTAACTCAAAATGGACCAAAGACCTAAATGCTGAAGCTAAAACTATTTAGTTCTTGGAAGATAACATAGGGACAAAACAAGTAGTCCTAATTTTCTGCCTAAATAGATTATCAAACACAACTAAGAATACATGAACAACAGAAATTAGAGAACTAGGACCTCCTAAAAATTAAATACTTATGCTCATCAAAAGGCTCTACAAAAGAGTAAGAAGAGAGCCTACAGACTGGGAACCTAATTTGCTATGTAAACTTTCACCTAAAACACAATAAAACCAAAAACCAAACTCATTGCTGTCAAGTCAATTCTGATTCATAGCGACCATATAGGACAGAATAGAACTGCCCCATAGGGTTTCAGGAGCTATAAATCTTTAGAGAAGCAGACACTACATCTTTCTCCCTCAGAGTGGCTGGTAGGTTCAAATGGCTGATTTTTCAGTTAGCTGCCAGGCATTTTAACCCCTGCACTACTAGTGCTCTAAAACACAGTAAAATATTTTTTTTAAAAGAGCAAATTATTTGCTTTTATTTTTTTAATTTTATTGCGCTTTAGGTGAAAGTTTACAGTGCAAGTTAGTTTCTCATTCAAAAATTTCTACAAAAATTGTTTTGTAACATTGATTGCAGTTCCCACAATGTGACAACACTCTCCCCCTTTCCACTCTGGGTTCCCTGTGTCCATTCATCTAGTTTTCCTGCCCCTTCCTGCCTTCTTATGTTGCTTTTGGGTAGGAGTTGCCCATTTGGCCTCGTATATTTTATTGAACCAAGAACCACATTCCTTACATGTGTTACCGTTTGTTTTATAGGCCTGTCTAATCTTTGAAACCTGGGCTTCAGCTCTGATTTAGCAGGGTATTTGGGGGCCATAGTCTCGAGGGTTTCTCTAGCCTCTGTCATACCAGTAAGTCTGGTCTTTTTTTGTGAATCTGAATTTTCTTCTACATTTTTCTCCTGCTTTGTACAGGACTCTTTATTGTGATCCCTGTCAGAGTGGTTGGTGGTGGTAGCCGGGCACCATCTAGCTCTTCTGGGCTCAGGCTGGTAGGGGCTATTGTTTGTGTAGTCCTTAGTCCTTTTGGCTAATATTTTCCTTGTGTCTTTCATTTTCTTCATTTTCCTTTGCTCCAGATGGAATGGGACTAATAGATGTATCTTAGATGCGCACTCACAAGCGTTTAATACCCCAGATGCTGCTCACCAAAGTAGAATGTTTTATGAGTTTTGTTATGCCAATTAACCTAGATGTCTCCCAAGACCATGGTCCCTAGCCCTCAGCCCCATCAACTCATTCCCTCAAGGTGTTTGGATGTGTCTAGGAAGCTTCTGTGACTTTGCCTTGGACACGTTATGCTGACTTCCCCTACATTGTGTGTTGTCTTTCCCTTCACCAAAGTTAACACTTGTCTACTATCTAGTTGGAGGCCTGGTGGTGCAGTGGTTAAGAGCTCGGCTGCTAACCAAAAGGTCAGCAGTGCAAATCCACCAGCTGCTCTTGGAAACCCTATGTGGCAGTTCTACTCTATAGGGTTGCTATGAATCAGAATTGACACGATGGCAACAGGTTACTATCTAGTTAGTGATTTCCCTCCCCAACCCTCCCCTTCCTCATAACCGTCAAAGATTTTTTTTTTTTTTTTCTGTGTGTAAACGCTTTTCTTGAGTTTTTATAATAGTGGTCTCATACAATGTTAGCCCTTTTAGGATTGACTTATTTCACTCAACATAACACCCTTCAGATTCATCAGTGATGTGAGATGTTTTGGAGATTCATCATTGTTCTTTGTTTTTACATAGTATTCCATTGTACGTATATACCATAACTGCAAATTATTTGTTTTCAGATCAGTGAACATGTGAGTAAATTATCTTAAGACTATCAAACTTTCAGAAAATAAAATGTGATTCCTTGACTGTCTTTTGCTTTCCTGTTGAATTGATTGAAGAAACATCGGGGAATAGCAAGCTTGATTCTTCATGAAAGGGTATTTTCTTCAGATCTCTGGGAATGTGCTGTTGCTCTTTTCCCAGCTTTCTGGAGATGACAGCAGGAATTTCCAAGCTCTTTTACCAAGTCTCTTATCTACCATTATACACAAACATACAAAATCAAAATTCATGGTGCATTTATCCCTAGCGTTGAAGAATTTGACACTTATGCAGTGAGTCATTAGAGTAATATTTTACAATGGAAACCACCCTACTCTTTCCTATTGCCAAGATTCCAACAACCTGAAAGGGGGGCCCAAAACTCACACAAGGATTATAGAAATTGGGGAGCTCAGTTCCCTCTGTCTCTACCCATAATAACAGCCTTATGGGGTCTGTCTGGGGAAGTGAGGAGAAGTCAGCTCTCATGGAACTGCCATGAAGTTGTGGGTCCGCAGCCCATCATAGGAAGAAGACAATCAAAAGCTCAAGGTTTTTATCTTCATGTCATGCCCATAACTTGCCTTTTCCTCTTCTCTGCTATTGTGGCTCTACCTCCAGCCCATGAACTACAGAGAAGGAGAGAGAGAGACTTGCTTCCCATTATGGCCCTTCCCACAGAGGCACCAATAGTACCTTTGGGCAATAGCCAGTAGCATATGTCTATCATTTCCATAAACTCAAGAAGCAAAGTCTTGGGCACTAGGCCCTGGCAGTTCTGGAGACACAGAGAGCAAGAATCCAATGAAAGTGTAATAATGCTCATATATCACCCTGATGTCAGTGATGGGACAAGTGAAGCATTTACCCAAATGGCAAGGCCAAGACCATGAGCATCTTATGCTGCAGTGAGAAAGCAAGTAAGAAACACCGTTGAGATGGACTAGGAAGACTTTCTAGAGCCAGCAGGATCTGGCCTCCACAGGCACTGCTGAGGGTAATAATGGCAACTGCTCTGTTGAATCTTAAAGAAAAGACTACCAGATATCTTTCATTTAAGCAGAGAAGTCTTATTGGCAAGATAATCTCTGAATTTACTTGCTGAGTTCCAGAAGTCATTACTGAATATCAGTGAGCCAAAATGACTGGAATTGTAGAGTCAGAAGGAACCACATAGATGTGGGGACTCAAGGGGATATGCTCACAGGGAGGGGGTAGCACAAATGATAGGAGTGGGTCTGATGGTGAATTAGAGAGTGTAAACCCCACGGCAAGTTGCCAGCCCTGCTCAGCCTTACAGCCAGTCAACTGTTAACCATACAAGAAACTGGTCTCAGGTTTGTCAGAGCTAATGGTTTTTAAATGCAAGCTCCAAATTCAAATTAAATTCAAATTAAATTTAAAAAAATTCAAATTAAGTGAAATTTCCCATTTAAAGATGTTGACAACTAAGTCAATGTTATTTAAAACTCTGTGCAGGCCAAACAAAAGCCATCGAGGGGAGGGCAGATCTGTCCTGTGGGCTACCAGTTCATGACTTCTGATGTAGATCAATTATTTCATAACTGATCATGGCAATAGCTAATATTAATTGAGTGCTTTATACACACAATTCCATTTGGTCCTCACAGCTGAGGAAATTAAGCTTTAGGAGAGCAGGTAGCTTCTCCAAGGTTGCATAGCAGTGTAAGTCAGGAGGCAGGATTCAAATCTAGGTCTGTCTGACATCAAGTCCTGAACACTTAACCAGTAAGTGATATTGCAAGCGCAGAAACAAACTACCAAAAAACCCCCAAAACTCACTGCCAGTGAGTAGCTACTCTACAGGACCGAGTAAAGCTGCCCCCATGGGGTTTCCAAGACTGTAAATCTTTACAGAAGCACACTGCCACATCTTTCTCCCACGGAGCAGCTGGTGGGTTCAAACTGTTGACCTTTTGGTTAGCAGAACCACTGACCTTTTGGTTAGCAGTCAAGCACTCTAACCACTTCATCACCAGGGCTCCTAAACAACCTGCAGTTGTCCTTAAACTCATTTACCCCAACAGTTGACACACTTACATTGACAACTAGTGTTTGAATGGTTTAGTGTTTGTGGGAGGACGAAGCCAGGCAAGACAGACTTACATAAGAGAAGCTACACTCTGCCAGTAGACAGTGGTAGAAAAGGTATGTTAGCACTACAGTATTTTTTGCAAATAATGCACCCACACGTATAATACCCATAGCACGCCTAAGGAAATAATGTATGAGGGAATTGCATGGTTGACAAAAACAAAAACAAAACACATAACACATGCATTATTTGGGTAAAAATACAATAGCCTTCTGTTCTCAGAGCAAAAATTCCTTCCTGGCCTCATTGTATAAGTGTTCTAGCCCCTTGATACTCAAAGGGTGGTCAGTAGCAAGGTGGTGGAATCTCATTATCTGGGACCTTGTTAGCAATACAGACTCTCAGTTGCATCCTGTGCTTACTGAATGGGCATCTTAGCAAGATCAACAGCTGATTCCCATGCACATGGAAGCTCACAAAGCCCGTGGCCCAGTCCCCATTTGACTTGTTCTCCAGTCTGGTATTGCCCTCCAGTTCCTATAGTCTTCCCATTAGACTGTAAACTCCCTAGAGACAGAGACTTTATCCCCGTTTTTTATTTGTCTTTTTCAGGGTGTCTCATCCTAAACTGTGCATAGTATACAGTCAATTGGGTCCCATCAACCAAGTTGCAGATAAGAAAGGGGGTTTCCTCCAAGCATACAATTGAAGAAGTCATCCTTTCCTAAAACCACAACCACCCAAATTATCTCAGGGTGACTGTTTGTCATACTGTGGTGGCTTGCGCATTGCTGTATGCTGGAGGCTATGCCACTGGTACTTCAAATACCAGCAGGGTCACCCATGGTGAACAGGTTTCTCCAGTGCTTCCAGACTGAATTGGACTAGGAAGAAAAGGCTATCTATCTACTTCTGAGAATTGGTCAATGAAAACTCTAGGGATCACAACAGAACATTGTCTGATATAGTGCTGGAAGATGAACCCCGTAGGTTGGAAAGCACTCAAAATATACAACAGCTGCAATGATGAGCTTGAGCATACCAATGATCATGAAGATGGCACGAGACTGGGCAGCATTTGTTCTGTTATATATAAGGTTGCTGTGAGTTGGAGCTGACTTGATAGCAACTAACAACAACCAGACTGGAAATACTGGAAAACACACTCAGCACACCATTACCAGTCCACCTAAATACTGCTCTTGTGCTGTTGGGTTAAAAGTAGCACCTGCGCCAAGAATTGCATATATCCCATAGGCAGAAAAAGATTGCTGTGGGCTAACTGATTCTAAAAATTGCCAGATAGCCTGTAAGAGGAAACCAGGATGCCTGTAAGACTGGCTGGGTGCTCCTGTCTGACATTCTTTGAGGAAATCCCCACAAAATACTGCGAGCATAGATGTGAGCCCAGGAAGGGTGGGGCTGGTGTTTACCCACCCTGCTCTGCCTGCAGACGGACTATCAGACGGAACATGCCTGGACCTCTAAGCTTTCTTGTTCAGTCCTTATTGCAGACTCTCTTGGCTCCAAGGTACGTGGCTCCTTTCCAGAAAATGGGGCAAACTGCATCCTTGGTTCTTCTGCCATGGCCACTAAACGTCCAATGCACTGGACTGTCTTTGGAGAGCATGGAGAGGACTCATGTCAGGAGTTCCCATGCCCTGTTCATGCAACACAGCAAGGCTGTCCGTGATCAAGCCTCCAGGAAAATTCTCACTGTCCCCAAAGGCAACCCAAATTCTTTAAGCACATATGTCACCCTCAGCTCCTTCCCCAGCCCTCACCTGCTTCTGAGGCCATAATCACTCAAGGAAAAATAAAGTAAAAGTTCCCAACACCCTCCGCCTCCCTATGGACCTGCTTTGCACACACGTGCAGCTGGAAAGCTGCTCTGGCTCACAACCATGGAGCTCTCAATTGCAGTTAAACTGTGATGTTGCCATGGAAACAGCCCAGTGAGGTGTTTCTCTGGCCGAGTCCCAGGCTGAGAACCCACCCGCTGCCTGCATCGCAGACACCCTCTGTGGCGGACCTCCTGGGAGCCTATGCTGCCAGGCCTTCCCAGGTGAGCTCCTGAGCCTTGGTGGGGCTGTTCACGTCCCCTCGTGTGTGTGTGTGTGTGTGTGTGTGTGCATGTGTGTGTGTGCATGCGCACACGGGTACACATTGGAGCACACATTTTCTTTTTTTTTTTATAGCCCAGTCCCTCTCGGCACACAAAAGTCACATTCTTGAGAAAACGAAAAAGAAAAAACGTATTTTTTTCTGCATTCCAGCTGCCTGAGCTAAGCGAAGGAATGAATGGTTTGGGAAAAATCTCACACAGGAATAAATTTACAAGGGACAGCTGAGCGGATAAATTCAGTCCCCAAAGAGGGGCATTACGAGGCCTTTTGGCAGGAGCTTTGCCTCTTGTGCAAAGCTGTCTAACAAGAAAAACAGAGCAGGAGTTGGGGGAGCTTTCAGACCCACCCCAAAATAAACCTCTCAGAAATCCGTTTCACTCCCTCTAAACCCACCCAGCCCAGTCACTCCCTCTAGCTCCTAGCATTTAAGCAGGGGAGGAGGTCCTCTAACAAAAGCAACCAACTTTTTCCCTGGTGGACTGCATATGTCTCTGTCTGCAAGGAACGTCTGCTCTTGTTCCTCCCTTGCAAGGTGGGTCACTCACGCTTACCCACCTTTCCTGGTTTGACCTGTTTTCCATATATTGTTCTTGTTAGTTGCCGTTGAATCGATTCTGACTCATGGATACCCCATGTGTGCAGAGTAGACCACCAGGCCTCTGGGTGGGTTTGAACTGACAACCTTTGGGCTAGTAGTCAAGCACTTAACAGGTTGAGCCACTCCTCATTTTTCATATACTCCATGACAAAATCTGTGTTTGATCTAGAAACAGCTAGTTATGCCTCTGTAGGAGTCCCTCAGTTGGAAAGGGGTCCAAGTAGGACACAGAGGCAGCCTGGGTAGGGCTGGGTGCTGGAACTGGACTCTGTGGCCAGGACCAGAGAAGCCTGCCAGGAGCAGGAAGCAATGATAACAGAGAGGGAATGTCCCCCCACCCCCCGCCCAATGCTGGAGGACACTGGGCCCAAATCTGGCACTTGTGTTGTTGAGTCCCCATAGTTGTTTTCTACAAAGATGGAAAGTAAGGCTAGGGCAGAGTAATTTTCCTTCCCAAAAGGGGTGTTGAAGACTTGCTTCTCTCTGTTTCTTTACTGCTTCCTTCCCTCACCACAATTAGTGGCTGGTTGCTACAATTAGGAAAATGTCTTTGGTTACTTTGAGGTCTAAAAGTCCAGTTAATGCATAGCCTCACCCTTTTCTTTGGAAACCAAAACCTCAAGCTTTTACTGCTGGAAATTACCTTCTTGTCTCTTAGCACAGCTTTTCCCAGGCTCTTTCACCCCTGGAGGGCCCAGATAGTAAGCCCAGCCCTCCGGGCTCCTCTGGGAGAGCTGCTGACTGTCACCAGACATGTTGGAGTTGCATGCCTTGAGCTAGTGCTGAGCTCAAGTTGCATTGAACCTTCTGCACTGATGGTCTTGCTCCAGACACCATCATCAGTCAGTGAGCATCGAGCATTCCAGCCTTGCCCTGTGCCATGCACCGTGACACATGATCAATCCCTGCTCCCCCCAGCTCAAAATGCTACTCGCTGGGCAATAATTGCCAGTTACTGAGTATTTGCTTTTGCCGTGATAAGGACTTTATACGCATTTAATGTAGTGGTTTAATGCACGGGCAAAATCTGGCTCACTGGGGTCAAGTGCTACATCTGCTGCTTAATAAGCTCTGTGTCCTCAGCATTAACCGCTCAGATCCTCAGTTTCCTCATTTGCAGAACAGAGATAACACTATCTACTTTGCCAGAATGTTGTGAGGATTCAGTGCAACAGTGTTTGTAAAGCTCTTATCTCAGTACCAAGCACAGTAAGTGATCTAAATGGCATTATTATTATTAACCATAATCAGGGGCTCTGCCTGCTCCCCTCTGGTGGGACTACCACAGCCTATCTATCAATCAGGCTGAGCTGGGGACTGTCCTTTCTGAAGGCAGCATCTCTGTCTTCCAGCCCCTCATACCAGTAACCCTCATTTAGAAATAGCTATCCCCAACCCTAGCTCAGAAAGGGGCCTGGGAGAAGGCAGAAGAATGAGCAGCTCCTGGTCTGGTTAGAACTTACAGAATCTGCCAGCTTCCTGCACAGCCCATTCAACTGTGATTCTAAAATATTTTCTTCCAGGGAATATTTTCACGACCCAAACCAGTCCTCTTCTTTCTTCTACTTAGCTCCCTTAAAAGGCAAGAAATTATAGTGGAATCAGAAAAATAGGCTTGCATCCCAAATCTGCTTCTTTTGAGAGTTGCCTCTTTTAAGCTTGTGTCCTTGGATAAGTCATCTCAACTCTCTGAGCCTCAGTTTACTAATCTGTAAAATGGGTATACGATAATACTATTCGTACTAGATGGTAATCATTGAAGACATGTATACAAAATATTTAGCATAAAAGTTCAATGAATGGTTAGTATTACCCATGGTATTTTTATTGACATACGAAAATGCTTCATAAATGTAAAGTATCATTATTTTTCCTTCGGTTTTGTCAGAAATCATAGTCGATACTGCTGGTACCAAACAAAGGAAATATAGCATCTGACCCTGCCTCAGTCTGGCAGCATGTACAGGCCACAGCAGGACACACAGCCCACAGAGCAAAGTTGCCCAACAGATGTCTGAAATGACAATGTGCCTTGTATTTTAGGGGCACAGGCTAGGGATGTTGGGATAAAAGGAGTAGCCTTAGGCATGTTCCTTTCTGGTAATGAATAGCAGTTGATAAAATCCCTTTCGGAGAAGCACAGACACTGGCTATCAGGAGGAAGGTGAAGGAGGAGGTGGAAGTGGAGGCTGGGGCTGCTGGTCTGGTGTTCTGTGACTGTTTTACAGGCCACAAACGTGTTCTTAATAAGCAGATATTAAAAAATGGACAAGAATTGCTTTGCTAAGCCTAAATTAAATGCATGCTGGAGCATATTAAGCAATGCTGGAGAGGGAATCCACTGATATTTACTTGTCATACCCTGTTAGAGCTCCTTTCTGTCCAGGAGATCCTGGCTTTCAAAGCAACCCAAAATTCAAGATATTCACTATTTAATTCAAGCAACAGATTAATCTGTCTAAGAGAGAATAAGTAATGGCTTTCCCTCAGAGTGTGAACAATGGTGACAGAATGACAAATGTCAGCCTAGAAGTCTCATTTCCAATCCGGCCACAGGAAAAGGGCAATGGCCAGGACAGCTTCCACAAGGATCTACATCCAAAACAAGCATGGTAACAGCTCACGTTTATCGGGAGCTTACAGTTTACTGTGTGCCAGAAGAGGGCTAAGCATCTCCATCACTTCATTTAATTCTACAGACAATTCTCTGAAGTAGGTATTATAGTTATTGCTATTATTTACAGAAGAGAAAACTGAGTATCAGAGAGATTAAGCAATTTGCCCAACACTGCAGAGCTCTCACATGGTAGAGTTAAAATTCAACTGAAGATTAGATAGTAGATAAGAACTACTTTAGGTGAAGGGAAAGACAACATACAATACAGGCGAGGTCAGCACAACTGGACTAAACAAAAAACAAAGAAGTTTCTGGAATAAGCTGAATGCTTCGAAGGCCAGCGCAGCAGGGGAGGGGGTCTAGGTACCATGGTTTCAGGGGACATCTAAGTCAATTGGCATAATAAAATCTATTAAGAAAACATTCTGCATCCCACCTTGAAGAGAGGCATCTGAGGTCTTAAATGCTAGCAACTGGCCATCTAAGATGCATCAATTAGTTTTAACCCACCTGGATCAAAGGAGAATGAAGAACACCAAGGACACAAGATAATTATGAGCCCAGGAGACAGAAAGGGCCACATAAACCAGAGACTACATCAGCCTGAGACCAGAAGAACTAGATGGTCCCTGGCTACAATCGATGACTGCCCTAACAGGGAACAAAACAGAGAACCCCTGAGGGAGCAGGAGAGCTGTGGGATGCAGACCACAAATTCTCGTAAAAAGACCAGACTTAATGGTTTGGCTGAGACTAGAAGGACTCCAGTGGTCATGGCCCCCAGACTTTCTGTTGGCCCAGGTCAGGAACCATTCCTGAAGCCAACTCTTCAGACATGGATTGGACTGGACAATGGGTTGGAGAGGGATGCTGGTGAGGAGTGAGCTTCTTGGATCAGGTGGACCCTTGAGACTATGTTGGTATCTCTTGCCTGGAGGGGAGATGAGAGGGTATAGGGGATTAGAAGCTGGCGAAATGGACACGAAAAGAGAGAGTGGAGGGAGGAAGCAGGCTGTCTCATCAGGGAGAGAACAACTGGGAGTGTAGCAAGTATATATAAGATTTTGTGTGAGACACGGACTTGATTTGTAGACTTTTACTTAAGACACAATAAAAATTAAAAAAAAAAATATTCAACTGAAGTCTGGCTGCCTGGCTCCAGAGCTTACAATCAAGGCTGGCTCTGGCTGTGCCTACGATATCACCCTATACTGTCCATTCTTAGTTTCAGTGTGTGACAGAGATTGTTAATTGCCCTCCGACGCCTGTTCTCAGTTTCTTGCTCAGTAATAGAACCACACAAGAGTTAACTGAACACATTTATAATAAACACATTTCCCAGCCTCCCTTGCAGCTAAGTGTAGCCATGTCACTAAGTATTGGCCAATAGGATGTAAGTAGAAGTAATATGTTCAATTTCAGGGAAGTGCATTTAGGGAGGAAGCATGTGTCCTTCACCCTTCCTTTTTCTTTTTCCAGCTACCTAGAATGCAAATGTGATGGCAAAATTTGGAGCAATAACCTCGGACTACAAGATGAAAACCACGTATTGAAAATGACAGAAGAATGATACAGAATGACTGTGAGTCACCGACCATTTTGAATATACCATAACCATCCTGGTCTGATTCCAAGCATCTAATGTTAGAGACAAATAAACCTTAATCTTGCTTAAACTTTCACTGTTATTTGGGATTTTCTGTCATTCAGCTGAATGTAATTCTAATACATAGGAACACCTCTCCCTGCTTCAAGTCAATGTCCTTTCTGCATTCTCTTCTTTTCCTCCACACAACTTTACCCAAATAGGTTCAAATTACATGTATTAGATCAATGGCAGATCACCAATGGGGCAGTAGGATAGCCTGGGGCCTCTGGAGAAGGAAAGAATGGGTTAGGGCCAGGGACTTAAGCCTGGCCAACAGAGAGGGAGTGGCTCAAACCCAGTTCTTCCTGCTCAATTAGCTTCCCTGCCCATTTATGAGGCAAAGCATGAGTCTTGCCAACAAAATCGTCTTTCCAAGAAAATTAATTCAAGTCATCCTGCTTCTTTGGTTCCTCTCCTGCTGTTATTCTCAGGAAGTCTGAAGATCATGATGTGGCTGTCATGGAGGATCTGTCTCTAGTCCCATGAAGCAGTACCAAGCTTCAGACAGGACCACACCAGACTGAACTGGACTTTCCTCTCCTCTGTGTGTCATCCTTGCTTATCTTCCAGGACAATCCAATGAGCATGGCTGCAAAGACCAGAGAGATGATTCTTACCGTTTCCAGGGAAATGCTTGAAAGAGTTCCAGGGTGGACGAGACATAAAAGTGCCCTGAAACACAAAATTCTAGAGCTGGAGAGACCACAGAGGTCAATTTTGTCCAAGAAAAGAGATAATGTTGTAGCTGAAGGAAGTACCCAGGCCAAGGTCAAACAGTTTGTTATTACCTCAAATAACAAACTAC
Source organism: Elephas maximus indicus (assembly GCF_024166365.1). Lineage (NCBI taxonomy): Eukaryota > Metazoa > Chordata > Mammalia > Proboscidea > Elephantidae > Elephas > Elephas maximus. Next base: position 34,971,508 of record NC_064835.1, on the reverse strand, counting down.
TATCAACAACAACTATATTTAGCCAATTGTTTCTATGTGCCAAGCCCTGAACTGAGCATTTACTATGAATTATATCATTTAGGAGCCCAGGTGGAGCAGTGGTTAAGCGCTCAGCTGCTAACCAAAAGGTTGGCAGTTAGAACCCACCAGCTGCTCCTTGGAAACCCTATGGGGCAGTTCTACTCTGTCCTATAGGGTCACTATGAGTCTGAATCAACTCAACAGCAACAGGTTTGGATTTTGGTCTATCATTTAATCCTAATCCTTACAACAATACTATGAGATAGGCTCAGGTTTAAATAACACTTGATGCTAAGATTTTCCCACCTCTTTACCCCTCTAACTGATTTATTCATTCAAGAAATATTTATTGACTCAAATAAAACCATGCTCAGCATTAAGGATAAAGTGTTGAACAGAATAGACATGGTGCCTGACTTTAAGGAGTGTTTCCCTGGGAGATAGGGGAAATAAATAATTTCACAAAATAATTATTCAATAACAATTGTGATACTTGTCACAAGGGAAGAGTTGAGAACACCACAGGAGTATATAAAAAGGGCACTGACCTGCTGAGGGAATGGAATGTGAGAAGACCCTGAGTTGGATAGAAATTTGGTAAATTCCAGACACTGAAAGAAATCTAGAGTGGCTGAACCATAAGACAGGCTAAGAGTGCTGAAGAAACACTAGGAGTCAGATTATTAAAGATCTAGTAGTCCATCTTAATAATATTAGACTTGATCCTAAGAATAATGATGAACCACTGAAGATTTTTACACAGAAGAATGATATAATCAAATGTGCATTTATAAATTATTACTTCAGCCAATTGGTGTAGACATTGGAGTGGGGCAAGAGTAGGTACAGAGAGGTCACTCAGAGGCTCTTATAGTCATCTAGGTGATTAACGATGACAGTTTGGACAAAGGACAATGGCAGAGGAGATAGTGAGAAGTGGATGAGGTTGGGTAGTAGATAGAATCATCAGGAGCTATCGATACATTGGATTGTGTATGTGATAGAGGAGTTGTGAAAAAGAATGATGTTAGTCTCATTGGTTCCTTGGTTTGAAGGTTTAAGGTCATGGTGTTATGGGACATCCCAGTCAATTGGCCTAATATTGTGTTTAATACTTCTATTGTGTCTCCTAGTTCATTGCATAGTGCCTGGGTCTTAAAAGCTTCCAAGTACCCATCCAAGGCACAACAATTGGTCTCTAGTTGCTTGGAGCAACAGAGGAAGAAGGACAGTCAGGAATAGGAGGAGGAAATGAAATGTGTGGCTAATTGCCTCCATGAACAATTGCCCCCTTTCCCATAAGACCAGAAGAATTGAATGGTGCCCAGCTACCATTACTGAACATTTTGATCAAAGATACTATATAAAATTCTGATCAAAAGGGGGAAGATGCAGAACAGAATTTCATATTCTTATGAAAACCAGATTTTCTGGATCCATGGAATCTGGATTAACAGCTGAAGTTATTGCCCTGAGATAATCTTTAAACCTTAAACCAAAATATCCCCCAAAGTCTTCTTAATACCAAGTAATAGTTTAGCTTAATTAGTAAAGAATGTCTGCCTTGGGCATGGTGTTCTTTTAAGATCTATCTATATGGAATCAAGTTGACAACAGCAACTCAAAAGATTAGATAGGAACCTTAGAGGACAGTGACTTTATGTTAATGGGGGAGGAATAGCTGAGAAAACAAGGATGAGAATAGTTGCACAGCTTGAAAAATATAATCAATGTCAAGAATTGTACATGCAGAAACTGTTGAATTGTACGACTTGTCCAAGGCAAATTCATGGAAGCTCCACAGATACTTCAAAACTCCCTGAGGGACCAAATTACTGGGGTGAGGGCTGTGGGGACCATGGTCTTGGGGAATATCTAGCTCAATTGGCACAACTTAGTTTATAAAGAAAATGTTCTACATTCTACTTTGGTGAGTAGTGATCTTTGGTGAGTCTGGGATCTTAAAAGCTTTTGAGCCACCATCTAAGATACTCCATTGGTCTTACCACATCTGGAGCAAGGGAGAATGAAGAAAATCAAAGACACAAGGGAAAGATTAGTCCAAAGGACTGATGGACCACAAGTACTATAGCTATAACAAGGCTGAGTCCAGCACAACTAGATGGTGCCCGGATACCACCACCAACTGCTCTGACAAGGATCACAATAGAAGGTCCCAGCAAAGCTGGACAAAAATGTAGTATGATATTCTAACCCCCACACACAAAAAAAAAAACAAACTTATTGGTCTTACAGAGACTGGGGAAACTCCAAGAGTGTGGCCCCCAGACACCCTTTTATCTCAGTAATGAAGTCACTCCTGAGGTTTACCTCCAGCCAGAGATTAGACAGACCCATAAAACAAAATGAGACTAAAGGGGCACACCAGCCCAGGGTCAAGGAGGAGAAGGCAGGAGCAGACAAGCTGGTAATAGGGAATCCAAGGTTGAGAAGGGAGAGTGTTGACATGTCATGGGTTTGGTAACCAATGTTACAAAACAATATGTGTACTAATTGTTTAATGAGAAGCTAGCTTGCTCTGTGAAACTTCATCTAAAGTAAAATAAAAAAAAATTGTTGAATTGGTGTATGTGCAGCTGTGTATATTCTCAATAACAACAACAAAAATAAATTGAAAATAAAAAGAATGATATTAGAGATAGCTCCCAGGTTTCTGGAATGATCAGCTAAATGGAGCCATTGCCATTTAATGAGGCATGGTCACTGGAGGTGGCTTTGAGGGAGAAGAAGGCTATGTAGTTTTGGGGCATACTGAATTTGAGGTTTAGGCAACACAGCCCAGGAGAGATTTTCAACGGCAGCTGTATATGTGAGTATGCAGCTCAGAAGAGAAGTCTTGTTTAGAAATGTAAATTGGGGAGCTGTTTTTTTTAATCCTGTAGATTAGAGTAGAAAAAGTAAAGTATTAAAATGATATGTGCAAAGAGCTGGAGATGGAAAACCAAAAGGGAAGAACACGCTCAGCCTTTCTCAAGCTGAAAGAACTGAAGAAAAAATTCAAGCCTCGAGTTGCAGTAGTGAAGGATTCTATGGGGAAAACATTAAACTACACAGGAAGCATCAAAAGAAGATGGAATGAATACACAGTCATTATACCAAAAAGAATTAGTCAATGTTCAACCATTTCAAGAGGTGGCATATGATCGGGAACCAATGGTACTGAAAGAAGTCCAAGCTGCTCTGAAGGCATTGGCAAAAAACGAGGCTCCAGGAATTGGTGAAATATCAATTGAGATGTTTCAACAAACAGATACAGCGCTGGAGGTGCTCACTCGTCTATGCCAAGAAATATGGAAGACAGCTTCCTGGCCAACTGACTGGAAGAGATCCATATTTATGCCTATAGCCAAGAAAGGTGATCCAGCTGAATGTGGAAATTACAGAACAATGTCATTAATATCACACGCAAGCAAAATTTTGCTGAAGATCATTCAAAAACGGCTGCAGCAGTATATCGACAGGGAACTGCCAGAAATTCAGGCCAGTTTCAGAAGAGGATGTGGGACCAGGGATATCATTACTGATGTCAGATGGATCCTGGCTGAAAACAGAGAATACCAGAAGGATGTTTACCTGTGTTTTATTGACACAAGGGCATTTGACTGTGTGGATCATAACAAATTATGGATAACATTGCAAGAAATGGGAATTGCAGAACACTTAATTGTGCTCATGAGGAACCTTTACGTAGATCAAGAGGCAGTTGTTCAGACAGAACAAGGGGATACTGATTGGTTTAAAGTCAGGAAATATATGCATCAGGGTTGTATTCTTTCACCATGCCTATTCAATCTGTATGCTGAGCAAATAATATGAGAAGCTGGACTATATGAAGAAGAACAGGGCATCAGGATTGGAGGAAGACTCATTAACAACCTGCATTGTGCAGATGACACAACCTTGCTTGCTGAAAGTGAAGAGGACTTGAAGCACTTATTAATGAAGATCAAAGACCACAGCCTTCAGTATGGACTGCACCTCAACATAAAAAAAAAAAAAAATCCTCACAACTGGACCAATAAGCAACATCATGATAAACAGAGAAAAGATTGAGGTTGTCAAGGATTTCATTTTACTTGGATCCACAATCAACAGCCATGGAAGCAGCAGTCAAGAAATCAAAAGACGCATTGCACTGGGTAAATCTGCTGCAAAGGACCTCTCTAAAGTGTTGAAGAGCAAAGATGTCACCTTGAAGACTAAGGTGTGCCTAACCCAAGCCATGGTATTTTCAATCGCATCATATGCATGTGAAAGCTGGACAATGAATAAGGAAGACCAAAGAAGAATTGATGCCTTTGAATTGTGGCATTGGCGAAGAATATTGAATATACCATGGACTGCCAAAAGAACGAACAAATCTGTCTTGGAAGAAGTACAACCAGAATGCTCCTTAGAAGCAAGGGTGGCGAGACTGTGTCTTACACACTTTGGACTTGTTGTCAGGAGGGATCAGTCCCTGGAGAAGGACATCATGCTTGGCAGAGTACAGGGTCAGTGGAAAAGAGGAAGGCCCTCAACGAGGTGGATTGACACAGTGGCTGCAACAATGAGCTTGAGCATAACAACGATTTTAAGGATGGCTCAGGACCAGGCAGTGTTTCATTCTGTTGTGCATAGGGTCGCTATGAGTCCGAACCGACTCAACGGCACCTAACAGCAACAAGAACAACAATCCCGTAGATGGTATTTAAAGCCATGGAAGTAGATGAGATCTCCCAGAGAGAAGTAAACTAAGAATATACGATGGCCTAAGATAAAAACCTCGGGAATTCTAAAATTAAAGGCTGGGCAAAAGAAAAACATCCATCAAAGAAGACTGAGAAGAAATGGCCAGAGAGGCAGGAAGGAGTTTATGGTCACAGAAGGCAGTAGAGTGTTACAGAAAGGAAAAACTCAGTGGAGGACAAGTAAGATGAAAAACAAATGGCATCTATTACCCGTTGCCATCAAGTCCATTCTTACTCATAGTGGCCCTATAGGACAGAGTAGAATGGCTCCATAGGGCTTCCAAGGCTGTAAATCTTTACTGAAGCAGACTGCCACATCTTTTTCCCGAGGAGTGAGTGGCTGGTGGGTTCAAAACGCTTACCTTCTGGTTAGTAGCTGAGAGCTTAACCACTGCACCACCAAGGTTCCTTTTGGTGTCCAGTAGAGAGGGCAATATATTACTGACTAGCAAAGGCCATTTCAATAGATTGGTGGGGGTGGACACCAAATTGGAATAAACAACAGAGGGAATTCGAACTAAGAATGCAGAGATAACTGCTTCTACAGACCCTTTTTCATTTCAGACTTATACTGCTATTTAGCGCTGACTCATTTTTTTTTCATAACCCATTCAGAATTGCCCCAATTCTCACTTCAGTTCTGTATGGGAAAAATGTTAGAAGTTTGGAACAAAAAAGACTATGTTTCCATCCATATGTAATGAGTTCTGAGATAATGCCTAAAGAAGTAAAAGCACTAAGTCTAAGCTTGTATGAAATCAGGTCAATAGTTTTAAAAAACCTTGCAAAGTTATCTTATAAATATTATATGTAAGTCTGAGTAATGATAATTTTCTAACAAGCCAGAAGTTGACCACAGGGTCAGAACAATAGAAATTATTTGGTGCCAGGAGACCTGGAGACAAAGAGGGGCGAAGGAAGCCAAGGTGTGAATAGTAGATGCACAGTTGGTGAATTAAAGAACCTGACAAGAAACACAAGTGATCAGGTAGGGTTAAAACCAGGGCTTCGAACCGGTTTATTCTGGCCTAAACCCCTGCTGAGAATTTGCATTTCCACCCAGATATATTGAATCAGAATCTACATTTTAACCAGAGCCCCAGGAGGTTCTCATGTATAATAAATTTTGAGAACCACTGCTCTATTAGTGGTTCTCAGATGTGGTCTCTAACAAGCAGCATTAGCATCGCCCGGGAACTTGTTAGAAATGCAAATTCTCAGCAGGAGTTTGAACCAGAACAAACAGGTTCGAAGTCCTGGTTAAAACAAGCAGCGCTAGAGACTGAGAAACAGGGAAGCTGATGATGCTTGAGCAGATTGGAGCACCTACAGATAAAGACATTCAAGGTGAGATGGGTTTGGAATTCAGGATGTAAGAAACTAGCGCAAATGTTAGATGCTTACAGTGAGAGAAGTTACCACTGGCTCCGGAGTCTAGGCTTTAACCCTATGCATGTAGCCTCAATATTTCATACTCACATCAACCCTATGAAGTATCATGAGTCTCATTTTATATAAGAGAATGTTGTGGATTGTATGTTTATAAGTTTTGTCTGCTGTGCCTGTTTGGAAATGGTGAGTTTCTTTTGTTATGTTAATGAGGTCATATGAGAGTAGGGTGGGTCCTAAACCTAATTACTTGTGAGTTACATAAAGAGCAGAATAGACAAAGACACACACAGGGTAGGACACCATATGAAGACAAACAGGGTGATGCATCCACAAGCCCAGGGACTCCAAGGATTACCAGCTACTAGAACCTGAAATAGACAAAGAAGGACCTCCCCCTAGAGCCGCACAATGAATTTGGACTTCTTGCCCCTGAACTGCGAGAAAATACATTTCTGTTCTCTAAACATCCACTTGCACTTTTTGCTATAACAGCACTAGGAAACTAAAACAGCGGGTGTGCCCTAGGTCACACAGCTAGTAAGTGATAGGGACAGGATTCAATCCCAGGCAGCTTGACTCCAAGCCCACTTCACTGTTCTGCAATGTATGAGCCCAGCAAGCTCACTCTCTCCCTGGTGTGATGAATAATCACATAGAGGTGGGGACTTGATCTCTCCAGGCTTTGAAGTCACTCCATGTTCCCTTCTCAACCACACTGCCTTCCATGGACGAGGGTTGGGGCTTAAAACCATCTTCATGGGATCATGAATCACTCTCTGCCTACTCCTTGCTTTGCTTCATTATCCAGCCCCAGATGAATCAGAAAATTCTGCAGCCTAGCTGCCCTCCTGAAAAATCTAGCTCTCACTCCAGGAACTGAGCACTCAAAGCACCTCCAGAAGAAAATGAGACCACTGGTTCCTCCAGATGTAAATTAGCTCCTCTGTTGCCACCCCATCTCCTCACTTTATGTGGCTAACAACAGTATTTTATTTTTCTGGGTGTTAAGCTGTCCCACCTATTGCAAAGCATGTGCTACGGAGAAAGACCAGGGACAGGAGCAAGCATTCATAAATGTTGCATAACGTGTCTGCCCGGACAAACTTTCTCCCTTATTCACAGATCCAAATATGCAGGATGGCAGATGGCCTCAGACATGGAAACACTCCTTTGACTCAATGCAAACTGAAGAAAAGGAAGCCCACTCATATCTGTATGTGCATCCAAGTTTCTGTACGGCTGTGCATACACATGGGGATCTTTGCATCTTCTGTTTTTCTTATTAAATTTCATTTATTTTGTTGTTGTCATTCAGAACATACACAGCAAAACATACACCAATTCAAGTTTCTACATGTATCACCTAGTGACAATAAATTGCATTCTTCCAGTTGTGCAATCTTCTCACCCTCCTTTTCTGAGCTGTTCCTCCCTCATTAACATAAGTTCATGTCGCCCTAAGGTTCCAATCTAATCTTTTCAGTTGCTGTTATGAGTTTGATCCTGTACAGATAGTTCTTAAAAGAGCATAATGCTCAAGGCACACATTTTTTACTGGTCAAACCAAGGTATCATTTGGCTTTGAGAAGGCTTCAAGTGATATCTTTGGTTTAAAGTTTAAAGATTATCTCAGAGCAATAGTTTCAGGGGTTCACCCAAATTTCATGGCTCCAGGAAGTCTGAAAACCAAGAGAATTTTAAATTTTGTTCCACATTTTCCCCCTTTTGATCAGTATTCTATAGAATCTTTGATCAAAATGTTTGGTAATGGTAGCTGGGCACCACCTAGTTTTTCAGGTCTCATGGCATAGGAGACAGTTGTTCATGAGGCAATTAGCCACACATTCCATATTCTCCTTCAATTCCTGACTCTCCTTCCTCTGTTGCTCCAGGCAAATAGAGACCAATCGTGCCTTGGATAGCTGCTTGCAAGCTTTTAAACTCCAGGCACTACACAATGAATTAAGAGGTAGTGATAGTTAATGTTATATGATTTGGCAGACATTGGGCTGATTACTGTTCCATAATTTAATATAATGTAATCATCTGCATGATGAGATCTGATATAATGTAATCATCTCCATGATGAGATCTGCTATGAGCAGCCAATCAGTAGAAAGGGTAGTTTCCTTGGGCATGTGGCCTGCCTCCAGTATATAAATAGATATTTCAGCGAGGCTCACTCTCAGTCTGGATCCTGCATTTGACTCCTCATCATCTGACCTCCATTTCTTGGGACAAGAGCCAGCAGCCTGCCATCTGATCTGCCAATTTTGGATTCGTCAGCCCTGGCAACCACGTGAGTCAGGAGAAGCCTCTAGCCTGACACATGCATTTGGAACTTGCCAGCCTCCACAACTGCATGAAAGAAAACAAAAATCCTCACAACTAGACCAATGAGCAACATCATGATAAACGGAGAAAAGATTGACATTGTCAAGGATTTCATTGTACTTGGATCCACAATCAACAGCCAGGGAAGCAGCAGTCAAGAAATCAAAAGACGCATTGCATTGGGTAAATCTGCCGCAAAGGACCTCTTTAAAGTGTTGAAGAGCAAAGATGTCACCTTAAAGACTAAAGTGTGCCTGACCCAAGCCATAGTATTTTCAATCGCATCACATGCATGTGAAAGCTGGACAATGAATAAGGAAGACCAAAGAAGAATTGATGCCTTTGAATTGTGGCGTTGGCAAAGAATATTGAATATACCATAGATTGCCAAAAGAACTAATAAATCTGTCTTGGAAGAAGTACAACCAGAATGCTCCTTAGAAGCAAGGATGGCGAGACCCCGTCTTATATATTTTGGACATGTTGTCAGGAGGGATCAGTCCCTGGAGAAGGACATCATGCTTGGCAAAGTACAGGGTCAGCGGAAAAGACCCTCTATGAGGTGGATTGACACAGTGGTTGCAGCAATGAGCTCAAGCATAGCAAAGATTGTGAGGATGGCGCAGGACTGGGCAGTGTTTCATTCTGTTGTGCATGGGGTTGCTAGGAGTCAGAACTGACTCAATGACACCTAACAACAACAACAACTGTGTGGACCATTTCCTTGAATTACATCTCCTGTATACATTTTGGGGCCCTGGTGGCACAGTGGTTAAGTGTTTGGCTGCTGACCAAAAGGTCAGCAGTTCAAATTCACCAGCTGCTCCTTGGAAACCCTATGGGTCAGTTCTACTCTGTCCTATAAGGTCACTATGAGTTGGAATCGACTCAACACCAACGAGTTTGGGTTTTGGTATATATGTTTCACTGATTTTGCTCCTTTAGAGAACCCAGCCTAACACACCAGGGGAACAGAAGCACTAAACACGTTGTTATGCGAATTGACTGGGATGTCCCAGGAAACCAGGACCCTAAACTGTCAAACCAAGCAACTGAATCCCATGAAGTTTTTGGTTGTACATAAGCAGGCTCAGCAGCTACTCTTTTTTTTTTTTCCATCATTTTTGCAAATATATCTATCTATCACAAAACTTCTGCCAATCCAGCTTTTTACAGGTGTACAATTTATTGACAGCAATTACAATAATAATCACTACTCTTAAGCAATGTGATATTTTTCATCACCATTAACCACCCCCCCTTATCGCTTCCCTCCTGCCCCTGGTAACCACTAATAAACTCATTCTTTATACTTTTGCCTTTTTTTGTCTTTTTATATAAGTGAGGTTATACAATGTTTGTCCTTTTGTAATTGCCTTACTTCACTCAATCAGCATAATGTCATCTAGCTCCATCCATACTGTAGCATGTATCAAGACTTCATTTCTCCTACTGGCTGAGTGGTATTCCACTGTATGTATGTACCACATTTTGTTTACCCATTCATCTGTTGATGGACATTTAGGTTGTTTCCACCTTTTGGCTATTGTGAATGACGCTGCAATGAACATTGGTGTACAAGTCTCTTTTTGAGCCTCTGCTTTTAAATCTTTTGGGTATATACTAGGAGTCTGATTGCTGGATCATATGGTAGTTCTATTTGAGTTTTTTGACGGCCTGCCACACTGTTTTCCACAACGTCTCTACTATTTTTCATTCCCACCAGTGATGGACAAGGGTTCCACTTTTCCCATATCTTTGCCAACATTTGTTATTTTCTGTTTTTTTTTTAAAATTTAATCTTATCCTAGTGGAAGTGAAATGGCATCTCATTGTGGTTTTGATTTGCATCTCTGTGATGGCTAATGACACTGAACATCTTTTCATGTGTTTGGTGGCCATTCGAATCTCCTCTTTGGTAACATATCTATCCAAGTCTTTTGTCCATGTTATGATTGACGTATTTGTCTTTTTGTTATTAAATTGCTGAAGTTTTTTATATATTTTGGTTATTAGATTCTTGTTACATATATGGTTTCCAAAGATATTCTCCCAGTAGGTAGCTTATCTTTTCACTTTTTTTAATAGTCTTTTGATGAACAAGTTTTTAATTTTTATGCAGTTTCATCATTTATTTTGTCTTTTGCTGTTTGTGCTTTTGATATTACATTACATAATCTGTTGTTAAATGCTAGGCCTGACAGCGTAGCCCCTGCTTTTTCTTGTAAGAGTTTCATGGTTTTAGTTTGCAGGTTTAGGTACTGAATCCATTTTGAATTTATTTTTGTGTATGGTGTTAGATTTGGATCTTGTCTCATTTTTCTGCATGTGGAAATACAATTTTCCCAGCACCATTAACTGAAGAGACTCTTCTTTCCTCATCAAAAGGACTTAGCACCCTTATCAAAAATCAGTTGACCATAGATGTGTGGTTTTATTTCTGGACTTTTAGTTCTATTCCAGTGGTTTATTTGTCTATTGTTATACCAGTACCAGGTCGTTTTGATTTGTCTGTATCTTCTAAGAGCTGGCTTATGGATTTTCAACTCTGATTGCTTATGCCTTTTTGGTGTATGTTGACGCTTGAGGAAATGGTTTAGCAGAATACAAATAAGATAATTCTCCTGAGTGTTGGGCAACATGAAGAGTGATATCTGGGGACTAATTCTGTCTGTTTGCATCTTTATTTTAACTGGAGATTTTTTGTTCCCACATGCCCCAGGGATGAGGTCCTTGAGTCCCTGTGGGGTCTGTTGGAGCTATTTTCACAGTTGCTAAGCAACTTCCATCCTGCTCACATCTGGGGAGCTCATGACTGTGCTGGGGCAGTGTCTGTGGGTGATCTGGATTAGCTTTACAACAGCCAGAAAGGAAAAAAAAAAAAAAAAGGCGTGTGTGTAAATAGCACAAATGAAAAGTGATGAAGTGATGACTTTGATGGAGGACCTAGAGCCATGAGAAATGGTGAGAAAGAAGGTACCATATTAAGTATGGACTCTTCGAGGTATGGGGCTCAGCACTGTGGCATTCATTAGCTCATTAACTAGGGGTGGCACACAGAGGCAAGGTGGCCACTGAGAACAGATGCTGTTGCCTTGTTCACTGTTGTACTTGCCTCATGTAGTGCCTGGTACATAGTAAAAATGAGAAATTACTACCCAAATAAATGGATCATCGTGTTTAAGAGAAGGGGTGAGGTGTAACAATCATTTCATCCACCTCCCTCTTTGACTATCCCAGAACATCACTAGGAGAAACTCCCCCAGATGCACACCCTCTGCCTACCCCTCATCCATGCTAGAGTCACATCTTAAAAGGAACTCACCAGGCCCACCCAGAAAAGTTGGAAACAGAGGAGGGTGGGAGTCTTCCACCTCTCTCCTCCCCACTGCAGAGGACTCAGAGGAACACTGGTGACTGAGGGAGAAGGTGGGACTCTTGCCTGGCTGCATTCCCGTTGTCCCCACTTCCCTAGCCCAAGCCCTGACACTGGGCCTGGTTACTTCAGCAGCATCCTAGCTCTTCTCCTGCCTCCTCCCTCCTGTGTGTCTCCAAGCCCATTCTGATAACATGGCTGCAATGCTCTCTCTCTTCCTGCAGACTCACCTCTCCTCTACCTCATGTTCATCCAGCCTCCTCTCCTGCAGGACCCCAACCATGCCTCCTGGTCCTGCCAGTCCAGGCCTCTTTGCACCCCACACATCTTCGTCAGACCCATTTTTGAGCCTTTGACAAGTGCCCTTCGGTCTCCTCTCTCCCGCTCTGCTGTCATCACTCTCATAGAGTTTGCTCCTCTAAGAATCTTTCTGTTCCCACTGTCTCCCAGAGGGGTCATTCTTGTTATCTGGATTTCCCTGCAAGTTTTGAAATTTTTTTTTCCTGCTAAGTGATAAACTTATAAGAGTTATATCCTCTATATGTTTTCTATCTCTCGTTGTGTCCAGTGTAATATTGAAGGCACAGAGCCCAAGACAAAAGATGGATGAATATTTCTCTAACTAGATTTTTTGAATGGGAAAAACTAGGAATGATTAACTACTACCCAAAAATTCTCCTAGCTTTGTATTTTCTGTGGAATGATTTAAAGATGAAAAAGAAAACCAGAGGGATATCTAAAGGCATAGGCTCCTTTACTGGAACCCATTTCATACTGACACTGTGACCAGTGTCCACCCCAGAGGCACCAACACCTCTTCCTTTCCTGATAACCCGAGTCAGGGCCCAGTTTGGATCTGACTGTGCATAAGAAACGCAAATAAAAGACGATCTCTAGATGGAAGGTAGCCTATCCTGCTGCAACAACAGTGCATTGTGGAGGCAGTGGTCATTGTTACTTTATTCACCATTTATTTTGCACTTACTGCACCCAAGCACCCAGCAACAGTGTACTTAATGTGCATTATCTCAGTACTGGTGGAGAATCATGGTCAAGGGGCATGGTAGAAAGAAAACAGGTTTGGTGTCCAATTCTTAGGTGAGTAGGAAAGCTTAGGGAAAAAAGCCCAGTGGAGAGAAGCCTGTGTATTTCAATATAAGGTGAGTAAAATACAAAGCCATTGTATTTACACACCAGAAAGGTGTTGGTCAGCTTGCATTTGCTCTAAGTCAACAGTTGTGGTCCTCTCTGTAACAGGACCTTGGTGCTGGCCTCTGAATAATCAACATTAGAATCCTTCGGTATAGAGCTCTGCAGGGTTGAAAGCACACAGACAAGCACAGGGCAAGGACTCAACTCAATCCTAGCAAACCCACCCACCATAAATCCAGTGATTTGCGCATCTCAAGAAGCACCAGGCTTAGTTCCAAGAATCAGGATAAGAAACCTTTCCCACACTGTGGCTACACCATGAGCTAAGCCCTCCAGAACTGCTGGAAAGTTCTGGCCACCGGTGGGGAGTGTTGACAAGTTAATTACTGACCTTACATATTCTGTGGTGACTGTGGGGTTGCCCACAAGAATTACGTGGTGCCAGATGTTTCTATTGCACTGAGTGACATATCAGATGTGTCAAACATTAGGACTATGTCGACCTGCTGCCATAGCAACCAGGCAATTGAGATTAAGCTGTAGTTCTTCTTGAAATTAGTTGGCATCACATAGACCAAACAATTGACTGGTTGAATAAATTTTTACTTTTCTATGAGGTTTTTTTTTTTTTCCTTCTCTGACCTAGGTGTTGAGATGCTAATGGATCATGGATTCATATTCTGGGCAGTGAGCTGTGGCAACCTGTGAAACCTGAGCTTTGTAAAACTGCTATTTGTGTTTTCTCTCAAATCTCCATTCAGTGGGCCACCTGTTCCACTCCAGAGATTCCCACTGCTAGCCAACATTTCCTGATAAACATAAGGTGCCAAATTCCTGCTGTGCACCCTATCTTCAGCCCTGAGAAACCTATGTATTCTATCAGTTTCGTCTGATCCCTATATAAATCAGATAAGCTCTCACTGATCATAGGCTGTACCCCTAAGTTCAACCAGCCCAGGAGCTGAATTATGCAAAGAGCCCTAGAGTGGGATGGAAATTGAGTCCATTCAATCACTACTGAAAAGTAACTTGAATTGAATGTACTAGTAACAATGGGTCTCCAGTGTCATTTTCAACAACTGGATAGAAAATATTTACATATTTCAGGTCTTATTTGAACCACATATTTGTCTTTGTGGTATGCATCATAATCCTTCAATTGCTTCTTGCTGTCAAGAGTATTAAGTGCAAATTCCTTATTTTACCAGTCAAGGGTCTCCAAAATACAGCCTGCATATTCCTTTTCTCCCCAGCCAATACTCTTCAGTCCAGACCTCACAGTCCTTCAGACATACCTAAACAACATCTGCCTCCATGTCTTTGCTTGCCACATTGTGCCCCGCTGCAATTCTTTCCTTATGCCTTGCCCCTGCTGAGTTCCGGCCAACTGCCAAGTTCTGGGACAAGCCCCATATCATCTAAGGTTTCATTGACCACCCTGGATACTGGTGATCTGTCTCCATCTCCTCTACCTTCTCTAGAATTTTTTTCCTTTACTGCTTATCTGTTATTTATTAAGTCCAGATTCAACAATTGAGGTCCTAATAGACGCTTAACACTAACCTAAGTGTTTTACATGTTTTTTTTCTCATTTAATAATCCACAGGCTTATGAGATAACTGGTGGTTGTGGTTGTTGTTAGCTGCCATCGAGTTAACCCCTGGCTCATGGCAACCCCATGCACAGCTGAACGAACCACTCCCTGATCCTGTACCATATCCACGATCAGTTGCAAACTGGATCATAGCGATCCATAGGGTTTTCATTGGCTGATTTTTGGAAATAGATTGCCAGGACTTTCTTCCTCATTTGTCTTAGTCTAGAAACTCCACTGAAACCTGTTCAGCATCATAGCAACACACAAGCCTCCACTGACAGACAGGTGGTGGCTGTGCATGAGGTGCATTGGAAATCAAACCAGAGTCTCCCACATGGAAAGTGAAAATTCTACCACTGAACCACCAATGTACCTTGGTATTTACATTTTAAAGATAAGGAAAATGTGCCTCAAACTAGTTAGCTAAGATCACACAACTAGTAAAAGATTTGAAAGCAAGCATTCCCCTCCTAGGTTTAATATCTCATGCTGCCTCTCACAAAAGTGATCTGTATAACTAGCTTTGTATGTGTGTTTATTCTACCTCCAGTTAGACCCAAGTTTCTTAGAATCAGAGTGGCCTTATGTTTTTTACTCAAAAAGGGGGGCACTAGAGACAAAAGGATTTCAATCAGCTCTGTTCTCTTTGCCTCAGTTCTGAGGCTAAGGAAATAACTAGGGTAAATTTTTGTTCTGGAAAGAAATCTTTGTAAGGTAAGGCTCTGAAAGACAAGATTTCCAAGCCATTAACCACCACTGAGTAAGGTCTGATAGTGGTTAAAGAGGCAGGAAGGGCATCATTCGTCTATATATATCCCAGCCCCATGACCAAAAAGCACAAACAATCCTTCATGTCAGCTTCCTGATTCAGGCTGATGTTTCCAATCCAATATGGCAAAAAGCATCTGTTCTTCAGAACTAGAAGGTTCACACTGTTCTCTACCTCCTAGCAACTCTAGCTGAGTGACTTTAAATAACACCACAATCTAGTAGTTAAATGCATGAGCACTGAAGCCAGATTACCTCAGTGCAGATCCTGACTCCACTACTTAGCTGTGTGACCTTGGGCAAGTACTTAGTCTCTCTGTGCCTGCTTCTCTTCTTTAATTTAGAGATGATAATAATAAAAAAAAAAGGAATACCAAACACATTGTTGTCAAGTCGATTCTGACTTATAGAGATGACAATAGTTATCTCTAATATGTCATAGATCCCTTTAAGAATTAAATAATTCATACATGTAAAGTCACATTTAGAGGAGAGCCTGGCACATGGGAAATGGTCAAAATACTAACTATAATCACTTAACAACTTTGGACTTTTGTTCTCATCTATAAAGTGAAGACTATGAGAGCCCTGTGGTTCAATGGTTAAGCGCTTTGACTGCTAACCAAGAGGTCAGTGGTTCAAACCCAAAAGTGGCTCTGTGAATGAAAAAACCTGGTTACTTGCTCCACTAAAGATTACAGCCTAGGAAACCCTATGGGGCAGTTCTATTCTGTCCTATAGGATTACAATTGGAGCTGACTAGATGGCACCCAAGAACAACATGAGATTAACCTATAAACTTGTTATGTAAATCAAATTTATACAAATAAACCAAAGTTTCTCTCTGTTATCTGTATAACTGCTTGTTAATGCATCACACAGAACTAAGTAGTTCAGTTGTCACCAAATATAAAGGATATGTTCGATAATAGACTTTCTCGTGTACAAGAAGTAAGAGAGAGGGAAGAAGGCTGTTGGGGGCACTTCAAAGGGATTGGCAGTCATTCTCCAGAGTGGATAAAACACAGGCCCACTGGAATCTAATGTGTCATGTCATGAATTTAAAATGCTACAGATAGAGATACCAGTTGATTCAATTTGAGTCCCAAATTGAAAGTCATGATGACGACAGATGTTCTCAACATAGGTAACAATTTGCAATTGGCTGCTTCTTACAAGGGCAACGCTATGTAGTATAATCCAGGGTGAGCAGCAGCAGAGATTTGTCAGTTTAAATTGTTCATGATTTTCTAAATAATACTAAAAGGGAAGAAACAAAGAATACATGTGAAAGTGCTTTGTAAGCTAAAAGTGAAATACAAATGTGAGTTGTTGTAGTGGCTAACTATGGAAGGAAATGACTTTGGGAAACCAAAAAGGAGAATGTTTGATAGAAAATGAAGCATGTTTCTGATCTTTACCCTGTGTCACGGTAAAGAGTAGTGACTCTAGAGTTTTGGCTTCTACTTAAGATATAAAAGATAGCGTCGTTCCCACCCTAAGAAAAATAAAAAGCTGAATAATCTACAACAGTAATGATAACTCTCCTTGAGCCCATCAGAGAGGTGAGGTAACAAGGCAACAAAATAGATTAAATTCTTAAGGGCCCATCTGAGCAGAGACAGTATATACGAATTGTTTCATTTTTGGCAGCTCAAAGGGAGGCAAAGGCAGTTGACATAAAAGCGGTTAAGAAAAGTTAAAATTTTAATGAATTCTTGAAGGCCAAGTTTAGGCTCGTGTAATAATTTGGAATCCTTGAGAGCCTACAAGAGGATTCCACTAGCTCTTTGAATGCAGAACAGGAGTTCTAAAAAAGTTTCCTTCCATGGTGCACACAGACACAAAACTTCTTGATCTTTCAAGTGAAGCAAAATCCATCTCCCACGGGGAAAGGTATAGAAAACTCTCCTTCTACCAGGGCCCCAGCAAAGGTAAACTGCTGCTGATGGAGAGATAGAAAAAAAGTCTCCTGTTGCTGAGGAAGGGTCAGGAAATGTCCCTTTCCTCTACCATAGTGTTGCTTCTAGTAACAAGCAGTAGCAGTCTACTACTGGGACAGGCGAAAGAACCACTTCCAACCCCAGTAACAGGTACAGGTACACTGCCACAGAGGGAAACGTAGAAGTAAAAGCTGTCTATCCCTGGAGGACCCTGAACTGATAACAAAACAGAAGTCTGCTATCACTAGGATAAGGGCAGAAAACCCAAAATGCCAAAGACTCCCACAGATACATGGCAGAATTTGCACTCCTAAGGGGAGGGACTGAGAAAGCCCTACATCCAAAGCTGACATGCATCAGCTTACCTAGGACTGAGGCCAGAACAGGAAAACTGAGAATTCTCCTGTCTCCGTATCACGCGACTTACACCCAATAACAAGCAAGAGTGGTTTGATGCTAGAGGAAGGGCAAAACCTGGAGAGATCTCTAATGGAGCAGAGTCTGCAGAAAGTGTGGAGAAGAGCACCAAGAAAAGCCGCCTGGCACTCCAATCCCCAACCCTAAGTCTAAGGTAGCAGCAACACACTGCTAGAGAAATTTGAAGTCTAGTGTACTGAACATAAATATAGCAACAACAAAACACAAGTCCAAACTCAGCTCGACCACTAATTAGATTGACTCTATCCCTCAGCACTAATGGCCTGACAGAAGAAGTGGTATAACCATTTCCATGGATAAAATCTATTTACTTCAATTTCTACTGTTCTTCTAACACACTATCCAGCGTTCAGTTTTAAAAAATTACAAAACACAAAGTAAAGTGAGGTAAAACAATCCACTGTCATAAGAAAAATCGATCACCAGAGTCAGATCCAGAGATGACCTAGATATTAGGTAAGTACTTTAAAAATACTATGATTAGTATGATCAAAGACCTATGGAAAAGGTGGACATCCATGTGTGAACATATAATTTCAGCAGAGAAATGGAAACCATAAAAAAAAAAAAAAAGTCATTTGGAAATGCTAGCAATGAAAAAATAAAACAATAATAAAAATGAAAAATTCTTTCTACAGGCTTATGGCAGATGAAACACAGTTGAAAAAATGTTCAATAAACTTGAAAAAACCAAAATAAATTATCCGAGCTGGGGCACAAAGAGCAAAAAGGGTGAAAAACAACAGAACAGAGCATCCAAGAGCTATGAGACAATAGCAAATAGTTTAACACAGCTGTAATTTGAGTCTGAAAAGGAAAAGAGAGAGAACAGGGCAGAGGAAACGTTTGAATATTTGGTGGCTAAGAAGTCCTCAAAATTAAAAAAAGATAAACCACAGATCCAAGAAGCTCAGAGAATCACAAACAGGATGATATATATACATATACATTCACACATAGACGTATCAAACTGCTGAACATCAAAGATAAAGAGATCTTGAAGGCAAACAGAAAAAAATAAACATTACATATAAAGGAACAAAGACAAGAATAATACAGACTGCTAGTTAGAAACTATGCAAGTTAGATGACAATGGAATGACATCTTTAAAGTGCTGAAAGAAAAACTGCCAATCCAGAATCCTATTTCCAGTGAAAATATCTTTCTAAAATGACCTTAAAAAAAAAGATGTTTTCAGATAAATAAAAGCTGAGAGAATTTATTGCCATCAGTTCTACAGAAGGAAATGTGATAGAATATTCTTCAAGCAAAAAAGTATATGATATCAAATGGAATTTGAATCTACACAAATAAATGAAAAGCACTGAAATAGTAAAATGGGGGTAAATATAAAATACTTTTTTCTTATTCTTAATCTTTTTAAAAGCAGATGCTAAATTAGCTCCCCTAAGTTGGAAACCCTGGTGGCATGGTGGTTAAGTGCTACAGCTGATAACCAAAGGGTTGGCAGTTCGAATCTGCAAGGCGCTCCTTGGAAACTCTATGGGGCAATTCGACTCTGTCCTGTAGGGTTGCTATGAGTCGGAATCGACTTGACGGCACTGGGTTTTTTTTTTTTTTTTAAGTTTGAAATCTAGCCCTAACATCACTGGCTTTGAATTTGTGAACAATTTACATAACTTTCTGTGCTTCAGTTTTTTTATATGAAAATGAATATGAATACTACATTATTTACTTGGGAGAATTAACTGAAACAATTCATGTAATATCCTTAGAACACAGTAACTATTATTTTTTATTCCATTCCCAAATCCTTCACATACAAGGGCCACAAAACATCTAGGTCACAAGCAGAATGAATCAACCTTGACTACTTCATAATTTGTTTTAAATAAAACCTCCTCTTTTCCCCATCCACTATGAAAAATTGGTCTTCCACACTCTCACTCATCTCAAGATGAAAGCATTTCTTTTTTTGTTTTGTGTTGTTTATATTTTACTGCTTTCATAAATCTTAAACTGAAACATATTTTTTCTTTAATTTTTTAAATTTTATTGCGCTTTAGATGAAAGTTTACAGTGCAAATTATTTTCTCATTCAAATATTCATGCAAGAATTGTTTTGTGACTTTGGTTGCAATCCCCACAATGTGTCAATACTCTTCCCCTTTCCCTTTACACCCCCGGTTCCCTATGTCCATTTCCTGTCCCTTCCTACCTTCTTTGCTTTTGGGCAGGGGTTGCCCATTTGGTCTCCATACTTGATTGAACTAAGAATCACTTTCCTCATGTGTGTTACTGTTTGTTTTATAGGACTGTCTAACCTTTGGCTGGAAGGTGGACTTTGGGAGTGGCTTCAGTTCTGAGTTAGCAGAGTGTCCAGGGCCTCCTCTAGTCTCTGTCAGACAAGTCTGGTCTTGTTTGTTTTTTTTTTCCCCCATGAATTTGAGCTTTGTTCTACATGTTTCTCCCACTCTCTCTTGGACTCAGGCTGGTGGAGACTGTGGTTCATGTGGTCCATTAACCCTCTGGATTAATATTTTCCTTGTGACTTTGGTTTTCTTCATTTTCCTTTGTTCCAGACAAGATGGCACCAATGGAGTTGTCTCACCAAAGTAGGATGTAGAAGGTTTTGTTTATGAACTATGTTATGTCAATTGACCTAGATGTCCCCAGAGACCAATGTTGCCAAACTTCAGCCCCAGTAACTTGATCCCTCAAGGTATTTGGATGTGTCTAGGGAGATTCTATGCTTTGTCTTGGTCAAGTTATACTGACTTCCCCTATATTGTGTGCTGTCTTTCCCTTCACTAAAGTTGACACTTGTCTAGTATCTAGTTGGTGATTTCCTCTCCCCATCTTTCCCTTCCCTCATAACCATCAAAAATTGTTTTTTTTTTTCTGTGTGTAAACCTTTTCCTGAGTTTTATAAAAGTGGTCTCATAAAACATTTGTCCTTTTGTGATTGACTTATTTCACTCAGTATAATGCCCTCCAGATTCATCCTTGTTGTGAGATGTTTCACAGAGTCATCATGGTTCTTTATTATTTTGTAGTATTCCATTGTGTGCATGTACAATAATTTGTTTATGCATTCATCAGTTGATGGGCACTTAGGTTGTTTCCATCCTTTTGCTATTGTGAATAATGTTGCAGTAAATATGGGTCTATTCATGTCTATTCATGTGACAGGTTTTATTTCTCTTGGGTATATTCCTAGGAGTGGGATTGCTGGATCTTATGGTATTTCTATTTCTAGCTTTTTAAGGAGGCACCATATTGTTTTCCAAAGTAGTTGTGCCCTTTTACATTTCCACCAGCAGTGCATAAAAGCTCCAATCTTCGTGAACCTCTCCAATATTTTTTATTTTCTGTTTTTTTTTTAAATTAGTGCCAGTAATATTTGACTAAGATAGTATCTCATTGTAGTTTTGATTTGCATTTCTTCATGTGTCTGTTAGTCGCTTGAGTGTCTTCTTTGAAGTGTCTTCATATGCTTTGCCCATTTTTTAATTGGATTATTTGTCTTTTTGGTGTAGAGGTGTTGAAGTATCTTACAGATTTTAGATATTAGACTCTTGTCAGATATGTCAAAGCCAAAATTTTTCCCAGTCTGTAGGTTCACTTTTAATCTTTTGGTGAAGTCTTTCGATGAGCATATGTGTTCAATTTTTGGGAGCTCCCAGGTATCTAGTTTATCTTCTCGTGTTTCAGCATTGTTAATTACGGTTTGTATTCTACTTATGCCATGTACTATGGCACCTAGCACTGTACATATTTTTCTTCCACGATCTTTATCATTTTAGGTTGTATGTTTAGGTCTTTGATCTATTTTGGGTTAGTCTTTGTGTATGGTGTGAGGTATGGGTCCTGTTTCTTTTTTTTTTTTTTTACAGATGGACATCCAGTTTTGCCAGCCCCATTTGTTAAAAAGGCTGTCTTTTTGCCACTTAATGGACTTTGGTCTTTTGTCAAAGGTGTATGGATTTACGTCTGGGTTCTCAATTCTGTTCCATTGGTCTATGTGTCTGTTATACCAGTACCAAGCTGTTTTGACTACCATCACTGTATAGCAGGTTCCGAGATCAGGTAGTGTGAGTCCTCCTACCTTTTTCTTTTAGAATGCTTTGTTTATTTGGGGCTACTTTCCTTACCATATAAAGTTGGTATTTCGTTTTTTCATCTCATTAAAGAATGCTGTGGGTATTTGGGTCTGGATTTCATTATATTTGATCACTTTGGGTAGAATTGACATTTTCACAATGTCAAGTATTCCTATCCACGAGTGTGGTTTGTTTTTCCACTTATGTAGGTCTCTTTTGCTTTCTTGCAGTAGTGTTTTGTAGTTTTCTTTGTATAGGTCTTTTATGTCCCTGGTTAGATTTATTCCTAAGTATTTTATCTTTTAAGGGGCCATTAAAAATGCTATTGTTTTCCTGATTTCCTTTTCAAAGTTCCCTTTGTTGGTGTTTGGGAATCCAACTGATTTTTGTATGTTGGTCTTCTATTGTCTTATTTTGCCAAATCTTTATACTAGTTCCAGTAGTTTTCTCGTGGAATCTTTGGTGTTTTCTATGTATAGTATCATATCACCTGTGAATAGGGATAGTTTTACTTGTTCTTTTCCAATTTGGATGTCCTTTAGTTCTTTTTCTTGCCTTGTTGCTCTAGCTAGAACTTCCCGTACAGTGTTAAATAGGAGTGGTGTTAAAGGGCATCCTTTTCTTGTTTTTATTCTCAGGGGAATGCTTTCACCCTTTTTCTGTTGATGATGATGTTGGCCCTTTATTATGTTGAGAAATCTCCCTTCTGTTTCTATTTTATTGAGAGTTTTTATTTTTATCAGGAATGGGTATTGGACTTTATGGAATACCTTTTCTGTGTTGATTGAGACAATCATATGATTCTTTTCTTTTGCTCTATTTTTGTGGTAGATTATGTTGACTGATTTTCTAATGTTGAACCACCCTTGCATACCTGGTATGAACCCCACTCGGTTGTGGTATATTATTTTTTTTATAGATGCTGAATTCTATTGCTAGAATTTTGTTGAGAATTTTTACATCTATATTCATGACCAATATTGCTCTGTAATTTTCTTTTCGTGTGGTGTCTGCCTGTTTTTGGTATCATGGTTATGCTGGCTTCATAGAATGAATTTGGGAGTATTCCTTTCTTCTCTATGCTCTGAAATAGTTTGAGCAGTACTAGTGTGAGCTCTTCTCTCAATGTTTGGGAGAATTCTCCAGGAAAGCTTCTAGGCTAGGGCTTTTTGTTGTTGTTGGGAATTTAGTTATTTTTTTTTAATTACTTCTTCAATCTCTTCTCTTGTTAAGGTTCTGCTCAGGTTTTCTATCTCAGTTTGTGTTAGTTTAGGTATGTAGTGTGTTTCTAGAAATTTGTCTCTTTTGTTTAGATTCTCAAATTTGTTGGAGTACAATTTTTCATAGTATTCTGCTATGATCCTTTTAATTTCAGTTGTATCTGTTGTAATGTTCCCTAGCTCATTTCTTATTTGGGTTATTTGCTTCTTATTCTGCTTTTCTTTTAGCAGTTTGGCCAATAGTTTGTTGATTTTGTCAATCCTTTCACAGAACCAACTTATGATCTTGTTGGTTCTCTCTACTGTTTTTCTGTTCTCTATTTCATTTCTTTCTGCTCTAATCTGTATTGTTTCTTTTCTTCTGGTGCCTTTGAGCTTCCTTTGCTGTTCTCTCTCTGCCTGAATTGTTGGGCTAACATTTTTGTTTTGGCCCATTCTTCTTTTTTGATGTGTGTGTTTATTACTTTAAATTGACTTCTGTGTACTGCCTTTGTTGTATCCCAAATGTTTTGGTATGATGTGTTTTCATTCTCATTTGATTTTAGGAATTTTTTTATTCCATCTTTGATTTCTTCTATATCCTATGTGTTTTTAATAAGGTGTTATTCAGTTTCCATATTTGATTTTTTTTCCTTGTTCTTCCTAGTGTTAATTGCTACTTTCACAGCATTATGATCAGAGAGCATGCTTAGTATTATTTTAATGTTTTGGATTTTATTGAGGGTTGCTGTGTGGCCTAAAATGTGGTCTATTCTGGAGAATGTTCCATGTGGACTGGAAAAGAATGTATACTTTACCGCACTGTTCTATGTATGTCTGGAGCGTTCTATTTATGTCTGTGTGATCAGGTTAGTTGTTTGTGACCTTTAGATCTTCTATATCCTTGTTGAGTTTCTTTCTAGATGTCCTGTCTTTTACCAAGAGTGGTGTCTTGACATCTTCTACTATTATTGTGGAACTGTCTATTTCTCTTTTTAGTGCTGTTAGAGTTTTTCTTATTTATTTTGGAACCCTGTCATTAGATGTCTAGATATTTATTAAGATTGTGTCTTCTTGGTGGATTGTCTCTTTAATCATTATATAATGCCCTTCATCTGTCTTTTATGATTGAGTTTGACTTAAGTCCATTTCGTCTGAGATTAGTGTTGCCACTACTGCCCTTTTTTGGTTACAGTTTGCTTGAAGTATTTTTTTTCCATCCTTTGATTTTTAATATATTTATGTCTTTGTGTCTAAGGTGTGTCTCTTATAAATAGCATATTGATGGGTCGTCTATTTTCATCCATTCAGCCACTCTCTCTTTACATATGCATTTAAGCCACTTACATTCAGTGTGCTTATTGACAGGTATGAGTTTTTTGCTGTCATATTGTTGTGCTTTTGTGTGTGTGTGTGGTGCTGACATTTTCTTTGTTCCTCTTACTTTCCTGTGCTGAGCTCCTTATGTTTGTGGATTTTCTTTTCATTTCTTTTGTTATTATAGATTTTGTGTTTACTGAGTCTTTATGTTTTTCTTCTTTTTTAATTTGATGGATAGGCTTGTTAACTTTCTTTGTGATTACCTTGAAATTTACCCTTATCTTCCTAAGCTTGAATCATTGAATCAGTCTTTTATTACCTGATATCTCCTTGACTTGAATGTTCTATACGTATACCATTTATTCCCTGTTTTATTGTTTCTTCATTTACAGACTGACATCTCTGTTTCCCTGTCCTAAGTCTTTTAGTTTGGTTTTATTATTTAGAGTTATTTACTTAGGATGGTAACTGGCTGATGCTGTCCTATAAGCTAGACTCAGGTTGTCGTCTGATGTTGGTTCTCTAACTGAAAGACTCCCTTTAATATTTTTGTAAGTTTGCTTTGGTTTTTATGAATTTCCTCAATTTCTGTTTATCTAAAAAAAAAAAAAAAAAATTTTTTTTTTTTTTGTTTATCTAGAGTGTCCTAATTTGCCATTGTATTTGAGAGAGAGTTTTGCAGGGTATATTATTCTCAGTTGGTAGTTTTTTTCTTTCAAGATTTTATGTATGTCATCCCATTGCCTTCTTGCCTGTGTAGTTTCTTTGGAGTAATCAGAGCTTAGTCTTATTGTTTCCCCTTTGTATGTGACTTTTCATTTTTCTCAAGCTGCTGTCAGGATTCTGACTTTGTTTTTGTTTTTGGCAAGTGTAATTATAATATGTCTTGGTGACTTTCTTTTGGAGTCTAATCTATGCAGGGTTTGTTGATCTTGGATGGTCAACTTTTTGTCTTTCATGATATTTGAGTTTTCTGCCAGCAAATCTTCAACAATATACTCTCAGTTTTCCACTTTTCCCCCACTATTCTGGAACTCTGAACATGTGTGAATTTTTGCTCTTGACTGTGTCCCACATAATTCTTTGGTTTTCTTCATTTTTTTTCTCTGATTTTCCTCAAAGTGACATTCACAGTTTATTTTCAAACTCACTGTTTCTGTCTTCCATTGTTTCAAATTTGCTCCTAAAACCTTCTATAGAGTTATCCGTTTCTGAAATTTTGTTGTTTATCTTTTGGATTTTAGTTGATGTTCTCGTATGATGTCCAATTATTTATTTTGACATTTTGTTCTTGTATTATTTCACTGAATTCTTCTATTGTTTTGTCTATTCTCCTTGATTGTGACTATGTTTTCATTGTTTTTTTTCTGTGTTTTCCATGATTTTACCTATTTTTCCTTGGTTTTGTCTGTGTTTTCCTTGATCTTTTTGCTAACCTCTTAAAAAAACCTCTTGGAAAACCCTAAATATTGGTCTTTTGAATTCCGTATTAGGTAGTTCAAATGCCTTTTCTTCTACTAGAAGGTTATCTGATTCTTCATTTTGATCACTTCTGGAGCTACCTTGTCCTGCTTTTTTATGTTTTGATATTGTCTGCTGTCTCAGAGATAGTAAGGTATTATTTTCTTTATCTATCAATTGTGTGTTCATTTGTCCCATCCTGCTTTTTTGTTTAGGTTTGATATGTTAGGGTGGGAAGGCTGGGCATTCCTGCTGACCTGTGGGCACAATAGCTCTCAACACCTTATCCAGGTAGGTAGGACAGGAACAGGCAGGGAGAGCCCACTTCACCGTATGCTCGTTTGGTGAGGTGCCCAGGGGCAGACTGGGCAGGCACTCTGCCTCCTGATGTTGGTCCAGCATTCACAGTCCCTCATCAGATGGATGGGGTTGGACAGGGAGTGGTAGGGCTGGCTCCCCACTGTACAACAGTTGATCAAGTGGAGGGAGGGGAGGGACAGTGCTGCCCCAGTGCAGCAGTAGGCCTGAATGCTGGGGCACTCTTGCAGCAGAGGCACAGAGGGGGCTGGCGGGAAGGGGCTGAGGTAGTGTACAGGGCTAGGTGGATGGAGAAAGAAAAGGAAGAAATAAAAGAAAAAGACATTTGGCAGAAAGGGCAGGGCAAGCCCACGGGCAGGGGGGCTCTTATTGTGGACCCCAGCAGTGGGGGCTGGTGGAATAGGGGAGTTCTTGCTTCTGCTCACCAGAAGGGTAAGGGGTAGAAGTCATGTTTCCCTGGTTACCAGGTGCTCTGTCTCCTGCTGGGAGCTCCACTGCCTTCCTATACTCCCTGTCTGGGTTGTTGATGGCTGTTTTTTGAGATGGCCACACCGTGCCGTGTTAGTTGGCAGGGGACATCCACTTCATATCTCTCCTTGTTCTCTCTTTTCCATCAGCTTCTTTCATTCAGTGTTTGATCTAGTTCTTTGTCCTTTCATTTAATGCTCAAGGTTCCAGACTGACATTAGTTTTTTGGGCCTTTGCTGCAGAGGGACAGTGCAGTGGGTCTGTCTAGAGCACTGTGTTGGCTCCATCCCCAAGATAAGAGCATTTCTACAATTAAATCTGCCACATCAAGAGCTGCTTTCTCTAGGTAATGTATAATTTTAGAACCTCTGAATTGCTATTATCCAACTCATGCATTAAATCACCTACCATTTGTCAAGCCTTGGGCTAAGAGCAAGAGATATAGCCAGAAGCAGGATATGCTAAACCTTTGCTGTCATGGAGCTTATGGAGTAATAGAACACAAATACAAAATAAATATATAATAAAATGGGGGGAAAGATCGTCACCGAAATTCTTCTTAGGGAAAGAATGTTTTCTATTTTCTAGGAATGCCTTCCTTATTTGGGTAAGAAGTGAAGATTCTCCTACCTGGAAGTCAGCTGGCACTAAAGCTTTAGAGAAATGGGAGAGACACCATACATAAAAAAGAGAAAAGAATGTAGAGTTCCTGTGGGCAATCAAGGATAGAAGTTTTGAGGAGCAGAGATAGAAGGGTGAAGAAAGAGAAAGAAGCCTGGAGACTGGCTGAAAGCCACATACTCCATAATTTAACCCACCCTCAAATCCTCCAAATCTTGAGGAAATTCTGTAAAACACATGGCATAAGTGAGTGTCTGCTGGAAAACCTGGGAAGGATTCAAAATTTGTATCTAGGTGATATGAGCAAATTGAGAGAGAGCACATGGCAAAAAACTGATGCAACAAATGACATCTGGGTAGCAGTATTTATTTAAATGGTGGTATGAGCTATAAATTGGAAGAAGTCAGCCAGAATTCTCCTTGGAAGCAAGGATAGTGAGACTTTGTCTCACATACTTTGGACATGTTATCAGGAGGGACCATTCTCTGGAGAAGGACATCATGCTTGGTAGAGGGTCAGTGAGAAAGAGGAAGACCCTCAACGAGATGGGCTGACACAGTGGCTGCAACAATGGGCTCAAACACAACGATTGTAAGGATAGCGCAGGACTAGGCAGTGTTTCATTCTGTTGTACATAGAGTACATAGAGTCAGTATGAGTCAGTATCAACTCAACAGCACCTAACAACAAAAAATGAGCAGTAAAATTAAAGTTGCAGGGAACATCTGACAGAGAATTTAATCTGGTTTTGGGGGTCAGTCAGAGAAGGCCTCATTGCAGAAGTATATAGTAAGCTGAGAAATACAGGACGAGTGTGAGTTACTCAGAAAAAAGGGTAGGGAAGAGCGTTCCAGAGAGAGGGGGCAGAATGTGAGAAGCCTCTGAGGCGTGTGTTATTGAAACCTACATTAGCACATTCAGATCCAAGCAGGTGGCCAGAACTGCATGCATAAGCATTCACTTTCTGACAATGCAATGATTTTAGCAAAGATCACAATAAACAAAGAAAAAAAAAAAACAGGAATTATTCAGAAACAATGGGAAAAAGTATGTTTTATTTAACCTAGAGGAGTATTCTTTGAGAATATTAGAGGAAAACAGGTAAAACTTAAGAACTGTATTGGGACATGGCACCTTTTTATGGGTGTTTGCCTTCACACATGATTTCTTCTCAGCAACTTGTATTTCTCAGGTAAGTGACAAATCTTAGGTACTTAAAAATATACATAGTCTCTGGTAAAACTAAGTACCAGAGAGAATTAATCTGACAAAGGTTACGCACCTTACTGGTAGGAGATTTAGAACAAGACCTCAAAACTCCGGACCACCAACCAGACTGCGTCCTTTGGGAACTGAAAATTCTTACTGTTTGGACTTATTTTCAGACACTAAAACCCACTGGCACATTTTTCTTACTCACAAGTTTAGAATATGTGAATTTTCTATTTTATACTTATTTAGCAAATGCAAGCTTTCAGTATCAATGTATTCAAAACACAGTCACTACTGTTGGAAATACTTTTTTAAAATTATTTTATTTTGTTGTTGTTAATAATATACACAGAAGAACATACACCAATTCAAGTTTCTACATGTACAATTCAGTGACAATGATTATGCTCTTCAAGTTGTGCAACATTCTCATCCTGCTTTTCTAAGTCGTTTCTCCCTTATTAACATAAACTCATTGCCCCTAAGATCCCTATCTAATCTTTTAACTTGCTTTTGTCAATTCGATCCTATACAGATAGTTCTTAAAAGAGCACAATGCTCAAGGCAGACATTCTTGACTAGTTAAGCCAAACTATTGTTTGGTTTTAGAAAAGCTTCATGGGATATTTTTGGTTTAAGATTTAAAGATAATGTCAGAGCAATAGTTTTGGGGTTCATCCAGCTTCCATAGCTCCAGAGTGACTGGATTCGATGAGAATTTGAAATTCCGTTCTGCATTTTTCTCCTTCTGACCAGGATTCTTCTATAGAATCTTTGATCAAAATATTCAGTAATGGTAGCCAGAAACCATCCAGTTCTGGTCTCATGGCAAAAGGGGCACTTGTTCATGGGGACAATTAGCCACATGTTTCATTTTCTCCTCCTATTCCTGACTCTCCTTCCTCTGTTGCTCCAGGTGAATAGACACCAAATACTGTAGC
The DNA here is from genome assembly GCF_024166365.1 of Elephas maximus indicus. Lineage (NCBI taxonomy): Eukaryota > Metazoa > Chordata > Mammalia > Proboscidea > Elephantidae > Elephas > Elephas maximus. The sequence goes on along the minus strand of NC_064835.1, from coordinate 34,942,130 downwards.
TTGGATGGCCACTTGCAGCTTTAAAGACCCCAGGCACTATGCTCCAAACTAGGAGGTGGAACAGAAGCACCAAACACATTATTAAGTCAATTAACTGTGATATCCCACGAAACATGACCCTAAACCTCCAAACCAAAAAAAACTAAATCCCATGAGGTATTTGGTTGAACATACTCAGCCTCAGCAGCTATTTTTTTTGTTGTTGTTATTATAAATATATCCATCACGCAACTTTTGCCAATGCAACTTTTTACTGGTGTGCAACTTATTGACAGCAATTACATTAATCAGTTTTGCAGTCGTACTCTTAATGCAATTTTCCATCACCATAAACCAAAACTCTGTACTCCATAAGCAATAACCTCCCCTTACCCCTCCCTCCCAACCCTGGTAATCACTAATAAACTTTGGTTTCTATACATTCCCCTTTTCTTGTCTTTTTATATAAGTGAAGTCATACAGTATTTGTCCTTTTGTGATTGACTTAGTTCACTCAGCATAATGTCTTCCAGCTCCACCCATATTGTAGCATGTATCAAGACCATTTCTCCTACTGGCTGGGTAGTATTTCATTGTATGTATGTATCACATTTCATTTATCCATTCATCTGTTGATGCGCATTTATGTTGTTTCCACCTTTGCGCTACTGTGAATAGTGCTGCAATGGACATTGGTGTGCAAGTGTCTGCTTTCAAGTCTTTTGGGCATACACCTAGGAGCAGAATTGCTGAGTCATATGATAGTTCTATTTGTAATTTTTTGAAGAGCCGCCACAGTGGTTTTCATAATGGCTGTAGCATTTTACATTCCCACCAGCAATGGATAAGGGTTCCAGTTTCCCTACATCCTCAAAAACATTTGTTACTTTCTGGTTTTTTTTGTTTGTTTGCTTTTTTTTTTTTTTTTAAATCTTAGCCATCCTAGTGGGAGGGAAAAGGTATCTCATTGTGGTTTTGATTTTCATCTCTCTGATGGCAAGGCCTGGTGGTCTAGTTGTTAAGGGCTACAGCTGCTAACCAAAAGGTCAGCAGTTCGAATCCACCAGCTGCTGCTTGGAAACCATATGGGGCAGTTCTACTCTGTCCTATAGGGTCACCATGAGTCAGAATTGACTCAAGGGCAACCAGTTTAATGGATGACTAATGACACTGAACATTTTTCATGTGTTTGGTGACCATTTGAAAGTCCTCATTGGTGAAATATCTATTCAAGTCGTTTGTCTATTTTATGATTGGATTGTCTTTTTGTAGTTGTTGAAATTTTATATATTTTGGTTATTAGGCTCTTGTCTGATATGTGATTTCTGAAGATATTCTCCCAGTTGATAGCTTGTCTTTTCACTTTTTTTGGTAAAGTCTTTTGATGAACAATAACTTTTAATTTTTATGAAGTCCTATTTAGTTATTTTGTCTTTTGCTATTTGTGCTTTTGTTATTATATGAATCAGTCATTAAAAGCTAGTCCCAGCACTGTTGTCCCTGAATTTTCTTCTAAGAATTTTATAGTTTTAATTTGCACATTTAGGTCCTTAATCCATTTTGAATTTGTCTTTGTGTGTGGGGTGAAGCATGAATCCTCTTTAATTTTTCTGCACGTAGAAGTCCAGTTTTCCCAACACCATTTATTGAAGAAACCCTTCTTTCCCCCATTGAATGGGCTTGGCATGCTTGTCAAAATCAGTTGACCATAGATGTGTGAGTTTAGTTCTGGACTCTCAATTCTATTCTGTTATTCTATGTGTCTATTGCTACACCAGTACCTTGCTGTTTTGATTACTATAGCTGTATAATATGTTTTAAAATCAAGAAGTATGAGCCTTCCTACTTTGTTTTTCTCTTGCAATATTGCTTTAGCTACCCAGGGTCTCTTGCCTTTCCTTATAAAGTTGAGGATTGGTTTTTCTGTTTCTAGAAAAAGGCTGTTGAAATTTTGACTGGAATTGTGTTGAATGTATAGATTGCTTTGGGTAGTATTGACGTCTTAAAAATATCAAGTCTTCCAATCCATGAACATGGGACATTTTTCATTTATTTAAGTCTGAATTTCTTTCAGCAATGTTTTATAGTTTTCATCATATAAGTTCTTCACATCCTTGGTTAAATGTATTCCCAAGTATTTTATTCTCTTTGATGCTGTTGTAAATGGAATCATTTCCCTAATATCCCTTTCAGATTTCTCTTTGCTGGTGAGATGCTTTTTAAAGAGAAATTAGGGTCGGAAAAAAAAAGGGAGGTAAGACAATTTTTAGATTCATATGGCAACTTAACACATTAATTAATCTATATTCTCTCCTGAAATTCTCTTACAATGAAGGTAAGAGGAAAAAAAATACTAATAATGAATCCATCAAGACACAGAGAGAGGAGACTGCAAAAGATAAGAGGTATCGACAAGACTTGGGAAGATGGAAAGTGGATGGATAAATGGGAACTGATTTGTCAAAGGGGTGAAAATACAACAGAGACTACGTAGGGGAAGACAACAAGAAGCAAGCCAGTTTTTATCACAGAACTCAAAAAGTCTCAGAAATTGGTGGTTCTGGATTATTTGAGGATCCCTGGTGGTGCAGTGGTTAAGAGCTTGGCTGCTAACCAAAAGGTCAGCAGTTCAAATCTGCCAACCACTCTTTGGAAATCCTATGGGACAATTATACTCTGTCCTATAGGGCCAGAGTCGACTCAACAGTAATGGGTTTTTGGGTTTTGGGTTATTTGAAGGTGGAAAAAAAAAGCAAGAGGATTGCTTGAAAGACCGTATTAAGAGAAGTTAGACCCTCATGCAATCCCTATCCTGTAGATTCAGATGAATATCTCTTCCCAATACCAGCAAGAAAGAAGAGGTTTACTTCCTGGAAATACTGAAACAGGCAGTTTCTAAACTTGGGGATACCATCCACTGCAGAAGGTGGGAGCGAATGAGCTCAATGATAACGGGGATGAAACAGAAGTCTACAGATTGAACAGGGAGACTCCCAGCTCTCATCCCTCACATTAACTTTCAGAACCCTAGAAGCCCGACTTATGCCTTTCTAGTCAAGAGATTGGAGGAGTCTTCTCTGGGTAAACTGAGCAGTCTGAAAGAAAAGACCTACAATGCTGATAACTTGAGTTCCCCTTCTTCCCCCAGCCAAAAAAAATCTGTTTACAAAGAAACTCCCCAGATACCAAGTTGAGACCCCATATTAGAACTTCCCATGACCTTTTTAGTGCTTCATTCTTAAATAAGTGTGGCCAGTCAAGGTCACTAAATATTTGATGGAGGCCTCTAACATAAGGAAGTAGACTAAAATAAATAGAAAAAATTGAACACAGAAGAAACAAAGACAATGTAAAGAGCAGACAAAACTTAAAAAAAAAACAAAAAACCATGATTAACTTTCTCAAACAGATCAGATGATATCACATTGAAGAACAGTAGGCTATCAGAAGAAAGGAACATTCAGAAAACTATAAAGAGGTCTTGAAGATTAAAAATGTTCGTGAAAATTAAATATACCAGGGAAGGGGGGAGACAATTCGAAGAGCTGGAAGTTAAAGTTAAGGAAATATTCCAGAAGTTAAAAGAATAGAAAAATAGAAAACAAAAGGTAAGAAATTAGATGACAAAAGTAGACAGTTCAATATCTAATTTTCAGTAAGAAAAGGAAAGAATTAATTAATTAATACAAGAAATTTTCCCGGAACCAAAGTGAGTGTCTAGTCTGAAAGAGCCCATTGAGTACCCAGAACAGTGAATGAAAAAAAAAAAAATTCACAAAAAGGCGTATCAGCTGGAAATTTCAGGACAGGCAGGATAATAAGATCTTAAAAGTTTCCAGAGAGAGAAATAAACATATCAAGAATCAGGAATCAGATTGCATTGGACTTTCCAACAGCAACAACAGTTAGCTATTGCTGAGTTGGCCTCTGACTAATGAAGGCCACATGCACAATGGAATAAAATGCTGCCCAAACAGGGATCCAAATCAGAAGACAGCAAACATAATTCCTAGGATGATGGTCAAGGATGTCATCAGTGCAGTAGACCTAGAAAGAAATCAGAGTAGATTAGAGCAAGAGGAAGAAGCACACTGGGAAGGGTATCTAAAAAAGGAGAGGAAACCAACTGTTTACTTGATACTGCTGGTTCAGTTAAGAGGAGTTTTACAGTTCTGTGTTTGAAACAAAAACTTTAATAGGTTCACAGAAGATTTAATGAAGAAAAATAACTCAGAAAAAAAAGGTTATAAAACAAAAGAATGTAATTATATTTTGTGGGCTCAGCTATGAATAATATTTATATAACTATACTACTATAAAATTTTAATATTGGTTTAGCCAAAATTGCCATATAATTATATTAGGTAGGAGAAATACGTGTGTGCTGCAGAGGCAGATATAAGACAACTAAAATTGTCATCTCCCGTAGTAGGAAGCCAACAGATGATATCTTAAATGAAAAAAACAGCAAATAATAATAATCAAATAATTTGGCATAAAGTGAATAACAAGCAGGCGGCGGAGGCGCAGGTGCACTGACTCTGAATCTACCCACTATATGACCTTCCTGGGGTCGCAGTAGCAAGCTGTCACCATTTTTTCAGGGCTGTGCACAGTATTTTTAGAGCCATGCACAAAAACTCATTCACTAAAATTATGCGGACTGTGCAGACATCAAAAGGCTAAAGATCCTCCCCTCACAGTTCATGCATATGTTTGTCACTCCCTACAAAAGGAGCAAATCTGCCCTGGTTCAGGGAGCTGGCAGCCTTAGGTCACGAGACCCTGCCTGCCTCCCAGTTTGCAAACTGTGAATAAACCTTTCTGTTCTTCCAACCCTGTGTCTGGCTAACTTCAATTTGCTAGTCTACTTCACAAGAACCTATTAGTTGATGGCTTCAAATCCTCAAAGAAAAACCTAACAGTTCAAAATAATACTTTCTCAGGAGTAACATTTAAGGATGAGGAGAGGAGTTGCTTTTTGTTATAAGCCTGTAACACTATTTGATGCTTTAAATTATATTCATTTATTACTTTGCACAGAAGGGAAACTAAATGACATAAATAGAGTACGTCTTCGCACACTGAAGTCTTGGGAGTAAAGAAATGGAGGAACTTTAGAATACATTACAGTCGGTGGAGTTTGGAGTGAAAAGGGAGCAGTGGTGTGTGTGACAGACAGGCAGGCAGGGTGCGCCTTGGCATAAAGTGAATAACAAGCAGAGCTAAGACTATAAAGTGGTGAATCCTGGAGAGGAAGTTTAGGAAATACCTGTCCAGAAATGATGTGCATCTTAATACAGGTGGCAAAGCTTTTCTAACTGAAGCATCCAAGTCTCCCTACATCACTGGGACCTGGCAAGGGGCAAGCACATGGCATAAAATGAGAAAGGAAGGGAGGCAGGGCCAAGATGGCAGAGTAGTCAGACGTTTCCTGTGGTCCCTCTTACAACAAAGACCCCAAAAAACACAAATGAATCAATTATATATGACAATCTAGGAGCCCTGAACATCAAAGACAAAGTTAAGGAATCAAACCAAGCAGCAGGGAGAGAGAGAGAGTTCAGAAGCAGCAAGGAGTTGCCAGACCTGTCCTGTCTGGCACAGGCACCCTACAGGCTAGATCAGTGGGCACGTGCAGTGAGGCAAGCAGTGGCACTTGGGACACGTTTTCCACATCAGGAGAGACTGAGCAGCGGAGAGTCTGCTCAAGCCTCCAGAACCAGAGAGAAACAGTGCTCAATTGGCAAAAGATAAGTACAAGCGTCTAACTTACCATGCGGGTCAAAAAAAAAAAAAAAAAAAACCTTTTGGGAAGTCTCTCTCTCCCATTTACCTGTCCACTCTCTGCTCAGCTTTGGGTCTCAGTCCAGCTTCAGTGACTGCTGCACTCCCTGGGCTGGAAGTAGGACCCATCTCATGTCCTGAGTAATTCTCCCAGCTTTGGAGAGGGAACAAATTAACAAACAGGAAAAAATAATCTGCTAGCTCCCCTAAGCCAGGAATTCAGGGCAGGCACAACCCCTTTGCCTAGGCCAGGCATAATGGGCCAATGGACTTTGAATGCTTTTCACGCCTGCAAACACCTGTGTGGGCCCATTTCAACAGCATAGGCCCTCATTAGCACAGTATAACAGGGTACATACCGGAAACCCATTTTCATCTGTACCTGCTGTAAGAGGAAGTGGCAAGTTCCTGACATTTGACACTGTCCTGCCCATTAAGCAGGGTCCTCACCTACCCACATCAGGTGCCTGAGGACTGGAGGCTCCACCCACTCCACTGAGCCACCTGCAACACGGGTCCAAGAATAAGTGGTGAATCTGGGTGCCCATAGTCCAGCTGCAAAACCCACCTACCTCCACTCTAGGGGACAGGGACACACCTTCTGCCCAGATAGGGGTAGCAGTCAGCCCCCTGCCTGGATCAGCACATGACCCCCTACTCCAGCTAGATACCTGTGCCTACTCCCATCACCCCTGCCAGTCTAGGACTGCAGGCAAGATTCTGCACCACACATTCAGTGACTGATGGCCTGGACATCTCAGCTGAATCCACACAAGAAAAGTAAAAGGACTCCTGGGCTTACATACCTAGTAACAGCTCTAGCCACATGGAGACAGGACATGAGAGCTTCAAAGATGCCAATAATCAAACCAGCTCACATGAGAAACCTATTCGGACATGTCAAAGCAAAACAAAACAAGAAGCTATGACACAGTAAGCAAACATAAAATAAATATAATGACTTATTGGTGGTTCAGAGACAACAGTCAATATCAAATCACATAAAGAGGCAGACCGTGGTGGCTTCAGCAAGCCACCAAAACAAAGAATCAAAAAACCTTCCTGAGAAAGAGAAATTTTTGGAATTACCAGAGATAGAATTCAAAAGACTAATAAACAGAACTCTTCAGTGATCAGGAGGAGATTAAGCAAAATGCAAAATGAGCCAAGGAACACACAGACAAAGCAACAGAGGAACTTAAGAAGGTTATACAAGAGCATAATGACAAATTTAAAAGGTTGCAAGAATCCGTAGAGACAGCAAACACAAATCCAAAAGATTAAGAATAAAATTTCAGATTTAGACAACTCAATAGAAAGTCATAGGAGCAGAATTGAGGCAATGGAAGTCAGAATTAGGAAGACTGAAGATAAAGCACTTGACACCAACTTATTTGAGGAAAAATCAGAAAAAATAATTTTTAAAAAAGTGAAAGAAACCAAAAATTATGTGGGACTGTATCAAAAGGAATAACCTATGAGTGACTAGAGTACCAGAACAGGGAGGGATAACAGAAAATACAGAGAGAATTGTTGAAGATTTGTTGGCAGAAAACTTCCCTGATATCGTGAAAGATGAGAAGATATTTATCCGAGAAACTCATTGAACCCCACACAAGGTAGATTCCAAAAGAAAGTCTTCAAAACATATCATAATCAAACTTGCCAAAACCAAAGATAAGAGAATTTTAAATGAGGCTAGGGATAAATGAAAAGTTACCTACAAAGAAGTCAATAAAACTAACTCTGACTGCTCAGCAGAAACCAGGCAGGCAAGAAGGCAATGAGATGACATATATAAAGCCTTGAAGAAAAAAAAAAAAAATTGCCAGCCAAGAATTATATACCCAGCAAAACTGTCTCTCAAATATGGCAAAATGAGGGCATTTCCAGATAAACAGAAGTTTAGGGAATTTGTAAAAACTAAATCAAAATTACAAGAAATACTAAAGAGAATCCTCCAGTTAGAAAATCGATCACATCTGATAACAACTCAAGACAGAACACAGGACAGAACAACCAAATATCAACCTAGACAGGGAAGTCACAAAAATAAATCAAAGCTAAAACACTGAAAATAGAGAAACAGAGATGTCAGTATGTAAAAGATGATGACATTAAAACACAAAAGAGGGAATAAAAAAATGTAGTCACGGATCTTTCAAATGGAGAAGTCAAGGTGATATAAAGAAATAAAAGATTGGTTTAAACATAGAAAAACAGATGTAAATATTAAGGTAACCACGAAGGAAACTAACAATCCTGAATATCAAAATAAAAAATAAGAAAAACATAAAAACCCCCAAACCAAACCCAGTGCCATCGAGTTGATTCTGACTCATAGCGACCCTATAGGACAGAGTAGTACTGCCCTATAGAGTTTCCAAGGAGCACCTGGTGGATTCGAACTGCCGACCCTTTAGTTAGCAGCCGTAACACTTAACCACTATGCCACCAGGGTCAGCAAGAAGAGAAAGGCATTTGACCTTAGGGTGGAGAACCAGGCACAGACAAAGGTCTCTGAATAAATACATCATCTTCCACACAGCAAAATGAATTCACAACATCACAGTAATATCACAGTGAGCAGAACCTCCAGTGTTAAAATAGTGAGTATTTGTAATAATTTAAATGATATAAAATGTCATTACCTTTTAATGCTGTTGTTGTTAGTTGCGGGTGAGTCAGCTCCAACCCACTGTGACCCCATGTACAACAGAATGAAACTTTGCCTGGCACTACACCATCTTCACAATCATTGTTGTGCCCAACTTTATTGTTGCAGCCATTGTGTATTTTGAGTGCCTTCCAACCTAGAGGGCTGGTCTTCCAGTGCTACATCCGACAGTCTTCTGTTGTGAGCCATAGAGTTTTCATTGGCTAATTTGGGGGAAGTAGATCCCCAAGCCTTTCTTCATTGTCTGTCTTAGCCTGAAAAAAAAAAAGCTCCGCTGAAATCTGTTCAACATCATAGCAACGTGCAAGTTCCATTGACAGACAGGGGAGGCTGTGCATTGGCCGAGAATCCAACCTGGGTTCCCACTATGGAGGGCCAGGATTTTACCACTGAACCACACATGCTCCCATTTAAAATAGGTAATGACATGTTTGCGTTTGATAAAGGTTGCTCCGGCAGCAACGTGGAGGGTGGATTTTGTGGGAGCCAAGAGTGGAGGCAGTGAAAATAGTTGGGAAGCTATTCCCAAGGTGCAGGTGAGAGATAAGAGGGCTCAGATAGAGCAGGAGCCAGGGGAAGAAGAAACATGCTTGAGCAAAAGAAACATGTTCTCTGCACATCTTTTGGTGCTCTAACCCTGCCTCTGCAAGGCGGTCTCCTCCAGAAACTGTCAGGAACCTGTGCAGGCAGCCCTGCTTTCAGAACTGGTGCAGAAACAATTCAGCATGTAACAATGCATGAAAATAAAAGGGCTGGTCAGAGGAGAGGAAAAACATTGTAACGTTCCCCGGGCGACCCACGAGGCCCTAACATGCATCCATAATCCCCCGGAACTCCTGCAATCCAAATGTCAAAACGAGAATGTTGAAATCATAATGAAACTTCATATCAAGGACATGTGCACACAGATACGTATATGTTTTTCAGCTGGGTGCCAAAATACGAGAGACCAGGCCAGCTGAGCAATGTTTCCAGACTCACAGTCACAGAGCTCCCATCTGCTGGAGTCAGGCGGGGAGTGGGAGGAGGTAGCTGGAAAAGCGGTGCTCGCGCCTGATGTGCTTGCACGTGCTCTGCACTGCGCCCACGTGCTCATTCCAGATTGAAAACAGGTCCCACAGAGGCGCTATCAGGCAGGGAAGGGACCAGAAATCAGCAGTCTGGGAAAATATTTCCTTCCACGGGCACTTTCCCTCCATGAGCTTGCCCCTCCTCCGCAGTCTCCCTTCTCTGCCTTTTGGCAATGGGGGCTGCCAGGAGGGGCAGGCCCTTGTGTCCTGTAAATACTAACATGAGTGGAGGCTTTCCGCAGGGTTTGTGGCTGTTTCTGAATTCTTCGGAATGCATCTGAGGTTGTAACAGTCGAGGGAGGGATGGCCAGTGGCACACAAAGCCAGCCTTGAGGAATGCATAGGGAGGACTTCTCTCCTTCCGGGAGGGGAGAAACGTTTCAGTGTTTTCTTCTGTTTGTTTTCTATTATTAGTGCTGTACTGTGGTGGCACCGGTCAACACCTGCAGTCAGAACAGGAGGAAAATTCATCTCCAAAAACATGCACCTGACCATAGAATCTCAGAGCACGAGTGTTTCCTGAGCGCAGCTCCTCCCCTAGGAGAGGAGTAGAAGGTTCGTAAGCACCCTCGCCCCCAAATTTTGCATTCTGGTGATTTGCATCAATGTGCTCAAGTGTATTTTTTTAGTTAGAAGGCCCATAGATTAGTTTCAATTTCTCAACAGTCTGCACTACAAAAATGTTTAGAATGATTGACTTAACTGTTAGCCAGCCCAGGGACCCCCATTCTCATCTGAGGTTTGAATTTTCTCTTTATTGTTTCATGCATCCAGTAGGCCAGTTTATGACCAGGCACTTCCAGTGACAAACACCAAACAAACAGAAGAGCTTAGTAATTGAGAACAGAGGCTTTGCAGAAGCTGTTCCTCTGTTTGAATCCTGGTCCTGCCACTTTCTAGCTGCACGCCCTTTGGCCAATAGCTAAGCCTAACTCATCCTCAGTTCCATCATCTGCTTATATGAATTGTCATACCTCTAACATATTTTCCAGAAGCCTAAATGAATAATGTATGTAAAACTTATAGTATAGTTCATGGGACATAGTAAGTGTACGCAACTCATAGCGACGCTATAGGACAGGGTAGAACTGCCCCATAGAGTTTCCAAGGAGCACCTGGCAGATTTGAACTGCTGACCTTTTGGTTAGCAGCCGTAGCACTTAACCACTACACCACCAGGGTTTCCGTACAATAAATGGTCATTGCTATTCCATCATCATTATCATTGTTGCTACTACAGTGACAAGTCATTACTTTCAGAAAAAAAAAATCTGTTTTTTTCTTTTTTAAAAAAATTCTTCTTTATGCTAAACCAAAACCTGCTTTGCTGAAGCTTCCAGTCCTTGTTCTTCGTTGGACAGTTGGCCCTACAGACAAGACAGAGAGCTCAAATGCAGTTTGTCCTGTCTTTCCATGGCAGCAGTTCAGGAAAACATGCATTTTAAAATAATGCACTATAGTAGCAGTCATTTCAGTAGGAAAGGAAAAATTAAAGGCCAGAGAGCATTTGACTCAAAATAACAAAGTATTTTTGTTTTTTATTGAAATTTTGGCAACGAAGTTGTTCTTGGTCACTTTGAGTGGCTAGTTTTGAAACTTCAAGATCACTGAGAAACTCCAGTGTTTGGGTACACCTAGCTTTTACCCAGAAGATTTTTGTCTGCAGTTTCTATCACTAGCGGTGTTGTCACTAACATAGTATATCTCGCACCGTTTTGATAAACAGGGCCACTCAAATAAAGCCAGTGTGTGACATGCCACAGTTTCTGTGTGCCCAGAGCAGAGCGAGTTCCTGATCAGGGTGCACTGGACAGTAAGCTCCATGAGGGCAAGATAATGGCTGTCTGGCTCTGCTTTGTGTTGTCGGCACTTACTAAACTGTCTGGCTTATGTTCAGAATTTAGTAGATATTTGCTGAATGAATGAATAACAGTGAATTATTGAATGAATGAACTTATAAGCAGTAATAGCTGATGCAGAGTAAATCATGTTCCTTTATTAATTCATAGTGTTATATCCAATTTGAGTTACAAAAGTTTATAATTTCATGACCTTTACAATTAAAGCACATTTGAGGACATGTTTCATATTTTCTCACACCTGAAATCATTTCTTTTATGGGCTAAACAGCCACAGCTCTTTAAATCATTCCTTATATTAAATGCTTTTATATCCTTTCAGCCATCATCATTTTTCTCTTCTGGACATTCAAGACGAGTTACTCCTAGACTGTAGAGAAGTTAGGGTCCTAGCTTGGAGCCTTGCCCAGCAACCTGGTCTTTGTCCACCACCCTTCTTCTCTGGTAGGACCCTGAGTTGGAGGCCCCATTACCACTTTTTGGGAGTCAGAGGTTTAAAGGCTAACAGTGAAGAGGTATTTTAGATCCCTGAGCTCAGTTCTTCCTTATATTTAAGGGATATTTATCATTGGGTACCTGGGGCTGTGTAATAGTGAAGTGAACCTTGCCCACGTGACTGAATCAGATGCTTCAGAACAAAGATCTTGATCCTTTATATTATGATGATTGTCTAGATGATTCAGAACAAAGATCTTGATTCTTTAATTGTGGTGATTGTCTAAGATGGTTAAGACTGGAGCAGTCCTGACTGCTGATACCCTCATTTTGGTCAAGTGACTGGTGGAGCTCTAGAAACCAGTCATTAGAAAAACGCCCTCTTGGTACCTGATATGTTCCAGGTTAACCATCTATCTGTCAGTTTGTCATACTGTGGTGGCTTGTGTGTTGCTATGATGCTGGAATCTATGCCAGCAGGGTCACCCATGATGGACAGGGCTAAGCAGAGATTCCAGGCTAAAATAGATGAGGAAGAAAGGCCTATACAGCTATGGTAATCAAAACAGCCTGGTACTTGTATAACAGTAGACACATGGAACAATAGAATGGAATTGAGAGTCCAGAAATAAACCCATATATCTGATTTTTTTTAACTGTTCTTCAAGTGAAAATTTACAGTTCAGGTTAGTTTCTCATACAAAAATTTATACACACATTGTTATGTGAGCCCAGTTTCTCTCCCTGTAATGTGGCAGCACACTACTTTCCACCCTGGATTTCCCATGTCCATTCAACCAGTTCCTGTCCTTTTCTACCTTCTCATATCACCTCCGGATAGGAGCTGCCCATTTAGCCTCATGAATTTCTTTTCTTATCTACTTGAGCTGGAAACCCTGGTGGCGTAGTGGTTAAGTGCTATGGCTGCTAACCAAAGGGTCGGCAGTTTGAATCCTCCAGGTGCTCCTTGGAACCTCTATGGGGCAGTTCTACTCTGTCCTATAGAGTCGCTATAGTGTCGCTATGAGTCGGAATCGACTCCGCGGCACTGGGTTTGGTTTTTTGTTTTGGTATCTACTTGAGCTAAGAAGCATACTCTTCACGAGCGTCATTTTATGTCTTATACTTCAGTCTAATCTTTTTCTGAAGAATTGGCTTCTGGAATGGTTTTAGTTTGGGGCTAACAGATAGTCTGGGGGCCATGTCTCCCAAGGTCCCTCCAGTATCAGTCAGACTATTAAATCTGGTCTTTTTACTAGAATTTGAGTTCTGCACCCCACCTGCTCCATCAGGGACTCTCTGTTGTGTTCCCTGTCAGGGCTGTCATTGGTGGTAGCCAGGCACCATCTAGTTCCTCTGGTCTCAGGCCGATGGAGTCTCTGGTTTATGTGGCCCTTGCTGTCTCTTGTGCACATATTTTCCTTGTGTCTTTGCTGTTCTTCATTCTCCTTTGCTCCAGCTGGGTTGGGACCAATTGATGCATCTTAGGTGACCACTTGCTAGCATTTAAGACCCCAAATGCCACTCACCAAAGTGGGATGCAAAACATTTTCTTAATAAGCTTTTTTATGCCAGTTGACCTAGATGTCCCCTGAAACCATGGTCCCCATACGCCTGCCCCTACGACTATGTCCCTCAAAGTGTTTTGTTGTATTCAGGAAACTTCTTAGCTTTTCCTTTAGTGCAGTTGTGCTGACTTTCCCTGTATTCTGTCTTGTCATTCCCTTCACCTAAGATAATTCTTGTCTATTATCTAGTTAGTGAATCCTGCTCACCCTCCCTCCCCACCTTCATAACCACCAAAGAATGTTTTCTTCTGTGTTTAAACCTTTTCTTGAGTTCTTACAATAGTAATCTCATACAGTATTTGTCCCTTTGCCACTGACTAATTTCATTCAGCATAATGCCTTCCAGATTCATCCATGTTATGTTTTGAGGCTTCATTGTTGTTCTTTATCCTTGCATAATATTCCATTTTGTGAATATACTGTAATTCATTTATTCATTCATCCATTGATGGGCATCTAGGTTGTTTCCATATTTTTGCTATCGTGAGCAGTGCCGCAGTGAACTGTGTACATATATCTATGCGTGTGATGGCTTTATTTCTCTAGGATATATTTCAAGGAGTGGGATTGCTGGATCATATGGTACTTCTGTTTCTACCTTTTAAAGAAGCCCCAAATCAACTTCCAAAGTGGCTGTACCATTTTACATTCCCGCCAGAACTGTATAAGTGTTCCAGTGTCTCCACAAGCTATCCAGCATTTATTATTTTGTGTTTTTTGGATTAATGCTAATCTTGCTGGGGTGATATGGTGTCTCATTGTACTTTTGATTTGCATTTTTCTAATGGCTAACGATCGTGAACATTTCCTCATGTATCTGGTAGCTGCCTCAAAGTCTTCTTTTGTAAAGTACCTGTTCATATCCTTTGCCCATTTTTTGATTGGATCGTTTGTCTTTTTATTGTTGAGGTTTGCAGTATCTTGTACATTTTAGAGATTAGACCCTGATTGGATTTGTTGTAGCCAAAATTTTTTTCCCAGTCTATAATTTGTCTTTTTACTCTTTCGGTGAAGTCTTTGGATGAGCATAGGTGTTTGGTTTTTAGGAGCTCCCAGTTATCTAGTTTCTCTTCTGGTGTTTGTGCATTGTTAGTAATGTTTTCTATCCTGTTTATGCCATGGGTGAGGGCTTTTAGCATTGTCTCTATTTTTAATTCTTTGATCTTTATTATTTTAGATTTTATACTTAGGTCTGTGATTCATTCTGAGTTAGTTTTTGTGCGTGGTGTGAGGTAGGGGTCTTGTTTTTTTTTTTTTGCAGATGGATATCCAATTATGCCAGCGCCATTTGTTAAAGAGACTGTCTCTTCCCCAATTAATGAACTTGGGGCCATCAGCTGCTCATAGGTGGATGAATTTATGTCTGGATTCTCAATTCTGTTCCATTGATCTATGTGTCTGTTGTTGTACCAGTACCAGGATGTTTCAACTACCGTGGTAGTATAATAGGTTCTAAAATTAGGTAGTGTTAGGCCTTCCACTTTGTTCTTCTTCTTCAGTAATACTTTACTTATCTGGCCTCTTCCCTTTCTATATGAAGTTGGTGATTTGTTTATCCATCTCAATAAAAATGCCTTTAGAATTTGGATCAAGATTGCATTGTATCTGTAGATTGATATGGGTAGGATCGACATTTTCACAATGTTGACTCTTCCTATCCCTGAGCAAGGTATGCTTTTCCACTTACATAGGTCTCTTTTGGTTTTTTGCAGTAGTGTCTTGTAGTTTTCTTTCTATTGGTCTTTTATGTCTCTGGTTAGATTTATTCCTAAGTATTTTATCTTCTTGGGGACTATTGTAAATGGTATTGATTTGGTGATTTCCTCTTCAATATTCTCTTTGTTGGTGTAGAGGAATCCAACTGATTTTCTGTGTTTATCTTATATCCTGATACTTTGCTGAACTCTTCTATTACTTCCAGTAGTTTTCTTTTGGATTCTTTGGGGTTTTCTGTGTGTAAGATCATGTCATCTGCAAATAGATACTTTTACTTCTTCCTTACCAAGTTGGATGCCCTTTATTTCTTTTTCTAGCCTAATCGCTCTGACTAGGACCTCCGGCACAATGTTGAATAAGAGTAGTGATAAAGGGCATCCTTGTCTGGTTCCCATTCTCAAGGGGAATGCTTTCAGTCTCTCTCCGTTTTGGATGATGTTGGCTGTTTGGTTTATATAAGTGCCCTTTATTATGTTAAAGAATTTGCTTTCTGTTCCTATTTTGCTGAGAGTTTTTATCATGAATGGGTGTTGGACTTCGTAAAATGCCTTTTCTGCATCAATTGATAAGATCATGTGGTTTTTGTCTTTTGTTTTATTTATGTGATGTGTGACATTGATTGTTTTTCTAATGTTGAACCATTCCTGCATACCTGGTATGAATTCCACTTGATCATGGTGAATAATTTTTTTTGATATTTTGTTGAATTCTATTGGCTAGAATTTTGTTGAGGATTTTTGCGTCTATGTTCATGAGGGATATTGGTCTGCAATTTTCTTTTTTTGTGATGTCTTTACCCGATTTTTATATCAGGGTTATGCTGGCTTCATAGAATCAGTTTGGGAGTATTTTGTCCTTTTCTATGCTCTGAAATACCTTTAGTAGTAGTGGTGTTAACTCTTCTTTGAAAGCTTGGTAAAATTCCCCAGTGAAACTGTCAGGGCCAAGGGTTTTTTGTTGTTGTTGTTGGGAGTTTTTTAAATACCTTTTTAATCTCTTCTTTGTTATACGTTTATTTAGTTGTTCTATCTCTGTTTGTGTTAGTTTAGGTAGGCAGTGTGTTTCTAGAAATTCATCCATTTCCTCTACGTTTTCAAATTTGTTAGAGTACAATTTTTCATAGTATTTTGTTATGATTCTTTTAATTTCAGTTGGCTATGTTGTGATATTGCCCATCTCATTTCTTATTTGGGTTATTTGCATCCTCTCCTGTTTTGCTTTTGTCACTTTGGCCAATGGCTTATCAATTTTGTTGGTCCTTCCAAAGAACCAGCTTTCAGTCTTGTTAACTCTTTCAATTCTTTTTCTCTTCTCTATTTCATTTAATTCTGCTCTAGTTTTCATTATTTGCTTTCTTCTGGTGCCCAAGGGCTTCTTTTGCTGTGGTCTTTATATTTGTTCGAGTTGTAGGGTTAATGTTTTTATCCTGGCCCTTTCTTCTTTTTGGATATGTGCATTTATTGCTATAAATTGACCTCTGAGCACTGCTTTTGCTGTGTCTCAAAGGTTCTGGTAGGATGTGTTTTCTAAGTGTGAATTTATTTATTCCATCCTTAATTCTTCTATAACCCAGTGGTTTTTGAGCAAGGTGTTGTTCAGTTTCCATGTTTGATTTTTTTTCCTTGCTTTTTCTGTTATTGATTTCTACTTTTATTGCCTTATGGTCAGAATAGATGCTTTGTAATATTTTGATGCTTTGGATTCTGTTAAGGCTTGCTTTATGACCTAATATGTGGTCTATTCTGGAGAATGTTTCATGTGCATTGGAAAAGAAGTATAGTTGGCTGCTGTATATGTCTGTATATGTCTCTGAGATCAAGTTGGTTGATTGTATCATTTAGATCTTCCCTGTCTTTACTAAGCTTCTTTCTAAATGTTCTGTCCTTTACCAAAAGTGGTGTGTTGAAGTCTCCTACTATTATTGTGCATCTATTTCTCTTTTCAGTGCTATCAGAGTTTATTTTATATATTTTGGAGCCCTGTCATTGGGTGCATAAATATTTATTATGGTTATGTCCTCCTGGTGTATTTTCCCTTTAATCATTATATAATGTCCTTCCTTATTATTTGTGGTGGACTTTACTTTAAACTCTATTTTGTCAGAGATTAATATTGCCTCTCCTGCTCTTTTTTTATCATTGTTTGCTTGGTATATTTTTTCCATCCTTTGAGTTTTTTTGTTTGCATCTGTAAGTCTGAAGTGTGTCTCTTATAGGCAGCATATAGATGAATCATGTTTTTTATCCATTCTGCCACTCTGTCTCTTTATTGGTGCATTTAATCCATTTACATTCAGCATAATTATTAAGTTATGAATTTCGTGCTGTCGTTTTGATGTCTTTTTGTGTGTGTGTTGTTGACAGTTTCTTTGTTCCATTTAATTTTCTGTTCTGAGTCGTTTTTCCTTATGTTATTTTCTCTTCATCCTTTTCATTGTTGTTTTGTATTTGCTGAGTCTTTATGTTTTTCTTGTTTTTTATTTTAATGTATAGGATTGTTAGTTTCCTCTATGGTTACCTTAATATTTACGTCTATTTTTCTAAGTTTAAACCAGTCTTTCTTTTCTTTATATCACATTGACTTCCTCTTCGTATGAAAGATACATGACTACATTTTTTAGTCCCTTTTTTTGTTTTAATGTTGTTATCTTTTACATATTGACATCTCTGTTTCCTTATTTTCAGTGTTTTAGCTTTGATTTATTTTTGTGACTTCCCTATCTAGGTTGATATCTGGTTGTTCTGTCCTGTGTTCTAGTCTTAGGTTGTTATCTGATGTTATTGATTTTTAACCAAAGGACTACTTTTAGTATTTATTGTAATTTTGGTTTGGTTTTTACATGTTGCCTAAACTTCTGTTCATCTGGAAATGCCCTAATTTTGCCATCATATTTGAAAGACAGTTTTGCTATATAATTCTTGGCTGGCAATTTGTTTTTTCTTTCAAGGCTGTATGTATGTCATCCCATTGCCTTCTTGCCTGCCTGGTTTCTGCTGAGTAGTCAGAGCTCATCTTATTGATTCTTCTTGTAGGTGACCTTTCGTTTATCCCTAGCCACTCTTAAAATTCTCTCTTTATCTTTGGCTCTGGCAAGTTTGATATAATATGTCTTGGTGACTTTCTTTTGGAATGTACCTTGTGTCCGGTTCGATGACCTCCTTGGATAGATATCTTCTCATCTTTCACAATATTAGGGAAGTTTTCTGCCAACAAATCTTCAACAATTCTCTCTGTATCTTCTGTTCATCCCGCCCTGTTCTGGTACTCCAATCACTCATAGGTTATTCCTCTTGATAGAGTCCTACATAATTCTTAGGGTTTTTTCATTTTTTTAATTCTTTTATGTGATTTTTCCTCAAATAAGTTGATGTCAAGTGCTTTATCTTCAGTCTAATTGACTTTCATTGCCTCAATTCTGCTCCTTTGACTTTCTATTGAGTTGTCTAATTGTGAAATTTTATTGTTAATATTTTGGATTTCTGTTTGTTGTCTTCTATGAATTCTTGCAGCCTGTTAAATTTGTCATTATGCTTTTGTATAACCTTCTTAAGTTCCTCTGTTGCTTTGTCTGTGTGTTCTTCAGCTTTTTCTGCATTTTGCCTGATCTCCTTCCTGATCTCTTGAAGAGCTCTGTATATTAATCTTTTGAATTCTACCTCCAGCAATTCCAAGAAATTCTCTTCATCTGGGAGGTTTCTTGGTTATTTGTTTTGGTGGCTTGCTGAAGCCATCATGGTCTGCTTCTTTATGTGATTTGATATTGACTGTTGTCTCCAAGCCATCAATACGTTATTACATTTATTTATTTTGTTTGCTTACTGTGTCCTAGCGTCTTATTTTGTTTCGTTTTGATATGCCCAGATAGGCTTCTTGAGTGAGCTAGTTTGATTATCAGCACCTTTGAAGCTCTCGTGTCCTATCACCAGGTGGTTAGAATTGTTACTAGGTATGTCAGCTCAGAATTGTGTTTACTTTTCTCTTATGGAGTCAGCTCAGGTGTCCAGGTTGTCAGTCACCAAGTGTGTGGTGCAGGCTCTCACCATTTTCCTAGACTGGGAGGGGTGATTGGAGTAGGCACAGCTATCTGGCTGCAGTAGGGGGTTATGTGCTGATCAAGGCAGGGGACTGACAGGTGCCCCTGAGTGTTTGAGAGGAAAGCATATCCCTGTTCCCTGGAGCACGTAGGTGGGTGGGTTTTGCAGCATTACTTTGGACACCCAATGCTGTTGGCTGTAAGGACTGGGAGGCACCACTTGTTCTTGCACTCTTGTGGCTGGTGGCTAGGTGATATGGGTAGAGCCATCAATCCTCAGGCCCCTGATATAGGTAGGTGAGGACCTTGCTTAATGGGCAGAGTGGTGTCAAATGTCACAAAACTGCCATTTCACCTTATAGCTGATACAGTTGAAATTAGGCTTCAGGTATATACCCTGTTGTACTGTGCTAATGAAGGCCTACACTGTTGAAATGGGCCCACACAGGTTATGCATGCGTAAAAAGAATTCAGAGTCTGTGGACCCCTTATGCCTGTGCCTAGGCAAAGGAGCTGTGTCTGCCCTGAGTTCCCAACTTAGGAGAGCTGGCAGATTATTTTTTCATGTTTGTTAATTTGTTCCCTCTCCAAAGCTGGGAGAATGGCTCAGAGTGTGTGAGAGGTCCTACTTCCGGCCCAGGGTCACTGACATCAGTGATACCAGCCTGAGACCCAGTGCAGAGTGGGAGCAGCCAGGTAAATGGGAGGGAGGGTCTTCCCAAAGGGGATTTTTTTTGATCTGTGTAGTAGGTTAGACATGTACTTATCTTTTGCCAACTGAGTGCCACTTCTCACTGGTTCTGGAGTGTTGAGCATACTCTCTGCTTCTCAGTCTCTCCCAATGAGGAAACCTTAACCTGAGCACCACTGCTTGCCTCACTATGCATGCCAGCCAATCCAGCCTGCAGGGTGCTGGTTCCTGCCAGGTCAGGTCTGGCAACAGCTCACTGCTTCTGAACCATCTCTCCCTTCTCCTGCTGCTCAGTCTGATTCCTCAACTTTGCCTTTGATGTTCAGGGCTCCTGGATTGTCATATATAATTGATTCACTTGTTTTTGGGGGGTCTTTGTTGTAAGAGGGGCCACAGAAAGTATCTAACTACGCCGTCATCTTTGGCCCATCTCAGCTGATCAACTGATTTTTGACAAGCATGCTGAGTCCATTCAATGGGGAAGAATTGTCTCTTCAATAAATGGTGCTGGGAAAATTGTATTTCCACATCCAGAAAATGAGACAGGATCCATGCCTGACATCATAAACAAAAACAAATTCAGAATGGATTAAGGACCTAAAAGTTTAAGCTAAAACCATAAATTTCTTAGAAAAACAAGCAGGGGCAATGCTGTCAGGCCTGGCTCTTAACAATGGATTATCTAATATAATAGAAAAAGCACAAACAGCAAGAGACAAAATAGATGGAACTACAGAAAAATTAAAAACTTTTGTCCATCAAAAGACTTTACAAAAAAGGTGAAAAGACAAGCTACCAACTGGGAGAATATCTTCAGAAACCAGATATCTGACAAGAATCTAATAACCAAAATATATATTTAATTTCAACAATTTAACAATAAGACAAATAACCCAATCATAAAATGGGCAAAGGAATAGACAGTTCACCAGCGAGGACGTTCAAATGGCCACCAAACACATGAAAAGATGCTAAACGTTATTAGGCATCAGAGAGATGCAAATCAAAACCATAGTAAGATACTATTTCACTCCCATTAGGATGGGTAAGATAAAAAAAATAACAAATATTGGCAAAGATGTAGGAAAATTGGAACCCTTATCCATCGCTGGTGGGAATGAAAAATGGTACAGCCGTTGTGGAAAGCAGTGTGGCAGTTCCTCAAAAAACTAAAAATAGAACTACCATAAAAGAAAAAAAGATATATGACCCAGTAATTCCACTCTTAGGTATATACCCAAAAGACTTGAAACCAGACATTCAAAAAGAGACTTGTACACCAATGTTCATTGCAGCACTATTCACAATAGCCAAAAGGTGGAAACAGCCTAAATACTGATCAACAGATGAATGGATAAACAAAATGAGATACATACATACAATGGGCTACTCAGCCAGTAGGATAAATGAAGTCTTTTGATACATGCTACAGTATGGATGGAGGTGGAAGACATTATGCTGAATGAAATAAGTCAATCACAAAAGGACAAATTTTGAGGCGGGGCCAAGATGGCGGACTAGGTAGACGTTACCTCGGATCCCTCTTGCAACAAAGACTCGGAAAAACAAGAGAATCGATCAAGTACGTAACAATCTACGAACCCTGAACAACAAACATAGATTTAGAGACGGAAAACGAACAAATACGGGGGAGCAGCGATTGTTTTCGGAGCCTGGAGCCAGCGTCCCAGTCACCGGATTTTCTGGAAAAACTAGTTTCCCAGGATGGCTCAAAGACAACAGTCCATATCAAACCACATAAAGAAGCAGACCATGACTGCTTCTACAACCCCCCAAACAAAAGAATCAAAATCTTTCCCAAATGAAGATACAATCCTGGAATTATCAGATACAGAATATAAAAAACTAATTTACAGAATGCTTCAAGACATCAGAAACGAAATAAGGCAAACTGCAGAAAAAGCCAAGGAACACACTGATAAAACTGTTGAAGAACTCAAAAAGATTATTCAAGAACATACTGGAAAAATTAATAAGTTGCAAGAATCCATAGAGAGACAGCATGTAGAAATCCAAAAGATTAACAATAAAATTACAGAATTAGACAACGCAATAGGAAGTCAGAGGAGCAGACTCGAGCAATTAGAATGCAGACTGGGACATCTGGAGGACCAGGGAATTAACACCAACATAGCTGAAAAAAAATCAGATAAAAGAATTTAAAAAAATGAAGAAACCCTAAGAATCATGTGGGACTCTATCAAGAAGGATAACTTGCGTGTGATTGGAGTCCCAGAACAGGGAGGGGGGACAGAAAACACAGAGAAAATAGTTGAAGAACTCCTGACACAAAACTTCCCTGAAATCATGAAAGACGAAAGGATATCTATCCAAGATGCTCATCGAACCCCATTTAAGATTGATCCAAAAAGAAAAACACCAAGACATATTATCATCAAACTTGCCAAAACCAAAGATAAACAGAAAATTTTAAAAGCAGCCAGGGAGAAAAGAAAGGTTTTCTTCAAGGGAGAATCAATAAGAATAAGTTCAGACTACTCAGCAGAAACCATGCAGGCAAGAACGCAATGGGACGACATATACAGAGCACTGAAGGAGAAAAACTGCCAGCCAAGGATCATATATCCAGCAAAACTCTCTCTCAAATATGAAGGCGAAATTAAGATATTTACAGATAAACACAAGTTTAGAGAATTTGCAAAAACCAAACCAAAGCTACAAGAAATACTAAAGGATATTGTTTGGTCAGAAAACCAATAATATCAGATACCAGCACAACACAAGGTCACAAAACAGAACATCCTGATATCAACTCAAATACGGAAATCACAAAAACAAATTAAGATTAATTAAAAAAAAAATAATACTCATAACAGGGAATCACGGAAGTCAATATGTAAAAAATCACAATAATCAAAAAGAGGGACTAAATACAGGAGGGATAGAACTGCCATATGGAGAGGGATACAAGGCGATATAGAACAATACAAGTTAGGTTTCTACTTAGAAAAATAGGGGTAAATAATAAGGTAACCACAAAGAGGTATATCAACTCCATAACTCAAGATAAAAGCCAAGAAAAACGTAACGACTCAACAAACATAAAGTCAAACACTACGAAAATGAGGATCTCACAATTTAATAAGAAAAACGTCTCAGCACAAAAAAGTATGTGGAAAAATGAAATTGTCAACAACACACATAAAAAGGCATCAAAATGACAGCACTAAACACTTATTTATCTATAATTACGCTGAATGTAAATGGACTAAATGCACCAATTAAGAGACAGAGAGTCTCGGACTCGATAAAGAAACACTGTCCGTCTACATGCTGCCTACAAGAGACACACCTTAGACTTAGAGACACAAACAAACTAAAACTCAAAGGATGGAAAAAAATATATCAAGCAAACAATAAGCAAAAAAGAAGAGGAGTAGCGATATTAATTTCTGACAAAATAGACTTTAGACTTAAATCCGCCACAAAAGATAAAGAAGGACACTATATAATGATAAAAGGGACAATTGATCAGGAAGACATAACCATATTAAATATTGATGCACCCAATGACAGGGCTGCAAGATACATAAATCAAATTTTAACAGAATTGAAAAGTGAGATAGACACCTCCACAATTATAGTAGGAGACTTCAACACACCACTTTCGGAGAAGGACAGGACATCCAGTAAGAAGCTCAATAGAGACACGGAAGACCTAATTACAACAATAAACCAACTTGACCTCATTGACTTATACAGAACTCTCCACCCAACTGCTGCAAAGTATACTTTTTTTTCTAGCGCACATGGAACATTCTCTAGAATAGACCACATATTAATTAGGTCATAAAACAAACCTTTGCAGAGTCCAAAACATCGAAATATTACAAAGCATCTTCTCAGACCACAAGGCAATAAAACTAGAGATCAATAACAGAAAAACTAGGGAAAAGAAATCAAATACTTGGAAACTGAACAATACCCTCCTGAAAAAAGACTGGGTTATAGAAGACATTAAGGAGGGAATAAGGAAATTCATAGCATGCAATGAGAATGAAAATACTTCTGTCAAAACCTCTGGGACACAGCAAAAGCAGTGCTCAGCGGCCAATTTATATCGATAAATGCAAACATACAAAAAGAAGAAAGAGCCAAAATCAGAGAACTGTCCCGACAACTTCAACAAATAGAAAGTGAGCAAGAAAAGAATCCATCAGGCACCAGAAGAAAACAAATAATAAAAATTAGAGCTGAACTAAATGAATTAGAGAACAGAAAAACAATTGAAAGAATTAACAAAGCCAAAAGCTGGTTCTTTGAAAAAATTAACAAAATTGATAAACCATTGGCTAGACTGACTAAAGAAAAACAGGAAAGGAAACAAATAACCCGAATAAGAAACGAAAAGGACCACATCACAACAGAACCAACTGAAACGAAAAGAATCATATCAGATTATTACGAAAAACTGTACTCTAACAAATTTGCAAACCTAGAAGAAATGGGTGAATTCCTGGAAAAACACTACCTACCTAAACTAACACAATCAGAAGTAGAACAACTAAATAGACCCATAACAAAAAAAAAAATTGAAACGGTAATCAAAAAACTCCCAAAAAAAAAAAGCCCTGGCCCGGATGGCTTCACTGCAGAGTTCTACCAAACTTTCAGAGAAGAGTTAACCCGACTACTACTGAAGGTATTTCAAAGCATATAAAATGACAGAATACTACCCAACTCATTCTATGAAGCCACCATCTCCCTGATACCAAAACCAGGTAAAGACATTAAAAAAAAGAAAATTACAGACCTATATCCCTCATGAACATAGATGCAAAAATCCTCAACAAAATTCTAGCCAATAGAATCCAACAACATATCAAAAAATAATTCACCACGATCAAGTGGGACTTATACCAGGTATGC
The DNA here is from genome assembly GCF_024166365.1 of Elephas maximus indicus. NCBI lineage: Eukaryota > Metazoa > Chordata > Mammalia > Proboscidea > Elephantidae > Elephas > Elephas maximus. The sequence goes on along the minus strand of NC_064835.1, from coordinate 34,917,404 downwards.
AAGGCTGGTTTAATATCAGAAAAACCATTAATGTAATCCATCACATAAATAAAACAAAAGATGAAAACCACATGATCTTATCAATTGATGCAGAAAAGGCATTTGACAAAGTCCAACACCCATTTATGATAAAAACTCTCACCAAAATAGGAATTGAAGGAAAATTCCTCAACATAATAAAGGGCATCTATGCAAAGCCAACAGCCAATATCACTCTAAATGGAGAGAAACTGAAAGCATTTCCCTTGAGAACGGGAACCAGACAAGGATGCCCTTTATCACCGCTCTTATTCAACATCGTGCTAGAAGTCCTAGCCAGGGCAATTAGGCTAGACAAAGAAATAAAAGGTATCCGGATTGGCAAGGAGGAAGTAAAATTATCTCTATTTGCAGGTGACATGATCTTATACACAGAAAACCCTAAGGAATCCTCCAGAAAACTACTGAAACAAATAGAAGAGTTTGGCAGAGTCTCAGGTTATAAAATAAACATACAAAAATCACTTGGATTCCTCTACATCAACAAAAAGAACACCGAAGAGGAAATAACCAAATCAATACCATTCACAGTAGCCACCAAGAAGATAAAATACTTAGGAATAAATCTTACCAAGGATGTAAAAGACCTATACAAAGAAAACTACAAAGCTCTACTACAAGAAATTCAAAAGGACATACTTAAGTGGAAAAACATACCTTGCTCACGGATAGGAAGACTTAACATAGTAAAAATGTCTATTCTACCAAAAGCCATCTATACACATAACGCACTTCCGATCCAAATTCCAATGTCATTTTTTAAGGTGATAGAGAAACAAATCACCAATTTCATATGGAAGGGAAAGAAGCCTCGGATAAGCAAAGCATTACTGAAAAAGAAGAAGAAAGTGGGAGGCCTCACTCTACCTGATTTCAGTACCTATTATATAGCCACAGTAGTCAAAACAGCCTGGTACTGGTAAAACAACAGGCACATAGACCAATGGAACAGAATTGAGAACCCAGATATAAATCTATCCACGTATGAGCAGCTGATAATTTGACAAAGGACCAGTGTCAGTTAATTGGAGAAAAGATAGTCTTTTTAACAAATGGTGCTGGCATAACTGGATATCCATTTGCAAAAAAAGTGAAACAGGACCCATACCTCACACCATGCACAAAACCTAACTCCAAGTGGATCAAAGACCTAAACATGAAGACTAAAACGATAAAGATCATGGAAGAAAAACTAGGGACAACCCTAGGAGCCCTAATACAAGGCATAAACAGAATACAAAACATTACCAAAAATGACGAAAAGAAACCCGATAACTGGGAGCTCCTAAAAATCAAACACCTATGCTCATCTAAAGACTTCACCAAAAGAGTAAAAAGACCACCTACAGACTGGGAAAGAATTTTCAGCTATGACATCTCCAACCAGCGCCTGATCTCTAAAATCTACATGATTCCGTCAAAACTCAACCTCAAAAAGACAAACAACCCAATCAAGAAGTGGGCAAAGGATATGAACACACACTTCACTAAAGAAGATATTCAGGCAGCTAACAGATACATGAGAAAATGCTCTCGATCATTAGCCATTAGAGAAATGCAAATTAAAACTACGATGAGATTCCATCTCACTCCAACGAGGCTGGCATTAATGCAAAAAACACAAAACAATAAATGTTGGAGAGGTTGCGGAGAGATTGGAACTCTTATGCACTGCTGGTGGGAATGTAAAATGGTACAACCACTTTGGAAATCTATCTGGCATTATCTTAAACAGTTAGAAATAGAACTACCATACAACCCAGAAATCCCACTCCTCAGAATATACCCTAGAGAAACAAGAGCCTTCACACAAACAGATATATGCACACCCATGTTTATTGCAGCTCTGTTTACAATAGCAAAAAGCTGGAAGCAACCAAGGTGTCCATCAACGGATGAATGGGTAAATAAATTGTGGTATATTCACACAATGGAATACTACGCATCGATAAAGAACAGTGACGAATCTGTGAAACATTTCATAACATGGAGGAACCTGGAAGGCATTATGCTGAGCGAAATTAGTCAGAGGCAAAAGGACAAATATTGTATAAGACCACTATTATAAGGTCTTGAGAAATAGTAAAAACTGACAAGAACACATACTTTTGTGGTTACGAGGGAGGGAGGGAGGGAGGGAGGGTGGGAGAGGGTTTTTTATTGATTAATTAGTAGATAAGAGCTGCTTTAGGTGAAGGGAAGGACAACACTCAATACATGGAAGGTCAGCTCAATTGGACTGGACCAAAAGCAAAGAAGTTTCCGGGATAAAATGAATGCTTCAAAGGTCAGCGGAGCAAGGGTGGGGGTTTGGGGACCATGGTTTAAGGGGACTTCTAAGTCAATTGGCAAAATAATTCTATTATGAAAACATTTTGCATCCCACTTTGAAATGTGGCGTCTGGGGTCTTAAATGCTAACAAACGGCCATCTAAGATGCATCAATTGGTCTCAACCCACCTGGAGCAAAGGAGAATGAAGAACACCAAGGTCACATGACAACTAAGAGCCCAGGAGACAGAAAGGGACACATGAACCAGAGACCTACATCATCCTGAGACCAGAAGAACTAGTTGGTGCCCGGCCACAATTGATGACTGCCCTGACAGGGAGCACAACAGAGAACCCCTGAGGGAGCAGGAGATCAGTGGGATGCAGACCCCAAATTCTCATAAAAAGACCATACTTCATGGTCTGACTGAGACTAGAGGAATCCCGGCGGCCATGGTCCCCAGACCTTCTGTTGGCACAGGACAGGAACCATCCCCGAACACAACTCATCAGACATGAAAGGAACTGGACAGTGGGTGGGAGAGAGATGCTGATGAAGAGTGAGGTAATTATATCAGGTGGACACTTGAGATTGTGTTGGCATCTCATGTCTGGAGGGGGGACGGGAGGATAGAGAGAGTGGGAAGCTGGCAAAATTGTCACGAAAGGAGAGACTGGAGGGGCTGACTCATTAGGGGGAGAGCAAGTGGGAGTACGGAGTAAGATGTATGTAAACTTATATGTGACAGACTGACTTGATTTGTAAACGTTCACTTGAAGCTCAATAAAAGTTAATAAAAAAAAAAACTCATCATAATTGCTGTAAGTTACATTAAAACCTAAAATGTCATTTTTATTTTTGTGACTCTAATAAAATGGAAACATGTATTTTTCAGTTAATATTTGAATATTATGATGTCTTCTAATAGAATAAGGACAGGAGAATGGACAGGTCACAGATGTGGAGTAGATTCGATCCAAGCTCTGTCACTTACTACCAATGACCTTAGATATGTTACTTAACCACAGATTGGGAACAGCAATTACCTTGCAGATGGCTATGAGGATTAGAAATAATAAATGTAAAGTACTGAATGTAGCCCAGCTACTACCAATGACTGCCCCGACAGGGAACACAAGAGAGAGTCCCTGACGGACCAGGAGAAAATTGAGATACAGAACTCAAATTCTAGTAAAAAGACCAGACTTAATGGTCTAAGACTGGAGGGACCCCAGAAGACATGGCCCCCGGACTCTCTGTTAGCCCAGAAGTAAAACCATTCCTGAAGCCAACTCTTCAGACAAAGATTAGACTGGACTGTAAGACACAAAATGATATTCACGAGGAGTGTGCTTCTTCGCTCAAGTAGATACATAAGGCTAAATGGGCAGCTCCTGTCCACCTGTCTGGAGGCGAGATGAGAAGGCAGAAAGGAACAGAAGCTGGATGAATGGACACAGGAAATCCAGGGTGGAAAAAAGTGTGCCGTCACATTATAGGGAGAGCAACTAGGGTCACATAACGATGTATATATAAATTTTTGTATGAGAAACTAATATGAGCTGTAAACTTTCACTTAAAGCTAATAAAATATATATATATATATATTGAAAAAAAAAGGACAAATTTTGTGTAACTTCGCTTATATAAAACGACAAGAAAAGGCAAATGAATAGGGAACAAAGTTTAGTAGTGGTTACCAGGGCTGGGAGGGAGGGGGTAAAGGGAGGTTAATAGTGATGGAAATATCGCATTGATTAAGGGTAGCGTTGCACAGCCAGTTATTGTAATTGCTGTCAATAAGTTGTACACCAGTAAAAAAGTAGGATTGGCAAAAGTTGTGTGATAGATATATTTACAAAAATGACAAAAAAAAAAAAAAAAAAGAGTAGCTGCTGAGGCTGCGCATGTAGAAACAAAAACCTCATGGGGTGTTGTTTCTTGGTTTGGAGATTTAGGGTCATGGTTTCATGAGACATTCCAGTTAATTGACCTAATAATGTGTTTAGCACTTCTGTTATATCTCCTAGATCATTGCATAGTGCCAGGTGTCTTAAGAGTTTGTAAGTGGCCACCCAAGGCATGACAGTACAATTGATCTCTATTTACCTGGAGCAATAGAGGAAGAAAGAGAGTCAGGAATAGAAGGAGGACATGGAATGTGTAGCTAATTGTCTTCATGAACAATTGCCCCCTTTGCCATGAGACCAGAAGAACTGGCTGGCACCTGGCTCCCACTACTGAACAATTTGATCAAAGATTCTATAGAAGAATCCTGATCAAAAGGGAAAAGTACAGAACAGAATTTAAAATCCTCATGGACTCCAGACTTCCTAGAACCATGAAGGTTGGATGAAGCCCTGAAATTATAGCCCTCAGATGATCTTTAAACGTTAAGTCAAAAAACATCCCCTGAAGTCTTCTTCAAATAAAAAATAGTTTAGCTTAACTATTAAGAAAAGTTGGCCTTGAGCATTATGCTCTTTTAAGAACTATTTGTATGGGATCAAATTGACAACAGCAACTTGAAAGATTAGATAGGAACCTTAGGGGGCAGTGAATTTATGTTAGTGGGGGAGGGACAACTCAGAAAACGGGGTGAGAAAGGTTGCACAACGAGAAGAATGTCATCGATGTCACTAAACAGTACACGTAGAAAGTGTTGAATTGTGTGTTTTGCTATGTATATTCTCAATAACAACAAGAAAATAAATTTAAAAAACTAAAAAAAAAAAGAAAGAAAGACCTGGCTATCTACTTCAGAAAATTAGTCCATGAAAACATTATGGGTCACAACAGAAGATCCTCTGACTTGCTTCCTTTGAACATATTATCAGGAGGGATCAATTGCTAGAGGAGGCTATCGTGTTTGATGAAGTAGAGGGCCAATGAGGGCGAGGGAGACCTTCAGTGAGATGGTTTGGCACAATAGCCGCAACGAGGGACTCGAAGATGCCAGCAATCGTGAGGATGATGCAGGATGGGGCAAAGTTTCATTCTGTTGTAAATAAGGTTGCCCTGAGTGAGCGTACTCATTGGCAACTATCTGTGTCTTAGGCAACATACTAGAGCCAAAAGAGCCTGGAGCCTCAATGAGCTAATGAGAAATTAACCTGCAGGCAATTTGAAAATAATATGGTGACAGGAATAGATTAACAAAGGAAATTTGCACAGCCAAAAATCTATAAGGCCAGCCTTGACAGCAAGCAAAGGCATTAGCACTTAAACCTCAGTGAGATACTGTATTTTGGATAATTAAAATTTGTAAATATTAAAACAATAGAAAAGACCCAAGGCTGGTGAACATGGTGGGGAGGGGGACAGGCATTCCAGTGCACTGCTGGCAGAAGGGAAAATATATCAGTGGAGCCTTTCCAGAAAGCAATTTGTCCGTCAATTGCTCAAATTTTAGAATGAACACCCTTTTACACAGCCTCGCACTTGTAGAAATTATACCTTTAGGAAATTGTCAGAGACATACACAAAGATATATGTGCAAAAATATTCATTGTTTCAGAAGTCATCATAAAATATAGGAAACTTAAGTCTCTAATGTTAGGAGATCTATTAATCTGTACTCCATCATATGACTGAAGATTATTGCTAGAAAACTTCTATGTCACAGATAGAAGGCATTCAAAATAGACAGTTCACAACCCTTCTGAGCTAATTAACTTCTGTCCTTGTGGATAGTAACTCAGTCATCCTGGTCTCATGAGCACTTCAGTTCTCTTTATCATATGCCCTCAGAGCTCCACGTACCTCTCTTTCCTAGCATGTGTCAACTAAGTAGATAAAGTAACTTGCATTTATCTGTGTGACTCTGTCATTAATGTCTGACTCTGCAACTAGACTATAAGCTCAGTGAGGGTAGGGCCTATGCCTGGCACATGTTAAGTGCTCAATATATTTTGAAATAATGATGTATGATATCACTATTACATAAAAGTCTGTATTATATATACACATAGGAATGGGATTGAAATAATATTTCCACTATCAATATTTTGATAATGCAGTTACTAGGACTGATGAGATTGCAAGTGGCATTTTCTTCCAAGTCTTTTGAACTGAGTAATTAAAAAAACAATAAACATTATGGAAAAGTAAGTTTCCATAAAATCAGCGTGATAAATGACATATGTGTACACCTGATATTCCTTGAGTACTTATTAATATCTAATTCACCAGACCCAGGTGAGCAGGAGTAGAGCAAGGAGACAGAATTGTATCTCATGGTCTCTAGTAAGTAAAGGATTCTGGAAGAGAAACAAGTGAGCTTTTAGTCAGAGTTGTGAGAGACAGAGAAAACAGGACTCAGGGGATCCAGAGAGTGAGCAGAATTGTAAGGGGGTAGGTAGGTTAGAAGTGGTGGGCAATAGGACTGAGACACAGATGACAGACATGTCAGCCAGTCTGGAGCCTGCAGAGGAAAAATCATTGGAGGGTGCTGATGTGCTTGGTTTAAGTTTAAAGAGATCACTCTGACAGTCCTGTGGAGAGCGAAATGAGGACAGAGGGGACTAGAAGCAGTAGGATCGATTTCGAGGCTACTTCTGTCATCTGGGCAGAAAATATGAAGACCTGAAATAAAGCTATGTCTGTAGAAACGGGCAAGCACGATTTTTTTCAAGAGCTGAACAGAAGAGAAAAACAGTGGGACTTCATAACTGAATCGGAAGGAGAGTCAAAGAGGATGTCCATATTTCTGTCTTGGGTGAGAGACATAAGGATGGATGTACCACCAAAGGACATTTAGATATATCTCCAAATGTGATAGAGAATTTAAGGTGAATTTTAGAAAAGAAAGAGGAATTCAATTTTGGGCATGCTGAATTTGTAGCTTAGACAAGAAATCTGGCCTAGAAATTTAGACTTCAGAATCATCCACAGATAAATGATGATTAAAACTTAGTAGTTATAAATCACCCAAGGAGAGTTTTAAAATGAGAAGAGAAGCTGCTCAAGAAAGGGAGCCTATGGAATACCAATACTTAAGGGGTCCCCAAACCCACTGCTGTTGAGTTGATTTTGACTCACAGTGGCCCTATAGGACAGAATAGAACTGTCCCATAGGGTTTCCAAGGCTGTAAATCTTTAGGGATTCCAAGGCTGCCAAATCTTTTTCCCTCAGAGCAGCTGGTAGGTTCAAACTGCCAACCTTTCACTTAGCAGCTGAGTGCTTAACCACCGTGCCACCAGGGCTCCTTAAGGAGTAGGCAGAAGTAAAAGAACTCTGTAAGGGAAAGAGAAGACAGTTCGAGAACAGGAATTTTGAGAAGGAACGAATGATGAGGATAATCAAATGCAACAGAGTTTCTGTAAAATTAGTACTGAAAAGAATGCTGAAAATTTGGTCACTGGAGGACCAGAGTGAGATTCATTTTAGTAGAGTGTAGATGGAAGCCAGGCAGCAGTAATTTGAGGAATGAATGGATTGTGTGAAATGAGAAAAAGAAATGAGAGACAGTGAATATAAGCCCCTTTCTTGAAAAGTTACTAAAAGAAGGAAGATCATTCGGTACCTGGAAGTGGGAGAAGACAGCGTGAAGAGGGAGTCTCAAGTCAGAGTGAGAGAGAGAGAGAAGTTAAAGGAAAGAGAGAAATGATTGAATACAAAGTCCCAAAGGAGTCAGGAGGGAATTGGGCAAGGGCACAATCCATGGATTAGCCTTCACCAAGGAGGGCTACCTCATCTGTGCCCTATACACTGGTGCGCCACCACATTTTCATTAATGTGCAATATTTACTTTTGTTGCAATTGAGTATACATAACTCTCACTATCTGCCAAACATGCTGAGGGGAAAGGTTAGGAAGGGTAGAGGTTGTATACAAAAGAACTCTGTACAACTTCCTGTAAATAAGAAGCATGAAACCAAGCATAGTGTCAAACCAGTGCAAAACAAGGATCTGGTGTTTTTTGGAACATGCTAGAACTTTACATGAGTATATAAGTGTGTACAGCGGTTAAGAACTCAGCTGCTAACCAAAAGATTGGCAGTTTGAATCCACCAGCCACTCCTTGGAAACACTTGGGGCAGTTCTACTCTGTCCTAAAAGGCCCCTATGAACCGGAATCAACTCCAAGGCAACAGCGTTGGTTTTGGGTTTTTTATAAGAGAGTGCAATCAGGGCAGTAAACATTTACACAGTGAGTTGGTGCTAAAGGAATACAATGAATGTATGATAACTGGGAATTCCTTCATAAAACACTGAATCTTTGTTTTCCTAATACAGTCATTTTGCTGTAATTTTTTGCTGGCATTTTTAGTTTTCAATTTGGATTTATTTTTAGTATCTTAAGTCAAAAATGTGCCAAGAACACAAAAAGACTGAAAATGCACTCCTTGTCCACCAAGGCTGGAAGAAAGGAAATGAAGACAGATACTGGAGCAGGTAGGTTTACAGGAAGTTGAGGACCGTGTGTAAACTGTGAGGGAGAGAGCTGGGTAATTCGGCCCCTTAGTTAATCTTACTTTTCCATGTAAATCCCTAAATATAAATGTGAGTCCAAAGATGATGGAGGACATGGACCTCTTAACAGTCCATGCAAGAATCTTCATCATCATGCCTCAACATAAGTCCAAAGAGACTTCACCAGTTGAAAAATAGTTCTTTACATTCTTTTAATTCCTAGCATACATATTTTCTTTACAAAACAGAAACATATCCTGTTTTCAACAGATGTTTATCAAGTTTGTATGACTTTGACTGAGGTTTAGTTTCAGAAATAGAGAAATGAACAGTATCCTTGCATTTTTAAATAAAACTTTTATGAAGTTACTGTGTCATTGAAATCATTTATACAATGATCCTTGCAACAAATTCATTAGTTCTAGAAAAATTTTATTCACTAACTTAACTCTTTATTAAAAATGCTAAGATGTAGGCTCAATTGCAGTACTTTAGTGTAGAGTAAACACATTGCTAATGAGTCCGACTCATAGCAACCCTGTAAGACAGAGTAGAACTGCCTCATAGGGTTTCCAAGGAGTGGCTGGTGGATTCAAACTGCCAACCTTTTGGTTAGCAGCCATAGCTCTTAACCACCATGTGCCTCCATGCCCCCTAAACTAATGTTTCCTCCATTGCCACTCTCCTCACTATACCTTACCTGCCTCCTTTATTATTTAGGAATATGAGGATAAGTCAAGAAGTATTGCTACTACAGTTCCAGTTCGTACATGCACTGGTTTATTCTAAACAAAAAGTGTTTAAACATGTCTCTGCCATCAGTGCATGGCTGCAGACAAGTTCTCTTAGTGATACTCTTGTCTTAGTCTCATTAGGGTGCCTTCAAAAAAAAAGGATACTTTTAGTGCCATGGGGAAAAAATGATTTTGAGGTCAGGGCTAATATCAAAATTTTAACAAAACTCGAGTGGACATCTTACCAAATCATTGAAACGTTGCAACAAGTTTATGGAAATGCTGCCCCACGTAAAACAGCAGTTTTTAGATGGATCAAGTGTTTTAAGGAAGGTCTGGAAGACTCAAAGATGAGCCAAGAGGGGGAAGAATGCTCAGAAGGTTATGGTGAGTGTTTTTTGGGATTTCAAAGGGGGTAATCTTCATAGATTTTCTCAAAGGATACAGGACAATCATGGGGGCTTATTATGAAGAAATTTTAAGAATATTGAAAACTGCATTGGTGAGAAAAAGGCCAGGAAATGAGCTGAGGAATTTTTTTCCATCACAACAATGCATCTGCTCATTCTTGGAGGACAGCAAGAGATGTCCTATGAGAATTTTGTTGGGAAAACTTACCCCATTCCCTAACAGCCCTGATCTTGCCCCTTCAGACTTCTTTTTGTCCCCCAAACTCAAAGAACATTTAAAAGGAACATGATTGGAGTCCCTCAAGGATGCCAAAACTGCCATTTTGATGTGGTACAAATCGAAGAGTAGAGAATTCTTTGCGGGGTGGGGGTTAAAGAGATGGAAATACCACCTTCGGAAGTGTATAGATCAAGGGGGAGGATATGTTGAGAAACAATAGCTTCACATTTTGATATTTTTGTTTAATAAAGGTTTCTATGATTTTGTAGCAATATTTTTTACATACCCTTGTAATATTTAAACGAGTGTATTTTTTAGTCTCCTTAAATTATGGTCCTCTTAAACTTCCCACTTATAGAATCAATGGTTGTCATTGCTTCTGGGGAGAAATGAACACTAGAACAAACGAGATCTTAACCAGCAGTATCAAAGATGACTTGCTTGGGTTCTCAGCTGAAAGATAGACTTTGTTAAAAGAGATTCTCTAACTTCTGAAAGCTCCATTTAAGTATCAGGAACCAAATGTGGTCATCTCAGACCATAAAAAAAAAAAAAAAATAGAGGATCACAAAAAGCCATGGTGTAGAGAGCACAGAATTATCTAGGCCATCTACCTCCTGGGCATATTCCTTTAGGAATCCAGTGCCTACCCAAGTCTTGGTATCAATTGGGGAGGTATAGGGCAAGAGAATGGAAACCGTGAGTGGACTGATGGGAAAGCTGAACACAGAAGGCACTTGGGCTCTACTTCTCATTTGGACTCTAGGGTGCAGATGACTCAGAGAATAATAACCCAATACCTCATGGGTTGCTTGCAACAGAATTGAAATGGCAGCATGATATTGTTTACTTAGAAAAGGAAGGAAGTGTTGACGTATTCTCTATCCCTTTCTCTACCCCAGGACTCTCAGCATATAAGCCTGCAGAGAAGCCTCAGAATTTCTAGTGAGCCCTCAGTGGGGTCTGTGCAACATCACTATTCTTAAAGACATTTACTTAGGCCCTTCATTTACCACCTCAAGCGTCCCAAATTATTCCTTATTTGTCATGGTTTTCTCAGCACTCACCATCCTACTCCCTTGACCACAATCCTCTGTGTGTCAATGTCCCTCACAAATAATTGCATATGATTCTGTAGATGGGGCATGACCAGCATCATGTACATTGGGTCTATCACTCCCCCGGCTCTGTATGTTATATTGCATTTAATGCAACCTAAGAATTCACCAGCTATTTTATTCATTATTTCATAATGTGAGCTTATTTGAAGTGCATATTCAACCAAAATGCCAGCCTTTTTCAACCCAGGTCTTTACCGTCTTGCACTTACATAAATTGATTTTTTTTTAGCCCAAGTCATTTTACCCAGCTGAATTTTGTCTTGTTGACTTTGGCCCATAATTCCAGTCTTTTGAGATTACTTTGAAATGCCGCCTAGTTCTGGTCATCTCCACTCAACATTTTTATTGGCCAATTTTATGAAGACATAAAAGATAAGCATATCCAGTTTGTGAGTAACACAGGAAGTCCTACAGCCTAGAGTTCTCTTTTGGAATGACTCTAAAGCATTAATCAGCACACAGAAGAACAAGAGAACATGTCCCTTACTCAAACACAACACAAAACTTGCCAAACTTTTTAGACAAAAGCCCCAGAAATGATTCTGGCTAAGGGCACAGACTGCCCTAGTGTTTCAGCTAAGGGCACAGAGGACAAGTCAGACCAGCCTGTACTGGAGTCCCAGGTGCAAGAGAGCTACTTCAGTTTTCTAAGCTTCAATAGTCTTATTTGAAGATGGATGTCATAAAAGTAAGCATCTCATAACTACTATGCATAGCCAATGACTACCTAAGGCATTCTCATATCCCCATCCATGAAACATGCCATGATCCACTAAGTTTATAGACCTCACCCCACCCACAAGGGCGTACGTTCACCTATTACAGGCTGAAGTCCAACAGTGCTTTCACCACACAGTAACCCCAACATACCCATAAGAATTAGCTTGCACATGGTAACAGCAAGTCTGAGTCTCATATACTCCTTAACTGTGATGTTCAACCATTACAAATTCATTAACTATACTCTGAATTTCTTATTTTGTTGCCAAAGACACAATAAGGCATTCAGACTAACTTCTTGCTTAAATATACACCTGATACATCTATGGCAACCCCCTGCCCTTCCTCCCCCAGGCACTCCCCAGGTTGACAGTGCACTCTTGTATTCGCTTGCGTCCCCAAACAGCAGTCTCCTTGAAGTCTAGCTTGTGTCTTAGACTTGGTCAATCAACAGTTCAGTGTCTTGTAGATAATTTCAATAACCACTTGCTGACAGTTCAAGCGTTCAGAAAGTATTTAGTTCTTCACAATGCCTTTTCTTAGTCTATTCTCCTCTTTTAAATGGTAAACCTTTTTCTATCCAGCCCCAAAGGTTACCACCAAGAAGTTTTTCCTAAGTCTTCCTTCCTTACTTCCCTCCTGATCTTCACAGACCACTAATATTTTAGGGTCACGACCATATTTCCTCTTATTTAAATACACCACTGATTATACAATAAATCTTCACCGTAAGTAGTTTTTCAAGGGGAAAAATAGAAAAATCACCACAACATTATATATATGCACTGCTTGTCCACATTCCAATTTCCAAAACCTGAATATACACACACATTTAAAAGTGAATGTTAGTACATCAGGGTCATGTTTATAGGAGGGGATGGAAGAACTCACCCACATATACACCCCAAAGCTCAGCTGGCTGTCTTGCAAAGACGTTGGATGCCACTGATCATCAAGGAGAACCAGGCAATGGAATTTGGATGATTTAGTATGATGCATTGCTTCTTGGAGAAATATAAATTAAAATGTGTACTCAATCATAAAATAATGTCATGGCTATCTCTAAGTGGCAGTTCATCTTTTTCCCATGGAGGTATATTTGTCTTTTCAATTCAACTGCTGCTATTGTTGTTGGTGTGTGCTTTAAGTTGATTCTGAGTCATACCAGTTGCCATTGAGTCAGTTCTGACTCATAGTGACCCTAAAGGACAGAGTAGAACTGCCCCATAGGGTTTCCAAGGAGTGCCTGGTGGACTTGAATGGCCAACCTTTAGGTTAGCTGCTATAGCTCTTAACCACTATGCCACCAGAGTTTCCTTCTGACTCATAGCGACCGTATATGACAGAGTAGAACTGCCCCATAGGATTTCCTAGACCGTACTCTTTACAGGAGCAAATAGCCAGGTCTTTTCTCCTGCAGCGCTGTTGATGGGTTCACCTTTCCATTAGTAGCTGAACATTTAACTATTGTGCCACTGAGGCTCCTTAATTCAACTGCAAACTCCTTAAAAACAGTGGTTATGTCCACACTTCATGCAATTATGTGTAATGGGAAGATGTGTCCTGGTGCCAATAATCCTGGATTTAAATCTCACCGCTAGCGATATGATCTTGTTCAAATGCCTTAACTCAACCTCTCTGCTTCTCAGCTTCCCCGGAAGGTTAGTCATGAAAATAACTGAGAGAGTGGATGTGAAAATAACTTCTACAAGATAAAAAAACAAAAACAAACCTGCCACCACCAAGTTGATTTCAACTCATAGCCACCCCATAGGACAGAGAAGAACTGCCCCATGGGGGTTCCAAGGCTATAAATCTTTGTGGGAGCAGCTGGTGGGTTCAAACCACTGACCTTTCAGGTAGCAGCCACTGCACCACCAAGGTTCCTCTCTACAAAATAGGTGCTCAGGAAATTACATTTATTTTACATAATTGGTAGTCTTGAACAATGTATATTCTAAATGGTGCCTACTTGATCATCTTTCTAGTTAACTGTTTCCTGGGTACTAAGGGTTGGAATCACTGAACCCAGGATAACCAAAACTCTTTTTTAGTTTTTGGCCCCAGCCCAGCATTGTTTTGGCACCAGTCCCTGACACCTTTGAGCTGCCCTTGCTAGGTTCCTACTTCTGAACTCATTCCTCCTGGCCATTTGGAAGAACGGTGATTAGGGAAAGCTTAGCTTCCTCGACCATAGATAATTTACTTTGGGACACTCAGACTTTATCTCCTTCCTGGGAGCCTAGCTCTCAAACACAGTGGACTGGTCTTAGGAGAGGAAAATAAAACCACCACGTACATCTTCCCTGGAAATACTCGTGATTCTTAATTTACAGCTATTTGTGCGTGTATGTTTATATATATACATGTTTATATTTTTAACCATACCTCATGATCGACTTGACCAACTCCAGTGACAGAAAAGGTAGGTGTCAGGAATTGAGGGGGCCATTAAATATTATTGCTTCTCTTTCCCTGCCTATGTTTGGAACCAACTGAGAAGGGAAGAGGAACATGGCACCCTTGTTACTGACAAAACTGTTAAAAATATGGCTTAGATGTGTAGCAACAATGAATGGGCTTCCTCACAATGAACTCTGAAATTCAGCAGACTTACCCACCAGGCATGGCATGCCAGGACCTGTCCTTAAGCCTCTGCTGGAGAAGCCAAGTAGACTGTGAATGTGGAGCTCAGGCACATGCAAGAAGAGCGGAGAGAGGACGGGCACAGCTGCACATGCCCATCACAAAAATCACTTCTCATTCAAGCACACCTTGATTTACAAATCTTCTGAGAATCAAGCTGTTTTGAGCAAAGACAGTCTGGGCAAGGAGGGGCTTTGGAGCTGGGTGGACAGAGGCTGCCACTGAAGAGAGCCAGGAGGTTGTGGCCAGTCCTCCCAATGAAGGGAAGGATGACGTGCCGGCCCTGCTGGGCCCGAGGGCAACAGGGAGGAGCCAGGCCTGGCACTTGTCACCATGCCTCCCGTTCCATGGCTGTCCCTAGTAACAGTCTCTGACAACAAAGTGTGGATGGAATGCACACTCGTGTTAAATCACAAATCACTGCTCCAGCTTGGGGTATGATAAAAGACATTTCTCTTACGTGAGTTACTGAGCGAAAAATGGATCATAGGTGGTGCATTAGATTCCTAGGGCAGCCATAACAAACTACCTCAAATTAGGTGGCTTAAAACAACAGAAAATGATTCTCTCATGGTTCAGGAGAACAGATGTCTAAAATCAAGATGTCTGCAGGATTGATTCCTTCTAAAGGCTCTCAGGGGGTAAATCATTCCATGTTTCTCTCCTAGCCTCTGATGGTTGCCAGCAATCCTTGTGTTCCTTGGCTTGTGACAGCGTCGCTCCACTATCTGCCTCCACTGTCACTTGACCTTCTCCTCTGTGTCTCTATGTACTCTTCTCTTCCCGTAAGGACACCAATCATTGGATTTAGGGCCCATCCTAAAACCAGGATGATATCATGCACAATCCTTAACTAATTACATCTGCAATGGCCCTATTTCCAAATAAGATTACACTCTTAGGTTCCAGATGGACATAAATTTATTCAGAACACTGCTCAACCCATTATAGGAGCTATTGTGTGATGGCTCAGGATCCAGAATGCCAGGGGGCTGTGTCGCAGCCATGGGTCCTTGAACAAAGTACTTAATCTCTCGGTGCCTCGTTTTCCTTGCCTGTAATAAAGTGAGTAATAATAAAATAATAATGTTTTTTTTTTTTTATAGTGCCTACCTCCTTGGGTTGTTCTCAGGCTTTTAAGTTCATCCATGTGAACTACTTGAAACAGTATATTGAGCATGCAATGATTACAGGAATATCTTGTTTTATCATGCTTCACAGATACTACATGTTTTTAAAAATTCAAAGTTTTTGTGGCAACCCTGCATCGAGCAAGTCTATTGGCAGAATTTTTCCAACAGCATGTGCTCACTTCATGCCTCTGTGTCACATTTTGGTTATTCTTGCCATATTTCCAACTTTTTCATTATTATTATGTCTGTTATGGTGATCTGTGATCAGTGATCTTTGATGTTATTATTTTAATTGTTTTGGGGCACCACAAACCGCCCCCATGTAAGACGGCGAACTTAATTGATAAATGTGTGCATTCTGACTGCTCCACCAACCAGCCTTCCCCTGTCTCCCTCTCCCTTCCTTTCTTCCAGCCTCCCTATTCCCTGAGACACGACAACATTGAAATTAATAACCCTGTAATGGCCTCTAAGTGTTCCAATGAAAGGAAGAATTGCATGTCTCTCAATTTAAATCAAAAGCTAGAAGTGATTAAGCTTAGTGAGGAAGGCATGTCAAAAGATGAGATAGGCCAAAAGCTAGACCTCTTGCACCAGTTAGCCAAGCTGTGAATGCGGAAGTTGTTAAATTGAAGGAAATTAAAAGTGCTACTCCAGTGAACATACGAATGATAACAAAGTGAAACAGTCTTATTGCTGATATGAAGGAAGTTTTAATGGCTTGGATAGAAGATGAAACCAGCCACAAAATTCCCTTAAGCCAAAGCCTAATTCAGACCAAGGCCTTAACTCTCTTCAATTCTGTGAAGGCTGAGAGAGATGAAGAAGCTGTGGAAGAAAAGTTTAAAGCCAGCAGAGGTTGGTTCATGAGGTTTAAGGAAAGAAGCTGTCTCCATAACATAAAAGTACAAGATGACGCAGCAAGTGCCGATGTAGGAGCTGTGGCAAGTTACCCAAATGATCTAGATAACTGATGAAAGTGGCTACACTAAACAACAAATTTTCAATGTAAACTAAACAGCCTTATATGGAAGAAGATGCCACCCACTACTGTCCTAGCTGGAGAAGTCAATGCCTGGTTTCAAAACTTCAAAGAGCAGGCTGACTCTTTTGTTAGGGATAGATGCAACTGGTGACTTGAAGTTGAAGCCAATGCTCATTTACCATTCCGAAAATCCTAGGGCCCTTAAGAATTAGCTAAATCTACTATGCCTGTGCTCTATAAATGGAACAACAAAGCCTAAATGACAGCATATCTGTTTACAGGATGGTTTACTGAATATTTTAGCTCAATTTTGAGACTTACTGCTCAGAAAAAAAAGATTCTTTTCAAAATATTACTGCTCATTGACAATGCACTTGGGAGGCGGAGCCAAGATGGCGGAATAGACAGACGCTTCTGGCAAGCCCTCTTTACAACAAAGACCCAAAAAAACAAGTGAAACGAGAATATTTGTGACAACCTGGGAGCCCTGAGCATCAAAGGCAAGCTTAGACAACGAACTGAGGGGCAGGGGAAGGAAGAGACTGTTCAGAAGTGGAGAGGAGTTACCGGACCTGAATCGCGGGGAGCCCTCAGGCACCGTTCCTGGAGCAGCGGCGCGGCAGCAGGCTGGTACTAGCGTTCGGCCGTGGTTTCCTCAGGGAGAAGCAGCCAGCCACACAGCCTACTCACGCCTCCAGAACCTGAGGAGAATGGTGCTTTCAGCAAAAGCTAAGTACTTCCGTATATTTTACCACGTCCCCCACCCCCAAGCCGGCTTCAGCAGCTGAATCCCTGGGCCTGAGATTGCCCTGTTGAGCACCAAGAGCCATCCGCCTGGCCTTGGGGAAGGAAAAAATCTGCAATTGGGGAGAAAAGATAGTTCGCTAGCTCCATTAACCAGGGGAGCGTAGGACAGAAGCATCTCCTGTCCAGTCATAAATGTCCATAGACCTTGAGCACCTTTCCCTTCTGCATGGACCTGTGTGGGCCTATTTCGGGAGAATAGGCCATTGTTGGCAAACTCCAACCATTTCAGCTGTGTGGTGGAGAGGTGGGTGTTTGACTTTTGACATTGCTTTGCCTATTAAACAAGGTCCTCACCTACCCACATCAGGGACCTAAAGACTGATAGCTCCACTCAGGTCACCCAGCCACCCGCGACAGGGGTCCAAAGATAACTGGTACCTCCCAGTCCTTACAACCAAAAACTTTGGGTGCCCATGGTTCGTCTGCAGAACCCACCCACCAGCATGCTCTAGGGAACAGGGATGCGTTTTCCCCAGAGACACTTGAGGGTTGGTTCTCAGCCCCCTGCCTTGTTCAGAGCGTGACCCCCTGCTGCAATCAGATGCCAGTATATATGCCAATCACCCTTGCCCCTCTAAGACTGTAGGACAGAGCCTGTGCCACACACTTGACGATCCTAGACCCAGTCCTGATGAGTCGATTCCGACTCATAGTGACCTTATAGGACAGAGTAGAAGTGCCCATAGAGTTTCCAAGGAGCACCTGGCGGATTCGAACTGCCAATCCTTTGGTTAGCAGCCGTAGCTGAATTCATACAAGAAAACTGAATGGACTCCTAGACTGATATACCTGATAGATAACAGCTCTAGCCAGCTGGGGACAGGACACCAGAGCTCCAAAGGTGAAAATAATCAAGCTAGCTCACTCAAGCAACCCATAGGGGTATACCAAAACAAAACAAAGCAAGCAGCTATGACACAGTAAGCAAGCATAAACTAATACAATAACTTATAGATGGCTCGGAGACAACAGTCAATATCAGGTCACATAAAGAAACAGCCTATGATCACCTTAACAGGCTCTCAGAACAAAGAATCTAGGGATCTTCTAGATGAAAGTGCATTCCCGGAATTACTAGATGCAGGATACAAAAGTTTAATATACAGAACTGTTCAAGACATCAGGAAGGAAATGAGGCAATACACAGAACAAGCCAAGGAACACACAGATAAAGCAATTGAAGAAATTAGAAAGATTATTCAGGAACATAATGAAAAGTTTAATAACCTGGAAAAACCCATAGACAGACAGCAATCAGAAATTCAGAAGATTAACAATAAAATTACAGAAGTAGACAACTCAACAAAAAGTCAGAGGAGCAGAATTGAGCAAGTAGAAGCTAGAATTTCTGGACTCAAAGATAAATCACTTGGCACTAATATATTAAAAGAATTTTAAAAAATGAAGAAACTTTAAGAATCATGTGGGACTCTATCAAGAGAAATAACCTACGAGTGATTAGAGTACCAGAACAGGGAGGGATAACAGAAAATACATAGAAAATTGTTAAGATTTGTTGGTAGGAAACTTCCCTGATATTGTGAAAGATGAGAAAATATCTATCCAGGATGCTCATCGAACTCCACATAAGGTAGATCTGAAAAGGAAGTCACCAAGACATATTATAATCAAACTTGCCAAAACCAAAGATAAAGAGAGAATTATAAGAGCAGCGAGGGATAAACGAAAAGTCGCCTACAAAGAAGAGCCAGTAAGAATAAGCTCGGACTACTCAGCAGAAACCATGCAGGCAAGAAGGCAATGGGATGACATATTTAAAAAATTGAAGGAAAAAAATTACCTGCCAAGAATCATATATCCGGCAAAACTGTCTCTTAAATATGAAGGTGAAATTAAGACATATCCAGATAAACATAAGTTGAGGGAATTCATAAAAACCAAACCAAAACTACAAGAAATACTAAAGGGAGTTCTTTGGTTAGAAAATCAATAATATCAGGTATCAATCCAAGACTAGAACACTGGGCAGAGCAACCAGAAGTCAACCCAGACAGGGAAATCAAAAAAAAAAAAAAAGCAAGATTATTAAAAAAAAAAAAAAAAACCCAAAATACAGTAACAGCGATGTTAGTATATAAAAGAAGACAACATTAAAATAATAAAGGGGGATGTAATCATACACCTTCCATATGGAGAGGAAGATACAGCGATACAAAGAAATAAAAGTTTTAAATTTAGAAAAATATGGGTAAATAATAAGGTAACCACAAAGGAGACAAACCATCCTACTCATCAAAATAAAATACAAGGGAAAAATAAGAGACTCAGCAGAAACAAAATCAACAAAAACAAATATGAGGAAAGGACAATATATAAAGAAAATCTACTCAGCACATAAAATCAAGTGGGAAAAAAAAACTGTCAACAACACACGCAAAAAGACATCAAAATGATAGCACTAAATTCATACCTATCCGTAATTACCCTGAATGTAAATGGACTAAATGCACCAATAAAGAGACAGAAAGTGGCAGAATGGATTAAAAAACAAGATCCATGTATATACTGCCAGCAAGAGACACACCTTAGACTTAGAGACACAAACAAACTAAAACTCAAAGGATGGAAAAAAATATATCAAGCAAACAACAATCAAAAAAGACCAGGAGTGGCAATATTAATTTCTGACAAGGCACTTGGTCACCCAAGAGCTCTGATGGAGATGTACAAGGAGATTAATGTTGTTTTCATGCCTGCTAACACAATATCCATTCTGCAGCCCAGGATCAAGGACTTGTTTCGACTTTCAAGTCCTATTATTTAAGAAATACATTTTGTGAGGCTATAATTGCCATAGATAGTGATTTCTCTGATGGATCTGAGCAAAGTAAATTGGAAACCTTCTGAAAGGAGTCACAATTATAGATGCCATTAAGAACATTCATGATTCATGGGAGGAGGTCAAAATATCAACATTAACAGGAATTTAGAAGAAGTCAATTCCAACCCTCATGGATGACTTTGAAGGGTTCAAGACTTCAGTGGAAGAAGTAACTGTGGATGTGGTGGAAATAGCAAGAGAACTAGATTTAGAAGTGGAGACTGAAGATGTGACAAAATTGCTGCAATCTCATGATAAGACTTTAATGGATGAGGAGTTTTCTTATGGATAAGAAAAGAAAGTGGTTTCTTAAGATGGAATCTACTCCTGGTGAAGATGCTGTGAACATTGTTGAGATGACAACAAAGGATTTAGAATATTACATAAGCTTAGTTGATAAAGCAGCAGCAGGGTTTGAGAGGATTGGCTCCAAGTTTGAAAGAAGTTCTACTGTAGGTAAAATGCTATCAAATAGCATCGCATGCTACAGAGAAATCGCTTATGAAAGAACGAGTCAATAGATGCTGCAAACTTCAAAGTCTTATTTTAAGAAATTGCTACAGCCACCTCAACCTTCAGCAACCACCACCTTGATCAATCATCAGCCATCAACATTGAGGCAGGACCCTCCATCAGCAAAAAGATTACAACTCACTGAAGGCTCAGATGATGGTTAGCATTTTTTACCAATAAAGTATTTTTTTAATTAAGGTATGTACATAGTTTTTTTTAAGAAATAATGTTATTTCACACTTAACAGGCTATAGTACAGTGTAAACATAACTTTTATATGCAGTGGGAAACCCAAAAATTCATGCAACTTGCTTTATTGCAATATTCACTTTATTGTGATGTCTGAAACTGAGCCAGGAATATCTCCAAGGTATGCTTGTATTGGCTATGCCTATTATCTAATTCTTGATTATCTTCACCAAAGAGAAAGCAAGGAGACATAGAATATTCAGAAATCAGCTCTGCTGTACAGAAACACTTTCTCAGACTTATATAGTCCATTTTACTACCCCAACCTCCACTGGTTTGTAGAGCGTGGGAGTACACCTGTCATCGGAGACCCCAATATATCAGGAAAATTTCACCAGAAGGCCACTGAGACTGGGCAGTGGAAAAGGAGGCAGGTGACTCAGCAGTGCTGTGCTATGCAGGCATGGCTCACCCTGATTCCATCTCCTCTCCTTCCTAAATACTGGCATCTATAGCTATCAACCCAAGTCATGGCTCACCCTGTACCCCTATAGAGGGTAAGGGAGATAAAGGGTGGTTGGAAAGCCTCTGAATCCAAGAGCTTTGCTCCCACCCTCAGTTCCATGACTCCAGAATGGACTGTGGGCCAGGGGGCGGCAGATCATGAAGATAGTGGGTGCATGTCACACTCTAAAGGGCTTTGTGTGGAATGTTCACAGGATCATCAGCAGCTTGAGAGGCACCAGAGAGGACACCAGGGCTGGGCAGGGGAGAGCAGACCAATTCCACATGAGGCGTCATGGAGCACGATGGGCAGGGCAGAGTCAGAGCCAAATAGGGTCTAGTGGCCATGACTATGAAGCCAAAGGAGCCCAAAGAATCTGAGACGGAGGGGGGTCACCAGCTATCTTAGTTTCTTAATGCTACTGTAACAAAAATACCACGAGTGTGTGACTTTAACGAACAGAAATTTATTTTCTAGTGGTTTAGGAGGCTAGAAGTCCGAATTCAGAGTGCTGGCTCTAGGAGGCTTTCTCTGTCTGCTCTGGGGGAAAATCCTATCTCACTGTGGTGTGGTGAATTATTTAATATGGCCCTTCTAGCCATAGCCTTTGTGACTCCCTCACAATGATTGGGTGGGGCTATGCAAATAAGGTGTATGGAACCCTAACAAGGCAATTGGTCAGTTTTGCTATCCTGTTAGGCTTAAAATGAGCCATCCCAGAGGTGGACTTCACCACCACCAAAAAAGAAAAGCTAGAAGTGGAGCATATCTTTTGGACCTGGAATCCCTGCACTGAGAACCTCCTAGACCCAGGAGACAAGGAGAGAGGGCTGTAACATCAGAGATGGCAGAAGCAGCAACAGAGAAACAGCAGAAGAACCAGGAGATGATTTGGTTCCTTCCCAGCCCATGGAGTAAGAAAGCAGCTGAGCACCTTCTGGCAGGATGCTTGCTGGTAGAGTGGTGTGACTCTGAGCACTTGGCAGAACTAGGCCCCTGTGACCCACGGAGCCAGAAAGCTGAGCACCCTCTGGCAGGAGGCTTGCTGATGGAGTGGTGTACCTCTGGGCACTTGTCAGCAGAGCTAAAGAGCTTTGTAACACTCGCCTGAGCCGGGCAGAAGCCAGGCTAAGGGACCTAGGGGCTGAGAGGCTGAGACCCAGAGAGAGGCCTCCCTGCAGACATGGCTGAGAAGACACTGTCCTGATGGAAGAACAGTATCCTGAGTCATCTCTGATCCTGAATTGGAATCTTCTACTTCCCTAATAAACCCTATAACTGTAAGTATGGTCTGTGAGTTCTGTGTGGCCTATGCAATGAATTATCCGAGCCAGCAGAGGAGTAGGGAGAGCCATGCGAGGGATGGTGGGCATCAGAATCAGTAAAAAGTCTGGAGAAAGGAGGTATATCTGACTTCTGCGTCATAGGAATCAGCCTTGTGCTATTGACCTTGATTCTCTCTCCTCCCTCTCCTGAAGTTAGAGGAGGTCAGATGCCTCCGCCTTGCCATTTTTACACTCACCTCCTCTAGCGTTCTTCTGGACGTTCCTTAGAGATTTCCACCTAGCATGTATCTTCCCCTCGATGCTTGCTTCTCTGTGCCTCATCTGCTCTTTTATATCTCAGAAGTGAGTAGTTTTAGGACGCACCATACAGTGGTATGATCTCATTAATATAACAAAGAAAACTCTATTCCCAAATGGGATTACATTCACAGGTATAAAACCCAAACCCACTGCCATCGAATTGATTCCGACTCATAGCAACCCTTTAGGACAGAGTGGAACTGCCTCATAGGGTTTCCCAGGAGCTCCAGGTGGATTTGAACTGCCGACCTTTGGTTAGCAGCCACAGCTCTTAACCACTGCACCATCAGGGTTTCCCTCACAAGTATAGAGGTTAGGGTTCCAACACATATTTTGGGGGGTGGGGACACAGTTTGTTCTATGACACCAGCCTCAGCAGGGCCACATGGTGGGCTTCTAGGACAGGTCAGAGGCAAGGACCCCACTTCCATGAGAGGTCAGAGGCAAGGACTCAGCCCATGGGTCTGAAGGGACTGTCTGGAGGACCCAAGCTAGATACGGGGTATGGATAGGAAACCTTAGGGCCCAGCACCCCAGGAGTTTGCCCCCTTTAGGGAGACTGTGACCTTACGTACAGCAATAAGTATAATTACATGTACTACTTATTAATGCCTACTCTCTGCCAGGAATTGTGTTAAAAGAGTCATATTTATCATCTCATGTAATGGTTACAATAACCTTATCAGGTAAACATGTTATTACCTTCCATGCATACTAGGACATGTTATCTACGACTTGGGCCAAGGGACTTGGTGAGCCTCATTCCCTACTATCAAACAGTGTGAGCCAGGCACAGACAAGGCGCTTAGTAAATATTTCCTGAACAGTATTCAAATGAGGACACTGATGCTTAGAAACCCTAAGTAACTTGCCGAAGGTTACATCGGTTGTGAGTGAAAAGTCAGGAATCAAACCCAGATCTGGGCAACTCCTAAGTTGGGACCTTTTCCAATTTTCTGTGTAAAATAGAAAGAAATCATAATACCCAGCTTCTAGCTCCAGTTCTCTCTCTCATGGTGTGACCTTGGGCAAGTGGCTTCACATCTCTGGGCTTTGATTTTCTCCCCTGAGCAGTGGACCTCCAGGATTCCTTCCAGCCCTCTGGCTCTGTGACCTCCCTGGCTCCAGGGGAACCCTACAGTATCGCCTGAGTCATGGTGTGCGCTCCTGTGGAAGCAGAGATATGGGAAGGCAATGCCACCATGAAGAAAAGGCCAATGGGAGTATAGCTCTCTCTCCAGTGAGGAAGTTATTTACTTTTCCCCATGGGGAAGTGGCCGCTGCTGCTGCTCAAATGAAGTGAAGTGGACACCTTGCAGCTCTGAGAGTTGGCAGCTTATGCTTCCAGAGCCTCATGTCCATTCCAGCAAAGGAAGGAAACATAAGAGCTCTTATGATAAGAGCTAGTTGACATATGGGGTTAACAAGATTCTGAACGCAGAATACTAACTTAAGCCACACTCAAAAATCTCCTTCATTCTTGTCACATTTTGACCTTAAGTTTTAAACACTCTTGCTCAGTAAGTTTTGTCCATTTAAAACACAGTGGCCCAAAGAAATGAACTTTGAAATAGCCATCCAGTTGCTTTGAATTACATGCTATGTTCAGGATCCCTAGTATCAGATTTAACAAGGTTTAAATACTGTTATGAAAATAATTTGTGTGTTTATACAGGCTCACTCCCAAGGTTCGTATCATTTTCTTCCCACAACTCCAAAGTAGCTCACACGCAGTCTTTGACATCCCTTTCTCCTCTGATAGCTGCTTTTGTTTAGTGAGGTAAAGAAGAAGGTTAAATTACATTAGAGTGGTGACCCTTAACCTATTTGGGGGTGGGGGGTCAGAGTCCCTTTCCAGAATCTGGTGAAAGCTGTGGAACATCATTTTTACATCTACTCTCCCTGGGGCATAGTGGTTAAGTACTACGGCTGCTAACCAAGAGGTTGGCAGTTCAAATCTGCCAGGCGCTCCTTGGAAACTCTATGGGGCAGTTCTACTCTGTTCTCTAGGGTCTTTATGAGTCAGAATCGACTTGACGGCAGTGGGTTTGGTCTCCCATTTCCAAGTCTATGAGCACATACCCACAAAAAGTTATATAGAACTTTATAACAAAAAGTTATATAGAACCCTCTGAAGCCCACCAATAGAGGTCTCTAAACAGTTAAGTGTTCAACTACTAGCTGAAAAATTGATGATTTGAACCCCTCCAGAGGTGCCTTGGAAGATAGGCCCAGTGATCTGCTTCTGAAAGATCAGCCATTGAAAACCCTATGAAGCTGGTTGCACAATTGCACAACTAAAAGAATGTCATCAATGTCACTGAATTGTACATGTAGAAATGGCTTAAGTGGTATATGTTTGCTGTGTATATTCTCAACACCAAAATAGAATTTAATTTTTTTTAAAAAACCCCTATGGAGCAGTTCTACTCTGCACACATGGGGTTGCCATGAATCGAACTTGACTCAACAGCAACTAGCAACAACAACGTGTTATTTCAACAAACGTTGTGGTTAGTTGTCATAGAGCCAGCTCCAAATAATGGCAACCCCATGTACAACAGGACAAAACGTTGTCCGGTCTTGTGCCATCTTCACAATCGCTGGTATGCTTGAGTCCATTGCTTCAGCCACCGTGTATTTTGAGTGCCTTCCAACCTAGGGAGCTTATCTTCTAGCACTATATCAGACAATAGTCATTGGCTGATTTTCAGAAGTAGATTGTCAAGATGTTCTTCCTAGTCTTTTTAATCTGGAAGATCCACTGAAACCTGTCCACCATGGGTGACCCTGCTGGTATTTGAAATACTGGGGCATAGCTTCCAGTATCACAGCAACATGCAAGCCACCACAGTATGACAAACCAACAGACAGGTGGTGGTTTCAACAAGTGATCAGAATAACTGGATAGCCACATGAAAAAAAAGATGAACCTTGACCCTTAACTGATACCTTATATAAAAATTAATTCAAATTGGGTCATAGACCTAAAAGTAATAGCTAAAACTGTAAAATTTCTAGAAGAAAATGTGGGAGAACATCTGTGTAACCTTGGACTAAACAGTAATTTTTTAGACATGACACAAAAAGCATCACATATAAAAGAAAAAGTGATAAATTGGACTTCATCAAACCTAAAAACTTTTACTGTTTGAAAGACTGTTAAGAAAATGAAAATATAAGCTACAAACTAGGAGAAAACATTTGCAGAACACCGATCTCTGTCCCCCTCTTAAGACACGTCTCCAGAAGTCCTGCCCAACAGTGTTCGCTTAGATTTCATTGTTCACCCTTAGCTTTCAAGTAGACTGGGAAATGTAGTCCTACCTGAGAGGGCAGTAGTGGCTCAGTGGTAGAATTCTTGCCCTCCATGCAGGAGACCTGAGTTTGATTCTCAGCCTACGCACATCATACACAGTCGCCACCTCTCTGTACCTGGAGGCTTGTATGTTGCTCTGATGCTGGATAGGTCTCAGTGGAGCGTGCAGACTAAGACAAACTAGGAAGAAAAACCTGGTAATCTACTTCCAAAAATCAGCCAATGAAAACTCTATGGCTCACAACAATTCAATCTGCAACTAATCGTGGGGTTGGTGTGGACCAGAGAGAATTTCATTCTGTTGGGCATGGAGTCACCATGAGTTGGGGGTCGACTCAACAGCACCTAACAACAATAATGCTGACTGAAAAAAGTTGGGTTCTGAGACCAAGGAAGTAGACGCATGCATATGAAATTGAGAACCAAGACTATGTCACTCCTGCAAGGCAAATTTTTAAAAAGAAAACAGAGTCTGATTTGGGCTAGGAGGAGTTCTCAACAGGTCAATACCAAGCACTTCTCACATATTTGGCACTGTGCTCAGTAACATAAATAAGGGTAGAACACAGACTCTGTCCTTGAGCTCAGCCTATGGGAGGGCACAAGCCTAATACACAGGATGCAGTAAGAAAGGACTCATGTACCAACCTATAATGTGCAGGCTGTCTATACAGGGAAAGGACTACACAGAGAAGGAGGGGAGAAATCACTGAAGCGCGGCTGTCAGCAAAGATTATGGAGGAAATGGTTCTGAACCTGGCCTTGGTAGCAAGTAACTTCAAGAAGCAGAGGGAAGTAGAAAAGGCCTTGCATAGTGGTTAAGGGTTCAGCTGCTAACTATGAGGTTCGCAGTTCGAATCCACCAGGTGTTCCTTGGAAATCCTATGGGGCAGTTCTACTCTGTCCTATAAGGTGGCTATGAGTTGGAATTGACTCGATGGCAATTTTTTTTTTTAACCCAAGGCACAGAAACAGGCAGTTGGGTGCTGCCTTCAAGGACTACAAATGTGGTGTGCCTAACCACAGTAGGAGGAGTGTATTGAGAAGTAAGAGTTAAGTTTGGATTAAGCCAGGTCAAGGTGAATATAAAAGCTACTCACAGAACTCTGGGCTTGATGGCAAAGTGGGCACTCCTTCTGGAACCAAGGAGTGACTGGATGAAAGCTAATTTATTCAGATCTCCAGCTCCTTCTTCCAAACAGGCCTCTGGCCGTTGACTTACTCCATACCCACTGTTAAGGAAGATAAACCAAAAACAAACAAACAAATCCATTACCCTTGAGTCAACTCCAACTCACAGGGATCCTATAGGACAGAGTACAGCTGCCCCATAGGGTTTCCAAGGCTGTAATCTGTATAGATGCAGACTGCCACATCTTTCTCCCTCAGAGCAGCTAGTGAGTTTAAACCACCGACCTTTCAGTTAACGGCTTAGCTTGACCACTTCACCACCAGGGCTCCTTGTTAGAGTAGACAGGTTATTTATTCATGGAAGGGAAATCCTTCTTGTTGCACCAGCCATCAGCAGTCTTTAATACAGAACCAGAGGCAGCCTCAGAGTCTTCCTCAGCCCCATCCAAGAAGCCATTGCCACGTAATCAGAGCTGGCATTTAGTACACCCTGTATGTGGGCGCTGACAAACCACATCTCTGCCTCCAGTACCTCCCAGCAACCCTCTACTACCACCACAACAATCACCATCACCTCCACCACTTTCATCGCCACTTCTAATCCTCTGTGTACATTCTTCACGCTGTGGCTGTTCTCCCTGTCACTGCTTGATAGTCACTTACACCTTGATTTCACCTGGAAAAAAAATGTTAGAAGTGAACCAGAACCCTGTGTGACATGGCCATGGACAGACTCCTCAAGAATGACTGAAAGGATTAGTCTACCCCAGTGCACGGAGCAGCCAGGGGTGGAGGTGTAGGGTGGAGAGAGGGATCAGAAGCAAGGGAGCTGTTGGGATCCTACCACAATGAGCCAAGCCTGAGGAGATGGCAGCCTGAACTGGGGTGGGAGTGGAGAGGGAAGGTAAGAGGTCTTGCTGAGAGAATTGTCAGGTTAACAATTCAGCCTTAAGAGCCCTGATCATCCTTCTAATGCCATTCTTTGCCTAACAATTAGCAAGCTATTTTATGTGTGAGTTTAAGGGCACAAGGCTTCTTCATTCTAGGCTGTCGTCTTCAGATGAGATCATTACTGGATCACCACAGCAAGCAAAGCAAAGGAAAAGAGAAAAGAGAAAAGGATACCACATTTATGACTGAGAGCTGTTCTTGTGTGAAAATCAGGATGAGGCAGGGTGATATTGAAAGCTTTTAAAGATTTCCTTTCTCCTCCTAACAAAGCATCAGAGAAAATATTCACATGCTGTTATTACATGCATAGATCTATCCCAGAGTCGCCATGGTGACACTGTGTATGTTTGCAGGGCTGGAAGGAATCAGAGGTGGAAATAAAGCTAGGATGGGCCAGACCTGGGAGTCCAGCTGGAATTTTCCTCTGATCCTCAGCAGGCAATTAGTTAACAGAAAGCTAACATGCTTTTCTGAGGTTCACCATTGAAATTGCTATTTCCAACAGCTCAAGGAAAAGAAAGCATAAACCACAACAATTACTCTTGGGAATGTTCATGAAGACCCATTTTCCCCAAGCAGAGTTTAATGGGTAGGGGTTTTGTCATAAGAATTCCTTAGGCACTGAAGGCCATGGTATCAGTATAAAAGATGGCAAGGTAGGAGGGGCCAGGTGTCAGGGGGGTCAGCTGAAGCCCCGCTCACTCATGATGTATGGTGGCATGTAAGTCAGAAAGTGCTACATGGTATCTAACCTACTTCCTTCATGCCTGATGTTTCCTGCCTATTCTACATGGATTTGAAGAACAAAACTCATCAATATCTATAAGAAATCCATTTTTCTAGGTGAGACCTGTCACCTCAGCACTGATTCTCCCACAGAGAACCTTTATTCTTAGCAATCCCTCAAGTAAGACACTCAGTCTTGTAACCATTTCTTTGTCTTCTGAAGTGTCTCCAAACTTTCTGTTAAATTGAGGAGCCATAAACTCGGTAAAAGCTGGGCTATATATGAAGAACAGGGCATCAGGTTTGGAGGAAGACTCATTAACAATCTGCGTTATGCAGATGACACAACCTTGTTCGCTGAAAGTGAAGAGGACTTGAAGCACTTACTAAAGAAAATAAAACACCACAGCCTTCAGTATGAATTACACCTCAACAGAAAGAATACAAAAATTCTTACAACGGGACCAATTAGCAACATCATGATAAATGGAGAAAAGTTTGAGGCTGTCAAGGATTTCATTTTACCTGGATCCACAATCAACACCCGTGGAAGCAGCTGTCAAGAAATCAAAAGACGCATCGCCTTGGGAAAACCGCTGCAAGAGGTCTCTTTAAAGTGTTAAAAAGCAAAGCTGTCACCTTGAGGGCTAAAGCGCACCTGACCCAAGCCATGGTATTTTCAATTGCCTCATATACACGTGAAAGCTGGACAATGAATAAGGAAGATTGAAGAAGAATTGACACCTTTGAGTTGTGGTATTGGCGAAGAATATTGAATATACCATGGACTGCCAAAAGAATGAACAAACCTGTCTTGGAAGAAGCACAACCAGAATGCTCCTTGGAAGCCAGGATGGCAAGACTTCATCTCACATACTTTGAACATGTTGTCAGGAGGGATCAGTCCCTGAAGAAGGACATCATGCCTGGTAAAGTAGAGGGTCATTGAAAAAGAGGAAGACCCTCAATGAGATTGATTGACATAGTGGCTGCAACAAGGGGCTCAAGCATAGCAACAATTGTGAGGATGGTGCAGGACCAGGCAGTGTTTTGTTCAGCTGTGCATGGGGTCACTATGGGTCAGAACTGATGCCACGGCACCTAACAACAACAACAACAAACTTGGTAACATCAGGAATTCTGACCAGCATTTAGCCCAATGAAGGACTAATGTCCCTACGGACTAAACTTATTTTTAGACAAAACACATAAACACATGCATAATGGCCAGCATTTAATTCAGTGTCTGGAACATATTAGGATCTCAAAAAATATTTGCCAAATAAATGAATAAAGGTCCCATCAAAAAAACCAAAACCCATTGCCATTGAGTCAATTCCAACTCATAGCGACCCCATAAGGCCTTCCAAGGCTGTAAATCTCTACCGAAGCAGACTGCCACATCTTTCTCCCTCAGAGCTGCTGGTGGTCTCAAACCCCCAAAGTTTCAGTTAGCAGCCCAGCATTTTAACCACTGCACCACCAGGGCTCCTTACAGCTCTCATTAATAGGTTTAAAACAGTGCAAAAAATGTGTGGAAAGTGGTTCCCACCTGAAAAGTTTGGTGAACTTTTTTCAAGGGGTAGAAAGAAAATGTTGAATGGGATAGAGTGCTAAACTTATTGTAGTTTCAAACTCATCCCTCCTGACTGAAAACCAGAACAAAACAAAACCTGTTGCAAATCATGGGGATTCCATGTGCTTCAGAGCAGAACTGTGCTCCATAGGATCTCCATGGCCGTGACCTGTTCTTCCAAGGTGCCTCTGTGTGCATTTGAACCGCCTAGAATTTTTAGGTACCTTTTATAGTTAGTAACTGAGTGCTTAACTGTGCGACCCAGAGATTCCTCTGTTCTTCTTATACAGATAGTCATCCCCATCCAACCTCCAGGAGTGTGGAGTTCAAAGTTTACTTGGAGATGTATTGGTAGGTCTCAGTTGAATGGTAGTGTATCCTCCTCAATACGACAGCCTAAGATTTTGGAAGACGGCAAAGTGAGATGAAGGAGGGGCAGTGTTATGAATCAAACTGTGTCCCGCCAAAATATGTGTTATAAATCCTAACCTAGTTGCCTGTGGTTATAATCTCATTTGGGACCGGGCTGTCTTTGTTATATTAATAAGACAGAATTAGTGCAAGGTATGTCTTGAGTCAATCTCTTTTGAGAGGTAAAAGAGATTAAAGGAGCAAGCTAGGAGAAGTGGGGTAAGAGAGATGCCAAGACATATGAAGATCTCCAAGGAAGGAGTAGCTGAAAAGACAAGGACCTTCCTCCAGAGCCAACAGAGAAGGAAAGCCTTCCCCTAGAGCTGGTGCTCTGAATTTGGACTTTAGCCTCTTACACTGTGATAAAATACATTTCTAATTGTTAAAGCCATCCACTTGCGATATTTCTGTTACAGCAGCACTAGGTAAATAAGATAGGCAGGCTACGACAGACTAAAGAATAATTTAAAAATATAGAACATCTCTAGCAATCTTCTCCCAGAGGCAGTAGAAATATTTTCCTTGGTTGGTAGCACTGTCCCTCCCTCTAAAAAAAAAAAAAAAAAGTGCTGAAATTCATGTTACAGGATGGAGATATTGTCTGCAATAGCACCTGAGTACTTTCCTGACTATATGTCACTTTGTTGCTGCTCAGTCCTGTATCTATCCAAGAAATAAGGTCATTCAGTCATTTAATGATTATAATCCAGAGCAGGGGTTCTTAACTGGAGAGATTTTTGTCCCTCAGGAACATCTGGCAATGCCTGGAGACACTTCTGGTTGTTACAACTGGGAAAGGGTATGCTACTGGCATCTAAAGGAAAGCAGGAATGCAACTAAACATCTAAAAATGCACAGAACAGCCCCCACCCCCCAAGAATCACCCAGTCCAAAATGTCAATAGTGTCATTGTTGAGAAACCCTAGAGAGAGAGACAAAAACATATGGCAGCACCAAGCAATACTTCTACTCAAGTCCTAGGGAATCTGAGAAGACTTATCAGATGAAGTAGCATGTAAACTGAAATATGAAGAATTAGGAATAAACTTAATTAGGAAGGGGGATCCCAAGCAGAAGGAACTACTTAGACAAAAGCCTAGAGATGAAAGTATAAAGAACTGCAAATAGAGTAGAAAATCTTTTAGCCAGCCTTCCCTTAAATTAACTCATTTGTAAAGCAACTTTGTTGGTGCCCACAGCACTCTGAGCATGAGTAGTTGGTGAGCCTGTGAACGTTCATTCCCACCAAATGCATTAGATGCTTATCAAGGATTAACTGTTTGTTCTCAAACCTGTTTATGCCAGTTTTGTGTTATTTTCATTATATGGTTTAGTTAAATATTATATAAATTCATGAAATATGATTGCAAGAAGAAAGCTTTTTTTTTTTTTCTAGGTAGAATGTTTTGAAAAGATTTAAAGCAGACGAGCCCTAAAATGAAAATGCTATCAAATTAAATATGGGCAAAACAACTATAACAGTTTTGGTGAGAAAAAAAAAGTCTTTAAAGTATAGAAGAATTATGCATTCACATTGCTTCATGAGCATCCTGTGTCCTTACTCCACTTTTTAATAAACTGCAACTGGAAATCATAAACAGTCCATTATTGGTGTGGTTTATGTGAGAGAGATGACCCCAAACGCCAGTCAACTTACTCATACTTCAAGGCCTTGGCCCTATTGCAAAACATTGCTAACTAAATGTATATTTATGGGTTTTGACTTAAAATATAATATTTATTACATGTGTATATCATTTTTTATGATTCCCTTTTTTACCAAACTTTTTATTAACTTTATCAGGTAAAATGGTTTCTACCATACTTTGGCACAGCCAGAGCACAGAGCATGCAAACGATTTGGCAATAAATGAGGAATGAGGGGTGAACTGGGGTCAGACCATGAAAAGTGTTTTGAGCCATGTGCTTGGACCTTTGAAAGTAATAGAAGCCTTTAAAGGATTTCAGACAAGGGAGTGACATGACTACATAGTGTGCTTTAGAAAGATTTCATCCTGGCTCCAGTGCAGAACATGAATTGGAGGGAAGCAAGACTACAGCCCAAAAGCTCAGTCAAGAGACCCCTGCAGTGATTTGGGTTTCCTGTGATTACTGAATAAAGGAGTAGCATCGGAGAATGGATTCAAGGGATGTTTACAAATTAGAATCTGTGACACTTGGTTTTTGACTGAACATTGCATATAAAGGAAAGACTAAATTCAAAAACCACACTTAAGTTTTCAGCTTGGACAACTGGGTTATTGGTGGTAATATCATTGAAACTGAAAACAAAAAGAGAGAGAGAATTAGGCCAGGGTAGGAATATGATTAGCTCAATTTTGGACATGTTGAAGTTGATAATCCTGTGGGACATCCAAGTAAAGACGTTGAGTATGTGATTGGATGCATGGGTGTGACACTCAGAAGAAAGTCTTGGGTTGAATATTTATGTTTGGGAGTAATCAACATACACAAAAAATTGAATTCATAAGAGTAAATAAAATCGCTTGGCAAAAAAATAGAGAATTAATAGTTGGCCAAAGAGAAGATATATAAGATATTCTCATGAATAAGTAAGAAAGAACAACCAAACCAATAAAAGAATGTGCAAAACATAGGAAAAATACTTGACAGAAGAGGAAAAACAAAAAAACACACATGAAAAGATTCTCAACTGCCTTACTAATCAAGGAAATGCTAATTATTGCTACAATGAGATTGATCTGATGCCACTAGATTGGCAAAAGGTAAGAAGTCTAACAATGTGAAATGTTGGAAAGGGTAAAGATTTGGGGAAACTCCTACTGTACTGATGGAACTATAAATTGGTACAACTGCTTGGGAGACATTTTGGCATTGTATCGTAAAGCATATCCAACAACTGCTCTCCTAGGTCTACATCCTAGAGAAACCCTCAAACATGTCCACCAGGAGACATATTCAAAAAATAGTTTCAGTGTCATTTTTCACAATAACACAACACTAGAAGCAACCTAAATGGTCAACCACAACAACAAAAATGGACAAAGTGTGATGTATTAAAAAGGAGTGATTGTAAAGCTGTAAAAAAATCAATGAACTACATGTACATACAGCCACATGAAGGAATCTTGGAACAATAATGTTGAATAGAAAAGAAAAAGAAATCTCAGAAGACTTCAATCTGTGCATTATTTTAATAAAATTCAAACACTGAGCAAAATATTACTTGTGTGTGCATGCTGAAGAAGAATTGATGCCTTTGAATTATGGTGTTGGTGAAGAATATTGAATGAGATGGTTTGACATAGTGGCTGCAACAACAGGCTCAAGCATAACAACTATTGTGAGGGTGGCACAGGACTGGGAAATGTTTTGTTCTGTTGTACACAGGGTTGCTCTGAGTCAGAACCAACTTGACAGCAACTAACAACGACAACAACATGCATGCATGCATGCATGTGGGGTTAAACAAACAACCAAAAGAATGATAAAGTTCAAGATAGTAATTCTCTCTGGTGGGAGATGGGAAGCAAGGCAAGGGATTGAGGGAGGAGTTGTTAGTTTCCATCGAGTTGGCTCTGATTCATGGCAGTCTTGTGTATAATGGAAAAAACTGTTGCCTGGTCCTGTGCTGTGATAGCTAAGGTTGTGTATCAAATTGGCTGGGCCACAATTCTTAGTGGTTTGGCAGTTATGTAATGATGTAGTTTAACAGTTATGTAATGATGTAATATGGCAGTTATGTAATGATGTAATCATCCTCCATTTTTTAATCTGATGTAGTCATCTGGTGATCTGATGTGAGCAGCCAATCAATTGAAAGTGGAATTTCTTTGGGGGTGTGGTCTGCTTCTAGTATATATAGGTGTTATGAAAAAGCTCACACACTCTGGATCCTACATCTGACTCATCATCCTCTGACCTCCAGTTCTTGTGTTGTGAGCCAGCAGCCTCCCACCTGACCTGCAGATCTTGAGATTCACCAGCTCCCATAACTCTGTGAGCCAGCAGCCTTCTGCCTGACCTGCTGATTTGGGGTTTTTCAGCCCCTATAACCACATGTAGATTGAAAGGCAGTTTTTCTGACAGAACAAGGGGATACTGATTGGTTTAAAGTCAGGAAAGGTGTGCGTCAGGGTTGTATCGTTTCACCATATTTATTCAATCCGTATGCTGAGCAAATAATCCGAGAAGCTGGACTATATGAAGAAGAACGGGGCATCAGGATTGGAGCAAGACTCATTAGCAACCTGCATCATGCAGATGACACAACCTTGCTTACCAAAAGTGAAGAGGACTTGAAGCACTTACTAATGAAGATCAAAGACCACAGTCTTCAGTATGGACCGCACCTCAACATAAAAAAAAAAACAAAAATCCTCACAACTGGACCAATAAGCAACATCATGATAAACAGAGAAAAGACTGAGGTTGTCAAGGATTTCATTTTACTTGGATCCACAATCAACAGCCATGGAAGCAGCAGTCAAGAAATCTGCTGAAAAGGACCTCTTTAAAGTGTTGAAAAGCAAAGATGTCACCTTGAAGACTAAGGGCACCTGACCCAAGCCATGGTATTTTCAATCTCATCATATGCACGTGAAAGCTGGACAATGAATAAGGAAAACCAAAGAAGAATTGACGCCTTTGAATTGTGGTGTTGGCAAAGAATATTGAATATACCATGGACTGCCAAAAGAACGAACAAATCTGTCTTGGAAGAAGTACAACCAGAATGCTCCTTAGAAGCAAGGGTGGCGAGACTGTGTCTTACATACTTTGGACATGTTGTCAGGAGGGATCAGTCCCTGGAGAAGGATATCATGCTTGGCAAAGTGCAGAGTCAGCAGAAAAGAGGAAGACCCTCTATGAGGTGGATTGACACAGTGGCTGCAACAATGAGCTCAAGCATAACAACGATTGTGAGGATGGCGCAGGACTGAGCAGTATTTCGTTCTGTTGTGCATAGGGTTGCTATGAGCCAGAACCGACTCGATGGCACCTAACAACAACAACAATAGCCATATGACTCAGGAGAAGACTTCAGCCTGACACCTGGCCCAAGGATCTGGGACTAGCTTGCCTCCACGGCTCCATGAGCCATTTCCTTGAAATAAATCACTCTTTATATATATACTTACATAAATACACTTTTCCTCCTCTAGGTCTTAGTACCGAGAATGGTTCTAGAGGAACAGAATTGTAAGGATGAGTTTTGTGAATTGGTTCTCAAGTTTGGCTAGCCTTAAAGGCACTGATGACTCTCCCTCTAGTAGTAAGGAGAGCACTGCTAATCCATGGCATGAGGTGGCAATAGAAATACACAGAATATCACCAACAATGGATTAACTATTTGTTAGAGGCAAGGCTCTGGCTGATGGCATATTTGATATTTTTCTACAATTTTGTCAGAATGAGAAGTATAAGGAAGCTGGTTGGTTAGTCCTTATTTCACTACACAAAGTGATGAAAGAAAGAAATGGGCTAGGGCTTCAGAGTCACAGTTCAAGCACCACATGAAAGACCTGAAAGTTGTCCTGAAAGAAAGCCTCACTTCTTGTAGTAACAAAGCTGATATTGCCAAAAACCAAATTCAGAGTCTTATAGTAAGAATGTCTAAATTACAACACCAGCTGAATTCCCAAAGAAGAATAATGTCTGAAGTTAAAGCAAGGGCACCAATTAGGAAAGATGGAGTCCTGAAACTTGGGATGGAGACATATGGACAGATAATCAGGAAGCTGGAGACACTGAGCCCCTAAATTCCATTGAATCACTCCTGCCAACAGAAACAGCCCTCTTACTCCATCTGAGAAGATCACTCCATCTTTGTCTGCTAAACCACCCTCACCAGTTTTTACATTATAACTTCCACCCCCATTTGATGAGATTGATCCAGCTACGCCTGAAGCGTCTTTGTCTGAAATATGCCTGGGGTGGCATCTGGGTTATTGCCTAAGGTAGATTCCTTACAAGACATCGCTGAATGTTCTCATGACCAAACTGCCTAACCCATTTTTGCTTCTAGACCTATAACTAGACTTAAGTCCCAGCAAGCCCCAAAAGGTGAAATACGAAGTATGACCCAGAAGGAGGTGAAGTAAGGGCCGTTATGGTTAGAAAGGCAAGAGGATGACATTAGAACTCTCCCGATCAGGGAAAATAGTAAACCAAAAGCAATACCGCATTTCTGGAGGGATTGCAGAGATTACTGCCACCATCTAGGACTGGAAGGATGCAATGATAGTGAGTCCCACTCCATCGCCATTCGACCTGTTTGAATGGGCCGAAGAAGTGAAGATATTTCTGTTTCATGTGAATGCTCACCAAAGGGTGACCTCAGCAGAGGAGGATTTCAAAAATCAAGTTGATAGGATGACACTTTCTGTGGAAATCGATCATCCCCTTTCCCTAGCCACTCCCATCATTGCCCAATGGACTCACGAACAAAGTGGCCATGGTGGCAGGGATGGAGGTTACACATTGGCTCAGCAACATGGACTTTCACTCACCAAGGCTGACTTGGCTACAGCCACTGCTGAATACCCAATATACCAGCAGCAGACACCAACACGGAGTCCCCAATACAGCACCATTCCTCGGGGCAATCAGTCAACAGCCTAGTGGCAGGTTGATTACATTGGAATGCTTCCATCATGGAAAGGGAGGCATTGTGTTCTTACTGGAATAGACACTCGGGATATGGACTTGTTTTCCCTGTATGCAACGCTGCTGCCAAAACTACCATCCATGGACTCACAGAATGCCTTATCTAACCTCATTGTAACCCACACAGCATTGCTTCAGATCAAGGGGCTCACTTTACAGCAAATGAAGTGTGGCAGTGGGCCCATGCTCATTGTATTTACTGATCTGACCATATTCCCCCTCATCCTGAAGCAGCTGGCTTGGTAGAACAATGGAATGGCCTTCTAAAGACACAATTACAGCACCATCTAGATGGCAATGCCTTGCAGGGTTGGGACTGTGTTCTCCTGTAGTATATATATGGCCTAAACCAGCATCTAATATACAATGCCGTTTCTTCCATAGCCAGGATTCATGGCTCCAGGTTCAAAGGGTGGAAATGGGAATGGTACCACTCAGTATTACCCCTAGTGACCTACTCACAAAAATTTTGCTTCCTATGCTTTTCAGGTCTAGAAGTCTTAGTTCCTAAGGGAGGAATACTCCCACCAGGAGACACAACACTGATTTCACTGAGCTGAAAGTTAATAATGCCACCCCACCACTTTGGGATTCTTATGCCTCTGGATCAACAGGCAAAGAGAGTAGTTACCATATTGGCCAGTGTGATTGATCCTGATTCTCAAAGGGAAATTGGATTGATATTACATAATGGAGGTAAAAAAGAGTGTGTTTGGATTACAGGAGATCCCTTAGGATGTCTCTGGGTAATACAATGCCCTGTGATTAAAGTCAGTGGAAAACTACAACAACCCAATTCCTACATGACTACCGATGGCCCAGATCCTTCAGGAAGGAAGGTTTGGGTCAGCCCATCAAGCAAGAACCACAACCAGCTGAGGTGCTTCCTGAGGGCAAAGCGAATACGGAATGGATGGTGGAAGAATGCAGTTCTAAACCCCAGCTACAACCACATGACCATTTGCAGAATGGAGGATTGCAATTGTTTTTAGTATTTCTTCCTCATTTTGTTATACTTATAGGGGTGTGTGTGTTTGTATTTATATACAATATCTTTGTTTTCTTGCCTCCCTTATTCCATTGTTTATTATAAAATATAAGATGTAAATGGGGCTAGTCTGTTTTCTGTTGTACATGTGTTAGTTATGCCATGTTAAGTGCAAGTATGACTTTATAATTGTCTGCAGTTAGAGATTATATATGGTTTAAGAAGATGTGCACAGGTGCCAAGTTGACAAGGGGTAGACTGTGATGGTTAATGTGTTTCAACTTGGCTGGGCCATGATCTTCAGTGGTTTGGCAGTTAAGTAATGATGTTATTTGGCAGTTTTGTAATGATGTTATCATCCTGCATTTTGTTATCTGATGTAGTCATCCCTCATTTGGTGATCTGATGGGAGCAGCCAATCAGGTAAAAAGGGAGTTTCCTTGGGGGTGTGGCCTGCATCCAATATATATGGATGTTCTCAAAAAGCTCACACCCTCTGGATACTGCATCCTACTCACCATCCTCTGACCTCTGGTTCTTGGGATGTGAGCCAGCAGCCTACTGCTTGACCTTCAGATCTTGGGATCCACCAGCTCCCGAAACCCTGTGAGCCAGAGGTTCTCCACCTGACCTGCTGATTTTGGGTTTGTCAGCCCCTGAAACTCCATGCACCATCTTCATAATTATGGATATGTTTGAGTCCATGGTTGTGGCTATTGTGTCAATCCATCTCATTGAAGGCATCCCTCACTTTCAGTGGCCCTCCCCCTGGCCAGACATGATGTCCTTTTCCAGTGATTGATTGATGATCTGTCCAAAGTAAGTGAGCTGAAGTCTCACCATTCTCATTTCTAAGGAGCGCTCTGTTTGTATTTTTCTAAGACTGATTTGTTTGTTCTCCTGGTTGTTATCATTGTTAGTTGCGATCTAGTAGATTACTACTCATGACAGCCCCGTGTGTGTCAGAGTAGAACTGTGATCCGTTGGCTTTTCAAGATTGTGAATTTTCAGAAGCAGATGGCTAGGTCTGATTCGAGCTACTTTTTGACTAGTAGTTGAGTGCTTAACCATTTGTGTCACTCAGGGACTCCACATGAAATGATTAAAAAGACCATGGCTTGGGTCAGGCTCACCAGTTACTGGCAGTGTACTCATCCTTTGGGTGAGTGATGGATTCTTAGGTATTCATATACTACTGCATTTTATAACTTACATAGTTAAAAATATTCTTTTGTATGAATAAATTACATTCAAATTAATAAAGAGAAATGAAAAATTTGACTTAAATATACAATTTTTTATGCCCTGATAGAGGCTTTTTCATGGATTCTTGTACTGCACTGATTTATCCACTTGTTAGAATTGCTTTTCCCAAACTGTGTTTTAGTATTTTAACACTTCTCACTGTAGGTGCAAATTTGTAGCCCACCTCCAGGAAGCATACAGGACAATGGAGTGTGCATTTTGGGGTGACAAAATTACTCATGGCTTTATTTTTCTAGTCATATTTTCCCTTCACTCTGACTCATTTGATTATTTCCTTTCTTTCCTTTATATTATTTCTTTATATGTATTTTTTAAGTCACCCCATATTCTTCGTGGAATGAGGTAGGGTGTAAATAACCAAAGCTAAAATATTCTATTCCACAGGTGAGAAAAATAATAATAATGAAGTCAAATTCTGTCACATTTTGTCCCCATTGATGGGCAGGAATGAAAAAAAAGTGGAAAGTTCCTTTCCTCTGGCTTGCAGGATATCGCTAAAAATCTACAGGGCTCTATGATGACCAGGAGTTGGCCAGAAGAGCCATCTAGACTAAGGACTGGTGGCCCCACTAAGCATTAGAGCACTGACTTCTCTGCCAGGGTCTTCAGTAAAATCAGATACAGTTCCGGGAAGGCTTCCAGGGGTCTTAACCATGAACTGGCCAGAGCCACTGAACCAAACTTCTCCATCAATCTCTTACTCTTACCTTATGTAGTCAACCAGCCCTCAAGACCAGGGAGATAGGGTACCCCCTATGACTGGCACCCTCACCCATTGCCCACTGATGCCCAGAAAGGTAGAGCGTTTCCATGCTGGGTGGTTGTGTCTGTTCCACAGTAGGGTAGAACACTTCCTCCAAAGATACTATATCCGTGAAGCTATAACCCAACTGACAGGGAAGCTGTTGGGTCTTTCCTGCATTATACTCCATTTTTTGGCCACAGAAAGGATTTTCTGAATCCCAGAGATGGTCAGAATAATTAGTTTATGACTCTATATTAAGGTTATAAAAAAGTTAGAGAACCCAGATAGGATCACAGACCACATTCTGTTCAGCAGGCCTGGCTCCCCAGCCGGTCCAAGAGGGCCCCAAAAAATAACCCCATGGTTGATACAACAAAGTCTGCTTCAAGCTTGCAGAGGAGAATCTGGAAAAGCTTCCATTAGTCATTATCCGCCTCGAATGTTCCTTTTGGTTCATAAATGGCTACAACCCATACGTTTCCTTAATAACTTTGGCAACTGCTTCCGATAAGATGCCTGCCACCAGCTTTGTCTATCAAAATTTTATTAGATAAGAGGAAGAGAGAAAAACAAGAGGAAGAACAGAAAGAAGAAGGAGGATAAGAAGAAGAGAAGGAAGGAGTGGAAGAAGAATATAAGAAGGAGAAGAGGAAACGAAGAGGGGCTATCGTTCTCGTATAGGGGGTGTAACTGTGAAATCGGTTTGTCCTGCAGGACCTGTGATTTGGCCAATATATCAAAAGTGAGTGGGGCTTTTTTCCAACCCTCCGGCTCCCTGTACAAGCCTCAGTGCTCCTTGTAATGAAGAAAACGGGAACTGGTTTTCTTCTCCCAGCCTTATTCAAATCTCAATATAGTCGTCATTCTTTACCACCACCTCTTCCTTCTAATCCCTTAGTTCTTGAACCAGTTCCATGTAGGATGAGTTTTCATGAAACTCATGCTCTGGGAAACCTGTAGGTTTGTCTCTAGAAAGTTGATGAGTGGAAGACGGCCTTCTAAATATACCCTTTTATTTAACACAAAAGGAAGCCATTTCATCCACGCACAACTCAACTGTCTTCCAGCACTTATTGAATGGCAGGTAATAGACCCTCTGTTTTGAGGGCTTGTGGACTAATTGGCTGATATCCCCACTAGATAACATTAAAATTGTTTTTTGTGTCTTGAAAAGTACCCAACCATCAACCATGCCGTGCCCTCTGGACTAAATCCAAAAACTGCCCATTCAAAAGTCTTAAGGTTGAGTTCCTGCACCCTGGCATGTCTGTCTGATAGCTTAGATATTGCTGTTGAGGCATTAGTCTGCAGAGAAAGAATGCTGGATCTCTGACAACTTCCAAACCAACCATAAACCACTTGCCATCAAGTAGACTCTGACTCATGGTGACCCCATGTGTGTCAG
The DNA here is from genome assembly GCF_024166365.1 of Elephas maximus indicus. Lineage (NCBI taxonomy): Eukaryota > Metazoa > Chordata > Mammalia > Proboscidea > Elephantidae > Elephas > Elephas maximus. The sequence goes on along the minus strand of NC_064835.1, from coordinate 34,875,098 downwards.
AATAGAACTGTGTGCCTTAGGGTTTTCAATGGCTGATATTTTTGGAAGTAGATTGCCAGGCCTTTCCTGAGGCATCTCCAGGCAGTCTCAAACTGCCAACTTTTCAGTTAGCAGCTGAGTATGTTAGCCATTTGCACCACCCAGGGACTCCAAATCAACCATAAAATTTGGTCTGTTGGGAGTGTAGAACCCATAGAAGTGGTCATGAGACTCTGCTTTCCACTTGAGATATGTCTCAGAGCAAATCAGGGCCTTTATCTGCATAAACCCAGGGAAATGCATAGCCTCTTCCACCTGGGAGAAGAGGTTCAAGGTGAGGGGGAGAACATGCTCATACAGGATCACTCTTAATGGCTTGGTCCCTGCCCATGCCCCTGGCTCTGTCTCCATAAAGAGCTGTGACCCCTGCACTCATTGGCCAAGCTAGTCCCTGCAGACTCTTCCTCCCACCTCTGCTCTCACTTGATGTAGAACAATTGCAATTTCTAAGTCAAATAGTAGAAAGGTAATAGCATCTATGAAAGTTTTACTGAAAAACGCAGTTCCTCTGGCACACACTCCGTTTCTTCCTCTCTGCCTGGGGCCTTCCCATGGGCAGCCTGCCTGGCTTTCTAACTTGGCTTCTCTGCAAGATCTCACCTCTCAAATCACAAAGACAGGTTCCCATGCCTGACCCTGGCAGCTGGCATACCACAGCCCAGACCCTTGCTCTTCAAGCTGTTTAATAAAATTCAGAAACAATATATAAAAGTAAGGATTTTTATCATTATTACCCCAAGTAGCAAACCCTGCTTAAATATTCCCTGACATCTGATTTCTGGTCTTGGTTTTGAATTGCATTTGCAGAGCACGAGTTTTCTCTAAGTCAGCATCACCCAAGTGTATTCCATGGAACACCAATCTCACCAAAAGCTCCTAAAAAAGAGTCTACACTTTGAATATATATATATTCTCTTGCCTGGTGTCACATGATTATTAGTATTCTAACATCTCACAAAGCCACTTTTACAGGGTTTCATCTTTTTCCCCCATGACACCAGAGAGCATCTCTGAGAACAAGAGTTCTGGAGAACACATTTTGAGTAAACCTGTCCTATGGTGACCTTTGAATTAATTGAGAATGAAAGGTAGGAAAATTCAAGCTCTCATGTCTTTTACAAAATAATAACATGCTATTTTGCATATATTTTCATGGTCTTTAAAAGTAGGTTTTACTCTTTAAGCTTCCGGCATACATGGCAAGTACATCGTCAGAACTCTACCTTGCAGACAAACGTTCTTTATGCTCTACCCCATCGAACATCTTTTTCACCCATTCCTGGAGGACTTTTCTGAGGTTCTTCCTCAGCTTGGAGGAGAGGGATGGCTAGAAGAGTTCTTATCGGACACCTGTTACTCCTCTCTTTTTTCCTTCCAGTAAATGAATTTTCTTCGCCAGCTTACATCAAAGCAAATTAAAGCCACAGTGAGATATCACTACACACCTAGCAGAATGGCTAAAATAGAAAATAGTGACAACACCAAATACAGGGGAAGGTGCAGAGAAACAGAATCACTCATCCATTGCTGGTGGGAATGTAGAATGATGCAGCCACTCCAGAAAACATTTTGGCAGTTTCTTATAAAACTAAATATACAGCTATGACATGACCCAGCAACTGCATTGCTGGACATTTATCCCAGAGAAATGAAAACAGGTTCACGCAAAAGTTTATACACAAATGTTCACAGCAGCTTGACTTGTAATAACCCCAAACTGAAAACAACCCAAATGCCCTTGAATGGGTGAGTTGTTAAATAAACTAGGGCACATCCATATTACAGAATATTGGCTTATCAGTAAAAAGGAATGAACTGTTGAACTACAGATACATACAACAACTTGGATGAATCTCAAAAGAATTTTGACAGTGAAAAAGGCCAATCCCAAAAGATTACACACTGTATGATTCCATGTATATAACATTCTTGAAGTCACAAAATTACAGAGATGGAGAAAGGCTTAGTAATTAGCACAAATTAGGGATGGGGATGAGGTGAAGAAGGGGGTAATTGAGTATGGTTATAAATGGGGAAAAAGAAGGATCTTTGTGGGGATGGAACTGTTCTGGATCATGACTGTGACAGTGGATACAAGAACCTAAACGTGATAAAATTGCAAAGAACTAAAGACAGACGCACACTTACACACAAATGAGCATATGGGGAAATCTGAATAAGATGAGTAGATTTAATTAATATCAATTCCTCATTGTGATATTGTACTATAGCTTTGCAAAATGTTATCCCTGCAGAAACCAGGTAACGAGTACATAGGATCTCTGTATTACTCCTTACAACTGCGTGGGAATCTGTAATTATCTCAACTTGAGGGCAGGGGCTGTGTAAAAGTTTAAATGTACAGAGAACTTTCTGTGCCTCCAATGTAGGCAAGGTGATATTTCATAACATATTGATATGCTGCTCCATCCTCTGGGAAGAAAACAAACAACAAGTATTCATTATAATGAGAGGATTCACATTAGACACAAGGAAATTTCTCCCAGTCAGAAAGAGTTTTCGGGTTGTGATGTCAATAACCGAGAGGCTCTGAAATCTCTAAACAGGACACAGATTGACAAAATGTTTACTGTTTTTCCTCCCAGCTGTTCACCCTCCACATACTTAGATATTCCCTTCTCTTGGCCCCATGGCGCCTGTCAATGCCACCCTTACCACATGTTGTTTACAACCCCATTTGGGATCTTGTCTGTCCCCAGGCAAAGTGGGCGCTGTGCGGGCAGGACTTTGCTGTATTGTTGAGTCCTAAGTAGCATGACACAAACATAATCAAAGATCAATATTTTTTTTAATAAAATATCTTAAAAGTAGTACCAAACCTTTTCTGTAGAAAGCTATCACCTGGTATGTGTGCAGAGACATGCTAATGAATGAGATGACCTCACCGGGTCACTTCAGCTAGAGGGATTGGCAACCTGATGACCTGTTTGCAGCTATTGCCAGTATCAGAGCTTTCACCTTGCTGTTCCCTAATCTGGGGACGATTTCCTGCCAATGCTTAGTTACTTTTGTTTAAAAATTTTTTTTTTTTTTTATTACAACAGGAACTCGGAAGATTAGACAGGAACCTTAGGGGGCAGAGAATTTATGTTATTAGGGGAGGAACAACTCAGAAAAGTAGGGTAAGAATGGTTGCATGACTCAAAGAATGTAATCAATGTCACTAAATTGTATATGTAGAAACCGTTGATTTGGTGTATGTTCTGCTGTGTATATTCTCAACAACAATAACAAAATAAATTTAAAAATTTTTAAAGCTTTATTGATGTATAATTGACACATAATAAATTCCATAAGTTCAAAATGTAATATTTGATAGTTTTTGTGTGTGCATACACTCATGAAACCAATACAATAATCAAGATAATGAAATATGTATGTGTATATATATTTGTGTAAAGGTCTCTGGGTGGTACAAGTGGTTTGCACTCAGCTACTAACCGAAATTTGGCAGTTCAATTCCACCCACCAGCTCTGAGGTAGAAAGCCTGGTGATCTACTGTCATAAGATTATAGCCATTGAAAACCCTTTGGAGTACAGTTCTACTCTGACACACATGGGGTCACCAAGAGTTAGAATCTACTCAACAGCAATGAGTGTGTGTGTGTGTGTGTGTGTGTGTGTGTGTGTGTGACCACTCCAAAACTTTCCTCAGGTCCTTTTGTAAGCCCTCGCACTCCCTCCACCCTGTCCATCCATCTTCAGGCAACCACTTTCTGTCACCATAGATTAGTGCATATTTTCTAGAATTTTATATAAATGGAGTCATTCAGTATGTACCAGTTTAAGTGTGGCTACTTCTTTCACTCAGAATAATTGTTTGGAGATTCATCCGTGTTGTTGCTTACATCAATAATTCATTCCTTTCTTATTGAAGACTGTTATTCCGTTGTGTGGACATGCTACAATTTATACGTTCATCTGTTGACGGACATTCGGATTGTTTCTAGCTTTTGGCTATTACAAGCAAAGCTGCTCTGAACATTCATGTAAAGTCTTTATATGGATATATGTTTTCATTTCTCTCTGGTAAATACCAAGAAAATAATGACTGAGCCATATGGTAGCTGTATGTTTAACTTTTTAAGAAACTGCCAAACTGTTTTGGAAGTGATCAACAGTATTTGAGAAATCAGTTCCTCTGCACCCTCACTGACACTTGGTATGGTCAGGCTTTTTAATTTTAGACATTGTAATCAGAGTTTAGCAGTGTCTCATTATGGTTTTAATTTGCATTTGTCTTAAATGATATTAAGATGGTTTGTCATTGTATATATATATACATTTTTTTGGTGAAGTAACTGTTCAAATCTTTTGCACATTTTTTATAGAGTTTTGAGTGTTTTTATATATCCTCGATACAAGCCCTTTATCAGGTATGTGATTTGCAGCCATTGTTCCCCCAGCCCACGGCTTGCCTTTTCATTCTCTAGCAATGTCTTTTGAATAGCAGAAGTTCTTAATTTTGATGAAGTTAATTTAACAATTTTTTTTTCATTCATGGACCAAACTTTGATGTTGTATTTAAGAAATTTTTGCCTAACTCAAGTTCACCAAGATTTTTCTCCAAAGGTTTTTTTCTAAAAAAAGTCTTATACTTTTAGGTTTTACATTTGGTTCTATGGTTCCTTTTGAATTAAATTTTTGCAGGGGGTGTGAGGTATGAATGTTGCTGTTGTTGTCAGGTGCCGTTGAGTCGGTTCCGATTCATAGCAACGCTATGTACAACAAAACGAAACACCTCCTGGTCCTGCACCATCCTCACAATCGTTGTTATGCTTAAGCCCATTGTTGCAGCCACTGTGTCAATCCATTTTGTTGAGGGTTTTCCTCTTTTTCACTGACCCTCTACTTTACCAAGCATCATGTCCTTCTCCAAGGACTGATTCCTCCTGATAACATGTCCAAAGTATGTGAGATTCAGTCTCGTCATCCTTGCTTCTAAGGAGCATTCTGGTTGTACTTCTTCCAAGACAGATTTCTTCATTCTTTTGGCAGTCCAGGGTATATTCAATATTCTTTACCAACAATATAATTCAAAGACATCAATTCTTCTTTGGTCTTTCTTATTCATCATCCAGCTTTCCCATTCATATGAGGAGACTGAAAACACCATGGCTTGGGCCAGGTGTCCCTTAGTCTTCAAGGTGATGTCTTTGCTTTGCAACAATTAAAAGAGGTCTTTTGCAGCAGGCCTGCCCAATGCAATGCACCTTTTGATTTCTTGACTGATGCCTCCACAGGTGTTGATTGTTGATCGTAGTAAAATGAAACCCCTGACAACTACAATCTTTTCTCTGTTTATCATGATGTTGCTTATGGGACCAGTTGTGAGGATTTTTGTTTTCTCTATGTTGAAGTGTAATCCATTCTGAAGGCAGTAGTCTTTGATTTTCATCAGTAAGTGCTTCAAGTTCTCTCCACTTTCAGCAGCAAGGTTGTGTCATCTGCATAATGCAAATTGCTAATAAATCTTCCTCCAATCCCGATGCCACGTTATTCTTCATATAGTCCAGCTTCTCATATTATTTGCTCACAATACAGATTGAATAGGTATGGTGAAAGGATACAACCCTGACACACACCTTTCCTGACTTTAAACCATGCAGTATCCCCTCGTTCTGTTTGAACGACTACATCTTGATCTATGTACAGGTTCCTCATGAGCACAATTAGTTGTTCTGGAATTCCCATCTTTTGAAATGTTGTCCATAATTTGTTATGATGCCCACAGTTGAATGTCTTTGCATAGTCAATAAAACACAAATAAACATCTTTCTGGTATTCTCTGCTTTCAGTTGTGATCCATCTGACTTCAGCAATGATATTCCTTGTTCCATGTTCTCTTCTGAATCCAGCTTGAATTTCTGGCAGTTCCCTATTGGTATACTGTTACATCCACTTTTGAATGATCTTTGCAAAATTTTACTTGCATGTGATATTAATAACATTGTTCAATAATTTCCACATTCTGTTGGATCACCTTTCTTGGGAATAGGCATAAATATGGATCTCTTCCAGTCGGTTGGCCAGGAAGCTGTCTTCCAAATTTCTTGGCATAGACAAGTGAGCGCTTCCAGCACTGCATTCACTTGTTGAAACATCTCAACTGGTTTTACATCAATTTCTGGAGCCTTGTTTTTCACTGATGCCTTCAGTGCAGCTTGGACTTTAGCACTGTCGGTTCCTGATCATATGTTGCCTCCTGAAATGGTTCAACCATTTTCCCCCATAGAATCCTTCAATATTGCAACGCAAGGCTTGAATTTTTTCTTCAGTTCTTTCAGCTGGAGAAATTCCTTTTGGTTTTCTAACTCCAGGTCTTTGCAATGTCCTTATAATACTTTGTCTTCTCAAGCTGCCCTTTGAAATCTTCTGTTCAGCTTTCTTAGTTCATCATTTCTTCGGTTCACTTTACCTATTCTATGTTCAAGAGCAAGTTTGAGTCTCTTCTAACATCCATTTTGGTCTTTTCTTTCTTTCTTGTCTTTTTAATGACCTCTTGCTTTCTTCGTGTATGATGTCCTTGATGTCATTCCACAAATCGTCCGGTCATCTGTCATTAGTGTTCAATGCATCAAATCTATTCTTGAGGTGGTCTTTAAATTCAGGTGGAATATACTCAAGGTTCTACTTTGGCTCTCGTGGACTTGTTCTAATTTTCTTCAACTTCAACTTGAATTTGCATATGAGTAATTGGTGGCCTGATTGTTGCTAGTGTGTAGAAACATAACTCGTTTTGTTTAGCAACCTTGCTAAACTCCCTTATTACTTCTAGTAGCTTTTTTGTAGTTGCATGAGATTTTCTATATAGGCAATTATATCTTTTGCAAATAGACATTTTACTTCTTCCTTTCCCATCTGACTGCTTTTTTTTTCTTGCCTAATTGTGCTGTCTAGAACCTATAGTACAACATTGAATAGAAGTGATGAGAATAGAACATCCTTGCCTTCTTCCTAATCTTGATCCTGAAAGCATTCAGTATTTTACTATTAAGTCTAATGTTAGCTGTAAGACTTCCATAGATACCTTTTACCAGATTGAGGAAGTTTCCTTCTCCTAAGGTTTGCTGAGAGATTTTATGTATGGATATTAAATTTTACCAGATGCATTTTCTGCATCTGTGCAAAAATCATATAGTTTATCTTTTTAATCTGTTAATAAGATGATTTCCATTGGTGGCTTTTTTTTTCCTTTCATTCAGACCTACTTAGTCATGAGGCATTTTTCCCTTTGCATATTGTTATATTGGATTTGCAAAAATTTTCTTAAGCATTTTTGCCTCTACGTTCATGAGGGATGTCCGTCCACCTGTAGTTTTTTTCCTATAATGTCTTTGCTTAGCTTTCGTATTAGAGTAATACTGACTACATAGAAGTAGTTCCAAAGTATTCCTTCCTCTTCAATTTTCTGGAAGAGTTTGTCTAGAATTGGTATTATTTCCTTTTTAAGTATTTGGTAGAATCCACCCAAAAAGGCATCTAGGTCAGTAGTAGTCTTTGTGAGAAGGTTTTTTGTTGTTGTTGTTATAAATTTTAAAAATAAATATAGGGATATTCAAATTATCTATTTTTTTGAGGAAGCTTTGGTAATTCATTATCAAAGAATTCGTCCATTTCATCTGAGTTGTCTAATTTATTGGCATAAGCTTCGTAATATTGTCTTACTAGCCTTTTAATATCTGTAGAATCTGTAGTGGTGTCATTTCTCTCATTCCTGATATAAGTAGTTTACATCTTCTTTCTTTTTTTCCTGATCAATTTGACTAGAATTTTATCAAAATTCTTTACAAAGAATCAGCTTTTGATGTCATTGATTTTCTCTCTAATTTTCTGTTTTCTCTTCCAGTGATTTCTACTCAGATATTTATTATTTCCTTTAGTCTGCTTACTTCGGGTTTAATTAGCTCTTCTTTTTCTAGTTTCTTAAGGTAGAATGTAAAGTCACTTATTCAAAACTTTTCATCTTTTCTAATATAGATGTTTATTGCTATAAATATCCACCAAGGTATTATTTTAGCTGCATCCCACACATTTTGTATTTTGTATTTTTATTGAGTTTAAATTTTTGTTTTCTGTTTGAATTTTTTACCCATTGGTAATTTGGAAATATGTTATTTAGTTTCCAAATATTTGGGAGTTTTCCCCAGATCTTTCTGTTACTGATTCTAATTTATTACAATTGTGTTCAGAGAACATATTTTGTATAATTGAATCCTTTCAAATTTGTTTAGAATTGTTTTATGGCCCAGATATATTCTGTGCATTCAAATAGTATTGCTGCTGCTGTTTGCTAGATTGTTCCAGAAATGTAAATTCTGAGATGAAGTTGGTTGATAGTGTTTTTTAAGTTTCCTCTATCCTTACCGATTTTCTGTTCACTTGTTCTGTCGATTACTGATATAAAAAAAATTTTTTTTTTTTTTTTTACTGATATACAGGTGTTGAAGTCCCTGTCTATAATATTGGATGTGTATATTTCTCTTAGCAGTTCTATCAGCTTCTGAATCATGTGTTCTGAAGCTCTGTCATTAGATGCTTAAACATTTAGATTTGTGATTTTTTTCTTGAATTAACCTCTTTATTATTGTTAAATGATTCCCTTTATCCTTGGTAATATTTTTTTCTTTGTAATCTATGTTATCTGATAGTAACATGGCACTTTGTCTTTCTTTTGATTAGTGTTGGCATGATATATTTTTTCAATTATTTTACTTTTAATCTGTTTGTGTTTTTATATTTAATGTAGGTTTCTTTTAGAAAGCGTACAGTTGTGTCCTTTTTATGCAATCTTTTTTTTTTTTTTTACTATTCTCTGTTTAACTAAGGTGCTTAAAAAAATCATTTATATTTACTGTGATTATATGATTGGATTTAAATATATCATCTTGTTATATGTGTTTTTTATTTGTTCCATTTGCTCTTTTTTCATTGTTTCTGCCTTCCTTTGGGTTAATATTTTATGATCCCATTTTATCTCCTTTCTTTGCTTTTTAACTATAATTCTTTATTGTGGTTAGAAGTTGTTTTTAGAGTTTAAAACATACATGTTAAACTTATCACAGTCTTTTTTCAAGGGATGTTAAACCCATTGCCATAGAGTCAACTCTGACTCAGTGATGTTAGACAACTTCAAGTATAGTATGAAAACCTTGCAACAGTGTTTTATTTCTCCCCTCCCAGCTTTGTGCTATTGCTGTTATATATTTTCTACGTATGGTATGTGTTACATATGCTCTGCATATCTTATAAACCCCACAATACAGTGTTATCATTTTTTTACTTAAGTAGTTGATTATCTTTAAAGATATTTAAGTAATAAGAAAAAACTCCTTATATTTACCCTTGTAGTTAATGTTTACCACGCTATACTTTTTTTTTTTTTGGAGGTTTAGATTTCCATCTGGTATCATTTTCCTTCTGCTTGAAGACTTCCTTTAACATTTCTTATAGTGCTGGTCTGTTGGTGATGATTTATTTCAGCTTTTATATATACGAAAATGTTTTATTTTACTTTAATTTTTGAAAGATATTTTTGCTGGCTAAAGAGTTCTAGGTTGACATTCTTCTTTCAGTACTCTGAAGATGTTGCTCCACTGTCTTCTTGCTTGCATTATTGCCAGAGACAAATCTACTGTCATCCGTATCCTGTATGTATTATGTCTTTTTCTTCTAGCTGCTTTTGGGATTTTCTCTTTACAACCGGTTTTAAGCAATTTGATTTTTACGTGTTTTTGTATAATTTTCTTTGTGTTACTTGTGCTTAGGGTTTGTCAAACTTCCTGAATATGTGGGTTTGTAGATTTTCTCAACTTTGAATTTTTTTTCTGCCATTATTTATGCAATATTAGTGTGTGTGTCCTCTCTCCTCTTTTTGAGAGACTCCATTATGTAGGTATTTGGCCCCTTGGGTTGTACCACAGATCACTGATGGTTTTTTTTTTTTTTTTTTCTTTTTTCCAGCATATTTTCCCTCTGTGTTTCATTTTGGATAATTTCTATTATTATGTATTTAACATCATTAATCTTTTCTTTTGCAATATTTAATCTGTTGATAACCCCATGTAGTGTATTTTTTCATCTCAGACATTGTAGTTTTCATTTCTAGAGGTTGATTGGAGTCTGTTATGTTTTTCAGGTCTCAACTTAACATTTCAATCTTTCTCTACCTTCTGGAGCATATGGAATAGAGTAATAATTACTATCTTAATGTCCATTCTATTAATTCTATCAGTTTCATTTCTGTGCCATTTTGATTTATTATCTTTTCCCCTTTTGTGGGTTGTATTTTCCCATTTCTGTGCTTACCTAGTTATTTTTGAATGAATGCATACATTGTGAATTTGACTTTGTCATGTGCTGGATATTTTTATATTTCTATAAATATACTTAAGCTTTGTTCTAGGATGTGGCTACATTACTCAGAAATAGTTTGATTAGTTTAGGGTTAATTTTTCCCCACTTCTTAAAACTTGGAACTGATACCCCTTATGAGGTTTTCCACTGTGTCTGTTAGGGAACAAACAATACTCTGACCCTATGTGACAACAAGTTACTGTTCCCTCTTTCAAGGTGATTCTTTTCCCAGTCTTCGGTAGTTTCCTCACATGCTTGGGCTGATCAGTACTGAGTTGAATACTTGAGGGGATCCCTCTTCAGATGGCTGGAATTCTCTCTGTGTGCAACACTCTCATCTGTGGTGACCCACACTGAGAATTCTAGCTGCTTTGGATTCCCCAGACTCCCAGCCCATCTCCTTAATTCAGTGAAACCACTGGGCCTGAGTTCCCCTTACCTGCACTGTTATATGAAGTTTTTTGCAGATAGTAAGTTGGAACAATCATAAGGCTCCCCTCAATTGTTTCCTACCTCTTATGATCCCCATCTTTTGTTACTTGATGTTCAATGTCTTGAGTGTCACTGTTTCATATAGCTTGCCCATGTTTTAATTGTGCCACGTAAATCTTGCCCCTGTTTATCTATCTAAGTGGAAGTCCATTAGTTACCTTTTATATCTCAGCTTCCTAAGGAAATTCTTCCCTCTCTTGACAGATAAAGTCTGGTGTCCCTACCAATGCTGGTGTCCCTACCTATGATGAAATTCTGTATTTTCTCTTTGAGTTAATTATCACAATGGTAGCTGAATAATTTGTATATATTGTTGAGGTGAGACAAATTGTCAGACTTCCCTCTTCTTATTAGAGGGAGACAAGAAAGCAAAATTATTTAATCAGAATTAAATTAGTTCCCAGATTAAAAACCATTAAATAGAATAATTCTGAATGAACATTAAAAACTAAGGTCTCTACAGTATTGTGCTACCAGGCCTTGAGCAGAACAGAAAAGAGCCTGGAGCTTTTTAACCAGCTTATATGGGGACATTATTCCTAAAGGACTAAGACAGAGAGCCTTGTCAACATAGAAATGTTCTTTTTCCAGTATGAAATCCGACTGTCCAGGCTCTAAGAAGAGCTGATATTTATCTTACAGCAATATATTTAGCTAACATATCACTTAATGAGAGAACCAGAGTCTAGCAAATTTCACTGGTGGGTACAGGTCCCACTTGCACCATCACTCATGGGCTGCAGTCTGAGAAAGCTAGCCAGTGAGCATCTGTGGTTGTCTAATGGATGTTACTTGAGATCGTAGACTCAAGGAAAAACATAGAACCTCCACTTCTGGAAGAGAACTTCCACAGGGGAAAAAGTGTGAGGAGGTTACCAGGCTGAGAAATGTGAACCTGATATCAGGATGTCCAGATCAAAAGAAGACTTTCTTGTGAAAGCCTAAGACTTTTCCTTCCCATGTGCAGTACAATGGGAAGTTGAATCTAAGTATAACTTCAACTTTTATTCCTTTCAGGTTAGCACTTTCCTTTCTGAGATTGCCCTAACCTTTCCAAAGGGAATTTTGTTCATGTGTCACAATCCATTGTGTTGGCATGGTAGAGGCTGGCAGGGCTGTGTCGTCATGGAAAAGGATGATGACAATCTGCTCTCCATCTTTCCTGGGATCCAGTGGAGAAGCAAGCATCATCTCTTCAAGTGGGCCGAGATGCTGGATCATTCATAGCTGGCAACAACAAAGAAGTCCCTACCTTGTAGGACCAAGAGAAGACATTTCAGAGAGATGTGGTACAGTCAAATCTACTGATGCCTTATAGGTTAATGAAGGCTACCCTTTAAGGAGTGAAAAAGGAGGAGCTCTGGCAGCACCTACACTGCCTTTATTTTATATTTTCTCCCAAATAGACTCTATGTTCTAATAGGACAGAGATTTTCTGTCTTATTCACAATGATATCCCCAGCATCTATTTCTGCGTCTGGCATACTTGAGAAAATTAGAAAATAATAAAAGAATGAATGAATTGGAGTGTTAACCAGGAAATTCTCATACCATCTAACAAATTTGGACAATGAACACAACAGAGATAGAATATGAAACCTACGTCCAGTCTTATTGTTCTAGTCCATTCGCCTCTGTTAGCTGGGCCTTAAGAGTAGAACTGGAGGATAAACAGATGACCCTTCACACCACTTAGGCTTCTTCCCAGCATATTGCTGCATTTCTCTGCCAAACCCTAAAGCCCCAAGGCTCATCTTAGCTCAGTAACATCTGTGTATGTCCTTAGACCCTTTTCCAGATTTGATAAATATAAAAGGCAGAACAAAGTAAAACAGCTCAAGGAAGTAGGTGTGGGGATAATGGGTCCCTGTGCCCTAGAAATCTGGCACCACTGGACTGTGCTAAATTAGGTGCAAAGAAGCCATCTGGTCAATTTAGTTTTAATCTCATCAAGTTTCCTGAAAAAGTTCCAGTGGATTGGGAGTGAAGGGAGAATTTAAAAATAGTATAATTAGATGTGATGTCAGAAGTCTTGTCACAAGCCATCCAAAGAGCAAAGAAGGAAAATACAGAAGAAATTGCAAATGCAATTAAAGAAATATATCAAAATAAATTATAATAAACTCCAACAGGTCTTGGCCTAAGCTCCTGCATTCCTCCAGACAGTTCACTGCACTCTGTGTGTAGGGCTGCTTGGCAGACTAAGCTTAGCTGGGCTGGGTTCAGCAGTGCTCAGGAATGTGAGTGGGAAGAGATAGCCAGGCATTGCTGCCCTGGCGAGGTGTCACAGAAATAACAGCAGTGGTGGCACTGACAGACCCCAGGCAGCACTCTACTCTCTGTCACCCTGTATTGCCCCAGGCATACCTGGCCTCCAGAATGCAGATACCACTTCCTCCTCCTGGAGCAGGGGATGGGGGGAATGTCTGCAGAAAGAATTCTTAGGGCTTAGCTTGTCTGCCTTAATTATTCTGGGTCTAATAACTACTATTCAGCAAGCACCTTGCACTCTAATCCCTGATAGCCTAACAACAAAAGCTCTTGTGGATATCAGATTCTTACATTTAATGGGGCAGGACCAGGGAGCACTAGAAAGCCTTAACTTCATGATCCAGAATCACTTAAAGAGTTCATACCAGGTAGGCACAGACTCCTGGGACCTGATCTCAAAAGACAAGAACCAAGAAGGATCTTCTCCATTGCTCATACTCAGAAACATACTCAGGACCAAAGCAACCAACTAAATGTGAAGTTACCACCTTCTCCCTATTTTATTGATTATGCATGTATGCAGGTGAAGCATTATACCTGCAGACTTTGTGTCAAGAGGACACAAACAGCTCCAAAGAACACCAGTCCTAGAGTTTAAAAGCATGGGTTTGTGCACTTACTGACTCTCTGGCCGCAGGCATGGCACTGAAAGTCTATGAGCTTCAATTTGTTCATGTATAGTTGTCTAGCTTTGTAGATTATAAATTGATTCAGAGAAGTTAGGTGTTATTATTGTTAAAGTCTCATGGAACCTTGTTGGAAATATTAAAGGAAGGATATCTAGCAACTTGTATACCCTTGACTAAGAGTCAGGAGAACTGGGTTCAGTTTCCTAATTCTGGGTGATCTTGCTTCATTTCTCTGAGTCCCTCTTGCTTCATTTGTAAACTGAGACATTGAGACTAGACACTAACTAAGATCTTTTCAAGCACCAGCATCCTAATGCATATAAGTAAACTCATTTTAGACAAGTTAATTTATAATCCCAAGGACTGCATGTCCACATATCAGAATCTCCATATTTTAGATCAGGGGGTGGCAAACTATGACCTGCTGGGCCAAATATAGCCTGCCTCCTCTTTTTATACATAAAGCGCTCTATTGAAACACAGCAGCATTCATTCATTTACTATTGTCTATGGCTTCTTTCATGCTACAGCAGCAGAGTCAAGTAGTTGCAACAGAAACCATATGGCCAGCAAAGCTTAAAATATTTATTATCTAGCCCTCTACAAAAAGTTTGTTCCAGATGGTTTCAAAAAAAAATATCAAACCAAATTTTGCAAACATAGTTTTTTTAAAAGACAATATAAAATACAGAATGACAAATTATGTTTGTTTTTATTTTACATTATAACACACTGCTTGAGTACCTAAAAACATCCTAACATAATAATAAGCCTACTCAATTTCAAGTGGGAAAAGATATTTATACTTTTGGTATTTTTTCACAAAAAGCTTAAATAACCACAGTTTTCAGGTCATAAATAAGGTCTGGGGGGGGCCAAGATGGAGGAGTGGTTCCTTTTACAACAAAGGCCTGGAAAAAAACAAATGAATCAATTATATAGGACAGGCTAGGAGCCATGAACATCAAAGGCAGAGTTGAGAAATCAGACTGAGTGGCGGGGGAAGGAAAAACAGTTCAGAAGCAGTGAGGAGTTGCTGCACCTGACCCGGCAAAACCCGGCATACCACAGGCCGATTCCACTGCTGCTGTGAACAAGGTGAGGCAAGCAGAGGAATTCAGGAAGCATTTTCCACATCCGAGGAGTCCGAATGGCAGTCTGCACAACCCCCAGAACAAGTGAGAATTGGCTCACAATTGGCAAACAATAAGTACTTGCATTTAACCTACTATGATTCAAAATTATCCTCTTGGGAAAAACCTATCACCCACTTACCTGCTCCCTTCCCACTCTGCACTGGGTACCAGCCAGCTGCATCCCATGGGCCAGAAGAAGGACCCTGCACTCATTTTGAACCATTCTCCTGGCCTTGGAGTGGGAACAAATTGACAAACAGGGAAAAAAATAATCTGCCAGCTCCCCTAAGCTGGGAACTCAGGGCAGAAACAGCTTCTTTGCCTAGGCACAGGCATAAGGGGTCCACGGACTTTGAATGCCTTTCACCACTGCATAGACCTGTGTTGGCCCATTTCCACAGTGTAGTTCCTCATTACCACAGCACAACAGGGTATAAACCTGAAGTCTAACTTCAACTGTTTCAGCTACATGGTGGAGAGGCAAGTTTGCATCATTTGACACCACTCTGCCTATCAAGCAGGGTCCTCACATACCCACATCAGGGATCTAAGGACTGGTGGCTCCTTCCATGACACATAGACACCCTTGACAGGGGTCCAAGAATAAGCGGTGCAAGCAGGGTCCTAACATACCCACATCAGGGATCTAAGGACTGGTGGCTCCTTCCATGACACATAGACACCCTTGACAGGGGTCCAAGAATAAGCGGTGCCTCCCAGTCCTTACAGCCAATGGGGTTAGGTGGCCATAGTACAGATGAAAACCCACTCACCTATGTGCTCTGGGGAACAGGGACATGCTTTCCTCACAGACACTCAGGGGCGGTTGTTTGTCAGCCCCTGCCTTGCTCAGTGTGTGACCCCTTACTGCAACCAGATACCTGTGCCTACACCAATCACCCCTGCTCATCTAGGACTGTAGGTAACAGCCTGCACCACACACTTGACTGACTATCTGGACACCTGAGCTTAATGCATACAAGAAAAGCAAGTGGGCTCTGGGGCTCACATATCTAGTAAAGCTCTAACCACCTACTGACAGGATGTGAGAGCTTCAAAGGTGTCAAAAATCAAACTAGCTCACTCAAGCAGCTTATTTGGGCATATCAAAACAAAACAAAACAAGACGTTAGGACACAGTAAGCAAACATAAAATAAGCAAATACAATAACTTATTGATGGGTCAGAGACAACAGTCAGTATCAAATCACATAAAGAGGCAGACCATGATGGCTTCAGCAAGCTCCCAAAGAAAAGAATCAAAAAATCTTCTGGATGAAGAGAACTTCCTGGAATTACCAGAGGTAGAATAAAAAAGATTAATATACAAAACTCTTCAAGAGATCAGGAAGGAGATCAGGCAAAACAAAGAACAAGCCAAGGAACACACAGACAAATTAGAGGAAATCAGGCAGATTAGACAAGAGAATAATGACAAATAGGCTTCAAGAATTCATAGAGAAACTGCGAACAGAAATTCAGAAGATTAACAATAAAATTTAAGAATTAGACAATTCAATAATAAGTCATAAGAGCAGAATTGAGGCAATAGAAGTCAGAATTACTGAGATTGAAGACAAAGCAGTTGTCACCAACATATGTGAGGAAAAATCAGATAAAAGAATTTTAAAAAATGAAGAAGCCCTAAGAATTATGTAGGAGACTATCAAGAAAAATAACTTATGAGTGATTGGAGTGCCAGAACAAGGGGGATAACAGAAAATATAGAGAAAATTGTTGAATATTTGTTCGCAGAAAACTTCCCTGATATTGTGGAAGATGAGAAGATATCTATTCAAGATGCTTACCGACCCCCTACAAGGTAGATCCCAAAAGAAAGTCACCAAAACATATTATAATCAAACTTGACAAAATCAAAGATAAAGAGAGAATTTTAAGAGTGGCTAGGGATAAACAAAAAGTCACATACAAAGGAGAGTCAATAAGACCAAGCTCATCCTACCCAACAGAAAGCATGCTGGCAAGAAGGCAATGGGATGACATATATAAAGCCTTGAAGGAAATAAATTGCCAACCAAGAATTATATATCCAGCAAAACTTTCTCTCAAATATGATGGCAAAATTAGAGCATTTCCAGATAAACAGAAGTTTAGGGAATTTGAAAAAAAACAAGCCAAAATAATGAGAAATACTAAAGGCAGTCCTTCACTTAGAAAGTCAATAATATCAGATAACAACGCAAAATAAGAACACAGGACAGACCAACCATATATCAACCCAGAAAGAGAAATCACAAAAATAAATCAAAGCTAAAATGCTCAAAACAAGGAAACAGAGATGTCATTATGTAAAAGATAACAACATTAAAACAAAAAGGAGGACTAAAAAAATGTAGTCATAGATCTTTCATATGGAGAGGAAGTCAAGGCAATATAAAGAAATAAACAATTGGTTTAAACTTAGAAAAAAGACATAAATATTAAGGTAACCACAAAGGAAACTAACAGGCCTACACATCAAAAAATGAAAAACAAGAAAAACATAAAGACTTAGCAAATACAAAGTCGACAACAATGAAAAACAAAATATATAAATAAAAATGACTCAGCACAGACAATTAAGTGGAGCAAAGACACTGTCAACAACACACACAAAAAAAAGACATCAAAATCACAGCACTAAATCATGCCTATCAATAATTATGCTGAATGTAAATGAACTAAATGCACCAATGAAGAGACAGAGAGTGACAGAATGGATTTAAAAAAAAAAATGATTCTATATGCTACCTACTAGAGACACACCTTAGGTTTAAAGACACAAACAAACTAAAACTCAAAGGATGGAAAAAAACATATCGAGCAAACAACAATCAAAAAAGAGCAGGAGTGGCAATGTTAATCTCTGACAAAATAGACTTCAAAGTCAACAACGAAGGATAAGGAAGGACATTACATAATGATTAAAAAGTCAATGCAGGGGGCCAAGATGGCGGACTAGGTGGACGCTACCACGGATCCCTCTTGCAACAAAGACTCGGAAAAACAAGTGAATCAATCACATACATAACAATCTACGAACTCTGAACAACAAGCACAGACTTAGAGACAGAAAACGAACAAATACGGGCAGACAGTGACCGTTTTCAGAACTAGGAGCCAGCGTACCAGGTAGGTGACCTTCGGAGCCCTACCGGGGGCAGAGCCCAGGGGGGCAGACGGCACAGACAAGGGGCCCAGCCCTACCCCCCCGAACCCATCCCAGGAGAGAGTCTAGCTGGTTGGCACGGGCGGCGTAGCGGCGCAGCGGAAGGGAGAAGCACCCGGGAGGCAGTGACTGATCTTGGAGCGGGAAGAGCAGCGTCCCAGCCGGGGAGCCGTCCTGCCGGGAGTTTGGCGGGAAGCGGGCGGGGCGCGAGCAGGGGGGTCAGCTATATTTCCCTAAAGCGACCCCGGGGCGGGGCCCACACGTTCGTGCGGGGGGACACCCACCCTGTTCGCACATGTGGTGCGGCGCACCGGAGGGAGAAGTCCCCGGGAGGAAGTGACAGGTCTCGGAGCGGGGAGAGCAGCGTCCCAGCCGGGGAGCCATCCCGCTGGGATTTTGGCGAAAGCGGGCGGGGCGTGAGCACGGGGTCCAATTATATTCTCCTGAATAGACCCTGGGGGCGGGCCCACCCGTTCGTGCGGGAGACGCCCACCCAGTTCGCGCGAGCGGTGCCGCCCACCAGAGGGAGAAGTCCCCGGGAGGGAGTGACTGGTCTTGGAGCAGGGAGAGTAGCATCCCAACCGGGGAGCCGTCCCACCCGGATTTTGGCGGACGGGGGCGGAGCGTGAACACGGTGATCAGCTCTATATTCTGTGGTGCTACACTCCTAGCTCTCTGATCGCTCCCCCACCCTCCCCAGGTGGCTCCATTAACATCCGAATACCCGGAGCCAGAGGGAGAATTCAGATAGGGATCTGACTGCATTTTTTTTTAGCTGATTACCTGGAAAATCTAGTTTCCCAGTGATGGCTCGGAGACAGCAGTCCATATCAAACCACATAAAGAAACAGACCATGACAGCTTCTCCAACCCCCCAAACAAAAGAATCAAAATCTTTCCCAAATGAAGATACAATCCTGGAATTATCAGATACAGAATATAAAAAACTAATTTACAGAATGCTTAAAGATATCACAAATGAAATGAGGATAAATGCAGAAAAAGCCAAGGAACACACTGATAAAACTGTTGAAGAACTCAAAAAGATTATTCAAGAACATAGTGGGAAAATTAATAAGTTGCAAGAATCCATAGAGAGACAGCATGTAGAAATCCAAAAGATTAACAATAAAATTACAGAATTTGACAACGCAATAGAAAGTCAGAGGAGCAGACTCGAGCAATTAGAATGCAGACTGGGACATCTGGAGGACCAGGGAATCAACACCAACATAGCTGAAAAAAAATCAGATAAAAGAATTTAAAAAAATGAAGAAACCCTAAGAATCATGTGGGACTCTATCAAGAAGGATAACTTGCGAGTGATTGGAGTCCCAGAACAGGGAGGGGGGACAGAAAACACAGAGAAAATAGTTGAAGAACTCCTGACACAAAACTTCCCTGACATCATGAAAGACGAAATGATATCTATCCAAGATGCTCATCGAACCCCATTTAAGATTGATCCAAAAAGAAAAACACCAAGACATATTATCATCAAACTTGCCAAAACCAAAGATAAACAGAAAATTTTAAAAGCAGCCAGGGAGAAAAGAAAGGTTTCCTTCAAGGG